>NC_088253.1:2387500-2987500 GCF_036013445.1 Caloenas nicobarica | reverse complement strand
CTTTGACAAATGTAATTCTTGAGGAATCTAGTGTTAGTGACTACACAGGCGTTTGACCTGTCTCCTGTAGGTGGTGGGTATTTGTATTTTTTACGAATTTGGGAGTTGTCAAACTCATCTATTCTAAATATTATCCTACGTTGTATATTTTGTATGCATAGATCTGCTCATCTTTAGAAAGGAAGAATTCTATTCTTTGGAATCAATCAACTCAGTAAAATATGTAATGCATATAAAATATATGTACATACATATCAGTCTTAAAATACCTTTACTGATTGATTAAAAGCTGTTAAATTGCTCTACAAACCCAGGCAAAGTAATTCTCTTCCTGAGGCACCATCAAATTCTTTTAGAACATTTGCCTGTGTGATACATGCTCTTCTGGCCGAGGGAGCACAGGGCACAGTCCTTGTCTGCGTGGAGGTGACACGTGTCAATATGCATAAATGTACTTCAGTATTCAAAATTTTTAATTACGTTCTAGATTATGTTGCTGAAATAAGCCAATCTCTTTCTTGTAACGCAGCAAAATAGATGGACAATTGTATCTGAATGTTTCTATTCCTGGATTTCCGTAAGATTCCATGAAGGATTACAAATGCAAAAACTCAGTCCTGGTTTTCAGAGTGCATTTTTTTCCACAGCTGAGATGTCTCTTTATTATCTACTTAAGCACTATTTTTAATCATTTGGTTTATTAATTTATAATTTGGTTCAAGAGTAAAATTTTATCACTTTGTCTGCAGTTCAGTTTTTCCATTATCTTTGTCCTGTTTGATAGGATGGGAATTTCTCTAAAGCTGGAAAAACTAAAGAAATGCCCAGTGGTGTGAAAGTTGTTGGACAGTCCGTGTTTGCAGACTTTGGTGAGTTTTATTCTTCTAAACTATCCTGAGCGTGTGTTTCTTTTTCATGTTTTCATTAGCTACTCTAAATCAAAGAACAAATAAAGATGTTTAGCTCTGTAAGTGTAGGGGGTTTTTATTTTTTTTTTCTTTGTGTTATATCTATTTGAGTGTGAATCTTGAAATATCTGGGAATAATTATAAATAAATTCAACTAAATTCAACTTTTGCTATCCCAGTGTATTCTGCATCACTTGTATCTACTTTTGAGTGCCACACTTAAGGACATGTATTGTTCCTTTGAGGTGTGGTGCAATGCCAAACTTTCTTTTATCAGACATTTACTTTGTTCGTCATTATTTTCTTGTTTTCTCTAATCTTGTTCAGAAGATATTATTTGAGTAAATGTTCATAAATTCTTCAGTTGTACAAATTAATAAAGCCATGATGTAAAGGAGTTAAAATTACTTGTATAAAATTGATGAAACATGGTAAAATATTAATGATCATAATTGAAAATTCTGGAAGGCTTTTGGACAGAAGAAAAACTTAATTTATATGTAAATCTATTTTTGCAAGGGTTAGTGAAAGACTATATTTTTCTATTAGAATGTGCGTTTTCAGTCTTACTGTGTCTTATCAATGTGTGTGTCATGTTATGAAAGGGAATTGTTGGTTTTGTAGACCAAAAAATACCTTTTTTTCTGTGCATTAAAATAAGAATTTTGCAACCCAAGAAAAGTGCCACAGGCCTGATTCTGCTGACTCTTCTGAATGTAATTAACTTCTTAAAGGACTAATTTACTGTATTTATGCAACACACTTGTTAATTGTGAGACTGATCCTGTCTTAAATGCTGTCAAATAGCCTTGTTGAATCGTAGAATCATGGAATCCCAGGGTGGCAGGGACCACAGGGATCATCTGGTCCAACCTGTCCTGGCACAAGCCCGGTCTGGCCAAGCTGGCCCAGCCCCTGTCCAGCTGCATCTTCCAAGTGCCCCATGGTGGGGAACCCACCACTTCCCCAGGGAGATGTTTCCAAGAGCTGATTGTTCTCACGGGGAAAAGTTTCCCTCCCGTGTCCAAGGGGAATCTCCCCAGGAGTAACTTGTCCCCACGGCCCCTCGGCTTTTCCACGGGACTCCTCGTCCGAAGGGATCTCCAGAGCACCTTTAGATACCGGCACACGGTGCTGAGTGTCCCCGCAGCCCCCTTGCTCGCGGCTGCACCAGCCCAGGTCCCTCAGCCTTTCCTCGTGTCCTCGGATCATCTCGGTGGCCCTTCCCAGCCCCCCTCAGCCTGTCCCGGGTTTTCTGCGCAGCGGCACTGAGCCGAGCACAGGGCTGCAGGCGCGAGCAGGATCAGACTCCGTGGCTCCCCTTGGCCTTTGCCGCGGCAGCCGCTGGTCACTCGCGGAGCTTGTTGTCCCCCAGGGCTGTCCCCAGCCTGTGCTGCACGCCTGGGTGACAAATGTCACCCAGGTGCAAGAGCTGAGACTGTCCTTGTTGAAATTTGTCCGGTCCTTGTTAGCCCACTCCAGCCTCTCCGGGTCACTGTGGGGTGGCTGGCCCCAAGTGTCCACTTCCCCGCTCAGGTTGGTGTCATCGGCAAACTTCCTCAGGGTGCTCTTGATCCCACCATCCAGATCATTTGCAAAGATGTTGAACAGTGTTGGGCCCAATATCGATCCCTGGGGACCCGCTCGTGACAGGCTGCCAGTTTGAAAAGGAACCGTTCCCCGCCACCCTCTGGGTATGGCCAGTAATGCCGCATTTTGATTTAAAATCTGTTTTAAAGAAAATGATAACTTTAATGTTAAAAGTCAAATTCCATATTAGACCCAGAGTCTTGATTCTCTTGCCCTGTGCTGCCACTTAGAACTATTCTTAGGAGTTCCAGCAAAGCGGTTTCCTGACGTGGAACCAGGAGCCACCTCTGCCGGGTGGTTAATGATCCTTAGAGCCTGACCTTGCGACGGGAGGTGGGTTTACACATCTGTAGGAAATGAAATCACGTAGAGGCTGAACAATGCTCTAGGTTCTTCTGTGAAATGTTGAACACGTTTTCTGAAATATTTGTAAAAGCTTTCATGAAATCTTTTACCATTTAACTGCAAATAGAAACACTTGTGTATATAATATCTGAAGGACCGAATAGAATACCAGGGTTTTTGCAGTGAAAAAAAAAATGTATTGAGTTTTTTGTAACCATTTTCTAAGCTGGTGTTCTGCATAATGTGTTGTGATAGGTACTAAATAGAAATCAGATTTTTTTTTTTTTAATATGGCAATGTGGAAAGCAATCTTTATGTAGGATAATTTAATCTCTGTGTTAGGTAGCTAATGAGCCCAAATAATCTATCATAATTCTAGAAATTTATCATAATTAATGGGACTTTAATAAACCCTGGGATGTCTTTGCGAAGCGAAGTGGAACCGTTCCGATGTTAAAATGTGACTGAATGTGCCGCGCAGCGGTACAGCAGCGCAGCACAGCGCGGGCTTCGGGACAGCACCGCGATGGGTCGTCTGACACCCTGCTCCGCTCATTCTCATCACATTCGGGGACAGTGCACTAGTGTGAGGCAACACTGGAGCGGTCTTGCTGGTAAGAATGAATATAATGGGAGAAAATGTGTGCAGGGACTTACGAAACGCATACAAATAGATGCAGAGGGACAGCGTATGTGGCCGAGCGGCTGGAGAGGCGAGAAATCGCCCGTGCCGTGTCCAGGAGGTGATGCCAGCCCTCACGAGGTGAATTGGTGGGGCTGATTATTCTGCAAGATCTCAGGCGTTTCGTCTCTAGGAGAGAGCAGCCTGTGCCGATCTTGCAGTGTGAGGGTCTCTTCTCTCTTCACACGCTGTCACCTTCTTCTTCAGTCCAGCTCACTCGGGTTCATCCAGGGTGAGGGGTGGGAAATGCTTTAATGGCCTTTCTGTGCATTAATTGTCCTAAGCAAATTAAAGGAGTGCTATTAATGTATGTGTGTATTTTAATAGAGGAACCAAGTTTATTCTTACAACTATGGAAATACGTATAACTATGGTTTCAAATTTACTATTTGAGTACTATTACAACTTCATTTACTCTTTCTTCCATTGTAGCAGCGGGTAGGAAATTGAGTAGCGCATCAGTATTTTTTTTCATCTATCAGCATTAATTTTTAAAGAATCAAGATAACAAATACTTATTTTCTCATTGAATAGTTTTAGAAAATATTGAAGTGAATATGGTACTAAACCAACATGTTTAAGTACCGAAGGGAAATAATTCTAAATTCCATGTTCTTTATGAAATGCAGTCTGAAAGAAGCTGAAGAATATACCACCACCATAAAAAAATCCTACCAACAGCTCAATAGTTCTGTGTAAGAGTGGCTATACAGTAATTGGTAGGAGGAAAAAAACTTTGATGGCAAAGGAGGATGTTGGTTGAGTTCTGCTCGTGTTCATTTTCATTCCAGCATGTTTTGTTCTCCACCGTGAAGAGGCAAAATCTTGCATTCCTAGAAGAACACTGTATCAGAGTGTCTACACGTACCCACTATTTCTGTGTATATTTAGATAGTTCAAAAGGGAGGCATTTATCTTACAGATTCTGCTGCTAGTGAGCTGAAGTTAAAGAAAACACCTCACTAGAAATGGTGTGTCAGACTTGAGCATCTCCTTTTTTCAGTTTTCCCTTTTCAAAAGTGATGAAATGATGATTGTCATAAGTCGAAGGAAATTAAGATGGGATGATTTGCAGTTTGAAATACTAATCTGGCTGTCTTTAATGGGCTCTGAAAGAAGTGTCATCACGCGACGAATCAAAACAGCACAGTGAGAATGTAAAATGAGATTTATTGGAAGGTCGCAGTAGCTTTTGCTCTGCTGGGGACGCTGCAGCCACCACACTGGTGGCACTGGGATGCAGCTGCTGGGACTGGGAACGCGCCTACATCTTAGCAAAACACATTTGTTTCAAAAGGTGACCCTGTCAGACATGATTTCCTGCTTCCAAAAGCTTCATTTGAAATACCCTTTCCAGCCATAAGTATTTACTTGTCATATGAAAAAAGGGGGGAGGTTTGAATAAGATCCTGGCTGAGAACCTCCAAAGGCAACTGATTTTGGGAAGTTTTCCTTTCTTAAAGTGGGCAGGTTGAACAATAGCTATCAAGTAGAAATTATTTAAAGTGGAGCTGGAAAAAAAAAAACCCCAACAATTAGGTGACTCATGAGAATCTGTCACAGATGTTAGTGTAATCTTAGCACCAAACGCTCAAATAATAAAGATTTTTTTTTCCACAAAAAATACATGCAAATGTATGTTTGTACACACATACATATATATATGTATCTGTAAGGTCTACTACATTTCTGTATGTACGTATGTGTGTGAATATTTTAGTGGAAAAATATGTGAAAGCAGGTGTGTATATATCAATATACTTATGGTAATATAGTAGACCTTAGACTATGTCAAAATTGGAACCTCAAAAATAAGTAGCACTCTTACATGATAGCTATGATTTTCACGTTAACTTGACCAAAGGACAGGGAACAACTGACAAATTTGCATTGCCCTTTTAAAAATAAATCAGAAATGCTTTGTGACATATTTATTACAAATGGCATTTCAATTGATTAAGGTGAGCAGAACTGGGCACTAGAGAGTTCCGCACTTATTTAGCTGACACGTTGCTCCAAACAAATAAGAGCTCTTCATTATTACTTTTGCTATTCTTCTCATGTCACTATGGTAATTGCAGTGCTGTGGTTGCTATAGCAAAAATGATTAATCCTCCGTTGTTGTTATCTGTGCGCTAGCAGAGGCGCTTCGTGAGATCTGCTTGTACTGTCTGTAGAGGAGATCTTCGATGGTGGCTAGAATCCTGATAAATAATTGCAATTATAAAGAGTTCTAGTAATTGTCACTTAAAATAGTGGGAAATTTTGTATTTGTTAAAGAAATTTAAGGATTTCCATGGGACCCACTGAAAATCACCAATATTTCTTAGTGACGAGATGAATAGGAAGCATGTTTTGGAAACACAAACCTGCTGTTTTCTTGTTACTCCGAAGATTAATGAAATGTCTTTGAAGTAGTGACCCAGAAGCAATTAGTATAGAATATTGTGCTGTTTATACAGTCTGCTGATGCATTTTTATAGGAAATAATTGCTAGAACTGCAGTTCAACTATGGTTCAGTTGGATAGTGGAGATTGATAAATCATCCTTGGTGATATCTAAGTATGGAAAAGTTTGATTAATCAGTCATTGGCTTTGCTTAGTTTAGGCAAAGCAATTTGTTGTGGCCCATATGTGAAGAGAATAAAAAATAGCTTTTTGAAACCGGACTAGATCGTACTGTCCTCATCAGTCAATCCAACACAGCTCTCACTCTCTTAAGGTCGCATCTACCCGGCTCCACCTCGGTTCTTTTTCGTCTGCTCACCGTGTGTTTTCTTTGCTGCTGCTGAGTCTTTATCTGTGTAGCCTTTGCTCATTTAGGAAATGTGTGTTTACTCCCCCAGTACAAACTGGCTTACCTGTTCACAAAGCACGGATCGGGATTGTGGAACTTCTATCCGAGTCTTTTAGGGACCTGAGCTCCCATTTTTCTCATATTTAAAATCCAGTTAGCCAACTAATCCTAAAAGTCTTCTCTGTTCTACTCCCTACCAAGCAACTGAACTGTTCCATGTATGTTAACTAGTTGTGTGAAATATGACAGAAATTATATTTTTTATCAGATTAAATGGTAGCTCATTATTGTGAGTTAATTATGTTTAAACAGGGTAATGAAGTGCTTAACCTTTGGGGTGTTTTTAAAGCCATTCATTGCACTGTGCACAAATGCATTTTGGCAAAAGAGTTTTGTTTAAAGTAGAGTTTATTATCCTGCAGCTGACGGTATCTTAAATGCACGGCTCTTCTGCCTGCAGCTGCGTTTCAATTTTGTAGCTTTTGTGTATCAGCTTAGGTTTAACATTTGAATTTCTGTAGTTTTTTCCTTCTCTTCAGAATGTTGCATCCTCGAATGGGGTAGCTATGTTTCAAAGGAAAACTTTAATGGTGCATTTCAGTAAATAACCCCTTTATAATTGTGGAATCCCAGGGTGGCAGGGACCACAGGGATCATCTGGTCCAACCTGTCCTGGCACAAGCCCGGTCTGGCCAAGCTGGCCCAGCCCCTGTCCAGCTGCATCTTCCAAGTGCCCCATGGTGGGGAACCCACCACTTCCCCAGGGAGATGTTTCCAAGAGCTGATTGTTCTCATGGGGAAAAGTTTCCCTCTCGTGTCCAAGGGGAATCTCCCCAGGAGTAACTTGTCCCCATGGCCCCTCGGCTTTTCCACGGGACTCCTCGTCCGAAGGGATCTCCAGAGCACCTTTAGATACTGGAACACGGTGCTGAGTGTCCCCGCAGCCCCTTTGCTCTAGACAAGCCCCTGTCCCGCCGCCCTGGATCATCTCCAGCCTCTCCAGGTCACTGTGGGTGGCTGTCCCCAAGTGTCTATAAAGCCATTGTCCCATCCATTGCTCCTGCAGGCAGAACGTGGGTTCTCTAAGAACCTTCATGCTCAGGAGGACAACGCTGCTGTGTTTGAAACGCTCGGCCTGTGAGGAAAACTGTTCTTACTGTGATCACTTAGGGGGAAAAAGATATAAAAGCTGGTGGCGAATAAAGAATTCTGAGTGACTTTAGATAAGGAAGAAGTTGTTTTAGTAACAGATGCACTTCAGTTCATCTGAAACAACAGTTCATAGAGACACGCCAAGTTAATTGCCAGTTGTGTTTTGAGTCCATGGAACTGTATTTAGAAGCTGAATCTATGTTATTTGTTAATTATTTTTTAGTAATGGCTGTTCTGTGATACCTTTTCAACTTAATGTTAGTTCTATTTTTTTTAATTTCTATCACTTTTGACAGTTCTTTCTAGAGAAAGATCCTGTATTGAGGCTTAAGGCCATAACTGTGTTACTCCTTTGCAGTTCCTTTAAAAAAAACCCAAACAGATAAACAAAAAACACACTAAAAAAACCTCAACCAACCAACCAAAGTGTAAATTCATGGTCGTTATAAACAGATCGTGTTACTGTGCAGACTGCCTCCCATCCGAACGCCTTAGTAACTTCATTGTCCCTTTTTGCAGTCATGGTGCGGATCTGGGAGTAGGGCAGACATGAAGTTGAAGCTATTGTGAAAGTCCACGTAGGAAACTTTTGAATACAGTGGTCTCAAATTCTTCTTTCAATTCATCTTTGACCCCTTCAGGGGATTATTTTTCTGTTGCTGACAAATGCCAACATCTCCTGGGGGAAAAAAAAAAATGGGTGTTGCTTCATATTAACTTTTGGCAAAGGGGCTTGTACATGAAGAATTACTTTGCTTTCTTTCCAATAATAAAATCAGAGGAGTGGTGTGTATGCCACTTGCTTATTCATTCTTTGTTCAACAGCTTCATTGCCTCAGGACTGAATTTTTCTTTGTTCATAGTTATTTTAACTAGAACTCTCAACCCAGGTTTAGTCGCACAAGTGGATTTCTTGATTAAGTGTTATCCCCTTCGTTTGTTAGCACGGGAAGGTTTAATGCCATATGAACTCTCTAAATGTGTAACATTAGATAGTTCAGGCTGCATGGTCAGGTTTTGTAGTTTCTGATTTAACAACATGAGATAGCTGGAACTCATCATTTTCAGCATAAGCTACAACAGGGATTTCAGTGCTGCTTGTTTCCTGCGCAGAGGGTTCTCGTTTTCTACTTCATCTCATTCCTTTTTCCCGCCTGGATTCCCGTTAGTCCATCTGATCTGGTGTCTCCCTGTGCCGTTTGCTGGCACGTCCCGTTTAAATGCTGCTCCCGCAAGGGAGCTGTGAATGTGGATTCTTCGAAGGACATAGACAGACTTGAAGTCAGAGTTGATTTAATGTGCGGGAGAGTGTTAAAAGGGCTTCTTTAATGTCCACAGAACTTCGCATCATCTGTAAGAGCTCTTTGCATCTGGTTTTTGAAGTTGTGATTCACATGTTCTAAAAACAACTGACAACGATTCTTTTAATAGTATGTAATTATCTTAGTAATTCATGGTAATTGTCTCTGTCATGACCATCTCATTGAATACCTAAAGGCAGAGAGTGACAAAAGGATTCTAATCACTTTATTACTTCAGAAGATAAATTTAAGATAATCAGCCTTCAAACAAACCTTTATTTTGCTAGAGTATCCAACTCAGTGGTGGTGGGTTTAGTTGCCTTGTCTGCCCCAGAAGGGAATTGTTCTGAGCACTATAACAGGGCCTTTTCCTCCTTATTTTCTTACTATTCTTTAGAAATTGAAATGAAAGGCTCATGACAAAGGAGAAGGAAAACTGTGCAAAGCCATGAGGGAGACATTTGAGCAATCTGGATGAATGGAGGAATAAAAAGCATATAAAGCTTCATCAGCATGGATTGTATTAAACAAGAGATGCCTTATACTTATTTGGAATTTAAATTAACAGCAGCAAAAAACCTTCTTGGCTTATATTGTACTGTGTTGCGGACATTTTTTCTCACCTCTTTGAAGGGAACTGGGAGAACGGCACCGACAGAAGGTGTGTGATAACACGGGGGCACGGCCGGTTTGGAATGTGTATTTTCAGGAGAGAACAGTGGTTCTCAAGGCACGAGGACTGTGTGGTATACGAAGGTTCTTGCTTTTATGTAGCGTCAGATTCAGAGTTATGAAGGCCTGACCGTTGTCACTGTCCTAGCCTGCTTAGTTAGCTTACTTCTGTTTGCCAGAAAACAGCTGCTTTTTATTTAACACAACTGTAATAAGTTATGATAACTGGCCTGTCATCTCGGAAAAAAAAAAAAAAAGATTCAATTTTTGGTTTTAATGGAGCAGAAGTAAGATTACACTGCAGCAGAACTACATAGCTGTTTGAAGTATAAAGATCGGGATCGTACACCCACCAAAAGCTGATTTGCTCTTCATAACTACAACTTTATCTTGCTGTATTACAAACCGGTTCTGAACGGAGTGGTCACGGTACTTGCGATTTCCCCAGGTTCTGTTTTTCTTTCAAAGCCCATGCTGGAAAGTACATTGAACAAGCGTGTGTGATGAATCTAATCGCCTTTGAACGTGGCTGCAGAATACCACTTTTCTGACACCTCTTTCTAAGTTTTTAAAGGAATTTGTAGTTTTGGATTGAGGTTTGTTGCCTGTGTTTACTAACTAATTTATATGCGTGTTTGCTTTAAAAGCATATCTCTGGTACATCTGGATTGGGGAAGAAACTCCCTGTGTGTGTACCTTTTTTTCTTGAAGTGCGAAAGAAATTCGTAAGTTACTCGCAGTCTTTTATTAACAAAAAATCAGTTTGGAACTAGAGAGTTTCATTCTGTCTTTTCTCTATTGTAGGGCGTGCTGCCTGTTTGCCCATTCAGCCTAGTTACTTTATATATATATTTCTCTTTAATTCCGGACAGACGTAGGTGATAAATTAGATACCAGACAGAATCGACTGAGTTGCTTTTTTTTTTTCCCCGTCACAAAATGTCTGTGCCCATGTGGGGTGATAATCCAGTTGGGTCAAGTTGAAAGGGCTGAAGCCCAGCAGAGCTGCAGCAGCAATTCCTACCTGTGAGAGGGGGAGCTGCACACACTGCAGTGTCACCGGCACGAGAGAACAGGCAGCACAACACCCACGGGTGGCTATGCGACTCAGCGAGACACCGGGGCCACGGGATCAAGTAACTCACAGGGTAACCACTGAGACACACTTCGTGCATTTGGTTTAAAACGTGCGCTTGTGCATTTCGAACGTACGACACTTTTTCCTAACGTTATGTTCTTAAGCTGATTTAGAAGTTTTTCTGCTTTTTTCCCACTCAAATTTAGTGGTAGAACAGGTTGAAAAGACTCGAGGTGTGTTTTTTGCAGGTGTGAGCACTCACAAAGAGCTAAAGCTGCAGCGGCAGGTGCTGTGTCCCCAGCGGCCCCTCGGGCACAGGCAAAGTGTTGGAGAGACGGCTTCGTGTCCACGGCTTGTCTTTGAACACCTGTCGGAAGGGATGATTCTCACGTGGTTCCTAGGTGGCACAAGACTGCTTGTTTTCTCTTTATGTGTTTTGACATAAGTACAGTATTTGCATGATGAGTGTGGGGGCCTGTACTTTTTGTAGCCTTTTCTACTCCCTATAAATCATGACCTTTATTAACCGTATAGTTCTTTAGTATCACAGTCAAACAGAATCATGTGTTGAGAAGACGTCAGCTAACAGCTGAGTTTTTGTCTGTTAAACATGATTTGAGAGGTGCTAGCAAAGGACATGTGGAGTCTAGAGTATGTTTAGCCACATGTAGTGCTACAAATTACGTTGAAATTGCAAGTAAGGATAACCTTGAGATTCCCAGCAATTTGAACTGCGAATGTTTAAAACCTGGGAAGCAACAGACAGACAGACAGACAGCCAAGGAGACCATAGGAGCTGCGTGCAGACGGCAGAGCATCTCCAGAACCAGATTGCTGAGGTACAGCCAGGCTGAAGTACCTTATTAAAGGCATGGTATACAAGGTGGTTTTTTAAAATCTGAAACTATTGCAGCTTTTTTCAGCTGGTCTGATGGGTTCATCCAGCCATTGTCACCAATGCATGTTTTGTCAGAGAATCCCAGAATGTCAGGGACTGGAAGGGACCTCGAAAGCTCATCCAGCCCAATCCCCCCGCCGGAGCAGGAACACCCAGATGAGGTTACACAGAAGGTGTCCAGGCGGGTTGGAATGTCTGCAGAGAAGGAGACTCCACAACCTCCCTGGGCAGCCTGGGCCAGGCTCTGCCACCCTCACCGGGAAGAAGTTTCTTCTCAAATTTAAGTGGAACCTCCTGTGTTCCAGTTTGCACCCATTGCCCCTTGTCCTATCACTGGTTGTCACCCAGAAGAGCCTGGCTCCATCCTCCTGACACTCCCCCTTTCCATATTGATCCCCATGAACGAGTCACCCCTCAGTCTCCTCTTCTCCAGCTCCAGAGCCCCAGCTCCTCAGCCTTTCCTCACACGGGAGATGCTCCACTCCCTTCAGCATCCTCGTGGCTGCGCTGGACTCTCTCCAGCAGTTCCCTGTTCTTCTGGGACTGAGGGGCCCTGAACTGGACACAATATTCCAGATGCGGCCTCACCAGGGCAGAGCAGAGGGGCAGGAGAACCTCTCTGACCTACTGACCACCCCCCTTCTAATCCCCCCCAGGTCCCATTGCCCTTCCTGGCCACAAGGGCCCAGTGCTGGCTCATGGTCACCCTGCTGTCCCCAGGACCCCCAGGTCCCTTTCCCCTGCACTGCTCTCCAACAGCTCGTTCCCCAACTTATACTGGACCCTGGGTTGTTCCTGTTGGTTGGGGGTTGGGGCTGGCGGTTGTTGTCACCTCTGGATACCTCCGAATTGAGACTGAAACCAAGCCTGCGGATCAGAGGAGTCGGCACTGGAGGTCCCAGGTCAGTGTGCGGTCAGTGGGGCTGAGCTGCTGGGCGAGGAGCTGCTGGGCTGTGGGTCTGCAGGACCCGCAGAGTTCTGCCAAAGGCTGGGATTGCAGCAGATGCTTCCAGAGCGGGGCTCCCAGGAGGATTAAGTATAAATTTTTTTCTTTCAAAACCAGAAAAGTTGCTGTATCAATTTGTTGGTTTCACATAGTGCCTTTGCAAAAGCTTCAGAAATACAGAAGATACCGTATTTCTAGTTATTGCAGATGAGGACAGTTAAAAATGGCAATGAGAGTGAAACAGACTGTTAGCTTTGTGCTTAGGACTGGGCTTTGGGAGGTTTTTTCTTCTTGGACTTTTTGAACAAAGATTGTCGCAAGGTTTGTGTTTAAATAAATTATTCTACAGATTTAGCCAATAGTCTAGGTGGAGTTTATCCTTATTCCTTTTTATTTTTGTCAAAAATGATAACTGCTGCAGTTGATTCATAAAATACGTGTTCCTGGTTTTGACAATCTCTGATTTTTCTTCAGAAAATTGCTTTCGATCAAATAACCTCAACAGTAGAAGACAGATCTGTACATTGTAAGATGTGCATTAGGAATAAAAATTAGAGAAGAAATAAGAGATAATAGTATTCTAGAGATGATGAATGTTGGGCTTTCCTTCTTGTGATCACTACTTTTCTGAAATACAGTATTTAACTAATTGCAGGTTTTCTTAAACTACTTCACTATGACTCAGGATACTCTTATTTCGTTGACGTCCCATTTCCAGCTACATTCTCATTGTTGGTGCTTCACTTTTGATGTCTTTGAAGTTTAAAATGTGTTTTACCTGCTCCACGGTATGAATACATAGCTAACCCTTTCTTTCGGATGAAAAATACGAACAGTCACGACGTTCTTCAGTGAGGCAGATTTACAAAGTGCCAGTTATCACGTAGGCTGTAAATGTTACAAATATTTGTTGGAAAGTTGGCTGCTTTAATTGTTCGGCTTTCTTTTGTTATGTTCTTCTTGCTCATTCTGGTAGTCAGCAATAAGAGGCACAATTCTTATTCATACAAAACTAATTTTTAAGTATGTCTGAATAAATACCTAACTTTCAAAATTAATCTTTGTGTTAAGCACATAACAGGTAAAATACTTGCAACTGTACTTTAAACATCAGGTATGACAAATAAATGTCAGGAAGTAACTTCTGTGTAAATCAGGTACCACATCAAAAGCATCTATGCTTAAGACAAATGTAATCAGACTAATTCATTGGACGAAGGTGTTTATTTTTGTTATCTTTAAATTCAGCTGAGCACAAAGTGTAAAAAAAAAACCTGGATACCTCTATCTGAAAAACTTTTGGAGGGTGGATACAGCATTAAATTGAGATCTGGAATGGCCCCTCGGACTCCTCGTCCTCAGGATTGCTCTTGACAAATTTATTTTAAAAATAAACCTTTCTCTTAAAACTATTATAATTTCCAACAAATTTTTCTTTTATATTACACATTTATTTTTTTAACTATCGGATTCTTAAATATGTGTTACGTGGACCTGAGGAGAAGTCACAACTGAAAACATGAGCCTGTAATAAAAGTTACGGAATGGACCTGCAGGTTCTGGTCAGAGGAGTTGGGGGAACTGTGTCCTCCTAATAGGGAATATGTATCATATTATTTTCAGTTGCAGAGGTTTGTTGTTTGATGCACACTTACCTTCTGTTCATTCTTTGATTGTACTGAATAATGTTAATCAAATCTTACTCTTAAACTTGTAATTTATGTAGAACACCAGCACCTGCGAGGTGGTGGCTTCGTTGTCTAATTCAGTGCAAGTTCCGTCCTTCTGGCTGCTCTATAGTAGTTTCATTTTTCTTCACAGCTACCTAAGTTCTTCTTGTCGACATACTGAACACTGATTATCAAGGCTATCAAACTAAGTTATCAGCATAAGATGAATGTTTGCTGTTTAAGTAGAATCAAACGTAGCATAATTTAAAATAAGAACATCCATGTCCTTGTCCCTTTCTAACTAACACAGAGCAAGAAAATAAGTTAGTATTGGAAGGTGCTTTGTCCTCATGCGTTATTGAAAATCTTCTAAAATGACTTTGTACTGAAACTTCTGTAGAAATGTGATTAGAAGACTAGGGCTTAATTTAAATTTTATATTTCACAAAACGCCTGCATCTCTGAAATTCATTCTCTTCTAGCAAAGCCTCCGATATTTCCGTAGTTTATAATTTGCAAATTAAACAGTTCCTCCCAATTTAAGTCGAGAAAAAGCCTGCAGTCTAACCAGTACTTGATTCTCGTTCTGAACAGCTGGTTTCAGAAGCTGGCGCTGGTTCCAGACCGGTCGTGTTCACCAGTTGCTGGATTAATTTGTCCTTTGCTTGGGAGCTCGCTGGGTTTCTGTGGGTGGGCTGCTCAGCCCCTCAATCCTCTGTCCTTGGCAGCAGCTGCCGTGGCAGTTTGGTGGGGGAAGATAATGAACGAGGCAGGTGGGATGTTGGAAAAGGCTGAAGGTGACGGGCTTTGTCACTTGGGGGTATCCGGGGGAGTCTGATGTTCTCATCACTACTCATCTCCCTCGTGCCCGTACTTTCCATCGCTCGGCTTCCTTATGTGCTGAGGGAGAAGCCTACACAACTTAACCATGCACAGATCCAGAGATAGAAATATACTAAAAGGAGGTTCAGCCTCACAGAAATACAATTTGGCAGGCTGAGAAAGCGTTTCTTAAAGTGCGGTAAAATGTGATGGAACTTGTAGGCTATGGTCAGCAATATCCTGAGAAATTAATAAGAGATTGGGTGACTTCGGCAGATCTAGTTTGTGCATGTTAAATAAAGAGAGATCATCAAGCAACTTTACCAAATCTACTTAAAACATTAATTCCAAGCTCCTCAGAACTCTGTGGACTAAAGGGCAATTTGATGACTTTTTTTTCTGGAGGCAGGAGCTTTGATTTCCCAGCCTGGCCGAGCGGATCGCGGGGCCGGGGCAGCTTTGGGTGCCCCGTCCTTCCTCCCAGCCCACGCAGGGCCGGGTATTTATTAGATTTATTTATTATATTGTTTTAAAACGTATATTTATAGATATATTCCTTATATGTATTATATAATACATTTTATATATGTAATATTATGTGTTATATATGCAAGGGCAGGCTGAGATCAGGGGGATCTCTCCCAGAGGAGATAATGAGCAGTAAATAGTTTGGGGTTTTTTTCCATTATATGCTCTGTGTATCAGAATTCTAGTGCATATAGACATTGCTCGTTTAAACATTAAAAGGTCATTATTCTACTAAAGGCTTTGGAAATACATGGATTAAAGGTGCTTGAAGAACATTTTTGAAAACCTGTAAATTACTCAGATTTGCCTAATTCCATAGGCCTGGAATTTCTTAGCCATCCTGTTAGTCAACTTCCCAGTGTTCTTTTTTATCTTATGTTACAGATTAACGTATTACAGGGGAACTCATGATTCTTCTTAAGGTCTCGCTGACAGCACAAGAGTTTACAACTACTTCAGGAAATTAAATAAGTTTCTATGGTACACTTGTGATGGTAGATTTACATTAAAGGTAAATTTCTCCCCAAGTAAACACAGAGATTGAGTAAATTACTAAGCACTTATTCTTCTAAGTATATCACATTATCATCAGAAATAAAACATAAAAATTTTTCTATGTTATGTGTCAAGATGAAAATAAATCAAGAAAGACAATCTTCAAACAAAAGACCCAAATTAGATTATTAGATTAAGGATATTAAAATGGTCTCGTTTCTCATTAATTTTTCACATTTTAAAAAAATAATCAGTTATTCACAGCTGATTATCTCTTGCAAACAGGGTTTCTGATTTTGCAAATCCAAAGCTGACAGGTTTGTTGTTTTTTTTCTCTTTGACAGATGGGGATGGACAAAGTGAACATTTATTACCAGTCTGTGAAGATGCAAAATGTCAAAAAAGTGCCATCTACTTAACTAAGCTAGGATTGGATCAGGTATTGTGAATTTGGAATTGCAAAGACAAAGGAAAATATTATCCTTCATGAAATAATGTGAAATAGGAAAATGGTTTTTCAGGAGAGAAAAATGAAACTGCCTCACCTGTAGTTATTGCATATAAGACACTTTTATTTATTTACTTATTTATTGCCTATCTAAAAAAAAATATATGGGTTTGGTGGAAGAGGGGAAGAGGTTGCATACCTAGAATTCTATATAGTGGGTAATTCTACCCACGAAAATCATGAATGTTTCTGATCTGTCACTTTCTTGATTGCAAACCGCTGCATTCTAAGCACCATAACTGCCCTCGCATGAGATGACAAACAAGGTTTGTGTTCAGAGTTCGAAACAGACCTAATTAATTCAAATAAGCTGCTTCAGTTTAAGTTAGGGAGTTATTTTATAGTTAGTTATATATATATGAATATACACACACACACATAACAAGTTGAACCAGACCACACTTCTTACCCCTTAGTTCTACTGTGTCTTTGCTTGTTCTAAATTAAGTACATTTCCAAATGCAGTATGAAGACTTGTGCAGGCTCTCTATCTTCAGGACTGGGTTTCTATAAACTATTTCAGTTTCATTTGTTCACAATGCTACTTGTTTTGAGAGACATGGTTATAATTAATGTAATAGATCATTATATATTAATTTATTTTGAAGTGTGTGCGGATCTGTTTTAAGTATTTACAGTGCCCTGCTTTATAATGAAGTTACACTTTACAATAAATTAACCTAACATTTGTTTGATGCCGTAATAATGTTTTTGCTAACTTCATGTGAACCTAAGGGCCAAGGTGACCTATAAAGAACTTGCTTGTAGCTGGCAGCAAAACCCACTGCAGTGTACTTACCGAAATGTATAATGAATGCCATACCTGCTTCTAACCAGGTTGTGAGTTATTGATTATTCCTTTACTGACAAATTGAACATAGATTTTTTTTTGTGTAAGTAGTGCCCTCTCTGATGGATATTTCAGAATTTCTAGGTGAACATACTGTTTGCTTGAGGAAGAGTAGGTACTTTGTGAAGGTGTTTCACAGAATCCCAGAGTGTCAGGGACTGGAAGGGACCTCGAAAGCTCATCCGGCCCAATCCCCCCGCCGGAGCAGGAACAGCCAGATGAGGTTACACAGGAAGGTGTCCAGGCGGGTTGGAATGTCTGCAGAGAAGGAGACTCCACAACCTCCCTGGGCAGCCTGGGCCAGGCTCTGCCACCCTCACCATGAAGTTTCTTCTCATCTTTCAGTGGAACCTCCTGTGTTCCAGTTTGCACCCATTGCCCCTTGTCCTGTCACTGGTTGTCACCCAGAAGAGCCTGGCTCCATCCTCCTGACACTCCCCCTTTCCATATTGATCCCCATGAACGAGTCACCCCTCAGTCTCCTCTTCTCCAGCTCCAGAGCCCCAGCTCCTCAGCCTTTCCTCACACGGGAGATGCTCCACTCCCTTCAGCATCTTCGTGGCTGCGCTGGACTCTCTCCAGCAGTTCCCTGTCCTGCTGGGACTGAGGGGCCCGGAACTGGACACAATTGTTACCGTCTGCAGCCCAAGGTTATAGTGTAGGTTTTCTCTTTCAAAGACTCAGGATTTCTAGAACACCGGCTATAGCATTCTTTCCTACTAGCAAAAAACCACTCTGTTGGAAAGCCCAGAGTTCCCAGTCAGTTTAGGAGGTATAACTGGGATGGAATATGCCCCATCAGTGTTAGAAAGAGCAAGTAACTCTAAATCCGGCAACATGTCTCTTCCAGCCATCTGATCTTGGCAGCTCTGCCTGTAGAAGTGTGTTTTCCTGGGCACACTGGGGTGGATGCTTGTGGGTTGGAGTTTTTTCCGTGAATTCCCTGGGAACACAGAACAGGGACGATGGATTGTAGCGGTGCTGGGTACACAGTCTGACAGCAGAGTTTGATTCACAGGTAAAGGCAGCGGATGCTCCGTGCGTGATCGTGGTCACCGGGGGGGACACAGGCTGGTGATAACAGGTAACGCTGATTAAATCACTGCTGAGTACTTGGAGTGCTCTCGTGTCAGAAAGACAACTGCTCTTCAGCTCTACACCTAGTTCTTCACTCTTGATGATACAAGAAGGAAAAGGCATTCTGCTCAAGTAAATTTGAGACAAATAGCACATGCCATGGGAGAGCCAGGGCTGGTACCAGCGGGCAGCGGTGACGGGCACCGTGCCGAAGGAAAGTGCTCTTATTTGTTGCTCGCGGTAGGTTTCTAGAAGAAACCGATGCAGGAGCGGCAGAGGAAGATGTGGGTCAATTTGGAGGACATCAGAATTTTTCTGAAGTAGAGTCTTCCATCAGAGCCTGCTCTGAAGCAGCATTGCACGTGCACAGTTCTGTTCCTTCATTTAAATTTTTCTTTTGTAGAGGTCAACTATTTACAAATACATCAGATTTTAACATGCCACTTTTGATACTCATCAGTATATTTAATTCTTATATTACTTTAGAAATCTCACTGTGTAGTTTCAATTTTAAAATCATTTCCAAGATAATGACATTTGAGTTAAAAAATCAGGAGCCAAATGTTGCCATTTTTCTTTAAGAAGTGAAGAAGCCAACAGATTCTCATCCTGCTAGAAAAAAAGTATTTAAAAGTATTAAGAATTACCTAGAAACTTTAAAGCCATTTTCCCTGTATATTTTTAGGACGTCTTTTTAACAAAAAATGATGGTGTCAAATGGCATGCGATGATTAATTGTTCTGGCCTAACCTTTTAAAATAATTAAATCTAGAATACTCTTTTCTTGCACTCTTATATTCATCTAGAGGTGATGGAGCTTTTTCTTCTGAAACATTTTATCTTTTCCATTCTGAAACAGTGGAAAATATCCATTTCTTCATTCATGTATCCATTTCTTCATTCATGTATCCCCACATGTTGCCTGATTCCTTCAGGTAGAAATCTATTCTACATGTTACTTCTCGTATTTATTTGGAAGTGAAATGTTTTAGTTTCATTGATTTTGGTGTTTGTGAGATCAGATGGTGTCCCTCGCCGAACCAGCGGGTGATTATGGGCAACCTACAGGAAACGGAGAGGTTGCAAGTCTGTGATTGAAAAAGCAGAAGATGCTATATATCCATTATCTCTGTTCGGTTTTTGTCACAGGGTTGTATGGTTTGAGAGGTTGTGTGTGTGTAAGGGTGTAGCTAAGAAGTCTGGTTTCCAGATCTCAGATCTGAAAGATCACAAATTAGGTGACTGTCTTATAAAAAATATTTTGCCTATGGTAACTGGACCTGGCTCTGTCCTTCTTGCTTGGTTGGTGTGACATTTGATGAGACCAAAGGAAAAGCAGTTAAGGCAGTTCCGTGGTAGCGTACGGTGCTTTGGGACGAAATGCAGAGAAATCACAGACACGCGTCTCGAGAATTTGCGCTTCTAAAACTCTGCGTGGAGGTGTTGGGGCTGTTCTGGGAGCTCTTGTTTGGTGTCAGTCCGCAAGGGATTTCTCACGATGGCTTTGGCACAGCTGGATGGCTCCTGGAAAGCCAAGCAGATCTAGGAGAATTATTTGAAGGATGATCTTTCACCACAAGTTTGAATGCATTTAATGATTTAATCTTTTAAAGTAGTAAAAAATGTCTCAGATAAAATTTCTTCTTTTGGATGATGGAGCAAAAGTAAAGACCAGCAAAATAAATGTGAGTGACTTAAGGACATACAGACCTACTAAAATTTTAAAAGCATGTGAATGTCTCCATAGCAACAGAAGAGTTGCTGTCAGATCTGGAGTAGAAGCTCATATGCTCATGTAGATTGTGGCAGGTGTTGGGACACCTCCGACTTCTGTGTATCCACCTGCAATAGCTATAGATTTAAATCTCTCCTCTAGATTCTGAAAATTAGACTTTCTCCCTGAAACTTGTTTTGAAGTCCCTAGTACTGTCTACTGTAGAAGCTCTTGATATTATTATATTCTTAGAGATGACTAATGTCTCTTTTAATTTTGCTGAGTATTCAATATGATTTTCATTTGTTTCCTGAGGCAAACAGTATCATTTCAGTCCCCTCACTTGAGAGTTTCTGTGTGGGCTTGATGATTCGTGTAACCTTTCTGTGTACAGTAGAAAGGTTAAGGCTGTATTCCTCTTATCGATCTAGCAGCTCTGGAGTAGAACACGGCAACACATCCTCCAGCAAACCACAGACCTTTGTGGTGTCGTTCTCCAGGCTGGAGAGGCCCATCCGCCAGCACCGCTTATCAGCTGCGCTTGGACACCCGCGGAAGTTTTTCCTCAATCCTCTGTAGCAGTTTAAAGAGGGGAGGATTGCAGCTGCTGTAATTTTCATAAATCTCTTTCTTGTTCAGGTTTTTCAGCCTGGAGAAGAGAAGCTCCGGGGAGACCTTAGTGCGGCCTTTCTGTACTGAAAAGGGGCCGATAGGAAGGCTGGGGACAGACTTTGGAGCAGGGCCTGTTGTGACAGGACAAGGGGTGATGGTTTTAAACTAAAGGAGGGAGATTCAGGCTGGACATGAGGAAGGAATTGTTGGCCCTGAGGGTGGTGAGAGCCTGGCCCAGGTTGGCCAGAGAGGTGGTGGCTGAACCATCCCTGGAGACATCCCAGGCCAGGCTGGACGGGGCTCTGAGCAACCTGAGCTGGTGCAGATGTCCCTGCTCATGGCAGGGGGGGCACTGGGGGAGCTGGGGAGGGCCCTGCGACACAAACCAGCTGTAATTCTACAAGATCCTCATATCATTTCTAAGTTGCCTGCCTTCCTCAAAGCAGCAAATGATGCTGTGAGCCGCACTCCAGCATCAACAACATGACTTCTACTGCTTTGGTTACTTTTTTCGGTGTTGCTAAATCAGTGTTGGGGATTATCAGCTTCCAGACTTTGAACACCATAAATTAATGCTGTGATGTATGGGTAATTATTTATATGCAATAGTGGCTACTTGACTGTATATGGAATTCAGGTGACCTTCGTATGCAGTGAACACCTAATGCATCCTCAAATCCCTGCGTTTATTTGGTACGTGCGGTGGACACTTACAGCGAGGGCGGCCCCAGGGAAAAGCACTTCTCTGGCTGGGGCTGGTTCCTTCAGGCCGCTCTTGATACTCGGCTTTCTGTAGGATGGGACAGTGTTTGTCACAGAAAGGAGAAACCCTGGCGGTTCCCAAAAAGGTGTTGGCCAGGAGTGGGCGCTCTGACCCGTGGCTCCTGCCTGCGGTGGGGGGCCTGGAGTGGGCACCACCTGTGTGAGCCTTGGTGCTCCATAGGCACTAATTGAGCTGTGTTAATCCCACACTTCTGGCTCTAAAACCTGTTAACAGGATACTCTTTGAGCTCTTTTTCGGAGTGAGCGCAAATAGTTTTAAATTTTTCTCAGGTATGTGAGATCTTTTTCAAAATGAAAAATATGCTGTTTTCACAGGGCAATAAAGCATTCTCTCTTCTACTTGTTGAAAATAGCTGAAGAGTTTGAAAACAAATTCTCAAGCACTCAAAGATATTTTTCTTATTTTTGTCTACAAAAATCCTTAATTGAAGGAGTAAAAGTATCTATATAAATGTTTTGAGTAACGATATTAGTGGTGCTATGCAGTGGGATTTAACAGAAGGGGAAGAAGTAAATCGTTGATTTCTCTGACTGAATTCTGTGTTCACTTAAATTTTCTTTTAGATATACTCATTCCATTTTTCAATCTGTTTTTTCGTCTGAGCTAGGTAACACAAATCATATGCTCAGAAAACTGTAAAAATAGCTCTGTGTGTCCTCATTATACCCACCTATTTCTGTCTTACAGTAAAAGGAAAAAAATAGCTTTAGTCTTTTTCCTATTAAGATAGTAACAGCAAACATAAAGCTTGAAGTAATTGTATGGATTATCAAATACAAAAGAAGTAGGAGGTTTATATTATTGACAAACATATTTTCATTTTTTGTCTTCTGTACTGAAGGGTGTATTGTGAGGCACACAAACAATGCCTTTTGCATTACATTACACAATACTGCTGTTTCAAATAGAAACACACAGAATATTTCCCCAGAAGTGTGCGTTACTCTGAATTTAAGCTGTCAGAGCACGTTAGTGCTCTGGTTACACATTGAACAAGACTGATGGTTTTTAAGTGTTCTGCAACTGCTGTTATAGAAAGTCTCAGCACTGGTTCAGCGAGATGGATGAATCTTGCTCTGTACCTTGGTAGCAATAGGCGATGTCTCTGGTTTGCTCATCTATTGTTTTGTATCTCTGTAGACCTTGTTATTTTTTTATTATTATTATAGTAGACCTTATGATTCTAAAATTGCTTTCTGTGGATGACACTGAGTAGAGTTAAAACAGAATACAGATTTGGATTTGTACCTAAAAATTCATTTTTAACTTTATTTCTTTAAAATAGCATTGCCATACGAGGGAACATTTAGAAAGTATATGATGGATATAATTGTATTTCAATGCACTGACTGTGTGAATGATACCGTGTAAAGTAAAAACTGTATATTTCATGGTTCTGATTTCAATTGGTGTTTTTCAAAATTACAGTATTTTGCAATACTACTGTTGTATCTTTCTTCTGCATAGTAAATAAGTGCTAAGAAATCGAGCCCTTTGGAAAAATTTCCCTCAGGTTAAGAGCCTTCTTTTTATTTTCTGTTCCTTTCCTTAGACTTCCCACCCTTCAGCAGCTAACAGTAACTAAATAGGCATGCGTACATTGGGAGGGAAGCGAGGGTCGTCCTGGGGGGATTAAAACGGGGGTGGTCAGTAGGTCAGAGAGGTTCTCCTGCCCCCCTGCTCTGCCCTGGTGAGGCCGCATCTGGAATATTGTGTCCAGTTGTGGGCCCCTCAGTCCCAGCAGGACAGGGAACTGCTGGAGAGAGTCCAGCGCAGCCACGAAGGTGCTGAAGGGAGTGGAGCATCCCCCGTCTGAGGAAAGGCTGAGGAGCTGGGGCTCTGGAGCTGGAGAAGAGGAGACTGAGGGGTGACTCGTTCATGGGGATCAATATGGAAAGGGGGAGTGTCAGGAGGATGGAGCCAGGCTCTTCTGGGTGACAACCAGTGATAGGACAAGGGGCAGTGGGTGCAAACTGGAACACAGGAGGTTCCACTGAAAGATGAGAAGAAACTTCTTCATGGTGAGGGTGCCAGAGCCTGGCCCAGGCTGCCCAGGGAGGTTGTGGAGTCTCCTTCTCTGCAGACATTCCAACCCACCTGGACACCTTCCTGTGTAACCTCATCTGGGTGTTCCTGCTCCGGCGGGGGGATTGGGCTGGATGAGCTTTCGAGGTCCCTTCCAGGCCCTGACATTCTGAGATTCTGTCAGAGCAGGTTTAATTTCAACTTTGAGTTTTCGTTGAGTGCCATGGGTCATCGCTGCACCTCAAACGCCCCCTCACCCATCAGACGTGCGCCGGGTGTACGCAGGGCCTGGCAGGGCTGGGCCGGGCTCCTAAGCCATCCGCGATGGCCAAACAAAGTTGCCATTAGTGCGCTTTCCTAATAATTGTGAGGGTTTCCCAGTTGGTGTGTGGTTGTCTGTAATCCGAGGGAGCAGCCCGCGGGTCACACGCGGTTGCCGGGCGGCAGGAAGGTTGTTGGTCGCGGGGTTGTGTGAGGGAGTCTCTCCCCAGCGGGAAGCGGCGCTTCTCCTTCTCCTTCCTCAGATGGCTAAATTAAGGCTTGGATGAGAGACATTTAAGAAGCCGTTAAGTGCTTTTGATGTTGGGGATAATGATCCTTTAAGGTAGCACCCTTCTGTCCTTTTGAAGGCTTTGTCAGTTAGTTGACGTATAATATTACTTCTGGCTTTAAAAATGGCACTGGATTTTCTGTAGCATTGAAATGTTAACCCTGGTGCTTTAGCTTCATACCAATGTGTGAAATTACTTTGATTTTAATTAAGATAAATTCCCATTTAGCACCTCTGCAGCACTTTGTGGAAAGTAAGAGCAGATACATTCTCTTTCTTGTCCTGGAGAAATTATACTTTGCATTTCTTTTGTACTTTCAATTTGATACTGTAATCTTAATTTCTTATCACACAGTTCAGTCTCTGATGCTGCTGGGGAGATAGGAGGGGAATTGAAGCTCTCGAACTTCTAAATATCCATGAATAACAGACTTGTTCAAGCTGACATGAACCTTAGGAGATCCAGTCTCCTGCCTTAAGCAGGGTCAGCGCTGAATTCAGGCCATGTTGTTTAGAGCTTCTGTCCAATCAAACTTCGAAAACCCTCAAGGACAAAGATTCTGCAGCTTCTCTGGGCCTCTTTCATAGTGAATTTTGGTTTGTTTGTCTGTCTCTAGTTGGATCCTCCCTTGTGTCAGTCTGTGACCATTGTCTCTTGTTCTTCCATAAATCTCAGCAGAGCACCTGGCTCCATCCTCTCGGTCGTCTCTTTGCAGAAGGCCACTCTTAGGTCCCCTCTCAGTCTTCAGTTCTCTGGGCTGAACAAGCCCTGTGCCCTCAGCCTGGCCTTTCAGGAAATTTCTTCTTTGGAAATTTGTAAATGGTTAAGAATATGATGCAGTGAAGAAATGCCAGCTGCTTTAAAAAGAACTAGGTTGTTTTAATAAATGAAATGGATTTTCTTACCTAGCTATTCTTGTTTTGTTTTATTTTACAGTGGATTCCAGTCTTGCAAGACTTCAGAAATAAAGACACACTCTGGGGCTTTGTACCGTATCACAATAACAAATCTTCAGTGGAAACTTCATTTCCAATTACGCTTCATATTGGAGATTACAATATGGATGGCTACCCAGATGCTCTTGCTATACTAAAAAACACATCTGGAAGGTAAAGCATATGTAAACCTAGACATAAAGACTACCCAATGCATGTTCAATCATTGCTCGTACAAATTACTAATTTCATTGCATCCCATTCATTTTACCGAGTGAACAAGACTTTTGTTCTCTGCCAAATGTTACGCTTTTAGACGGTGTGTGCTTACCTGGTGTGTGCGGAATGCAGAGTTGTACAGGCTCAATGACTGTGACTCTCGGTGGCGAATTGCGCAGGGGACTGGAGCATGACGTACCGTTTTAGGCACTCCTCCCGTATCACAGGAGCTGGTTATCTCTCCCTTTCCTTTCGCAGAACATCTTCTGTAAATTCCTGCCTTCAGCTGTCGGGCTTGGCTGGTCGCACCAGGCTGCTGTGAGCGGGGCAACCTGTTCCGTGCTGTCACAGGGAGTGAAAAATGCAGTAGAACCAGGAATTTTAGATATACCTAGTAAGGTAGCCGTGATTTTATATTGTCCAAATATAATGGAAATAAGTAAACTCTACCCCCTACTAAAAGAAGAAAAAATCTAACCTTTCCTTAAATTTGTCAGTGTCATCTTTCTCCTCCTTTCTTTCTTCCTTACTTGCTTTCCCAGCACTCTATCGCTATAATACCATCTGGTGGGAGGGGGGATGCGGACAGGGAGGCCGGTGTGCGCGGCGGGTCAGGGGCGCTCAGAGCGGCTGCCCGAGCAGGGGCTGCCAGTGGCTCTGCCCCAGCAGCGGCTGCGGGGGAAGGCCCAGCTCAGCAAGATAAGGCCCAGCTCAACGGGGGAAGGCCCAGCTCAGTGGGATAAGGCCCAGCTCAGTGGGATAAGGCCCAGCTCAGCAGGGGAAGGCCCAGCTCTGTGGCATAAGGCCCAGCTCACCGGGGGAGGCCCAGCTCTGTGGGATAAGGAAGGCCCAGCTCTGTGGGATAAGACCCAGCTCTGTGGGATAAGACCCAGCTCTGTGGGATAAGGCCCAGCTCTGTAGGATAAGGCCCAGCTCAGTGGGATAAGGCCCAGCTCAGTGGGATAAGGCCCAGCTCAGCAGGATAAGGCCCAGCTTAGTGTGATAAGACCCAGCTCAGTGGGATAAGGCCCAGCTCAGCGGGGGAAGGCCCAGCTCAGCAGGATAAGGCCCAGCTCAGCAGGATAAGGCCCAGCTTAGTGTGATAAGACCCAGCTCAGTGGGATGTAGCCACCCGGGGCCGCTTCACCAGCGATGATACCACTGGCGTGTCCTTGGCTTTACCTTGAAGCAAAGCAGCATGTTTTCATGTGAACATCTTTTTGCTTGACAGTCAAAATGATGAATAGAATTGTTTACTTCTAAGAAAAACCAAAAAGAGCTCTAGAGACTGTAAAGTCAGAGAACCTGACTGCAGACAGGACATCATGCTGTGCCCTGTGAGGTCTGGCTGATGCTGCACAACTTGGCTTTGCCAGCTTCTAAAGAGATGTCACATCATCTGCGTATCTGTGCTATCCTCTTTGTCTTCCTCATGTCATCGCTTGTGAAAGGTATTTTAATCAATACCGTATGGAGTCTCAACATCTTCCTTACTGGGCTCTGTAACAAATACTTGCACTAGTGCATTACAAGGCAAAATAAGTCTCTCTGACGGGTGTATTTATTATCTTCCTCTGTATGGTATTTTGGATGAGCTTGGGTGCAGGTTCATAGTTGGAATTAATGCTCTGTAAGGAAAATAACTGAGGAGTTCAGAAGAGTATATCGACCGAATTTAGATGCTGAAGTCCAAGAAGTCAATTCAGATCCTCTAGTGATTGCCTAAAGATGTCACTCACTGAGATTTCTGTGTCGGAGTTCTTCAGATAGACACACACCTAAAAGTGACCCAGTTTCAGAGCTATGTGCTTGTTTTCAGGCTCCGTGACAAGGCTGTGAGCAGCTGAGCTCTGTCTGCACCTCCGAGCCCTACAATACCCAGCAGAGCAGCTGCTGCGGTGGGATGCGGCAGAGGAGACGCCGCTGCTGTCCCGAACGGGCGCGCGGTCCCAGCCCAGGGCCCTGCTGGGGGTTTGTTCCTCCCCTCGCGCTTGTGGGACTTTGCATCTTCTGTCCGGCAGCTGCTGAGTAAAGACGCTCAGCAGGCCAGGGAGCGCAGCAGCACCGAACTCTTGCCTTTTCCACAGAAATACCGTCACATCTCAGCTATCGAGTTGTTCTTGGCTTTTTTTTCACCAGCGTTGTGTTTTGAGCTGTGCTACAGCTGTCTGCTGGTGCCTGTCCTGCTGGCCGGTGCACTTCAGAAAAGGCTTTATGAAGATTTATGGAGTTCAGAGTTTTATTTGAAGTTGTTCTATCTTTTAAAATCCTTCGGAGCCTCTCTCGTCTGGCTGGTATATGATTATGGCAATGTAATTTTATGTAAAAGATTTAAGTAGTTTATAACTAGTTACTCCTATTAAAGCCCAGGAAGTTACCGATGTCTCATTGCAAGGAATTACTGTGATACACTTTTATCTTTATTCTCCTTGTTTCTGAAGCAGTTTGTTTATTCAGTTGGGTGCATCTTAAAGTTATTTTGAAAGTTGACTTCAAAGCTGAGTGACACAGGAAGGCACAAGGACTGAAGGCACTGGCAGGTGATTTGACAGGTTATTAAAAAGGAAGTTCAGGGAGCCGAGGAAGTCTGGCAAAGAAAGAGTAAGTAAACTGAGAATTAAGAAATATGTTGCTTATTAACACTGTCTGTTTCCAGTATTTGTAGAAAAGTGATGGGAACAGGCTCTTCATGCTTTGGGATGGGAATGACAGTCACAGTTTTTGCACTCATGATCAGATGTCACTTTCAAAGTCATATTATTTCATTTTTTCTGAGACACTTAAGCAAATACTTCCTTTGAAAATGTGTAACTGGGTCATAGACTGGAGAGAATTAAACCAGTGTGGGAATTAAATTAAAAGCTCCTCTTAAATTAGAGCAAATTAAAATGAAAACCTTATTTAATTGATTTTAAACACTTCTGGATCAAGCTGTTTATTTCTTTCTTTGAAGCCTTTCATGCTACATCCACAGAGCTAATTTCAGTGATTGATTACTGTGATTAAATGATAAAAGCATTTTTGTAAACTCTCGACCTCAATCTGTGCGGCAATCAGGGAAGCCCGGCTTCTTGTTGCCGTCTGTAACTTAAAGAAATTAAAGGAGGCAGAAACCATTTTATTCATCTGAAAATATACTGATACATGATAATGGAAGAATATGATTAAAATCAGTTATATGCTTTCATCACAATTCAGGAAAACTCTTTCAGAGAAAATACCTACAAACCACTGAAATAAAACCATGCTCGTTAGGAATCGCCTTGGTTTGCTGTCCTGCCAGGTGAGTCATTCAGGAAGATGATTAATAGCTTCAAGTATTCTCAGAACTGTTTCATCTCCTGCCATATCCTTTTGATTTCAAATAAAAGTGTGCAATACTCTGACAGCGTGGAGATGTTCCTTACCAGCAACAGGAAAAAGGAATCTCTCTTGTGGTTGCAAGTGCGGTGGGGTTGAACCCTGAGACTCAATAAATTCCGGCAGGTGAACGTGCTCAGTTCCCAGTCGACTCATACATATTTATCTGTCCATTATGAATTATTTTAACTTCTGACTTGAGTCAAAACCTGCGCATTAGAATTCCAGTCCCCAGATTTTTCTTTAGTCTAGATACATACATGAATTTTTATTCCTTCTAGTTAGGACTCTGTTCAAAATTGTGTGTGTATATAGAAGAATAGTAATAATAGGTAAAGGGATTTTATCAGTAGTTATGCATTGGTTCATCTCTACTTCCCATCTTATCTAAATGTATTCCTTTTTTCACATGCTGGTTTTAAATTGGCTCTGGTAACATGGGAAGTGTAAGTACTGCATGCGAGTCTGTAAACACCCATCTGTCTCCCACCTAACTGCATGAAACAAATTTTGTTTAACCACCTCTTTTGAAATTAGATGCTAATAAGTGGCATCTTTTAATGCAAAAATGTAATCTAAGGAAGCTTTTTTTTTCAATTATGCTTTTATTGAAAGGAAATGTTTTTCACTGGTAATGGTAAAGTTGGAAATACAGTATCTCTCGCTCTGACGTTGGTGATAAATAACGATAAAGACTGAAACTTGGAGATAACAAACAGTTAAATGGAGAACTTTGAGTATAATACACTTCTAGAAAGTTTTCCAGGTATTCGTGCTCAGTTTTAAATTAATGTATAAGTATTAATCCTTTATAAGGGTATACTTGAAAGGACTCTTATTTGACCAAATTATCTCTTCCTAAATTATTGCTACTTGTCAGAACTAAGGTTGGATAGAGGAGTTCTTTCAAATGTGGGATTGATGAGCACCTTGTAATTGAGCAAACAACAAAAAAACAAGAGGTAAATTCAATTATTCTGAATGTCTGGAATAAGATATTAGTCATTTAGTTGTCTTCTGTATAACTGTAATGGACTAGCCTAAAACTGACAGACTGAGAGATGTATGAAATTAAGCCGTAAATATTTCATTCTAATTGCAAATAAATACGTTCAAATAAATTGAGGTAAGTCTTCAGTCTTTCTTTGGTGTTAAGCCTTGCTCGTAGTTCTTCAGCCTTATGAAATTCAGCTGTACTGCAGAGGTGACTTTGGTCAGAAGGTTCCAGCCAGCTCTGTACTTCATGGAATATCAGTGGGAGCTGTTTGGGATGCGGTGGTGCAGGCAGGACGGGATTCAGCTGCCGCTGGGGACACGTTGGAGTGTACACTCCGCGTTAAAAGGGCTGCAAGTACGAGTGATGCACTCGTCTTAGCTGGGAGTTCTTTGCTCTACCTCTTCTCAGGATTTAAGTTGAATTGTTAAGCTGAACTGTGTAGCACTTCAGCGTGGATCGGAAGGTTTTACCATTGTAGCAGTGTCCGTCTTCGTTTTTTTCCATAGGCTTTCCGGGACGTTGTTTTGTCGTTTTAAGGATGCTGATGAATTTCATTGCTACAGGGAGAAGTTTTTCTGATGGTGTTAATCTTCAAATTTGGTTTAAAATCATAGGATGGTGATAAACTTGCTCTTGGTAGTTGTAGCATGTGGCACACGTGAAACCTGGAGGCGGGTACTTGGATTCTGAAGACACTTGTGCATTAATGGCCTGAAGAACGTCAGGACCTGACTGGCAGCTCAGGGGCCAAATCCAGGCGTCAGGGGTTCTGAGAACGAACTGAGCAGCTGAGGAGGCAGCAAAAGCCCATTTTCCTTCCCACTGCGACTGTCCCTGTCCCTGTCCCTGCAGCAGGGTCCCCCGCTGGCGTGGGGCACCTGGGGACCCCAGTCAGCCCAGTCCTGGAGCCACGGCAACTGGGAGGGGTCCAGAACAGCATCACTTGGCTAACAATTGCTGAGACACTCTAGATATAGATCCCATGAGGTTCAGGATTACGTAGTCAAAACGTAAAATAATTTATTAACGTTTCACTGCAGTGTTTTATTTTTTATCTTGTATTGAGTCAAGTGGGAATCGCTCGACTGCGCACAGGAAAAAGTGAAGTTTGTGCACCAAGACAATTAGTTCTAACGTGTGGAGCTGGGAGCGGCGCTCACCTGGAGAACTGGTGGCAGCTCCAGGCACTGAGGCTGTTCAGGTACCTGCAAATACATCCGGGTATTGCTGCCCTTTTTCTTGGGGGGGAGCAAACCTGGAGACTGACCCCCCCCACCAAACAAGCGCTTTTTGGTTTTTCCTCTCTCCAGAAGCTGCTGTGGGAGTGCATTTGTTTGCTTTGTAGAGGTAGGTGGTTTGAAATTGTTTCTAGGTGTTGTAGGTAATGGCTACATATGCACCATAAAATCCTTATCTAGGATATTATCAAGAGGGAACGGGCTGAAAATACACGAGGAAAAGGAAAATCATGTTCTCGCAGTTTCAATCAAAAAGGAGGAACTATTTACACATAAGTAAATGTATCAGAAATTAATCTTTTCAGCAGAAAGTACTAATATTAGGAGTGTATTTTAGTTGGCTCATGCTGTTCAGATACTAATGGCAGGATATATCGTTCAAAATTTTGGCCAGAAATGTGAGGAAAGTTAAGAATCAAATAGAATAATTTTGGAGTTAAACATGAGTCTGTAACTTAGTTCCTTGCTATAAATACTGTCCATTTTTTAGAAAGGACAAAGCAAGATGATGTAAAAGACACCTGAGTGATAATTGTTTAGAAGCTACATATCTAATAAGTTATCAGCTCTTCTCATCGTGCTTTTCAAAGATGCTTTTAGAGAAAATAAGAGGAATTCTGTGCTGGTATAGAAGTGAAAATGACTCGAAAACATCAATAAAATAAATGGCAAGGAATTGCCTTGGAAAGTGACAGGAAATAAGGCTCAGCTTCCATTATAAATCTAATAATAGCTAGCTTGGAAATGGAAAAAACTCTGTGCTTCCAGTGAAGTGATGCATTTCTGTAAATTCCACTTTAAAAAATAAATAAATAAACCACTAAAAAGATGTTTAACATTGCAGCTCACGCTTCAACCTTGGTTTATCCTGTCTTTCTCACCCATAGTACTAGTTTTCATTAGCTTTAGAATTTCGTTATTTTTGTTTGTTACTCTGCAAATTCTGGTTTACGGTAAGCCAGAACACTGGCTTTTTAAAAAATGAAATAAGAATCAGATTTCAACTTCGCGTGACTCACAACAGTGGATCTATGTGTGTGTCCTTGTAGGTATAGTTAACATTTGCTGTAGCTTAACATTTATTTGTCATGTCTTCGAGTTGTTGTGTTGCTAAGCAAGCTTATACTTGTGTTTCCAAAGGAGCTGTGTGGGGATAAGTCCGTTATATGAAATGGAATTTGCTGCTCTGCCACAAGGGATGCTGCACTTCTCAATTCATTGATTTTTTCCTCTACAACCCCGCTCGCTAGTGCTCTTTCCAGCCTGCAGGGTCTCTGTAGGGTCTGGCATTGGTTTTAGCTTCCTGTCGCTTGTCCTGGAGTTTGTTGATCGAGAAGGGTGCAGGAAAGTGGCATTTCCCGGCTCAATGCCACTTTAATATCTTCTTTTTTTCTCACAGTGCAGTTGGAGTTCTGTTATTGTTTGTCCAGTTTGTGATGTTTTGAAAGCCATTAAATGCACACTACCGAGGAGAGGAGTAGGGATTTGGTCTAATCTTTTATTTAAAATGGCATGTGATGTGTAAGAATATTTATTAACGGAGCTGAGGTGGGAAGAGATTGTCATAAAATAATGAAAAAGCACTGATGATTTTTGAGTAGCGTTTAAGGCGAAGGGATTAAGGAAGATGGCAGGTAAGTGCACTTGTACTTGTTTCAGAATGAAGTAAGAATATGCTCGGTCTTTTGAGTGGATGCTTAATGAAATGATTCCTGCTGATTCAGACCCATTTATTTAGTGTATTCATTGGTTTAAGTCAGGCATGATATGATGGTTGTAATCCTATCTGTAAAGTTTTCATAAATGCTTATGGATTTTAAAGTAGCCAGTGGCTTCTGCCTTTCTTTTTATTATACTTAACTTGAGCAGTTTTTAATTACTTATTATTACTTTATTTATTATTATTAATTATTTAATTACAAGGTCTTTGCAATGTCCATTATTTAGCCCTTATACAGCAAATCAGTTGTTCTGTATTGTTGTGTTTTACAGCAATCAACAAGCGTTTTTACTAGAAAACGTCCCGTGCAATAATGTAAGCTGCAAGAGTGTCCGTCGCATGTTTAAAGTGTTTTGGGAGCTCTCGGATCTGAATCAAATCAAGGACGCGGTGGTAGCCGCCTTCTTTGACATCTACGAGGACGTGAGTTGAGCCCTTTCCCCGCGCGAGCAGCGTCTCTGTGCTGCCTCCTGCGCTGCCCTGAATCGCCATCCATTTACATGATTTGGGAGATTTTCAAATGAGTAGTGGAAGTGTAAACTTCGCTGCACGCACTCGTATTTTTTCCCTTTGTATCTCTAAGGGAGTTTGTTTGCTAAATGTAGATGTTATGTAGAGTAAAACAGCATTCTAATGTAAAGTTTTTTCCTCTAGGGAATCCTGGATATCATTGTGCTAAGCAAAGGCTACTCCAACAAGGACTTTGCTATCCATACGTTAAAAAATAACTTTGAAGCAGATGCCTATTTTGTTAAAGTTATTGGTAAGTTATCACTGTACAGTCAAGTCAAAACGGGACCTTGAGAGGAATGTGAATATTTGAGCCTCTGTGTATGATAATGATACGGTATGATCATTCTAGAAAAGAAAAAACACAGATGGAAAAATATTATGGATTGCAGAGATCTCTTGTTGCAGAATCTGAACTTGGATAGGTTGGTTCTGTTTCATTTCAAAGGGGGTTTACTTGGTTTTATTTTAGTGTACTTATGAAAATTCAACGTAATTCTGCCCACTGTTTTCAACACTCTAGCTGCTTTTAGTATCTATGTTGACCACAATGACCTTTAAATAAGTGTTCATCATCTCTAGAGTGTGGTGTTTTGCTTTTTTTTACAAGAATGCATGTCTTGTTTCACTCATTAACTAGAGGCAGGCTAAATCTTTCATCCTGGAGCTTTTCTTCTGCATCCTAACAAAATTCTAAAGAGAGATACTAGATCTCTAAAACCTCATTTCTCAGCTGGCTTCTGAAGGAAAAAACAAGAATTATCAAGCGTCTAAAATATGATCAGCAGGGAAAGAGCACATGGAACCAAGTTATTCAGCCTAAAAAAGAAAAGTAAGGCAGATCCATGTCACTAGTCTGTGAGGATGCAGAACAGCGGGGGAATCGTGTTCTGTGTGCCCGTGCAGGATACAAATGATGTAACAAACTACAAAGAGTAAATAGGAAGAATAGTTTCCTAAAAGAGAGTTTGTGAAGTACTAACATGAATACCTGGAGAAGCTGCAGAGTTACCAACATTAGAGGTCCTGACAACTAGGTGAAGAAATTATGAAGTATATTTAATTGTTTTTGAGGTAACAGGCTGGACTGGCTGAACGTATGAGGCCCCTGCTGTGAAACTTTGGTACAACACTTTACATAACATAATGTTGTTAATGTAAAAATGGCATTAGATCTACATATATCTGTCCCTCAACTTAGATTATTTTTTATTGTGTGATGCTATTTAAAATTTGGAGGAAGATTAGCTCGTAAATCACTAACTTGAGGAAAATACAATTATGCTTGCACATATAAATATGTATGTCATAGCGAGAGAGAAAGGAACCAGAAGAAATCACAGCAGTATTGATTTGAAGAAACACGCTGTGTTTGCCCTTTTCTCTTGCCTGTTCTCAGAAACCCAGGCAAGAACCAACAACCAAGTGCACTTATTTTCATCTGTGCCTTGGGTGGTTGCAATCTTTTCTCTCCAGGAGAGACTTCTGTCTCTTTTGCTGTCGCTCTGTCACATCGAGCCTACTTTACTGGAGTTCTTTTTTGTATCATCTGGCAATGATGCCGAATCTCCTGCGAAACGGGCTGGTTCCATTTCGTTGAGGACCGGCATGGTGCATGATCTGTTCTGAGAGCCGCTTTGTTTCCACGTGTGAGTCACTTTGGTGTTTTCAGCATAAAAGCACCACAGGCCAAAAAAAAGGGATCTTCCCATAAGAGCGCAGATTGACAATGAGCATGGCAAGGGCGCGGGGTTAGGTAGAGCCTTGGTTTGAAAGGCTGGAGTTAGATTATGATATTTGTAATGGAGAGAAATGAGGTGTTCGGATTGCACACCCCACCGGGTGCTTCCAGGCTGCAGAGCTGCCGAGCTTTGAGCTCATCGCTTGTCTGTCGGCTTTGATTTTTTGGAGAATGTGTGAGTAATGAGGCTGTATTATGAGGACAGAGCTAAACAGGAACAACTAGAGGTTCACCTTCAAAAATGGTACTTGCCTTCATGTTATTTAAATGCAGCTGATCCTCTAAAGCACACGTAAGATAAACAGACCTGCAGGTCCTGCTGGAGGCGAATGCGTTCGTGACTTGCTCCTTAGCCTGAGCGCTGTTCTCATCATAATACCCCGTAATGATTTGTCATGTCAATGGAAGCCTTCTTTTAAATAATACTGTACATGGGTAGTGTAATTCACACAAGCACGCTGAAAATCCTCTAGAAAACTCTTGCACTTCACAAAGCCGTGTTAGAATTAGAATTGCGTGAAATTTTAATAGGGAAAGGAGTAACTTGCAGCATCCTTTTTGATTCACTCTGTGTAAATCTGGCTTAAAAATTAGCGCAAGCCTTTTTTTTAGCACCCTTTTGGCGTGTGAGTATTTTTGCATAGAAACCGCAGGAAATGGGAATAAATGAGTGGTCTAAAAATATTTTTACTGTGATACAGGGTAGAGTATTTCTAACAAAACACGCTTTGTGCAAGTTAGGGTATGAATAGATGCGCTGTGTTCGCTTGTTTGGCATATGGACAATGTGAACAGTTTTGCTCGTTGTAACTGACGTCAAGTGTGCTTGGTCAGATTGTTTGTTCCAGTGCTGAACCAGAACAGCAAATCTCCGCGTGCTGTTCTGTATCAACACGGGAAGAGTTGGTTCCACTCGCGTGCACACCGGAATATGACATACACAATAAGCTTGTAGCTGGAAAAGTCTGTCTGTGGATACAAAGTCTTCAAATTCTGCTTTGCCACACCTTTATCTTACATGTCCAGATATGTATGTGTATATAGCTATATTTTTAATTGCCTAAAAATAACAGATTGTTCTGTATTTGGAAATTTCAACATTTTTAAATCGCAAGCAAAGAATGATATCTTGGGAATCACGGCAGCTGTTAATATTTGCACACAAAATATTAGGAATGTTCCTCCACTGGAACAGTGCATTTCTGACTGCACAGGGAACGATTTCCAATCAGACTCTTACACTATGAACATCTTACGGGCACCTTTAATATTGCCCCATCCCCCAACATTTTTACCTGAAACTCCATGTTTTATCAGTTAAAACAGTACAGCTGCATCTCTGCCAATATTTTCAAATGCTCAGTAGTGAAGAATTATGAATAAAATGTACAGTCCACTATTTAAAAACTGGTTTAATTTTGAATTTTTATAGTGGGAACTCTTTCGAAGCTGGTTATCCAATGGGGAATGATAAATCAGTGACTAGCCGATGAATTTCTGCAAAGAAGTGTACTTCAAACGGAGTAGGAAGGGTTTTATACACTGCTATAAGTCATAGAGAAGACATTTATTGTCTCTATGTGTTTTAATGGATATCTGGCACTTTGACTAGAAGAGATCTCAGAGGTGGAACTTGTCAGATGCTTGTTAACATAAACTCACGCTTTGGTTTTGCAGTTCTCAGCGGCCTCTGCTCTAATGACTGTCCTCGGAAAGTCACCGTAAGTATAACTAGAACTTTACTATTTAGCTTCAAATAAGTTGAGGTCTAATTATAGCAAAAGCTTTCCGCATAGTAAGAGAGTTATTTACTGGAAGAACGTGTGATCCAAATCGTGACTGGCCAAGTGTGATGTGTGATGATTTCTGTTTTAATTATTTTAATCAGCTCCAGAGACCCCGCAACTCACCCACTGGACTTCCAGTCAGTAAATTGTTGAGCGACGTTCCCAGGGAAAGTTGCCCGCAAGGGGAACTCAGAGGAGCAAAACCGGGAAATGTCATTTTGAATTGGAAATACAAAACCTGCTTCAAATGGGACAGACTTTTTCTTCAAGCCTATTTGAAGACATAGGGTTTAATTTCCGAGATAAAGTAATAAGGGTGTTTGACAGTATTATTAGCTTAATTACAGAACTAAAGAGAGGGTTTAAAAAGCAAATCTTCACAACAGATGTTGATGAAAATTTCATTATCAAGATCATAGAAATGCTATTGCCTCCGCTGTAAAAGAAGTTCTCTGTGAGAAAATAACATACATTATGCCAGAATACAGCTACTTGGCATAAAAAACCCCCAAACTAAAACAAAGAAAAAAACGCCACCAGTTTTTCACCTTATCTAGTCGTCTTTCATAGATCTGTATTAACTTTACTTTTTGCGGTCTCCTTACTCGTCATTCTAAACAATTATTTTTCAGGTTTTGATCCCATCTCTCATCATAATCACTTATTGTTGTGGTTTAGAACTTACCACATCAACGTCTCATTTAGTATTATTTCTGTAACTCATTTGTAAAATCTTTACTGGGTTTGATATCTTGATGTCAGCTGGAATTCAGCACTTAAAAAAAAAACAAACCACACCTTTCTTTAAAATATATTTTTACAGTTGTACCCCCCGTTTTGTCCCTACCACAGCAGAAAATTGTTTCTTCCCCTCCCTTCTTAATTAGGTGAATTTGTTACAGTTCATCATTCTGTAATCCACAACTTCCTTTGATTTATTTCTTTTATTTATTTTTCCCCTCATTTTCTCCCTCAAGAGAATTTGCTTAAAATAGTATCGGTACTCAAGAAGTAACTATTCAACCACTTTCATGAATTAAATAAAATGCTGCTAAATAATGATAACAACATTCTGAATTTGTGTAGTATTTTTCGATTCAGAAAGATTATCAAGAGAGTGCATTATCTCAGCCTATTTTTCAGAACATGCTGTTATTTCTTTGGATGCTTAGGGTTTTTTTATTTTACTTGTAACTTCCAAGGAAACATTAAACCTTTTGCCAGAGGACTCAATAGTGTTGCACTCTTCATGAGAAACTAAACGTTACTTGGACAACAAATTAGCCTTATTTTGAAAATTGATTTCCACTTAATGCTATGACCAAAACAGTTACGAGATTTAAAAATTATCCGTGCCAATAGGAAATAATTAACAGAGAAATGTTTTTCTTTGGTTTACTGTTTTATTATTATAGCTTTGTCTGCTCCTGAAATTTTGCCTGCTTTTTGTTGGTTTTTCTTCCCCTTTGTAGCCTTTTGGTGTCAATCAGCCGGGTCCTTACATCATGTACACGACTGTAGATGCAAATGGATACCTGAAAAACGGGTCAGGTAAGATAAGCTGATGGTGAGAATACACGTAGCACGGTCTCTCTGTCTGTACTTCCCAGCAAACTCAGGAGTTGGGAAGAAGCCCAGAGTGTGAAATGCGACGGGTTTTCAGTAGTGTCTTTGGTTTACAAGGCTAAAACCCCCAAACTTTCTCTTCTTTCTGTACAGCTTGCATATTTATTACAAACATTGCAACTGCATTCTTTTTGCCTTCTCTCCGATGCAAATGGCGTTTGAACAGGTGGCTTTACCTTGCCAAATCTGAAAAATCGTTGGGTACAATATCATCGGTTTGTGAAATAGTGTAAGCTTTAATGATTTACCTTTTCTACCAGTGCTTAGCAATTATGGATTAAGAAAGAACAGTGGCCTAAATAGAATCTTGTAGCTGCATGGCGAAGGATCAATGTAATGTTCAGTAAACACAGGATGCATTTTTGTGGAGTTGTTCGCTACACCCGGCAGGTGAACAGGCGTCTGTAACATCAGGAGCAGCGTGAGGAAGACCGAGGGAACGGCCGCATCCTTTCACGTGGTACAGGAACTACAGGTGTCAAAGATTCATTAGGTAACAGGGTCAAAATGAAGGGAAAGAAGCAACGCTTCGTGCAGCTCATAGCTTAACAAGAGGTTTATTGCATGAGATGTTGCAGATGCCACAGTTTACATGAGTCCAAAGACAAAGTAGGCAAAAGAAGAACAGTCCATTAGGTCATGGTCCTTGCCTGATGTCCTGGGGTTTATGCTGCCTTCCCAAGTACATACTAGTGGCTCCTAGAAGACACAGGTGACTGTACTGAGTGGTCTGTTAGTCTAATTTATGAATGTTAATCTTATGAGCACATCTCAGAATGGACTCAGGAAAAAAAATGGCAAACTCGCAAGCCAGCACACGAGGAGAGTGTGCGCGTCTGTGAATTGTGCCATTCTGACCCCTTCCCACTGGGGGCAACTGTCCGTATCTGTCACTCAAGTCTTACTTCAAATTAAACTCATGTTTTTTTAAAAAGTTTTCCGTAATTCACAGGGAAAACTGTGCCCTGTATAACATTAATTTAAATAATAGCAGTAATTTAGGGGAAAAAATGCTGATGTGTTAAGGTCCTAAAACAATGATGATGTTGTCACCTTGAATACTGTGCTCAGGACTGTTAATTCCACCCTAGAAAAAATGAGAGAAGCTGTCCTGAAAAACAAACCAGCTAGCTGCAAAAACATATCCACTTCTGTATTCATACATGCTTAAATATGGGTTTGAAAGCTTGAAAGTATTAGCCTACATTTTAATCAAACTACTAATTAATACTAACATGAAAGTGCAGAGTATTTTTTCTAATTGTTGCATAAATTCATTTTAACCAACTAATCGTCCTGCCAGTTGTACACTCAGCTTCATCACTTTCTTCATAGGTTTTCTTCATAAGCTACATTTTAAAAGAGCTTACGTATTTAGTTAGAAACACTTAAAACCCCGTGATGAGTTCAGGAAAGTTTAGTTACTCTGTGCTCTGTCAGACTGAGCCAGGCGACGGGGGGATAACGATGGGCACATCTCATTAACGCCAATTACCAAATGAGGCTTGCAAGCTCTGCCAGAGCCAAGTTGTGGTACAGCCCATCTGTATCTGAGAATACTGGTAAAGGCGTACACAAGATCTTTCTGCTTTTCCAGCAAAAGCCTGGATTCCTGTGGACAGGAAACTTTGCCATCTTTTGGGTTACTCGTGGTCCCTAAGAACTTTGGAGCTCACATAAGCCAATTTTAGCAGGAGCGTACCTGCCTCAAATCAACTCCAGTAGTTCTGTAAAAATCAGCAGTTCAGCAGAAGACAATTCCACACAAGAAAAGGACTTTACTTAGAGACCAGCAGTTGTTTGCTCTGGTTCTGTCCCCCGTACGGGGGGACAGATGATGATCCTGGGTTTTCGCTCTTTTGGTTGCATGTTGCATATTGGCTTCAGACTTGTGTTTCTGAGGGTGCCAGCGAGACCTGTACTGTTAAATACAAGCGATTTTGTTGTACCGATTCCTTTTTTAAAAGACGTATGAGTACTTGCTTTTCAAAACAACAAAAGTATAAACAGTTTGGAATGCACTTCCCGTCTTAGTAAAGAGTAAAAACTCTTTCACTTTCACAAATCTGTGTATTAGTAAAAAAGATTGGGGTTCACTCATCTCGTGCCATTAACTAAACCACTTGCAGTTGATCCCTGGAACAGGGACCTGTCGATGAAGCTGCTTCTTGCGAGCTGCTGCTGAGTTACTGGAAATTACCGTCATTTCTGTATTATTAATACAAGATTTCTCTCCAGCCTCCACTAGAAGTTGTAACAGTTGAGAGCATTCATTGAGTGAACATGCATCTAAATGAAAAAATTGTGGGTTTAAAGTAGTGTCGTGTATTTATTCCTTCAGACTCCCTGGGACTTGATGCAGGCGTCCTAAATGTGGTGCGCTCGGGGGAATAGAATAACTGATGAAAACGCAGCTCCAGAGCTTCTCTGGCCATGGGGCTTGGGAATAGATACTTGCACATAACCTGATTTTCCGAGAACCAGGAGTACTGATGAATAATTCTGCCCAAGTAACACAAAAGACATTTTTTGCATAAGAAAAGAAACACATGAGTAAAACCATCAAGCTGACCCTTTTTTTCTTCCTTAGGAAAGTGCTAGAAAATGGCTATAAATCAAAAAAACCTACAACACAACCTTTGCTTAGATCTAATTATACTCATCTAGATTCATTGTTCATATAGTCAGAGAAGTTTTTAACTCTTGCTACTTATTTTTGGTTAACACAGTCTTGAAATTAGAAATCTGATATTTTAAGATACCTCATACAATACACTTTAAAGTCATGTCTAACAGCTAGTAGAATCTATATTATTAGATTCTTGGGATATCATGAATAGTAACTGTATAGGACTGAAACTTGGCATATCTGGATGATATACTACATGCTGATTTTTAAAATAAATTTGATTTTTATAAATGGACATGATTTTAATCAGAAGATGACAATATAATGGATTTGTGGCATCTCAAGTGCAGAATATCTATTAAAAGGTTAATTCACAGCAGTACAAACTGATCCTAAACCCCGCTTTGAGGAAATACAAGTTTAGATGGGTTTGGTTTATGTAAGTTTGACCCTTTGGCACTTGCTACTTAAGCAAGCTTAAAAAATAACTCAGTGGCAAAATAAAGATGTTCTTCCAGCTATAGACCCCTGTGTCATGGAAGAATGCACATAGCTTACAAATTCCCTATATCCATGGGGAATAAAGCTGGCTTAAAATTTGGATCTATTTGATTTATCACTTTCTTAATTTTTTTTTCTGATTCTCTCTTCCTAGAACAAAAACAAATCCATTTTCCTTAAACATTATCTTTAGGGTTTGGTGAGTTTGGTTGTTTGGGAGGGTGACGCAGTCCTTTTAGAAATGCAATGTTTTTACGATTTACTCTAAGAAACAGCTATGAAATATGATTTAATGCTGCTATAGTATCATTCATCTTCACTGCTACCATATTTACAATAATAAAAACCTAACAGAATCCTATGGTGATGAATTTCCTTTTCTGTTTTAGCAATATGAAATAACAGTAATGAATTCCAAGTGCATTTATGACCCCAGCAGTATTGCTACAGGGAATTTTATAATACTGGCTTTGATCAGCTTCTCAACTGTAACATGTTAATAGATTTCTCTGAGTCTCTGTAATTCTTGCAAGAACTTTTCAAAGTCACATTTTCTGAAGCTATTATATTAAGTTGGTAGCTAAACTTTCTTTTACAAGTCCTACTCGTAAGGTTCAGTAACTGTTCTCACTAGAATTACTGGCGTACAGATTAGCTTGAAAAACAGTCTCTTATGTCCAAATCGCATTCTTTATGACTATCAAGAAATACCTCAAGCGACACTTTTATATGTGGGTACTGGTGGGCAATACCAAACTCAGGTGGTGTTTTGGGGTGATATATAAACTTAAAAACCATCTTTTCCACATTAAGCTTTTAAAAGTATGGCATTCAATATACTATTTTAAAACTAATTTTCACCAACTTTATTTGCATTCCTTCTGTAGTATCATGGAACAACCCATATCTGACACCGTTAATTATATGAAATTATATATAATGTGTATATTCATGAGAGAATCTGATCGTTTGTAATCATATTTTTAAAATAATTCATCTCTTTCCCGAGAGGTGACACGAGTAACAACATCGTTCTTTTCCTAATGAAAACAGTGCTCACCATTCAAGTTATTGTTTTCAAGTCAGCTGGTGCAATTTGTTGTGTTTGGCCTGAGCAGGGGCAGAGTTCCTGGCTGGACACCGAACCCAAACCCTGCAGTCCCTGATCATCAGAGAGCACTCAACGAAATGCCCACCGTTCCGCTTCTGCTCTTCCTCATTCTGCAGGCCTTTAGTTCTGATTTATGGGATCTTTCATGTATGCAATATTCATGCAAAGAGTAAAATAAAAGGCACATATAGCTGGCCTTATCTAATTCCTTAAAGGTTCTTTGATCTGCTAAGCCTTAACTACAGGAAATTTGCATAATTACGAGGGCTTTTTTTAAAACACTGTTAGAATTATTCTCTCTCGTATTAACATTCCAGTATGTTGTTAAAAGATAGCAGAATAATAATGAGCGCATATTCCATGCTTTTACTTTCCCACTGCTCAATTCACTTGTAATCTTACAACAAGAAATACTGTTAAATTAGCTACAATGAACAGCAATTGCCAAAATGAGCATTAGATTTGCTAAGTACTGGGTCTTACATCTCTGGTTAACGTCTCCACAAACCTGCTATCTCAGAGAGGAAACTCAATTGCGACAGCTTCTTCAAATATTTCAGGAATTTTATGCTTGAGATCAGATCAGGTAAATCCAGGAGAAGAATGCAAATTCCAATTTCAGTCCTGCTTTCTGATCCGTTCCCTGCAATCTGCATTCTCCATTCCCTGTTTCTTTTGGACTTGTTATTTTTAAGGAAACCCCCCATTTAAGTGTCATTGTGGATTTTCAGCTCTACATCTGCATTTCCAGGCTTTTATTGGCGTCTGTCATTGTGACATGGTGTTTTTCAGCTGAATCCTGTAAGCAGCAAAGCATAGCATCCAGTAGAGTATAATATCTAGAGCCGAGCACAGAGTGAATCGGGGCAGTTCTTGGGGCAGGGAGGGGGAGGATATCTGGGTTTAGTAAAGCTGACCAAATGCAAGTTGTTGAGCTTTGTTACCTTACTAAGTCTCCCTAGTTTTGAATAGAATTGTGCGCAGTGACTGGTGCCAGACTGCTGCAGTGCCAGCCGTGGGCTCTAGTTGTGGACAGTTCTGACCGGGGCTGAAATGCACATGTCATCTTTGCAAGCTGGAGCGGGTCCCAGTAGTGATCTTCTGTGTTTTCTTGAGAAGGCTACCTACTCAGTGTGCTTGGTTTCAGTTATTACCAACAAGGCAAACTGATTTTCTTAGAACGAATGTCCCTGTGGACCCAGAACAAGATCAGATACTTTAAATTTAATACGGAGCGGCCGTTCATTTGCTGAAATGTTTTCAGAAACCGCACGAGAACGGTTTGATGTTGTAGCACCAGCACAAGACAGGCATTTCGGATCTGTCCTTGCAACGTTCCGTGGCCGATGCTGGGCGGTCCTGGCGAGGCTGCCCTGTGACCGTCAGGCTGCCTGGAGCCATCAGCAGCTTTGTACCCGGCTTTTCCTTCTGATACCCCCTCTCCTTTCACCACCACCTCATTGTTCTGTCTCCCTGCTTGCTTTCTCCCTCTCCTGTGTAACATCCGATCCCTTCTTGTGCTCTCTTTTTTGATGTGTTATGTCTCGTATGTACCAGCTGAGCCCTGCAAGCCAGGCCCAGCCTGGCTGGAGCTTTGAGTTGATGTTCTGTTTCATGTTCTCACTTCCATTTGAAATGGAAGAATATCTTCTGTGTTTCAGTCCATGCTATGGGCATCTTAATTTTCTCTCTTAAAGTAAAAATATGCCGACATAGTTTGAACTAAATCAGGTGATAGTTGCAGTTTGTATCTACGAAAACCATTAATCCTTTGGGCCAGGAACAACAGAGCAATAAATGGTTCAGGTTTACTCAAAGATCAAGGCATAATATTATCATATGAATAGATTAATCGAATCGCCTGTATGGATCAAATCATAATTTCTTTGAGCGTCTGTCTGACCGAAGCTGTACGGACCGGTAGCCTTTGCAAGGCTCGCTGCAGAGCTCTTTTCGTTTTGCTTGGCTTTGTTTGCAACCTTCCGAGGCACGCTGACCTTTCACACGCTGTGAAGTCGTGCCCTTCAGGTTTTTTGCGGTGTGCTTACTCTTCCCTGTTGTTGCATTGAGTTCTCACGCTGTTTAACTAAATTGGATTGTGAGGTGAACACAAATGTCTAGCAGCTATTACAGTGAAGAATTTGAACATAAACATCGCAATATGTACCAGACAAAAGCAAAATAAGCTTAATTTCAATAGCCACTTGACATTGCAGGATTCATTACATGGAATTCCGCTATATAGAAAGAAGATGAGGTTCGTGACCAGTTGAGGAACCTGAACATACATCAGTCCATGGGACCTGACAAGCCGCATCGCGGAGTCCTAAGGGAACTGGCTGGTGCGGTTGCCCGGCCGCTCTCCGTGATATCTGAGAAGCCCTGGCAGTTGGGTGAAGTCCTGGTGACGGGAAAAAGGGAAACATTGCACCCATCTTTAAAAAGGGAGAAAGGAGGAACCCGGGAACTACTGACCTGTCAGCCTCACCCCGTGCCTGGGAAGGTCATAGAACAGATCCTGTAGAAACCGTGCTGAGGTACATGGAGGACAGGGATGTGATTTGAGACAGCCAGCACGGCTTCACCAAGGGCAAGTCCTGCCGGACCATCCTCGTGACCTTGTCCAATGGAGTAACTACCTCAGTGGACGAAGGAAGGGCTACGGATGTTGTCTGTCTGGACTTCCGTAAAGCCTTTGACATGGTCCCAACAACATCCTTCTCTCTGAACTGGAGAGATATGGATTTGATGGGTGGACTGTTCGGTGGAGGAGGAACTGGCTGGATGGTCACATCCAGAGGGTAGTGGTCAATGGCTCAGTGTCCGGATGGACACCAGTGACAAATGGTGTCCCTCAGGGGTCCATACTGGGACCAGCACTCTTTAACATCTTCATCAACAACATAGACAGTGGGATCGAGTGCACCCTCAGCAAGTTCACGGATCACACCAAGCTGAGTGGTTCAGGTGACACACCTGAGGGATGGGATCCATCCCAGAGGGACCTGGACAAGCTCGAGAAGTGGGACCATGCAAACTTCATGAGGTTCAACAAGGCCAAGTGCAAGGTCCTGCACCTGGGTTGGGCAACCCCTGGTATCAATCCAGGCTGGGGATGAAGAGGTGGAGAGGAGCCCTGCGGAGAAGGACTTGGGGATGTGTGAATGAAAAGATTGGCCGTGACGCAGCCATGTGCGCTTGCAGCCCAGAAGCCAATTGTATCTTGGGCCGCATAAACAGAAGCATGGGCAGCAGGTGGAGGGAGGTGACTCTGCCCCTCTGCCCGCTCTGGGGAGATCCCCCTGCAGTGCTGGTCCAGCTCTGGGGCCTCAGCACAGGACACACATGGACCTGCTGGAGAGGGGCCAGAGGAGCCCCAGAAATGACCCGAGGCTGGAGCAGCTCTGCTGGGAGGAACGGCTGAGAGAGCTGGGGGTTCAGCTGGAGAAGAGAAGCTCCGGGGAGACCTTAGTGCGGCCTTTCCGGACTGAAAAGGGGCCGATAAGAAAGATGGGGACAGACTTTCGAGCAGGGCCTGTTGTGACAGGACAGGCACTGATGGTTTTAAACTAAAGGAGGGAGATTCAGGCTGGACACGAGGAAGAAATGGTTGGCCCTGAGGGTGGTGAGAGCCTGGCCCAAGTTGGCCAGAGAGGTGGTGGCTGAACCATCCCTGGAGACATCCCAGGCCAGGCTGGACGGGGCTCTGAGCAACCTGAGCTGGTGCAGATGTCCCTGCTCATGGCAGGGGGGGCACTGGGGGGGCTGGGGAGGGCCCTGCAACACAAACCAGCTGTGATTCTAAGAGTGTGTTCATGGCACAAGCTGGAATCATTTAATAATTGAATAGCTGGATTCTGTTAAAGGGATTTTCTGGTTGCTGCAGGTGGCGATACCCTGCTGGGATGTTTTTCTTTATAACTCTGTTTTGCTTAGGAAACTGACTTGAACTTGAAATATTGCATGCAATATTAACCAAACTTCAAATGTTTAGGCATTACAAGTTAGACAACTTTCCCCCATGCAAAGGGCTGGAATATCAGCAATATGATAATTTTATTGTTTGGTTGGGTTTTTTAAGAGTTTCTAATTGGAATTCTGTAATTTTATGGTATGAAGTTATTCTTAATGAAAACACATCTTCTCATGTAAATGCATCAGATCTGGAGTGTGGGCTTTGAGAAGTATCACAGTGTTAGCGGCACTACAGATAATAGGTATCAAAGTTGCAGGTGTGTACTTTCATTGCATAATTTTAAGCAGAAAAAAGCTCTTGCTCCACTATCTGTTTTTTTCCAGCCAGTGACCTACAACCCCAAAGGCAGTAATAAGGGAACCGAAGCAAAGCTTTCAACTAAAGCCAAGGAAATTGAATTGTCCATCTTTCTAAAAAGCTTTCAAGCTTAGAATTGTTGTTTTTTCATTTTTTTCCTGAAAGCCACTTTGTAAATTCCTATGCGTACTACACAGGTACTTCATTATTATCCGTTATATTTTTCCTTTCTTTTGCAGTAAGTGGCTGTGGCATATTTTCAAATAAAATAAGGGGCTGCCGGCTTCAAAAGCCGGGGAAACACTTTGGTGTGCAACGGAGCACAATTCCGATAATCCCTGTAAAGTCAATATCCCCGTAGTGTTCCAACCATGCACATTCATGGGAGAATTTTACCCAATTCTTGACCCGGCTCTGTCTGACTCCAGCTGTTCCATGCACGTCGTTCACAGCTATGCAGCTATTCCTGTGGCTTCTGCATGTAGTTTTTTGGAATAACATGAGGTTTTTTGAGGATGCGTATGCACATCTAATCCATAGGGAAGCAGTCGTTCCTGTGGCGAACTCAGTGTTAAGGCAGATGATGGTACAGAATAATTGAGCTGCCGGTCTACGGCTACAGGCTACAGCTCCAATACTGTGTTTTACACCATGAAAAGGGTTTTTACCAGGTATAAAGAATGTATGTCCAAACCGGAGCAACTCCTTGCTGTATTTTCTAATTCTGTTAGATTTTGGCGTTTTCTTGACAAGTTGTTTCACACTTCACAAATGTCTTCAGTTAGTATTTTGGTGAATGTGTTATAGCTTCTGATAAATGCATTGTTTTGCAAATTAGAGGAAAATATAGTAGCTGGAAGAAATAATGACATAACATTTGTATTTATAAAAATACGTCTTGCTATTCAGTCCTCTAATATATTGAATTGGGGGGACTTTTGAAAACCTAACTATTATTACTGTGTTTTGAATTAATCTGAATGGCTTTAATGGACTACTCAAAAGTGAATGATATTTCATCAAGAAAATAGTAATTAAAAAAAATTAAAAGAACGGCACTTCAGGAGACCACAGGTTTGAAATCCAAGTTCCCGCTTCCATTTCCATTAGTGTTTCAGGTCTGTGTAGTGATCTTGTATGTTCCGCTCTATTATGCCACAAAATAAGCTTATTTAAATCAACAGTATCAGTGGTGTGTATCTATTCATGTAGGTTTGTAAATCCAGTATCACACACTGTCAGTTCTGTTTCAAGAAACAACAGAAAGAATTGATTCCACATGTAAACACAACCCCATTCCCTTCGGAACAATCGAAGCCCTTGTGCTGTTCGGGTCGGGTCACCTGCCACGGGGTTTGAGGACGTCCCCAAACATAAAAACAAGTCCTGGGTGTGTCATAGACAACACATCATTCTGTTCTTCAGACAAGACTTTCGAAAGGTTAATGATATGTATTGCTTCAAGTCTATTATGCCATACTTCAAAAATAAGGAGATTGATTCGGAGATGTTCAGAATGGTTCCTGGGTGGCAAACTCTGACTTTGTAAGGTTTGGCTGCCCAAGATCATTAGCTATTTGTTAAAAACGTGGCCTCTGACAGGCCGAAACTACTGAAAACCATGGCTTAAAATGCTGAGGTTTCTTACTCAGCCCAAGGTTTTTGAAGCAATAAATGTAGTGACTTAGTGATTTTAAACAAAAATATAACCCCCAACAGCTATATCAACAGCATAGCCCATGATATGGGTGCTTCCAAATAACTGTTTTGAAGCAAGAAGCATAAAGCATAAGACATAGTGTTTAATAGTGTTTAAAGTAGTATTTAAAAGTAATAATGTACAGCACGGACAGGGTAAGGTTTGTTAATTCTTGTTTATAGTAACAGTTCTGCTGATGAAGCAAAAGAAGCTCTGAAGCGACAGCCACTTTCTCCCTGTTGCTTGCAGAGATTTCTGAAGCTTGAAGCCCAGTAGGGGTAAGAACTAAACCCACTTTCCTGCCTGGACATGGAACGATACTTAAAAATTTTCTTGCAATAAGTAAAAAACCATTTACAACAGTTTTACAACAGAGCAAATAGCTGGGGTTGCTATTTAAATTAAATTTGAATTACTTTCCTAAGTAAATTAATTACCAGTGACTTCAGAAATGACAATAAACCGTTAGCAGTCCTCCCTGTAATTGTTCTTTTTATTTTTCATCTTTGTTCAAGGTTTTTATGTTTCCCAGATGTTCATCTTGTCATTCTTAATTATTTGTTTGCAATTCTGAGTGGAACATTTGAGTAACCGTCCAACTCTCGTGGAATTGATGGCAGATATAGGTGGAGTAAAGCAAGAAATAGACTCGGAGATCTATTTGTAGTCAGCTTTGAAGGAAACTAGAACCTTCGACATGCTGTCATCCCGAGTCCTGCTTAGCTGCTATCTCCCAAATTTAAAGGCAAATAAATAAAGGGTATTGCACATTTTCTGCTTGCTGTGTGGAAGAAAACATTCCTTTCTGACCTTTGCAAATGATCTATTTACATCCTGAAGCATTTCATTATCCTTATCTTAGTAGGCATGAGAACCAGTGTTAGTAGCCATTAAATTATTCAATGCTTTTAGGAATTCTAGCTGCAGTATCTGACTCTCTAACCTCTTCAAGGCTGACTGCACACCGCGTATGACATTTTCTTTCATTTCCTTTAATTTAGCTGACATTTATTTCATTTGTATGGTGAAAGAAAAAAGGAGATCTCAGTTGCTGTCTCCTCATAATCCTAAATATTTCGCTCAGAAGTCGTTCTATAAGCTTTTCGATGTTAAATATTACAGCAGAATCTTGTTCTTTTGGGAAAAGTCCTTCCGAATTCAGCATTAGTGAAGCAATTTTTTAAAGAAAATGTTTTATTGTGTTATAGCGTGATCAAGTAATACATAACTTGTTTGGCTTTACAACTAAGTCAAATTTAATAAACCCGTTTTTGTTCCTTACTGCTTTTCTATCGGTAACCAGTGCTTTCAGATATTACGTGCCTACTCCAATTCAAGAAATACTCAAGTTTTAGAGTCAGCAATTGAGACCTAGAGATTGAGCAATTTAGCCAAGATGGTGTATGAGTAGTCGGTGACAAAGTGGGGACAGTCGGTGACAAAGTGGGGACAGACTCCAGGCTCGAGTCCTGTCCTGTTCTCTCAACTTACCGGAAAATTGCCCGTTCTGAGAGCAAAGCCCCCAGTGCCCTGAGCTGGGGATTCCCCGAGCAGTGACACAGGACACCATGAACCTCACAGCAGAGCAGGGAACTGCAAACCCGCTTTAAATATTTCCACCTCTGCCTTCTCATTACGTGGTTCTGCATGGAGAAAAAGTAAATATAAATCTTTAGGACGGTTATTGTTTCTTTCAGCTAATAGCATTTTTAGCTTAATAAAAGGGAAATTGCATCAAGCTGATTTTTCAGATCTCATCCAAGTGTATTTAGCTGACATTTATCTTGCCTTTTTAAATGAAATTATCATAGCTCTAAAACTACAATAATACAGGATACTTACCTCATGACTAAACCGGCCCATCTCAAACCAAGCCTGACAGCATATGGCAAGCTGCTTCCCAGAGAGCTGCTGCAGGGTGAGGAGGGTCAGAGAAACACGACGACGAGTCACAGAATGGCCCGAGCTGGAAGGACCCACCAGGACCATCAAGTCCAGCTCCTGTCCCTGCGCAGGACAACCCACAGTTCACACCGTGTGTCTGAGGGTGTAATCGTTGTCTTGAATACGGGTTCAAAATTATCATCATCCCATGTAGCAGGTAGTTTGTCCGCCATAAGAAGATGCAAAAGCTGAGGAGCTTCTGCGAGTAGGTGTCATCTCTCGGTGGCCCCTTGGTGGCAGAGCTTTGATGCTCCGGACAGGGCGTCCCGGAGGCTCCCCGGGCTCGCTGCTGGGGATCAGGGGCGGCCGTGCACCCACGTTCCTCTCCAGGAGCCCACAATGGGAGCTGGGTTCTGTTTGATCTCAAAAGGATGTTTGGCGTTTCCCAAGAAGCTGTGGTTGGTTGGTGGAGTTTCCCCCAGCCATGGCAGACGCCGTGCGACCCGCGCGGCCCCCGGCTCTGAGAGCTGGCCGTGGAGGGGGCTGTGCCGAGGAGAACGGAGCCGCTGCCAGCTCCTCGCAAAATGGGAATTCGGGTTCTTCCATTGGCGCTCTGTCACGTTTTGTCGCTTAACTTACGATGGCCAATTTCAGGCATGATCTGTCCGATGTCAAAGCAGAGAAAAATCTGACGCTTAAAAAATACTGACCGTACATCATGTCTTTGTAAAAGAACTGTTTCTAGTGATGACTTAAGCCTGCTTGTGGTTGTCAGGTGTCCCTTGAACTCCTTTCTATTGATCTGGTGAAGGGCTGAATTCACCACGATGCTGATGAGCTGCTGATACCATTCCTGCTGTGGAACCAGGTCACTCACTAAGAGGCTTTCTAGAGAATGAACAAAGAATCTACATAGGATCTGAATCAGTTTGCCAGAAATGAAAAAGATTACAAGGTTTTTATTTAAATGGAATAATCAGATACTTTAGAAATGGGATGTAGGTGAACCTGTTAAGAACTGCAACGCTTATTTGTTTCCCTACTGCCTTTTCAAGCAACAAAGAATGTTCTTTTTCCCCTACAGTCTCTCCTTCAATTATTACATTATTATAACATGCTCTCACTAGGACCTAACTTGCAACCACTATAATCCTGTTTTCATTAAATCAATTTATTAGTTGAGAATTTGTTCATGAGAATTTACTTAGCAAATTTTGTGACACAAGAAAAACGGGTAGTTACCGATTAACGCTAATAAGAATTAAAATGGACCTTCACGTGTTGAGTCTGAGCTTGTAAATCAAGGGGGCAAAAGACTTGGCACTGCTCATATCAAAATAAATGTGGATAGCTGATTTCTTCTCAACTTGTAACAAATAGGAGATTCAAATTAACACGGAAATGGTGCTCAAAAGAATCATCTTACCTAGAAATGTAAAGCATTTAAGGTGTTTTCCAAGTGAGTGCCTGCAAGTAGTTTGGAAATGTGGAATCGAGCCTTTAAGAATGAAATTATCATGCGGTGGGTTAAAATTTTTTCAACATTTTTATTGCTGCCTCTGAAGGGTGTATTTGTGTAGAAAGTGGGTGGGTTTGGGGTCGTCGTGGTTTTTTCCTAGGATGCTGACGTGGGCTTCTTTTGCAACTGCCCGCAGCGGGCCAGCTCAGCCAGTCGGCACACTTTGCCCTCCAGCTGCCGTACAACGTGCTCGGCTTGGGACGCAGCGCCAATTTCCTCGACCATCTCTACGTGGGCATTCCTCGTCCTTTAGGAGAAAAGGTTAGTGGAGATTTCACATTGTCAAGCTAATGTTTATGGTGTTACCTCTCCTAGGAGAGTTTGGATGGAAACGCTGCTAGGGACGCTGGTTTGGTGTTTTTCAGAAGCAAGAATATCAAAGAAATAAGTTTGAATACAGAGAAGTTTGCCAAAAAGAACTTTGTATGCCTGTTTTTTGGGGTGTACAAGCTCTGAAGCTAACACTAGGACACAAAGATGACTGAAAGTGTCTGTAAATTTTAGCACAGGTATATAGTGCTTGTTTGTATGGTAAGTGTGCATTAGATCTCATGGGCCAGGTATGATGGTCTTGGCTGTAACACCTGCCTCACATAATCCTTTCTGCCTCGCTGGTTAAACCCGTGATCAGTGAGATGGAAGGTAGAGGTCACCGTGTTTATCTGATCTTCAGATGAAACATAAAAGTAGGGTCCTGACCATGTGCAGTCTTCAAAGATCTGATGGTGCTACTTCAAAAAGTGAGGTATTTGAATTAGCTTCCTGGCCAAATCCTGATCTGGATAATTGCTTTGCCTGCCTCCTTTGTAGCGTTGGTTCTTTTCTTCTTTCCCTATTATGTTGTTGCTTTGTACTTTTTAAGCAGATGCTGTGTTTCATGTCAGAAATAGTTATTTTGCTTTTTACTTTTTTTTCGAAAGCACTTTGAGCTTTCAGAATAAAAGGTTTATACAAACGTAAGGGAATAATCACTTATATTTTAAATCTTTTTTAAAAAGCAACTGTTTACTTGTTCCTCCTTTTGTATGTTTCAAGAGAGAATTTCTTTGCTTTTAAGTAAGTTGGTTTGTTAGGAATTGACGTAGCCTTTGTTTTTCTTTCAGTCCGTAAGAAAACAAGAATGGACAGCGATCATACCCAACTCCCAGCTGATAGTCATCCCCTATCCTCATAACGTACCTCGAAGGTAACTTCATCATTTTGATTTGCACTTCACAAAATCACATTAGTACAGAGTTTAAACTAGGCATTACGTGTAGGTTTACAAATAGTCACTTGTATAGAAAGTAAATTTCTGAACAACGGCAGGGGAGGTCAGTCGTACGGAAGGGACTCGGCAGAGCACTGCGCAAGGACGTACAGACTCAGACAGCGCCCAGAAACTCTCACAATCTGTTACCAGCTCATACAAACAATGAAAATCTATTACCAGCTCAACTCCTGTGAACAATAACATATTTGCTGGATTTAGCAACATTCTTGTTGGCAAATTGCAAGCACGGCAATGATTGAAGCAAGCGTTTTTGTTTCAGCAAACATGCAATTTCTGTCTAGTTGCATCTCAAAGTTTTATTTCCGCCCTTCCAAATGCGCTGTCTGCTGCCACAGGCATGAATGTTTCTCTTCAAGTAAAGGTGAACGGGTTGGTTACACAAGAGCTTGAATACTGAATTCATTTTGCAATTAAAATGTTTATCACGGAAAGAGCACGTTTCTCTCTTTGCTATTAGAGAAAACATTAGTCACATATTCCAGCTGCTCTTTGCCGCTTGATCTACTAGTGAGGTCAGTTGCATTTATCATGCAGAAATGATTCTGGCATCGGTTTCAGCAGTTAATTTTACGATAGGACAAATATCAGTTGAGAAGTGATGTGCCACTTGGGTTGCTAATTAACAACCACAGTAATAACATCTGCCAGATCAAGAAAATTTACTTATTGTCTTGAGGTACTTAAAGGTACATGTTATGCAGAAATTTTTCTGTCATCCTTCATCTATTTTTGCTTGCCTATAAAGTAAGTTTATGGACACTATAGAACAGCAGAGGAGAGAATCCCCAGAAGAAATCAGGTTTCCTACTAAACACTACTTAAATGGCTAGGTTTTTTTAAGATGGAGATGTTGTTTCCTGCGAGGCCTCGGTGCTGCCTCGGCACAGCCTCCGCTGGCAGCTGCCACCCGTAGGAGCTGGGCTGCAAAAGGTGTTCCCTGAGCCTCGGGACCCCACGATGGTCGAGCAATGTCTTCCAGAAGTCCTTAAAGCGCTTCATTTTGTTGCTCCTGCCATTCTCCTGCCATCATCAGCTGGTTCTATTGCCCACAACTGCAGTTGGCCCTGGGTGAACCTCGGGCTGAGCTGCCCGACCAGCGGGAACCCCTGAGTGTAATTATGTTAAGTCACGTATTTCCAAGTAAACACCATTAAGCCTCATTCTCTAAGAATAGGCACTAGTTTCTGTAGACCAGGTCATTACCTGCCTTACACTAGCAGGTTCTTTTCATCTTTATACGTTAAATCTGATTTCTGCTTCCTAATGGAAGGTATTAATGTTTCCGCGGATTTTCTTCTGTTGTACAGCTGGAGTGCCAAGCTGTATCTGACCCCAAGTAACATTGTGCTGCTAACAGCTATAGCCTTGATTGGTGTCTGCGTTTTCATCCTGGCTATAATTGGCATATTACACTGGCAAGAAAAGGTAAGCTTAATGAACTACATTTTTTCTACATTTTCTATGCTATTTAACACTGCCTAATTTTTTACAGTCTTGTACATTGGCTTTTTTGAGTAGTTTTCTACTATATACTTTCTGACTCAGGCTGCATTAATTCCCAAGAGGTGTTTATTATTAATTCAGTATTTACCGCAAGCTTAAAAATTGGCATTGTTTTTATTTAAGCCCTAAGACACTTAAAAAAGGAAATGAAGAGCAGCACGGATAAGCTTTTGCCGTTAAGCTGTTATTCTCAACTAAATGAGATGGGTTTGTTTCATACCTAAGCTTTCCTTTTTGCAGAGTTTTAGGGAGTACTGTTCTGGAAAATGGCACGTAAACTCAGTTTACTTTTATTGAGTTCTGCTGGTAATCTAAAAATAAGGAACGCGTCCCTTTTTCTGTATCTCTGCTGATTACACTGACATCAGCATTCAAGACTATAGGGAGCCAGTCGTGTACATATTGGCTGCTTTGCTCTGTGTGTCTGAATTGCACATGCAGGGTATAGAAATCCATTGATTTTAAGAAGCATTTTGAAAGGGGCCTTTCATGTCACAAAAGAAACGCGTCCCCATTTTTCTTAACTATGCTCAGTTTGCAATCATATCCAACTGGCAGGATTGCCAATAAATGCTACTACATACCCAAACCATAATCTTAGCTGTCAAATAAAATTACCACACATTTTGACATGGTAGAGCTGTTTGTTATTTTGTGCTTCTGGAAATAAAATGACCTTGTTAAACATTCAGATAGGCTTTGCGCATGCCTCGTATTTAAATGTTATTTGTCAGTCTTTGCTCGTCGAAATGTTAAATGCAGTCTCCAAAAAACAGTAAAGCTGGGAATAAACCAGACAAAGCAAAAAACCACGAAGTTGGTGTGACCGTACCGGGCCCGCGCCGCTGACAGGAGCCAGGCCTGCGCGCAGGCTGGGCCCAACTCTCTGCAACGCATCTTCAGCAACAAGAGCAACAGAACAAATACTTTGAGTTGAGGAAGGATTAACTACGTGTAATTCCATCTGGAGAAAGGGAGATTTAATGACAACACTTAAAATAACTCTTTGTGCAGTAGTTCTTGTATTGTAACGTGAGCGCTCTGAGCCACCCCACGCCCCAGCAGTACGCGGCACTGAAGTGCTGTTCTGCTTGTATTATAAACCCATTCCCAACAGCTGCATCTTGCTCAAAATAGGCACAAATATTTAGATAAGTTGTGTGCATTTTCAGGCTGCTGTATAAACCTTTGTTAATTCCTACAATTTTCCAGTGCCCTCCTATTGATTTTAGAAGAATGGTTGAGGTACGGAACAAATCAGGATCTTGACCAAGGCTCTATTGCGCATCACTGACATGACCGGGAGTTAAACTCTGAAGTTCCTTGTTTCTAAGCTTGTTCTGGGTTTACTGCCTCTTTCTGTAATCCTCTCATAAAACTACTGTTCTGCCTAAACGCTGTTTGCCCTTCCAGATCTCTAGAGCACCTATAGCAAAGAAAGGAAGGGGGATGTACTGGCAGCTACAATCTCTTCTTTCCCCCAGAGGATGTATCTGTCTGTACGCTGCACTGGTTTATTTAGCGGTTAAAATAAACCACGTACGTTCACCCCTGCAGATAAGAAGTAGTGAGAGCCATTTGTCTACAATAGTTCTTATACAAGTATCGTCCTGTTTAAATAACTGTAGGAGTCAGGGACAGTGTGTTGCTCTGTCGTGCCATAGAAATGTTGGATCCCTTTAAAAAGAAAAGGTTTTAAACCTCGGTTACTAGTTTTTAGTTTTGATACATCAAATGAAAGATAAATTGAGGAAAAACTTACACCATTATTCATCTGAGGACCGTGATATTCCCGTGTTCTGATTCTTCATAACGCGCTTTGTGGTCTTGAGGCCAGTCGTGGGAACACATGGATGATAATACTGCTAGAGAAGTTTTGATGGATTCATCAGAGTATCCGTTACTGTCAAATTTGAAGCAGTAATTTTGTCAGGAAGCATACAAGAAATGGAGGGAAAATTGCCTTCTGAGTGAGACTATAAAATTTTGTGGAATGCGACGTGCATTTCAATGCGAGAGAGAGTATGGCGCTCCCCTCTTCCCACCAGTTTTGACATTCAAAATACTCCTGACATTGAGAAAGTCCTGCCAAACAGCCAGACTGATACATCTGAAACTTCACTCACAGCTCTGCTGCTGCCACAAATGCAGGAAAATCCACAGGGAGTGGAACGGAGCTGCTGTCGCGCGTACCGTGTGTGCCGAGGAGATCTTTGGCCTGGAGCCTGAGCAGACGCCAACCTTTCCTGGCAGAGCACACACACCAAATTCTACCTAAATTGTCACGTATATTGATCAACTGAAACGCAAATCTGAATGCCCACACAGCCGCATACTGTAAAGGCTTTTCTTCATTTTACTCATCAAGAAAAAAAAAAAAAAAAAAGGCAAGCTAAAAAGCATTTAAATCTGCTTTGCTAAATTCTCTGATGTTGGGATTTACACATACTGGTCGTCATGACAAAACCCCTGTTTTCTAGAGAAGTTCACGCCGTGTGTTCAAAACTCCTTCAGTAAGGACTCTCAGGGTCTGAAACTGCGTTAGGACACAAGAGGAGGCTTGTGGGCAAGGCCACGTTTTTACGTGTTACGTGGATCGTGGGTCCGGTTGAAATATGCTGCTTTTTCCCAAGCACGGTCCCAACTGCTCTTCCAGCAGATCAGTGCGTGTTCTGCATAAACAGGCAGGGAAACGCATCCTACGACATGTTTTCATAATCCAGACAAAACCATGGAACATTTTTAGCCTACTTGGTGCTGTTAATTGTTGGTTGAACTGCCATCTTTGTCTATATTTGTATTTAACAGAAACTTTAAAAACTAATCTCATTTTAAGCGTAACAGATGACATTTACAGTTACTCCAGAGTAATTTCATCTCATATTTATAATGCAGACTAAATAAATGCATACTAGGAAACATTCTTCGTTTTTTTGAAATATTCCTTTTAAAGAAACATCGTTAGAAATAATAGAATATAATGGGTCACAAATACTAAAACAGCAGAGCATTAACAGCAGAAGCCCATTTTCAGTAGATTATTGCTGTTTCAAACAGCCGTCATTGAAAAACTAATTACTGGGGCTTTTACTGAGCTTTTTGACTTTGTCAAATGAGTGACTTGGAAAAAATCAACCGTTCTCTGACATTTGACAACTTGCTTCTGTACCAGTATTGCTCTAGATCCCACAAAGTGGTTTTTTATTTTTCAGAAAGCAGATGACAGAGAGAAGCGACAGGAGGCTCATCGGTTCCATTTTGATGCTATGTGACATGCCTTAATATTTATGAAGGAGCTGCTACTCATTTGCTTAATTGCAATACTAAATTCTGATTTGTGAAATGATTACCGTGACATACTGCTGGTGTGCTATTTGTAAATGTTGCATTATTTGGTAGTTGTTTGGAAAGTATTAAAATTAGACCTGAATGTCTCCCAAGGCCTTTCTGTTAACAGACTGTACATAATAGGATTTGATCTTTATTTAAGAGAACTGTAAATTTATTTTTCTTCGTAAAGGGATCAAACTGCATGTACCATTGTTTACATACCACCAATTCTTTAGTAATATTTGGTAGAAAGAAAGCTGTGTAAATAAAGCGTAGCGTTTCAGTGGGCAGAATACTTCGTACCATTTGAATTGCTCTTGTCATTTATACCTTCCTGCAAAATAACCTGCATTTCTGAAAATTCAGCTTGAGCAGTTTCTCAGATGACTTGGTCATTCATTATTTTGATTGTACTCAATGGTGCTCAGCCTAAATTATTCTGTATTTCTCTTTGTTTAAATCCGTCTGTGCAATAGTTAAAGAATGTAGGAACTGGAGATGTAAAAGCAGCCGGCAGTACTAATGCTGGCTCAGTAGCTCGTCATGGGACAGATGCACTATTTATGTGTGTTAGTTCGTGAGAGAAGACAACGCATTAAAAAATGAAAATCATAAAATGTCTCAGCATTACATAAACTGTTTTTACAATTAAACTATAACCATATTTATTTTAGAAAGGCCTAAAGTCATTATGAAAGGAACTTCTCATTTATTTATTCTATTTATAAGAAAGGTCGGGGATTTTTTTGTTTGGTTTTGGTTTTAAACAAGTTTGAAAGAAACATTTTGGAGTGGCAGGAGAATGAGGATTGACTCCCTAACATTCACAGCTAAGGGATGAGATACATGAAGATTAAATGAAGAATATAATAGGTCAGTCAGAATAAGCCATGTACATTATCTGTGTGCACTACTGTGCCCGAATGTCATGAGGATGTAATAATCACATCAGGCGAGCAGCTCAACTTTATCTATTTTAAATGGTGACAAAGGTGCGATTGCTCAGTGTGCTTTGGATCTTGGAAGAGTGTCTCAAAATAATCATGCTTTAATTTAGTAGTTATTCGGGACAGACAGGCCAGGTGGAGCTGGTCCTGTCCCCCCGCTCACCCTCAGCACCTGGTCCCGCAGCAGCGCTGACCCGTCCCCACAGCAGCACCACGTCCAAAAAGCACCGAGAAGTACGGAGAAGCGCTCTGCCAAGCCGTGGGGTTTATTAGAGGTTTCTAACGTGAACTGATGAGATTCCAGCAAAGGAGACTGGCATCTGACAGCCCCTCTCCTTACTGCACGCCTGTCGTGTCTTCCTTAAGAGTGGCATGAAAAGGTAAGATTTCTGAGATAAATACTTTGCGCTATTGGACTTTTTAAACCGTGTTGATAGAATGTGCTCCCGACAGCAGCAGCACTAACAGATTTCCCAGCGCAGAGGAGGCAGGATTCAGCACATCGTCCTGTCTTTGTCAGATGGTCGCGGAGCGTAAGGCCAAACGCCGAATGCCGCTGGGGCAGCAAAGTTGGCTGTAGCCCAATATAAAAACCATAGATTACCCTCCTTATGTTTTTTGGAAAAACAATTAGGAACTAAATAACCTCATGCTGACATTTAAGCTGTTCTCAAATTAACAAAACAATGAGCTTGGTATCTTTTGCTTTAAGGTGTTTTGCATGCTCAGTAGCGCATCCTTGCCTCACTTTGTATACCATACATTGTTGGTACGTTAATAGCTTTCTTCTAATAAAGTTTACCACAGGTTCTAACTACTCGTAGCTTGGCTCACACCACTATATGCACTCTTTTTTTGAATTAAGGCATTAAATATTGTTAAACCTCTTGTTGAGGGTTTCATGTCGTACTTTGGTTTTCTATTCTATAAGCGTCAAAAAGAGGTTTGAGTAGGGTTGTTACCCGTCTACCAGTAAGTTTAAGAAGGCAACATAGAAAGTGTGTTGCAGGTGATCATCACAATAACCGAGAAGTGAGAAATAGTTGTAAGTGCAGCGTTTTTCCAGCCGCGTCCCTGGCAGCACAGCCCCGGGGAGCTGCCTTTGGAATTGCTGCAGCGCCAGATCTCACCTATGGAAAAACACTGTTGACGCGCCAACTGACAGATGGCTGCTGAAATACCATCTTTCTTTGTTCTCATTTTCCATTAGAAGCTTTAAGACTGAATCTTCCTACCAGATTTATCATTAATGCACTATAATCCCCCAAGAAAAGACCCAACTTTGCTGCTGCAGATTAATGGGCATATTCTGTAGAGCACGGGAGGAGCGGGTGGGATGGAGGAATCCCGTGGTGAGCCCGTCGTAACACACAGCTTTAGTAAAAACATTTGCTACAATTCATTGAAAAGTCATCACTGTAAATGCACTAAGTCAGTTCAGGACTTTTATAACTACTTTCAAAGAAATGGCACCTAAATAGAACAGCAGAAGTCAGTCCCTAAGTTTCTACTAGATTATAATCATCAGCGCTTAGTTTTGTTAATGTAAAAGCACTAACCATCCTAGTGCTGAAGGTATTCATAACCGAAAGAATTACTTTTTTAAATCCAGACAACACAATTATGCTTAAAATAATCTCAAACTTTGCAAATAAATAGTACTAATTCTCCTTTTTACTAATTCAAAATTTTTAATCAAAGACTGAGTCAAAAAGTCAAGAGCGCTCGAGATGTTAAATCTGAACTATTGCTATGGGGTTTCAGTAACCCTGGTTTTTTCTTCCATTTTGGCGACAGGATCTTTTTGTTGAGGCGCTAGTAATATCAGCCTCAGCTGACACTTGGGACATAATCAGCCACAAAGCACTGTTTTTATAATTAATTCCTGTCTTCAATGAAAAATGTGATCCCATCTATGATACTATGCCTAAAAGTTATAAAATATACGCTAACTTTATTTTGAAATTCCTGAATTTCCTGACTTAAGCCACAAAAGTTTGTAGGTATATTCTAACACGCAGGTCTAATTCTATTGCCTGGCAAACAGCGACGTGCACGGTAAGCTTTCCGAAGATTATCGTTATTCTTCCTGAGTATTTGAAAGTTTGCGGTATTCTTAACTCAGTACTAAATAACAACGTCAATTGTACATATTTGCATATTATTTTGTGTTAGCACGTTAAGAGGCACTTGCACCTTCTAGCGTTTTCTAATTAGAACTTGTATATGATTAAGATTTAGCAAATGCACTTAAATCCTATTGGCAAACCCGGGTACAAGAACAGTTAAAATGTGACTCCGAACTTCCTTGTATAATTATTCACTGTTGATATTTTTGCAACCTCTTTCAAAAACAATATACAAGTAGCTTCAACTGCAGTAAAAACACCTGCAGGTCTAAGGCCTTTTGTGATGTACAGTCTGCTACTCAAGAGCAGCAAACACTTTGGGTAACATTAACATTAAAACTTGTAGCAGAACAGCAAAGGTTGTAAGGAAGAGCCGTTGGGAGGAGGCAAACCCGGTTCTACCAAGGGCAATGTCGGGCTTTGGCGGCAGCAGAGCCCCTGCTGGAACTGCCCCGTGGTTACCCGTCCGTGCAGGTGTTTACCCCATCAAACGAGCGGCGCCGTGTCCTCGGTGAACGGTTCCCACTCCAAAATCACCGCCGTGACCCCACAGAGGAGCAGAACAACCGCAGCGGGTCTGCAGCCCCTCCCGACTCACAAACCCGCGCTCGGGTACCTCGGGCTCGCTGGGGGCTCGACCCTCAGCGCATCTTCCCTGGAAACCAGCGCTCTGCAGGCTCCGAAAAGGGGAACGCAAAGTTTCTTCAGACCCAACACTGGTTTGCTATAAAATACTTTAAAGCACCACCTGTAAAAAGAATTCTAGCAAGACAAAGCAACGGGGATGTCCCGGGGAGAAACGTCTCTGCCAGCCGCACTGAACGATGGCAGAATGTGCCCCAGATGTGTGAGGCGACGCTGCTGCCCGTGTCCCACACCGGCACCGCGGCTGGGAAAGAGCAAGAGGAAAAGCTCCTGATTTCCCAATAGCTCCGTTCACCCTTCTGAGGGCAAAGCCCTTCAACTTCCCAGTTAAACTGACTGGAGCACATTGAGTCTTCGCAGTTATTAATACTACAACTTGTATTGAGCACAAGGTATTACCCGGTTTTTCATGTGTTTCTTTGGTGTGAGACAATTTGTGACATAAGGAATGACCACAACTAGTTTTCCTGAATGGAAATTCAGCTTGAGATCTGAGAATCATAAAAATATCCGAGCCAAATTTTGCCATCAGCTACACTGTGCATTTAAAAAAAAAAAAATTCCTAACAATCTGCACAACGGCATGGTCAAATTTTAATTTTGCGCTCATGTACATGCACAGAGGACAAAAAAATGGTGAATGATGCACAGATGCAGTACAAATAGTTAGTCCGTTAGATATTTTCTTGAGTTACTACGGTAAACATTTTCATTAGCAAAGAGAAAAATCAAAGTAGCTCCACCTAATGAGGACTTGACTTTATAAAGGAGTTTTCACTATGGAATTTAACATTTCATCACACCACTAAAAAACATGGTTAAGAGGTGAACAGACAGAAATTGCTTTATCTGCTGCTGGAATGCAGCAGCTATTTAACAATTCATGGGAAAACTACCCTTTGAGAAGGGCTGTATCATCGCCGTTCGAAATCGAAGGGACAATTCAAGTAAGCGGAATAATATAATTATGTAACTTGGGATTCTGCCAGAGCATCAAGCTTGATACTTCGGCAAGCTTCTTACGACACTGAAATGCATCTTTAATACCCGGAAAGCTCAGGACCTTGGCCGGGAGGTCTCGCCGAGCCCCTCCGAGCGCGGTTCGCCGGGCCCAACACCAGGATTGAGTCGGAACAGTCACCGGATAATCTGAACCGAAGAACGACCTTTGCTAACACGATCTGCTGACCTTTGCACATCGTGGGAAGAACTGAACATTCGCGCCCAGAGCATCAGGAAACCAGAGCTTCGCCTCCCACAGCCGTGTTCGAGATGGTGATGAGCGGTCCTGCTCCTTAAGTAGCCGGGATCGCAAACGGCAATTATGCATCTAATTAACAGTTGCCAAAAGCTAGTGGCTCTATGGAGTGGATTCCCAAATGATGCTGTAAGGTGCCTGAGCTCAGATAACGGAGTTCGGAGTGACACCGCTGTGCGGGGCCGCGGGTGAAGGGCCCTCCCGCCCCCGCCGCGGGGAAACGCAGCCCCGGGGGCCGGCTGGGAGAGCTCGGCCCGGGGGGGCTCTGCCCGCTCTACCCGCTGCGCTAAGCTTTGCAACACGCTCCGCGCACAGACCCAAACATCTCCCGATGTCAGTTTTCCGCGCAGCCGGTCGGTAGGTCAACCTCCCCCGGTGCCCGCGGCCCGTCGGCGGCCCCACCGACAGCTCGGAGGGGTCCGGGAGGACGCGGTGCTCCCCCCGCGAAAGCCCTTCGTTCTCCCGAGGGTTACAGCCAGCCCTTCCCCCGACATCGCCACCTGCCCCCACCTCGGGCCCTTTCCCTAACATCTCCCCTTCACGAAGCTAACCCGACGTGATGGATAACGGGAGGGATGCGAGCCAGAGCAGGCAGCAGGCTAAGTGCGCCTTTTTATTAACTTCTCGTAAAGTAATAGCTCCGTTTTAGCTGTCACTCTTGTCAGACAACAGCCGCACAATAGCGTGTGATGGGCTCTCCCCGGCGCCGGAGCTGCGGGCAGCTCTGCAGGCAGCGGCCACGGCTGCACCGCACGGGCGCTCTGCCACGGAAACGGGGAGCGGGGGAGGAACAGAAGGGGAGGGGAGGGCCGGCTCCCTCCTTCCCCACCGACACCCCACTCAGATCCCAAACAAAGGCGGGCAGCCGGGATCCAGCTTCGCCCGAGCCCCCGTGTCCCGGGAAGGGGCCGCACGGTTCGGCCGCTCCGCCCTGGTCGCCGCGGCCACGGGCGCCGCGCTGGCGGCACCGCCGGGCGCTCCGCACACGGGAAAATCCCCGCGGGCCGGGCGGGGAGCGGCGCCCGGGGCGCGATGCGCGGCGGCGACCGAGCGGCCCGACTCCGGCTGCCGGGAGGCTCCGCCCGAGCTCCGCTGGGGGCCCGGCCGGGCGGGGGGAGCACAGCGGCCCCGCCGGCTGCGGCGGTGGCTCCTCGCGGGGCTCCGTGGGGGCGGGCACATGCGTACAAGCGGCTCATCCAGGCAAACACCCCTTACATCTCCAACGAGCTCCATTTAGCGGCAGCCGCTTCGGCCGGGCTGGCAGCTGCCGGGCTGTGCCCAGACCGCCTGACGGGCAGCCCCTCCCCGCCCCGCCGGAGCCGCCGCGCCCCGCTGCTGATGGGACCGAGCGCGGCGGCGGCTCCGGGCTCGGGCATGGCCGCGGGCGGGCGGGGGCCGGTCGGGGCCACCGCAGCCATGGAGCGCCGGTGATCGCCGCGGCCCGCCGGGAGACAATGGCCCTGCACAAACTCTGCTCGGTGCTGGAAGGTAGGAGCCGCGGCGCCCTCCGCGGGAGAAGCCGCCCGGGGACGAGACGCGGTGCCCGCGGAGGCGGCCGCCCCTTCGGCTGCCCCCGCCGCCCTCTCCCCGCCAGCGGAAACTTTGGTACGAGGGCGAGGGGGCTGCGCAGGGGCGGCCGCCCGCTGCTGGGGTTGCTCCTCCCGGGCAGCTGCCGCCCGCAGCCGGCCCCGCTCTGCTGGGCGCGGAGGCAGCGCTGCGGGGCCGGCTCGGGGCTGCGGGGCCGGCTCGGGGCTGCGGGGCGGGCTCGGGGCTGCGGGGCCGGCTCGGGGCTGCGGGGCCGGCTCGGGGCTGTGGGGCGGGCTCGGGGCTGCGGGGCCGGCTCGGGGCTGTGGGACCGGCTCGGGGCTGCGGGGCGGGTTCGGGGCTGCGGCCGCTGCCGGGAACCCGCAGCCACCCCGGGCTGCCCCGGCCGGGGCTCCTGGGCACGTCGGGCCGGGGGCCGATCCCGCAGACCCGCGGCTCCCGGTGGCAGCGACCCTGCCCCGGTGCCCCGTGTGCTGCCGGGGCGCACCGAGCTTCCTGCGCTCCGGTCCCTTCGCACTAAAAACACTTCGTGCGTTCGGAACTCTCCTAACGACGTACCGAAGAGAGCCCAGGTTATCGTGCTCGTTATCGGGAGCAAGATCTGTTTTCAGCGAGGTTTTCACAAAATCGGTCGCCCGAGGCACCAGCCGCTGCCTGGCCCGTGTTCACCTGCGCTGCTCTTCGCTGGAGGCTTTTAAATCTTGGTTCTAACTTCTGGAGGTTCAGAGGTAAACGACTGAGGAAAGCTCCTCGCCCTAGCATTGCTTTGTCTGTGGCGTTATTTATACAGCTCGACAATGGGCAAGGGCTTTCTGTCGGAAAATAAAGCTAGATACGGCAGTTAACCTTGTGCCTCGAGATTATTTCGAGCAGTGTGTATCTTCTTTGGCAATAGCAGACTTGAACCATCAGGGATTTTTTATTATTCAGTTATTCCATTAGGACATTTTGGAGAGTCTGCTTGCGTTATTGATCACAACGAGGCATTACTGCAGATGAACCGTTTCTGAAATGCATTGATGTCCTCCCACAGTATGAAAGTTGTGAAGATAACGTAGGTTGCATAGGGACGTCAGGCTCACCCGCAGGAGAAAAGGCTTTGAGATTTTTTTTCCCACTTCCTCTTTAAGTAACATATACCATAAAGGACTATAAACCAACCATAAAATACAACTGGCATTTCTACTTCTTAATTACATATGCTGATTTAATTACATTTTGGAAACATGTGATTGCTGCGTATTTGACTATACAGGTTTTCTCCCGAACAGACCGCTAATCTTTTATAATCACGCTAGTGTCCAGGTGAAAAGTCCCTCTACAGGAAGTTTTTTGTATTATTCATAATCTATAAATTGCACAAAGCCATTAGTCAATAAGCTGTTAGTATTCTAAACGCATCGCTTGCCATGACTACAGAAACAACCTATCATTACTTAGCATCACGCACTCCCTTTTATCTCTTCTTCACCAGAAGTCTTCATGTAGTCTGATTATTACATCTAATCAGAAGGAAAAAAACCTATTCCTATAAATAGACACACAGATTTAATCCCAAAAGGAAACGGTTGGGAATAACACTCAAAGTAAGCTTCTGTATTTTACAAGTTGCGTCTTTAATTCTCTACCTACTGTGGCCTTAGTTGTTTTCCCTCCATACAAATAGCTTCGCGTGCAGAACTGGGAGAGTTCATACATGAAGTAGCATCTTGTGAGAAGTCCTGTATCTTTTAATAATACTTATTAATAGCAACAGTTTCATCTTTAGTTCTTAACATGGAATGCATGTATACATTTCTGTCAGACAAAGGCGATATTTTTGGCTGTGTCCCTCAGGGCAGAAGAGAGCCCATCATGCTCACCTTGTGGCGATTCAGACTTTTTCTGCTACGCTTGTTCAGAACTACTCTGTGTTCCTCCTCAGCTCTCAATAGCAAGGGCTGATTTAAATAAAGATCTTAGTATAATTCTTATTGCCTCCGTCCATAGCGTTCAGCAAAACTTTTCAAAGTCTCGTGCTGAATCCCGTGCTCTTACGTTGATATTTGCTCTCACCCCGATGTACCAGCCAGGGTTGTTACGGTAGGTTGGTCCGGCGGGTTGTAGGTCCGTCAGGCTGTAGGTACAGCAGGTTGTAGGTACAGCAGGCTGTTGTTAGGGTAGGTTGGTCTGGCAGGCTGTAGGTCTGGCAGCTGGTAGGTCCGCAGGTTGTTACGGTAGGTTGGTCCGGCGGGTTGTAGGTCCGGCAGGCTGTAGGTCCAGCAGGCTGTAGGTCCGTCAGGCCGTAGGTCTGTCAGGCTGTAGGTACAGCAGGTTGTAGGTACAGCAGGCTGCTGTTAGGGTAGGTTGGTCTGGCAGGCTGTAGGTCTGGCAGCTGGTAGGTCCGCAGGTTGTTATGGTAGGTTGGTCCATCAGGTTGTAGGTCCGGCAGGCTGTAGGTACAGCAGGCTGTTGTTAGGGTAGGTTGGTCCGGCAGGTTGTAGGTCCGTCAGGCTGTAGGTACAGCAGGTTGTAGGTACAGCAGGCTGTTGTTACGGTAGGTAGGTCTGGCAGGCTGTAGGTGTGGCAGCTGGTAGGTCCACAGGTTGTTATGGTAGGTTGGTCCGGCGGGTTGTAGGTCCGTCAGGCTGTAGGTCCAGCAGGCTGTAGGTCCGTCAGGCCGTAGGTCTGTCAGGCTGTAGGTACAGCAGGTTGTAGGTACAGCAGGCTGTTGTTACGGTAGGTTGGTCTGGCAGGCTGTAGGTCTGGCAGCTGGTAGGTCCGCAGGTTGTTACGGTAGGTTGGTCCGGCGGGTTGTAGGTCCAGCAGGCTGTAGGTCCGGCAGGCTGTAGGTCCGTCAGGCTGTAGGTACAGCAGGTTGTAGGTACAGCAGGCTGTTGTTACGGTAGGTTGGTCTGGCAGGCTGTAGGTCTGGCAGCTGGTAGGTCCGCAGGTTATTACGGTAGGTTGGTCCGGCGGGCTGTAGGTCCGTCAGGCTGTACGTCCGTCAGGCTGTAGGTACAGCAGGTTGTAGGTCCGTCAGGCCGTAGGTCTGTCAGGTTTGCGGGGCTGCAGCCCAGCCCGTCCCACTGCTCTCCCCTTGGTGTGGAAGCTCCTGCAGCCCCAGGTGCTGGTTGGTGCTGGAACACGCAGCCTTTTCCTCCCAGCTTCTGTTCTCCACGAGATCTCAAACACACCAGAATCATTCTTTAATTGTAGCACAGCTTGCAAAACGCAACTGCTCTGCAACAATAAAGCATTATAACCCTTTGCTTCCGAAGAGAGCAAAGCAGCCGCTTTCTTGATAAAGGCATATTCCTGTTATGCTTTGGAAGTAAATATATCTGTCTTGAATTTCCTCATCTCTGCTGTTTCCCCAAAATGCGTTCGCTAAGAGCTTGTCCCCATTCTTCAAATATCTTCCCTCTTTCATCTCCATACCCTATAATTTGGTTAAAAAAAACCCGACAAACCCCAAGTTAAATCCTGACTGCTCGTTAGGTTTGGACTGTTTCGGTTTCAGTCTAGTGCATAACACTGTGTTGGATTAATTTTTAAAAGCTACAAAGAGAATTCTGTAGATTCTGTCCCGAGAATTCCGCACGCAGCCAGGTCGAGGACAAATCGCGGCGTTCCCGGCTCCTGGTGAGGTTGCCCAACGTCGAGTACTGGGATGAATTTCCTGCCACTCTGCTCAGCCCCCTCGTTTGCATTTTGGCAGGACCTTAACAGCTAATTTCTCACAAACAAGTAGTGTTGGGAAGCAAGGCTTCCTCTTCCACACAAAAGCGAGGAGTCGTGGCCTCCTGTTTCCAAATCAGAAGGTGTAGCAGTGGCCCCTAAAGTTAAAAAACAAGCAGAGAAAAAAGATAATTTAAAGATCGGGTAACGATTTCGTGATTCGTCCGTCGAAACCAAAATCAAAGTACTGACTGTAAAGGCGACAGCGGCCCTAACAAAGGCAGCGTCGAGTATATGTCAGAACGTCGGTTTTTACCCAAAACCAGGATCTCCTTGCAGCCTTTTCTGCTCCACTCAAAAACGGCGGAGCACCGGCTTGCACCGCTGGGCAGTTAAGCAGAAGGAACTCAAGGAAATGTAGAACAGGATTCAAAAAGCCGCTGTGTTATAAACAAGGAGAGGATTTGGTGGGATGTATCGTGCCTTGCCGTTAATACAGAATACAAACTTAATATCCGAAATGCACTGCTCCCAGAGTAGCGTAACGTCAAAAACGTCACCTCCCTGGGTTTCCTAAGACGTAGTTGACAGTGACCACTAAACTGTTTACAGAACAAGTAGGTTATAATTACGTTGATATCAATAGAAAAGTTCAGTGTATAAATCAGGTATAGAGTTGTAGCCAGAATAGAGTAACACCGGGTTGAAGCTAAAGGAGCTGTTGAATTATATATCCCTATCTAATGAAAAAAGATTTTCAGCACCTTCCATAAGGTTCACAGAGGGAGATTTGGCAGAAAAAATGGGGCCCAGGATGAAACTTCGTAAGCTATTAATCATCGATGAACCTGTCAGCAGTTGACTGTGTAATTCATTGCAGGAACGGTGAAGAAAGCTGATAAACATCTGCAATTATGCCAGAAATTGCGGATACTCTCGTACGCTTTGTTTCAATGTAAACCAGGTTACACACATAGCGATGGACATGCTCATCCGGACTGAAGCAAAATCTTAATTACAGTGTCTTGGATACCGTTGGGCTTCTAGCAGTGCAAACAAGCTTGCTGCTTTTCTGCCTTTTATACTCCAAATTGGTTTTTAATTAATGAAGCACTTACAGTCTCGGACAACTTAAATAGCTTGCTACATTTTAATGGCTTGCTACCTCCTGATATATGACTGACAACCGCCACCTCAAATGCTGCAAGTTATTGGGGTGGGGGAGTGTAAATTTTTCAACAAAAAGGGCAGCAGGTAACTTTCCGTGAAAAAATCCCACTTTTCTTTTAGCTTAGCTTTGCGCTTCACTCCATTTTCTGTTCTTACAAAGCTGATGCTCTGTGCAGCAGGAAGGGACTGACAATATGTTAACGCGTTTCACCAAACTTCCGTCTTTAACGTACGATAAAATCCATGAACACAGAGAAGTCTCGTTTTAAGGGGCCGAGACGGAGGAGTTTAGGAAAAAAACATTCGTTTGTGCTCTGTACACAAATCGTTGTCAGACGTGACGGAAGACAGCAGAACTTTTAATATATTAATTTCATAGTGCGCATTCCCGAAAAGATTTTTTCCTGAAAAATACACTACATCGATAATAAAGAACCAGAGGTAAAAGAAGTTTGGGACAATCTGATCTATTTTTAAGTCAAAAGTATCACTATCCAGGTACTGTAAGGATAAGTAACCTCTGGGAAAGCCGCGTTCAGCGTAGTTACGTACAGCAGGATCGGTTCTGTGGGCTCCAGGGAAACCAGCTGAGCTGGAAGTCGCTGTACATATGTCAATAAGGTGTTTGGAACCCCTCGTCAGCACGGTTCGCACACCCAGCCTCTTGCTGCACACTGCTTGGAGGTGAAAAAGACCTTCCGTATAAAAAGGAAAGCTTCTCTTTTGAAAACGAAAGGTATCGGGAGTTTGCTGGCAGACGTGCCCGGGAATGTTTTATAAGTACCGGGACGTGGAGCGAGTGGTAAAGCGCGGGAACCCGCAGCTGCTCACGCGTCTCCGGCGCAGGAGCGGATCGGAACTGGGAAATGTTCTGAGCAGACCTGGCGGGGACTCTGTCGCAGGTCCGTCCGGGCGTGAGTTGCTCTGCAGATGACTGTGACCAAAGCGACGTGCGAGCGCTGCGTTTCCCTCCCGAGCCAGGTAACGCCGTTTGTTTCGGTGGCAACCTGCGGGAGAGGAATCCCCCCCCCACACACACACACCTGGAAACAGCTGGAGTGCGATGGAACGGTCGTCTCCGAGAGCGGACCTGCGCGTTCGGCTGTCCTGCTGGCACGCCGACGGCGAACGGGGTTTGGATCTTCGCGAGGCATGCGTGGCGCTGCTAATTGGTGCCAGCAGGCTTTTGTGAGGAGGATGACAAATGGTGCGCAGCTCCCCGGCGTGCTCCGGGTAGGACTCACGGCTCGAATACGCCTTGCCCGCTGCACATCATCGTCTCCGTTACCTTATTCTGTGGCGATCCTGCAGCGTGTCCCAGCACGAGGGCACCACCGGAGCCGTTAGTAGGCTGAGGTTTAGGCTGCCACCTTTACTGCTCCTCGATACTCGTTTTGCCATCCCGTTCAGACCACGGGAGCTTAGGGAATATATACAGGCTGGGAACTGAAAGAGCACGTGGGATTCAAAAACTGTTGCGTTTTCATCCTCAGCAATAGGATTGTTTGCCTAAAACAAGCAGCAACAGACACAATCCAGTATTCCTTTTGTCAATTAGCAAATGTCACCAAATGCCAAGAAGAGAGAGAAAAATCTTATTCCCTGGAATTTACAGTTTGTGTTTCTGAGCTAAAAATGGCCCGAATCAGAAAAGCAGTTGACTAGCTTGCTGAAAGAAAAGCAGGTGACCGTCCACACAGAATTAGATAAAGTCCAAAGCGTCTTGTTTTCCTTCCACTACTTTACCTGGTCTGTCTAAATTGCAGAAGAATTGCAGAAGAATTGTCTTCTTTAGAAGACGACTGGTCAATCACTTTGAGTTTGTGCAGCATCTAACATCATGAGACCTTACACTTGATCAGAATCCTTAAAAGCAGCCAAAACACATGTAAGTAGTTTATGTTGTATATATAATCTTGGCCAGGGAATAAGATACGATGTGGCATCACAAATGCCGCCACCACGGGAATAGCTGACGATAATGTTTAGACATGTGGGGGAAAAAAGGATGTAAAAGCTGGGATAGCGTGATTAGCGGTTACCGAGAGCAACATTAATTTCAGCACACAGGGCAAATTAGGAGCTAGGTTTAAGAATAGTACACAGAAAAGGATTCATTCCCATAAGGCAAAACATAGTACGTAATTAAGATCAAGCGGTTGTTACCGCAGGCTGTATGTGCCAGGATGAAGCAGGCATCCCAGCTGCATTTCCTAACACCGTCTGCTTGGACTATACATGTACAAGGTGCTGCCTAATCCAGGGAGTAAAACACAGAGATATACGGTGAATCCTGCTTTAAGCAATGCCTGTCGGCTCTGTCTGTAGGATTCCAGCGACGGCTGCACTAAGGGCGTGTAACGCTCTGAATGATTCCGTCTTCGTTTAAGGAACGGGTGGGATTTTTCGCTGTGTTTCTCGGTGCGTGCCACTGAGCCTGCCCCGGTCGCGCCGGCGGCGCTGGGACAGACGCGGCGGATCGGGCTGTTCTCCGGAGCTGGACATCCCCAGAGCACGCGGAAAAGAGAGCAAAGACGCCACAGGGAGCTCCGAGCACGGCTGGATCCCAGGAAATCTGAAGAATGCATCTTGCCAGAAAGTACAGGCATATGTCATATTTGCAGGCTAAAGCTTTTCTAAGCAACGCCCTGATTTCTCCATGTTGGGTTGAGCACCCATTTACTATAAAACTGACTATATCATTCTCATTTTTAAAGAGAAGAAGGAGCCACTCATTTGTGGATCTCTCTCCACATACTTCAATACACAAATTAACTTTTTTTTTTTTTTTTCAGCTTAGACTAATTTTAGAGAATTTTAAGAAATGCCAGCAAAGAAAATCTTGACTTCTGGAAAAACCAAATAGTTTATTTCACCAGTCCAGGGGATTCTTTTAGATTATTCCATAGCCTTTTTCGACAACAGAATAGCAATAAGAATTTGCAATGTATGGTTAGTGTCTTCACTCTTAAAAATTTATACAGCTGTCTGCAGGCTATGTGATCTAAAACATTTCATGCAAAGAAGTGAAGAAAATGAAAAATCGATTCTTTCAAAAACAGAGACAGGAGCTTGCTGCTTTTTCTTTATTTCTAGTTAGTGTTCACACCGGTAGAAACTATGAGAGCTTTCAGTGGTGGTACAAAAGTATGCGCGGCAATTCGTGGAATGAGGGTCTGTAGCAAATACCAGATCCATGAATAAAAGAAGCCCCTCAATGTGTCTGCCTCAGTGTACACGGCGTGAAGCAGAGGCTTAATGTAACGAGCAGAAGCGCTAACCCCTATTATATTTACCAGCTGAATGTCTCTAAGTTTATAAGGTCAGCCTCTTCTATTTCAGTCTGTCCCAGCAGAATTCTCGCCACGCTCCTCCATTAAAAACGGAACGCTCAAACCCACCCTCCTGTCCCTGGGATATGCAGGCGATCCTGCGCCGTTCGTGCTGTTGCTTACATTGGGAAACCGTGTTCAGGTGGCATTGGTAGGTACTTCTGCTTCCCGCACCGTGATAGAATGTGGAGCGAAGTCTGGAGTTTATTTTGCATCCACACTGAGGATCAGTCGGGTCCCGGCGATACAGAATAGGCTTTAAAAAAGGAAAAAAGGAGGAGCAGGGGAGTACTGTGTCCCATTGCAAGTTCAGGTGCGTCACCACTATTTGAGTTTCAGTTGATCAGGAACAACGAGACCCCCGCTTCTCCACACACCGTCCTTCTTGCTTTCCGACTTGCAGCCTGCGAGTTAATCTTTGAGATGCAAAACTATTTTCCCAGGGAGCGGTATGATTTTAGGACACCCGGTGATTGCTTTGTTGTTTTTAAAAGACACGCAAAAATGGGTTAATGGAGGCAGTCTAAAAATACCCTGGCTTATTTTTCTTCTTCTTCTTCTTCTTCTTTCTTTTCCTTTCGTCTTGAACATTGATAGGCCTTGTTTACAGCCAAAAAACTCCTGTTTGCTGTCCCACATTGTAGTGCGTCATGTAAATGTGTGCAGTTTAAGGCAGTACTACCTCTCGGGAAGAACAGATGCGAGTTCTCTCGGTGCTTTGCCAGCGGTGCCACAGGGCGAGGGCCCCGCACGGACGGAGCGTTAGAGACACCCCTTTTCCTTCTCGTGCTGTCCCCCGGGATAAAAGCAACGGCAAAGGAGGGCCCTTCGACGTGTGCCAGCTGGGCTGCTTTGAGCACAGCTGAAGGGCTGTTGAGAGCATGGAAGGATAGACATTGCCAAGGAGAGGCAAGAGATGGAAGGGGTTAAAAATGACGGGGATGAAGAGGGCAGGGAAGAAAGAGAGGGTGGCCCATACTCACCGTATCCGCTCATCCGTGTAACATGACAAGAGGAAGACAGTAAGACAAATATTCAGCCCATTTATCTGCTGTAGTCGCCTGCACATGGTGCTGTTCTGTGCTGTACTTGTGCACTGACACACAGCTCTGCACTGTTCATACCCTGTGCACTGACACACAGCTCTGCACTATTCATATCCCGTGCACTGACACGCACAGCTCTGCACTATTCATATCGTGTGCACTGACACACAGCGCTGCACTATTCATATCGTGTGCACTGACACACACAGCTCTGCACTATTCATATCGTGTGCACTGACATGCACAGCTCTGCACTATTCATATCCCGTGCACTGACACACACAGCTCTGCACTATTCATATCGTGTGCACTGACACACACAGCTCTGCACTATTCATATCCCGTGCACTGACACACACAGCTCTGCACTATTCATATCCCATGCACTTACACACACAGCTCTGCACTATTCATATCCCGTGCACTGACACACGCAGCTCTGCACTATTCATATCCCGTGCACTGACACACACAGCTCTGCACTATTCATATCGTGTGCACTGACACACACAGCTCTGCACTATTCATATCGTGTGCACTGACACACGCAGCTCTGCACTATTCATATCCCGTGCACTGACACCCAGCTCTGCACTATTCATATCCCGTGCACTTACACACACAGCTCTGCACTATTCATATCCCGTGCACTGACACACAGCTCTGCACTATTCATATCGTGTGCACTGACACACAGCTCTGCACTATTCATATCCCATGCACTTACACACACAGCTCTGCACTATTCATATCGTGTGCACTGACACACAGATCTGCACTATTCATATCCCGTGCACTTACACACACAGCTCTGCGCTATTCATATCCCATGCACTTACACACACAGCTCTGCACTATTCATATCGTGTGCACTGACACACAGCTCTGCACTATTCATATCCCGTGCACTGACACACAGCTCTGCACTATTCATATCGTGTGCACTGACACACACAGCTCTGCACTATTCATATCGTGTGCACTGACACACAGCTCTGCACTATTCATATCGTGTGCACTGACACACAGCTCTGCACTATTCATATCCCGTGCACTGACACACAGCTCTGCACTATTCATATCGTGTGCACTGACACACACAGCTCTGCACTATTCATATCGTGTGCACTGACACGCACAGCTCTGCACTATTCATATCCCGTGTACTTACACACACAGCTCTGCACTATTCATATCGTGTGCACTGACACGCACAGCTCTGCACTATTCATATCCCGTGCACTGACACACACAGCTCTGCACTATTCATATCCCGTGCACTGACACACACAGCTCTGCACTATTCATATCCTGTGCACTGACACACACAGCTCTGCACTATTCATATCGTGTGCACTGACACACACAGCTCTGCACTATTCATATCGTGTGCACTGACACACACAGATCTGCACTATTCATATCGTGTGCACTGACACACAGATCTGCACTATTCATATCCCGTGCACTTACACACACAGCTCTGCACTATTCATATCGTGTGCACTGACACACGCAGCTCTGCACTATTCATATCCCGTGCACTGACACCCAGCTCTGCACTATTCATATCCCGTGCACTGACACACAGCTCTGCACTATTCATATCCCGTGCACTTACACACACAGCTCTGCACTATTCATATCGTGTGCACTGACACACACAGCTCTGCACTATTCATATCGTGTGCACTGACACACAGCTCTGCACTATTCATATCGTGTGCACTGACACACACAGCTCTGCACTATTCATATCGTGTGCACTGACACACACAGCGCTGCACTATTCATATCGTGTGCACTGACACACACAGCTCTGCACTATTCATATCGTGTGCACTGACACGCACAGCTCTGCACTATTCATATCGTGTGCACTGACACACACAGCTCTGCACTATTCATATCGTGTGCACTGACACACAGATCTGCACTATTCATATCCCGTGCACTTACACACACAGCTCTGCGCTATTCATATCCCATGCACTTACACACACAGCTCTGCACTATTCATATCGTGTGCACTGACACACAGCTCTGCACTATTCATATCCCGTGCACTGACACACAGCTCTGCACTATTCATATCGTGTGCACTGACACACACAGCTCTGCACTATTCATATCGTGTGCACTGACACACAGCTCTGCACTATTCATATCGTGTGCACTGACACACAGCTCTGCACTATTCATATCCCGTGCACTGACACACAGCTCTGCACTATTCATATCGTGTGCACTGACACACACAGCTCTGCACTATTCATATCGTGTGCACTGACACGCACAGCTCTGCACTATTCATATCCCGTGTACTTACACACACAGCTCTGCACTATTCATATCGTGTGCACTGACACGCACAGCTCTGCACTATTCATATCCCGTGCACTGACACACACAGCTCTGCACTATTCATATCCCGTGCACTGACACACACAGCTCTGCACTATTCATATCGTGTGCACTGACAGGCACAGCTCTGCACTATTCATATCCCGTGCACTGACACACACAGCTCTGCACTATTCATATCCCGTGCACTGACACACACAGCTCTGCACTATTCATATCCTGTGCACTGACACACACAGCTCTGCACTATTCATATCGTGTGCACTGACACACACAGCTCTGCACTATTCATATTGTGTGCACTGACACACACAGATCTGCACTATTCATATCGTGTGCACTGACACACAGATCTGCACTATTCATATCCCGTGCACTTACACACACAGCTCTGCACTATTCATATCGTGTGCACTGACACACGCAGCTCTGCACTATTCATATCCCGTGCACTGACACCCAGCTCTGCACTATTCATATCCCGTGCACTGACACACAGCTCTGCACTATTCATATCCCGTGCACTTACACACACAGCTCTGCACTATTCATATCGTGTGCACTGACACACACAGCTCTGCACTATTCATATCGTGTGCACTGACACACAGCTCTGCACTATTCATATCGTGTGCACTGACACACACAGCTCTGCACTATTCATATCGTGTGCACTGACACACACAGCTCTGCACTATTCATATCCCGTGCACTGACACACACAGCTCTGCGCTATTCATATCCCATGCACTTACACACACAGCTCTGCACTATTCATATCGTGTGCACTGACACACAGCTCTGCACTATTCATATCCCGTGCACTGACACACAGCTCTGCACTATTCATATCGTGTGCACTGACACACACAGCTCTGCACTATTCATATCGTGTGCACTGACACACAGCTCTGCACTATTCATATCGTGTGCACTGACACACAGCTCTGCACTATTCATATCCCGTGCACTGACACACAGCTCTGCACTATTCATATCGTGTGCACTGACACACACAGCTCTGCACTATTCATATCGTGTGCACTGACACGCACAGCTCTGCACTATTCATATCCCGTGTACTTACACACACAGCTCTGCACTATTCATATCGTGTGCACTGACACGCACAGCTCTGCACTATTCATATCCCGTGCACTGACACACACAGCTCTGCACTATTCATATCCCGTGCACTGACACACACAGCTCTGCACTATTCATATCGTGTGCACTGACATGCACAGCTCTGCACTATTCATATCCCGTGCACTGACACACACAGCTCTGCACTATTCATATCCCGTGCACTGACACACACAGCTCTGCACTATTCATATCCCGTGCACTGACACACACAGCTCTGCACTATTCATATCCTGTGCACTGACACACACAGCTCTGCACTATTCATATCGTGTGCACTGACACACACAGCTCTGCACTATTCATATCGTGTGCACTGACACACACAGATCTGCACTATTCATATCGTGTGCACTGACACACAGATCTGCACTATTCATATCCCGTGCACTTACACACACAGCTCTGCACTATTCATATCGTGTGCACTGACACACGCAGCTCTGCACTATTCATATCCCGTGCACTGACACCCAGCTCTGCACTATTCATATCCCGTGCACTGACACACAGCTCTGCACTATTCATATCCCGTGCACTTACACACACAGCTCTGCACTATTCATATCGTGTGCACTGACACACACAGCTCTGCACTATTCATATCGTGTGCACTGAGACACAGCTCTGCACTATTCATATCGTGTGCACTGACACACACAGCTCTGCACTATTCATATCGTGTGCACTGACACACACAGCTCTGCACTATTCATATCCCGTGCACTGACACACACAGCTCTGCGCTATTCATATCCCATGCACTTACACACACAGCTCCGCACTATTCATATCGTGTGCACTGACACACAGCTCTGCACTATTCATATCCCGTGCACTGACACGCACAGCTCTGCACTATTCATATCCCGTGCACTGACACACACAGCTCTGCACTATTCATATCGTGTGCACTGACACACGCAGCTCTGCACTATTCATATCCCGTGCACTGACACCCAGCTCTGCACTATTCATATCCCGTGCACTTACACACACAGCTCTGCACTATTCATATCGTGTGCACTGACACACAGCTCTGCACTATTCATATCCCGTGCACTGACACACAGCTCTGCACTATTCATATCCCGTGCACTTACACACACAGCTCTGCACTATTCATATCGTGTGCACTGACACACAGATCTGCACTATTCATATCCCGTGCACTTACACACACAGCTCTGCGCTATTCATATCCCATGCACTTACACACACAGCTCTGCACTATTCATATCGTGTGCACTGACACACACAGCTCTGCACTATTCATATCGTGTGCACTGACACACAGCTCTGCACTATTCATATCCCGTGCACTGACACACAGCTCTGCACTATTCATATCGTGTGCACTGACACACACAGCTCTGCACTATTCATATCGTGTGCACTGACACACAGCTCTGCACTATTCATATCCCGTGCACTGACACACAGCTCTGCACTATTCATATCGTGTGCACTGACACACACAGCTCTGCACTATTCATATCGTGTGCACTGACACACAGCTCTGCACTATTCATATCCCGTGCACTGACACACACAGCTCTGCACTATTCATATCCCGTGCACTGACACACACAGCTCTGCACTATTCATATCCTGTGCACTGACACACACAGCTCTGCACTATTCATATCGTGTGCACTGACACGCACAGCTCTGCACTATTCATATCATGTGCACTGACACACACAGCTCTGCACTATTCATATCGTGTGCACTGACACACAGCTCTGCACTATTCATATCCCGTGCACTGACACACACAGCTCTGCACTATTCATATCCCGTGCACTGACACACACAGCTCTGCACTATTCATATCCCGTGCACTGACACACAGCTCTGCACTATTCATATCCCGTGCACTGACACACAGCTCTGCACTATTCATATCGTGTGCACTGACACACACAGCTCTGCACTATTCATATCGTGTGCACTGACACACAGCTCTGCACTATTCATATCGTGTGCACTGACACACACAGCTCTGCACTATTCATATCCCGTGCACTGACACACACAGCTCTGCACTATTCATATCCTGTGCACTGACACACACAGCTCTGCACTATTCATATCGTGTGCACTGACACGCACAGCTCTGCACTATTCATATCGTGTGCACTGACACACACAGCTCTGCACTATTCATATCGTGTGCACTGACACACAGATCTGCACTATTCGTATCGTGTGCACTGACACACACAGCTCTGCACTATTCATATCGTGTGCACTGACACGCACAGCTCTGCACTATTCATATCGTGTGCACTGACACACGCAGCTCTGCACTATTCATATCCCGTGCACTGACACCCAGCTCTGCACTATTCATATCCCGTGCACTGACACACAGCTCTGCACTATTCATATCCCGTGCACTGACACACACAGCTCTGCACTATTCATATCCCGTGCACTGACACACACAGCTCTGCACTATTCATATCGTGTGCACTGACACACAGCTCTGCACTATTCATATCGTGTGCACTGACATGCGCAGCTCTGCACTATTCATATCGTGTGCACTGACACACACAGCTCTGCACTATTCATATCGTGTGCACTGACACACACAGCTCTGCACTATTCATATCGTGTGCACTGACACACACAGCTCTGCACTATTCATATCGTGTGCACTGACACACACAGCTCTGCACTATTCATATCGTGTGCACTGACACACAGCTCTGCACTATTCATATCCCGTGCACTGACACGCACAGCTCTGCACTATTCATATCCCGTGCACTTACACACACAGCTCTGCACTATTCATATCGTGTGCACTGACACACGCAGCTCTGCACTATTCATATCCCGTGCACTGACACCCAGCTCTGCACTATTCATATCCCGTGCACTTACACACACAGCTCTGCGCTATTCATATCCCATGCACTTACACACACAGCTCTGCACTATTCATATCGTGTGCACTGACACACACAGCTCTGCACTATTCATAGAGCCGGTCGGCTTTGCTGGAGTCTTCTGAGGTGGCGTCTTTCTGCATCCAAATCATTCCAAGAGGAAATCACTGGTTAGTGTCACTGAACATCTATTCTTATGTTGTCTCCTATCTGTACAGGAGAGCACAAACACTGAAATAAACTTCGATGCTTACTGATATTTTCAAGGTGGAAAATGGAAAAAAAAAGGTATAATGTAGCAGTGTGAGCCCTAGCAGATAGCTCTACCAACCGAAACAAACCCCTGCATTGCCCGCTCTTACCTGACAGTTACTACCTGCGTTACTCTTGTTAGCCATGGAAGTATTTATCTTATTCATATTTGTGCTTGTTTGCTTTAAGAAAAAGAAAAGACAAAGCCGATATCATATTCTAAGAAGCAGCACAACAAATTATAAAGAGATTTCCATGTCCTTGCGAAATAGAGGGTGGGCGTAGCACGTCTTCAAGAAGGGTTAATTTGATAGAAGAACGTGCTAACACGTGATTTATGTAGGACTGTGGAAACTGTGGTTACTTTAGCGACAAAAGCCAACTTTGAAGTGTTGCTCCAAAAATGATGTAGGAAAAAAAAAAATACATAGCTTTATGATCACTCTTAAGATTCTCTGTTAGGGACAAGCGATCTCAGGAGTACCAATGCATTATAAGTTCATGCACTTAAACTCAGATCTTGGAGTGCTCGGTTTAAACACAGAAGCCACAAAATAAACTGCAAATAATTTTGAAGTAGTAGCATCTATATAAGAAATACTAAAAACTCAAAAATATCTGTAAACTAGTGCCAATCATATGCTAATAAAGATGAGATATTTCTTTTTATTTGCTTTTAAGACTAGTGAATATGTGTAACTTGAAGACCAGCAACGGGTACTGGATCTTTCTTCTGAAGCCTGAGTTTTCAGTCGAGGGTGGGTCAGCAATGATTAACAGCTGGTGCTTTGTATTGAGATAACGACAGGAAGTATATTTTCAGTATATTAATATGGATGAAAATACAAAATTATCACAAAGATGGAAGCTGTAAAACTATCTAAGTCTTAACCTACTATCTCATAATCCATCCCTAAAAATCAAGTAAGTTTCTAGGAAATAACACTTGTTTGCAAGACCCATCTGGTATTTTAGAACACCCACAGTTGTGAACTCGACTTAAAAGGGAAAAAGCGGTCGTTGGTAAGGAAAGTCTCATCATGATATGCAATCTGTTTTAATACGGGTAGAGGGAAAAAAGGGCAGCAGAAACATGCATGATAAACCACAGATGCTAGACGGACGCTTTCAGGGGCAGACATTGATTCCTTTCGTTTTTCCCCAAGATATACTAATCCCCCCGTGCCAGCATTACAGCAGCACCTCGATGGGTCAGTCGGGATCCCCGTAGTTCACAGGCAGCGCGTGTTCCCTCGGGAACGCTCTGCGGGGCTGGAAGTCTAGCAGGGAAAATCACAGGGACAGAAAATGCTGTTTCAGCACGAGCCACTAAAATGCCTGAGCGATGAGAGAGGAAAATTGGAAAAATAGAATGGACTTCTTGAATGCGACAGTAAAATTCCTGCTGATTTTTTTTTTTTTTTTTTCCCCCCTGTAGTGGTGAGACCATGCCTGTCTGACTTAGCATTAACAAGCAGATTAAGAATCAAAGGTCCATCTAGCCTGGTACCTTCTTTCGCCGAGATAGAAAAGTAGAGGTCTCAGAAAGACTATAAAAGTAGAGCAAATTATATTTGCCCCAAATATTACCCCAGACTTCCAACAGCTGCTGGCTTAGGGGTTTTCTGAACCAGAATTTTTCTGCTTTAGGGATGCATTGTAAAGTATGTGCATTTAAAAAACCAACCAACCAACCAAACTTAATTTACTTTGGACATGCCACCTGCCGGCTTTGTCCTATACCCGCTGGTTCTCGTATTTGAACAGACAACAAGCAGTCGCTCTCTATTCACCATCTCAATGACGCTCAGGATTTTGTAACTTGTATTCTATGTCCCCTCGGCCAACGTCTGTCCAGGGCTGAGTCCTCACCCGTTTATCAGGTTCTCTAAGATACGTGTCCAGAATTGCAGAGATACTCGAGCCAGAAGCAAATGAAAGATGTGAAGAGTGGCGTAATTACACACTCCATTTCATCCTCTTTTCCCTTCCATCCTGGTAACACCTAACAACTTGGGGAGACAGAGCATTTTAGGAAAATCTAGACATTAAGCCTGCTTTAAACTGCTGATGAATAGCAGAATCCAGAATCTTTAATATGTGCTGTTCAGACTGACACTTCTTGGGTGCAATGAAAGTGTAAATATAAGGGAAAGGCCAACAGCAAAACAATCCGGAGGGCTTGAAGGAAGGAGGAAGAACGAGGGTTGGGGACGAGTATGATGAAATCTTGACCAGGTCCAATATTGAGTCAGTTGAAATCCGGTAAACACCAGTCATTTCTTGGAAGCCGGAGAAGTCTGTTGTACGTGTTACACATACGGACTCCGGGTAAATCTGGTTCAATATAGCACTGAAACCTCTTGTTTCAGGATGTAGAAGTTACATAGATACCATTTAATTTTATAAAATGCTTGCAAATTAATAGGCACTCTAGAAAATATTCTTGAAGTCCTCTCAAACAATAAATTGCTGTTCTCACAGGTGCTTTGCTAAGGAACCTGGAAGAACTGACAGTGCCCTTGGGCTGCACAGCTTTCCTCAAGTTGAAGTGTTAAGAAAACACGTAAACGAATCACGTATTTTTGCATGTTCTGAGTTGCTTTGGTTAGTGATTCTAGGATTTGCATGAGTCAAGACTGCAGAAAATGGTCTGTCATTTTGATGAATTACTGATGTTTTTCCTGTCCAATTTCTCTCGTCAGTGTTGCTAGTAACAATCCTTGTAGTGGAAGGGATTGCTGTTGCACAGAAGACGCAAGGTACAGTTTTGCTTTGATGATTTTCTTTAAAAAAATCTAAGAGTTTTCTAATTTTTAATTAAGGAAAACAAGTGCAAGTATTTGTGTTCGGATATTAATGGCTTTTGAATTACCAATGTGAATCCCAGGATTTTCCATTTTCCTCCTATTTACTGCATTTTTTTTCCAACTGGACAAAGCCATCCAGTCACAAAGAACATGGACGTTCACTTACTCAGTTAAGATTCTGTGGTTTTAGACCTTAGAGGTGGGGAAAAAACCACCACAGAAATTCATCTTTTCTGTATCCGACAACAAGCTTTTCAAATAGTCCACCCACAACCATTTTCGAAGCCTGCGGAGTGGGGAAAGCATCAGTTTCACAAACCGTATTTTCTCATATGTGGGATTAACCCACACATAGGAGAGAAGAATTCCTTGAACTGACACCTGCAGAATTTCCTTGAACTGTTTCACCCCTATAAATTAGAAAGCTGCCAAGATCCCAGTGGCGGGTGATGGGATTCACCGGAGGCAGCTCCGGCCTGCGGCAGCGCGGCCTCCCTCGCCGAGGTCCGCAAAGAAAAACTGCAGAAAAATAAGTAACATTCTGAGTGACATTAACTACCATTGCGTATTTAATGGATTTGCATCTTATAGTTCATTCTGTTGTAAGCATTCGGTATTCCAACAAATTGTCGTAAATAGATATTCAATCTGCGGGCCGTGTGCTTCAGCGTACTCTGGAGTTAGGGCCAAAAATAGTAAAAGCTGGCAAATATTTTGGATTATATTTGCATAGGAATGGAGCAGCCATAAGCAACAAAATAATGCTGCTGTATTGGCAGCCACTGTGACTATTTGACTCCTTCTCTTCCCTTCCCAAGGATTACTGGACATATTTGATATTCAAAACCTGTGATCTCTTCAGGATATACCGCATCCCTAAATTAAACGTGGGTTTCCTAGCTAGATACTAAGTGACATATAAGAGGGCTTTCGGCCAAAATCATTTTCTTCTTTTATAGCACAGGCGTTATGTCAGGGTTTTACTTTTGCAAAATGAAATTCGCGTGCTTGCAGGAGAAATTAATTGGATCGCGCTTTTTTCTCACTTAAGGTGGGCAAAATATTGGAGTGAATCGCATTCCTCCCACCCAGTGTGACAACTGGGTACGGACAAGTAATGGAGGACATTTTGCTTCGCCGAACTACCCTAACATGTACCCACCAAATCAAGAGTGCATCTATATCTTAGAAGGTACGTGCTGTATTTCTGGTTGGTTATATTGCAAGCTTACTGTTAAATGGGTGATATTGAACGGTTAAAACTGCGTTGTTCGACTGTGCTGTCAAGTATTGTATAGCCATCTGGTAATACAGTCAATTCTGCAGCCCTTTGGGTGAACATGAAGCTAAATCTGCTCTCTGAAGTAATAACAAATTAATAGAAACCACAAACATTCAAGAATTAGCTATATGGAATAAGACATACCCTCACAGCCAGAAAAAGCAGCACCTGATCTACTGTAATCTCTGAAGATAAAAATTGTAGCTTAATATCACTTCCAATATTGCTGATAATAAACCGCAAAAGATGGTCAAAGACTATATTCTTTGTCTCACAAGCAGAAAATCTTTATGCTGTCCTTTATTAAAAAAAAAAAGACGCATCTGACTGCCATAGCACTGTACTATTATAAAAATATGGAGATTTGTTAGCACTGCTCAGGTCGCTATTGAAATTATGTGATGAGGACAAAAAAATTTCATGAAGTAGAACAAAACCCCATTCCAAGGAGAACAGCTTGGATAAAAACTGCAAGACTTGGGACACGCTAATTATCTCTCCCTCTTTTTAGAATGCACCCAAAACCCGCTGAAGTCAGCTAAAAATATTAGTCAGCTTAATCATCAGATTCGTATCAATTGATTGAAATGTTTCAAGTCCTGTGTTTCGGGGAGGTTTTATTTGTACAGGGACACCCTCACTTTGCTGCTGTGCACATCTGGAGCTTTGCGGGACACACGGAGCCCCCGCCCAGCTCCGTCCTCACCCTTCGTACCCAGAAACATCGCGGGGACCCGAGCGAGACAAAAACCGTCCACGATTTCTAGCCAAGGTCCTTCCCGCAGCCCAGTGCCAATAAGTGCAAACAGCTACGCGTGTTTTTCACTCACGCGATGTCTAAACGGCGTTAAGAGACATATAAATAAATCCTTTTGGCATTCAGAAGAAGCAGGCAGCGGGTGAGTCTTTGACGCTGTCATTCCGGATACCAATTAGTATCTGAAAGTTCATGTAGCTCAAGAGATGGCAAGAATAAGAAATACTAAAGCTGTTCATAAAATAGGGTTCCGCAGTGCAGGGGTGAAAGTCCAGTCCCAAAGTTGCCGTCGCTGCGTCTCGTCAGGGTTCAGGCGTTACCAGCTCACACTTACAGCAGCTGCAGCCACCCGCATGTTAACAGTGCATATGAAGCATTTGCGCTTCTCTGAATATTCTAATAAAAGGTGTCTCCTGCCAAAGGATCGGCAAATTTGGGCTTAATATTTAGGAAGTATACCCGCGAGTAGTTCTTTGTATCTTGTCTATTCTTTTCTGCATCCCTCAATGTTTTGTCCTTTTTTATGTACTTTGCTTTCACAGGACACTGGTTTTAAATTATACCTTAATATTAAAACTTGTTTGAATACCTTTGCGTATATGCTAATATCTGTTACATGCGCAGCATTAAATATATGTCGTTTCTGAATGTTCAACAGTAAAGGTCAGCAAGCAAAAAAATCCATAGAATTCCATGAAAAAGTATCTTCTACAGAAGCACTTTTAAAATTTTTATTACAGTTTTTGTAGGAGACTGCCAGATGTATTCCGAGAAGTTTCCAATCCCCTGTTTATTTTGCTGTTTTGGAGGCCTAGCTCTTCATTATTTCATGTCTTCATGTGGTTTTTATATAGATCTTCATGTAATTTTTTGTTCGATTTTTTATGTCTAGCTGCTCCACGACAAAGAATCGAGTTGACCTTTGATGAACCTTACTACATAGAACCCTCCTTTGAATGTCGGTTTGATCATCTGGAGGTTCGAGATGGGCCTTTTGGTTTCTCCCCCCTCATTAATCGCTACTGTGGTCTGAAAAGTCCTGCACTAATTAGATCAACAGGGAGATTTATGTGGATCAAGTTTACTTCTGATGAGGAGCTGGAAGGAAAGGGATTTCAAGCCAAGTACTCGTTTATACCAGGTAAAGATGCCTAAAATTCTGACCCGGGTAATAAGCGTCTGCTCCCACTGGTCTCTGTGGTCCAGGGCCACATTTCACCAGACGTGCTCATGAAGGCGAAGTGACGCTGCGATGGTCACAGCCTCAGTCCTGCTCATCTTACAGCACCCTTGGCTTAAACTGCTTTGGAAAATTGCCCGAAGGGAATTACAGGTCTGTAGTTCGCCAGCGAGGGAGTCAGTTGATCTCGTTCACGCCGAAGGCTTTAGCAACTTCGCTCTTTGTTACTCTGAATTTACAGCAGTTTCACCAGTGGTAGTGATGGAAGGCACATTTATGTAGACAAATAGAAAAATTTATGTAGACAAATAGAAAAATTTATGTAGACAAATTTTCAACAGCCCGTCTTCTAGGAATATGAGGCACCACGGCCAAAACACCTGAAGCAAATCTACACTAGCACTTCCAGCCAGATGCAAACCATTTTGGGAAAGCCGAAGGAAATATCTGTACAGGCCAAGCATCCGCTCTCAGTGTAAGGAGATAGAGCGGAGCTGTTCTTTGCTCAGCACACGGTGTGGGTTCCGGGGGACGAGGGAGAGGAGAAGACGCTGACAGCGCCTTTAGACAAACAAAAAGTGCATCTGCTCTGTGGGGCCACGTAAAACTGGCAGGGCATTCTTTTCACGAGAAAACGTGACCTGATGTCCCTGTGCAATGCTTGACTGCTGCACTTCGTACATACCATACGTGTAGTTATCCGCATTTTATTGTCCTTATACAATCGTATATTGGCCAATATACAATTGTCAGCTCTACTACTACTATAAATGTATACGCAGGCGTAACTTTTTAATGTCGTCTTTACTTCTACAGCACATGAAAACACTAAACGTGGTTATATATATTACTGCTTGTAGAACCGGGTACCTTGCTAGGGGTTGAGACTCGGAAACTCTTCAGGTTAACATGGTGACCGGTCCAGTGGGAATAACGTGCTGAAGTGTTTTCACGGGGACCGTACTTATGCATTTTGCTAAGTCCATTTCCAAAGCCATTTCATTAATGTCACTTTCAAAACTAACTTAGCCTAGTTCCAGGCTGGAGCTTTAAATATACATTTAAAATGTATATTATTTTCACAACAGATTGCAGCAACTGAAGGACCAATATTTTTTTCTTTTAATTTCATCTACAGTTACATGGAGTGTGGTAAAATATTTTGGGACTGTGAAAATGGAAGGGCACACGCATGTACACTCTCACTTCATTAAAAAAAATCGGTTCACAGGGTTGAAAATCTGCTGCTGAATTTTGCATTTGAATTTTTTGAATTCTTGAATTTTTAATGGTCATAAATTTCACTATAGGTAACTAAACCAGAGGAGGGCAAAGAAGGCGTTTGCTAAGCTGTACTGAATCTTGGGACTGAGGCATTTTAGAGGAAGTGATAAAATCCCTATACGGAAAAACATTTAGGGGGCACAGAAATAGCCAAATTCTGGATCTTCATTTGGAAAACGCTTTTGTACAAAACAGGCACGCACTTTTGCATGGGCCAGTGCTTTCTTTGCATAGACTAACGTGTCACACGCTGTGATTTGAGGGGTTTCTGGGGTGGTTTGCCGTGCCACGGCTGCGGGCGGGTGCGTGGGGCGGGTGTGTGTGCTGGAGACACGGACCTGTCAGCCTGCAAAACCCCATCACAGACCCGGCTTCAGCCAAACCCTCCTCCCAGGAAAGCCAAGTACCGCCGGTTAACCGTTGCGGAGTATATTCTTGCTTCACTAGTAGCACGCGTATAGTAAACTACTACAGTGTATACTACAGATCCATGCGCTACCTACACGGCACGTTTAGAAGAGAGCAGACGGGAGCAATCAAGGTGAAATTCTGCCTTCAGAAACCATGTCTTGTGCTACGTGTCCTCAGAGAAGAGGCATTGGTACCTGAGGAAAAAGTGGTATTGAATTGTCTTTCTTTCTGTTCTTTATGAATATCAATTAGCAATTTTGAAGTGTTGATCTATTCTACCAAACTGTTCCAGTTCAGATTGTTCAGAACTAGACAGACGGGAATCTGATCAAAATGATGTGCACAGAAAGATCCCCCTGTGCTCTTGGGGAGCTGCAGGGATTTCAGGGAAAACTGGCATCGTTCAATTCAGGAGGTGATGTAGGAACAAAAAACTGAATAGTCATTTTTGGTGTTACGCTGGAAATCTGAGCAGTCGGGATAGAATTACCTTATTCTGATAAGGTCAATCTTTGTGGAATGATGTTATCATTAAAAAAAAAAAAAAAAAAAGTCTCTGTACCTTCCAATCAATTCAGTAAACTTTCTGGCAATTTTTATTGTGACATAATGAAAAAAAGGACATAATCTTCAGATTACACTAAACCTTGAAGTGATTTTCAAGCGTCGATAGCCTGTGTGATTCATTACTTCTTTCTGTTACAGATCCTGACTTCACTTACCTAGGAGGTATTTTAAATCCCATCCCAGGTCTAGTATTACAGTAACAATTTCTTTATACATGAAATTTTAAATTAATATATTGCATTTGACAGCAAGGTGTATGTTCTCCCTAGACTGCCAATTTGAGCTCTCAGGAGCTGATGGGATAGTACGTTCCAGTCAAGTAGAACAAGAAGAAAAAACAAAACCAGGGCAAGCAGTTGACTGCATATGGACAATTAAGGCTACTCCAAATGCTAAGGTGGGTTTCATTCATATCACTCAGCATATAATGGGTTTCCAAGTCATTAGTAGCAGGTAATAGTCACTAGCTGTGATTTGCATAATGTCTCACTTCAACCGAAATGAATTATGTATCAGTGGCTTAGGAAATCCAGATAGAGGGTTGTTTCGGAAATTGAAGTTACACAGTGCTGTCTTCCTATTATTTGAAACTTAAAATACAAAATAACGGTGAACGCTGGTTAAGGAACCATTTTCAAGGGCATTTGACTTGGACTCTGGTTTTATTGGAAGACAGCAGGCAAAACTGCTGGCTAACAGCTTCGATAAATTCCAGGAAATCTTGCTGCCGTGGTTTCAGATTTTGCCTCCGGTGGTTCTGTTGGAGAATTGGGCTCTGTTCGAAGTCAAAGAGACACGTACCTGCTCCTCCCCGGACTAATTCACAATCCAGCACCTTAAAACTCAATTTCAGCAGCAGTTGGAGCTAAAAGAAACAGCTTTACCTGGAAACAGCTGAGGAATTATCACTCTTCTGCCTTAGCTATAGGATCAAACCCTCTTAAAGGGCCACGATAAAATTTGCTAGAGCTTTTCTGCCCAAGCCCTAAAGGGACATAGTAGCTGCCTGAGCCTAAAATCAGCATTAGTTACCTGAGAGTTATGATTGTGCCTGCAGAACTAGACCCTGCTTATGAAAACAGCACTATCTCACGCTCATTAAAAACAGCTTGAGCTTTATTTTGGGGCAAAGGACAAAATCCTCTTAATAATTCCAACGTACAATAGCTATACCCTGTTGAAAAAAAAAAAAAACAAACCACAAAAAACCCACCTGACAGCTATATGTTTCAGAATCATATACTTGTTAATTATTTGTCAGTAGCAGTGAAAAATATTTTTTTTCCCCCCGTATAACATACACGCCTGTAATTTTGCTTCTGTATGTGTATTAAAGCACAAACCACTGCTTGCGTGTGCATCAAAATGAAAATATCTCTTTAAGCAGTAGCCGCCAAGATGACAAACCTACTTTACACCTTCTTGCACACACCTCATAGTCAACTAACCAGCCCCATTCACCAGCTTCCAAATCAGTTGTAGAACAGCCATCGAAAAGGGTAATAAGAGGACAAGACAAGAAACTAAAACTCCATTAAGGTATCTGAGCCTCTGAGGAAGTGACTCAACTCTCAAGAGCCCTATACTAGTCTAAGTAATAGTAGCAGTTCTTGCAGAAACAATAATAAGCCCATTTTCTCTCTACGTTGCCACTGGAGTGCACCAGGACTTAAGCGTAAGTATTTTAATTAATTATGGAATGTTGCCGTAAGGCAGAGTTATAGGTGGGTCAGTCCTGAGATCATCATCCTCAGCGATTGAGTTAAAATATTACAGAAAAACAATTCCACGTGTTCTGACAGTGGTTTCTCAAGCTTCAGTTCCGGCAGAATTATGATGATAAAACCCATTAGATCTGATATGGTGCAGTCTCTTGAGAAAAATAAGCATAGACATTTTTAATTTCCTCAATTTGGCTTTGTAATAAAAATAAATTTTTAAAACTGGCACAACTGCAGCAATGGAAGGATTTTAAAACTCTGCATAACAGATATTTAATTACCTTCGGATTTCAGAAAATTACTAGAATAATCAATATAATCTAAGAGTGACGACCTTTTATCTTTACTTGCCTAACACGCTAACCAGAAGGAGCTTTTGTAGAGCTGAGCTCATTTAATGGAATTGTTCCTTTGTTTTCATACCCTGAATAGCTCTGCTGAAAGTGTGCTAATTTATTTTTAGCTTCCATTGTAATTTCACAGCAGATATATAAAGTCAATCGTTAAATGCAAACACCATCTCTCAGCCCAAATACTGGCACTGTGAGCTCACACCCGTGTTTGGAGATGAGACATCAAGGGAAGACAGGTTCAACGTAGCTGAGAATTTCCAGCAGTGTAATAAATCCAACAAAGACAGTAGAAAAAAAAAATTATATATATATATATATACTAAAAATCACAAACCAGTGAGATGCAGTATAAGATGATATGGCCCAGGCTGCACCCGCAGATCACTGGAAGGAAAGAGCCCAGGGGTCCTGTGCTCCCCGTGCTCTTTTACTGCATTTTCCATAGAGCCTGGGCGACCTTTTTATTCCCCCCCACACAAAGGTGGTTGGTTTTGTTATAGCGAATTCTTTAAAATTCCGTTTTAAAAGGCTTTGGCACTGGCTGAGATTAAAAGCGAGACATGGCAAAAGGGCAGAATAGGTGATAGAGCAGCAGTAAGTGTGGGACATCTACCCTGCCTTCCCCGCTTCACAAACTGAACGAGGGTTGCAGATTCTTGTCCTTAGGCAGGTGCATGAGAACCCTCAGTTCCAGCAGGACAGGGAACTGCTGGAGAGAGTCCAGCGCAGCCACGGAGATGCTGAAGGGAGTGGAGCATCTCCCGTGTGAGGAAAGGCTGAGGAGCTGGGGCTCTGGAGCTGGAGAAGAGGAGACTGAGGGGTGACTCGTTCATGGGGATCAATATGGAAAGGGGGAGTGTCAGGAGGATGGAGTGACACTTCTCGGTGACAATGAATGATAGGACAGAGGGCAATGGGTGCAAACTGGAACACAGGAGGTTCCGCTTAAAGATGAGAAGAAACTTCTTCCCGGTGAAGGTGCCAGAGCCTGGCCCAGGCTGCCCAGGGAGGTTGTGGAGTCTCCTTCTCTGCAGACATTCCAACCCGCCTGGACACCTTCCTGTGTAACCTCACCTGGGTGTTCCTGCTCCGGCGGGGGGATTGGGCTGGATGAGCTTTCGAGGTCCCTTCCAGTCCCTGACACTCTGGGATTCTGTCAGCTCAAGCCAGAAGATGAGCCTGCAGGCTGAGGGCAGCACAGCTGGTAATTGAGCTTGGTCTGTCAGCTTGAGCCCAGCCTAAGGAGGTGGTTCAGAAGCAACGTTTGTGTACTCGCCTTTGCCAAAACATCCTTGTTACTACAGGCCGGGTTTGTTTCTTATACAACCGATCTATGCAATAAATATGAAAACTCTTCTGGAATGAAACTTTACGTTTTATTTTCAAGTGGAGCTAAAGAATCACAACCTTTTTATTAAATTAAAATGCAGATAAATAGCAAGGTAGAGTTTCCTTTTCCTGCAAACTGCTTTTGCCATCGACCCGAGCTGTACTGACAGAACATGTTAGGCGCCCAGCTGAAATGTTGTGTTCTCCCCCACTATTTTTGTTAACACTTGCAAATTGTCTTTGTGTTCTTTGCGTGTCTTTTCCCACATTTTTATTTTACTCCTCCTCCAGATAAGAGCTTCTAAATTTAGTTTCTAAAATTATTATTGCAATGTGATGAAACGCAGTGGTTTTATGAAGTGCGATTTGTTTGTTTCTAAACAGACTGCACAATTCTTAGCTTTTCGAGGTATTGTTTTGGCCTAACATAGGCACTAAAAGGGATCATTCAAATTCAGTTCTTGTTTCAGACCTTTTTTTCATTCTTTATATGAAACAAGTCGAATTTCTTTTTTTAAGATGAAGCATTTTAAAATTCTTCCTTAGAATTCAAATAAGCATTGATTATGATTATCACTAGAAAATCAGAAGGAGATCAGTTTCGTGTTACTACAAAAGGAAAAGAAACCCTTATCAAGTTATTTTACGTGTTTAACATGGTCTTAACATGAAAATATGGGCAGGCATTGCTGACTCTTGCTTGAATCTAATACTATGCAATCAAATTTAAATTTTAAAAAAGTGTTCTGTTTAAATAGTCCTGAAGAATGCAAATACACTGTAAAAAAACAAATTACAGAGCCTGCGTGGTCATGGGTTTGAACCTTTTTGGTGTCCAGTTCCATCAGATAAGGCCGTTGGTGCATCGTGCACACCGTCTGTCTGATTTCTAGAACTTTCCAACTCCGAAAAGAAAGCAGCTGTGGGGATGAAACCCAGCGCTGCCTGGCAGGTACCCCCGTGCAGCACCAGTAACACCCGTTGTGGACCTGATTCCTTTCGCCCTTTCCCGGCCCTTGTTTTTGCTGTCCTTACACCTCCGGTTTTTCATCTCAGTCTCCTCCCAAATCAACAACCCGCCCCTCATTACTTATTCCCCATTGGTCCCAGTTTTGCTCCATCTGTACTCAGATAATCTCAGCCTTCCATGGTATTACCGACAGGGTCACCTGGGTGCTGTTGGCCTTGCTCGACTTTACTCCCTAACAGGTCTGCAGTATTAATAACAGTCCCTCCCGGTTATCTCTGATGCCTGGCGATTTGTCCTCTTTAGGCACCTGTGAGATCCAGCCGCCCACAGAGCACTGACTGTACCTTTTGTCACCATCTCATAGCGTTATTTGTAATTTCCGGTGATTTTATTTTTTTTATGCCACATGCAGTAGTTTTCCCCATCTTGTTCAGTTAACTGAATCTCATGCCAGGACCCAGTCAGTGGCCTGTCATTTCCCTGCAACCCTAATTGGTTATAGCTGAGTAACTGACCAAAAATCAGAATATTGAATACTTAAACTCTGGTTTTGTTCTTTTTTTTTTTTTTTTTTAACGTGTGAACTTTTTAAGTGCTATGCATTTTTTCATTGCAAAATGAAAACAGACATCTTTCAAGGTCCCTTCCAATCCCTGACATTCTGCGATTCTGTGTGATTCTGTGAAAACGGCTTTGCAGCCACAGAGCCGGCCAGGGGGGATTGGGAACTGTATCTAGACACACGGAGTGCAGAGCCGGTGTATCTGAGTTTTGCAGAGCTGGTGTATCTGAGTTGTGCAGAGCTGGTGTATCCAAGGAGTGCAGAGCTGGTGTATCTGAGTTTTGCAGAGCCGGTGTATCTGAGTTTTGCAGAGCCAGTGTATCCGAGGAGTGCAGAGCCGGTGTATCTGAGTTTTGCAGAGCCGGTGTATCTGAGTTTTGCAGAGCCAGTGTATCCGAGGAGTGCAGAGCCGGTGTATCTGAGTTTTGCAGAGCCGGTGTATCTGAGTTGTGCAGAGCTGGTGTATCCAAGGAGTGCAGAGCCGGTGTATCTGAGTTTTGCAGAGCCGGTGTATCCAAGGAGTGCAGAGCCGGTGTATCTGAGGAGTGCAGAGCTGGTGTATCCAAGGAGTGCAGAGCCGGTGTATCTGAGTTGTGCAGAGCCGGTGTATCCAAGGAGTGCAGAGCTGGTGTATCCAAGGAGTGCAGAGCTGGTGTATCTCAGTTTTGCAGAGCCAGTGTATCTGAGTTGTGCAGAGCCGGTGTATCTGAGGAGTGCAGAGCTGGTGTATCTGAGGAGTGCAGAGCCGGTGTATCTGAGTTGTGCAGAGCCGGTGTATCTGAGTTTTGCAGAGCTGGTGTATCTGAGGAGTGCAGAGCTGGTGTATCTGAGTTTTGCAGAGCCGGTGTATCTGAGGAGTGCAGAGCCGGTGTATCCGAGGAGTACAGAGCTGGAGTATCTGAGTTTTGCAGAGCTGGTGTATCTGAGTTGTACAGAGCCGGTGTATCTGAGGAGTGCAGAGCCGGTGTATCTGAGTTTTGCAGAGGAGGTGTATCTGAGGAGTGCAGAGCCGGTGTATCTGAGGAGTGCAGAGCCGGTGTATCCGAGGAGTACAGAGCTGGAGTATCTGAGTTTTGCAGAGCTGGTGTATCTGAGTTGTGCAGAGCCGGTGTATCTGAGGAGTGCAGAGCCGGTGTATCTGAGTTGTGCAGAGCCGGTGTATCTGAGGAGTGCAGAGCCGGTGTATCTGAGGAGTGCAGAGCTGGAGTATCTGAGTTTTGCAGAGCTGGTGTATCTGAGTTGTACAGAGCCGGTGTATCTGAGGAGTGCAGAGCCGGTGTATCTGAGGAGTGCAGAGCCGGTGTATCCGAGGAGTACAGAGCTGGAGTATCTGAGTTTTGCAGAGCTGGTGTATCTGAGTTGTGCAGAGCCGGTGTATCTGAGGAGTGCAGAGCCGGTGTATCTGAGTTGTGCAGAGCCGGTGTATCTGAGGAGTGCAGAGCCGGTGTATCTGAGGAGTGCAGAGCTGGAGTATCTGAGTTTTGCAGAGCTGGTGTATCTGAGTTGTACAGAGCCGGTGTATCTGAGGAATGCAGAGCCGGTGTATCTGAGTTGTGCAGAGCCGGTGTATCTGAGTTGTGCAGAGCCGGCGTATCCGAGGAGCCCCGAGCACCCCATGGGCAGAGGCGGAGCGCGGCCTGTCCCGCCGAGCAGGGGCCTCGGCCTACACAGGGCAGATTTCTCCTCTCTCAAAATCATGGCTATCCGAGGAATATTTAAAGTTTAGGGATGGATTTTGCAGCCTGCTTCAATGACTTAGTTACATATTTTATCAACTTTGACTAGAACTTTTAAGCATTCCAATAGAACCATTCAAGAGATTAAAAAGCCCTGTGATGTTTTCATGTAACTGAGTTACAATCTTGCACAAATTTCCTGCTCCAGCAAAATAATTTGCTTGCTCTTCCAGTGCCGTCTTCCTCTTCCAATTTCCTTGCTGCATATATTCTACCACATACACTGCCTTCTCATGGACTAGATTTCTGCTTTTGGAGAAATTAAGTTGGGCTTAAATTTCTTAACTCTTCCTAGATAGCCAGCTACTTGTCTCCTGCTTCCGTTTTTATTCACATTACTCCTGACTTCGTTGTTTGTCTTCTGTGACTCTGCTCTGGTGCAGTAATTAGCTTTCATCCTAAAAAACCCCAAATTTTAATTTCCTTATTTTACTTCAGAGCTTTTCTGACTAGACTCCTTCCCTTATATTTTAACATTGTTTTTGTGAGTTAAAAAGAAAAGGGAACGGACAAAATAGGACTAAAATTCTTTGAGCACACCTCTGTGTTTCTTGTATCTCTTGTAGAGTGGTAGCCTCCCCATTCAGCAGAGCTGCTTAGGGCTTTCCTCAGCGTGTTGCTTTTTACTTTTTTTCCCCAAGGGGAGTGGAAATATATATCGGAGTAAATTATTGAGTAGAGATTGTTCTGGGGAGGGAGGAGAAATGAAACAGACACTTCAGACAAATGTCAAGTAATACTCCACGTTGACATCTAATGAGAAAATGTAAGCTTGAAAGGGGTGTGAATTGGGAGTGTATGGGGATAATAGGTGTAAGGGGACAAAACGTCTTATTCAGGGTTTGCTAAGAAAGAAAACTGGCTTTTCTGTAGTACTTTTCCTCGAGACAGTGTTTTCTCTTTCCCGACAGATCTATTTGCGGTTCCTCGACTATCAAATGGAGCACTCAAACGAATGCAAAAGGAATTTTGTTGCTGTGTATGATGGCAGCAGCTCTATCGAAAACCTGAAGGCCAAGTTTTGCAGCACGGTGGCCAACGACGTGACGCTGCAGACGGGCACCGGCGTGGTGCGCATGTGGGCCGACGAAGGCAGCAGGCTCAGCCGCTTCAGAATGCTCTTCACTTCGTTCGTGGATCGTAAGTAGATTTTAAAGGGCCTATTCTCCTGGTGTCAGGGTACTTTAGGAAAAGCATCAGCTGTATATTATGCAGCCGGAACACACGAAAAATGTTGGTTCTGTTTCCTTCACGTGCTAGCAGGTAAAGTAAATACTGGCTTTATGACAGTTCTAATCATGGCTCCTGAAGAAAGGCTTTCCTCCATTCTTAAAGGGTTTGTTTTTCCTTTGAATTCAGTAATAATACAGCTCTAGGCCATGTCCTTCTCACAGAGCTCTACAGATGCGCAGAGCCAGCAGTGGCACCGACGTGCGCTCTCCCACTAGTCCCCCCCCTTGGAAGATGTTCCGACAAGGTCCCTGCCAGACGCTACGACGGGCTCTTCTCAAGCCCACGCTGGATGTTCAGAAGGTTCGAGAACACGTGTGACCCTGCAGAGTCCGGATCTAAGGGCTCTAACGCTCCCTCTGCACAACTCAGTGGTGCTGCACGCCTGGGATACGCAGTTCAATTCACATTGATTTCCGAAGGCTAGATTAAAAGCAAAGCTGGAAATGCAGTCTGGATTTCTGTTGGGATTCCATAGCCTGGGTTAGAGAGAGTCTTTATTCTCATTGTAAATTAAGATACTCCTTGAAAGCGTGCTTTTTGTGAGGTTTTCTTCTAAGTGCTTTCTCTCTGGACTTAATGAATTTTTGTTGCCTGACATATTTACAAACTGTGCACGTTGCGGAACTTGAAAATGGGGGCATCTGCAGCACAAAAGCAGACTAATTTGAGAACTGTGAGGTACACGAGGAGAGCTGAATAAAACAGATCTGCTGCTTCAGGGAATCAGACCTATGCTTCTACTAGAGGTTTTCAGAAAGTTCTGCTTGAAAAATAAATAGCACAGATTTGCTGTGAAATAAGTAACTTTTTTGGTAGGACCGACATCTCTGTAGCCAGTCCTGAAAGGGATCCTGGTCACCACCTTGCAAAAAAGTTCAGGTTACAGGTAACAAGTAGATTTTATATTCTCTTCCATGAACCAGTAAAGTTTAACACAGGAGAAAAGATACTTTCTGTAAAACAATCTTTCTAAAGCAACAGAGACTTGTAAGAGAAACAGCTTCTTGCTTACTTTGCATACATAGGGGTAAGAACCAATTGCATGTTTCAAACTGCTCTGTTGTTGAACCTACAATAGGCATTTAATAAACTCTAGATATTGGGAATTTCAGTAAATACCAGTTTTAAGCATAACTTGCAAAATTTATAACTGCTTTTCCAGTAGCTTTTATTTCAGTACAGTTATTAGTGATAGCAGATGTTATTCCAGCTTTCAATCTAGAAAATGTTAAGAACTTTGACAGGGGGACTACCCATGTATATTATAAATATTGGAGTGGTTTGGCGATTTTCTTGTTGCTGTTGAGTTTTGGGGAGGGGTGTTGTGGGGGTTTTTTTAATGCAAGAGGTTGAAACAGTCACTACACCTAAAACAAGTTAAATTTCCAAACTTAGGATTTTAAAGCAACTCAAAAGTCATTGGCAGAATAAAATCTGCAAAGGTACATGGTTATTCTGATTTATCTTCTAACCTGAGATACTGTCTTTTTTGGATATGGTAATTCAAAAGTATGTGTCCGAAAAATGTTTCATGTATTTTTAAATATTCTAGTGATAAGCAATTTTTCAAACCAAAAAAGCGAATCTGTGCTTACCTTATTTTCTGATGATTAAGCTATTTTTCTCTTCTACCTTACTAATGATTTGTAATTATATGAAGCCAACCATGAAAACAATCAATATTTCTGAAAATATTTACATAAATGAACTAATTGTGCATGACAGTCACCTAACGTGCACCTAGCGCTGCTTGCAAATTTGACTAAGTAATTCAGCTACCAGCAATGTTAAAAATCAATGTATTTGATTTCTGGCTTGATTCAATACATGACTAATGCTAGATACAGAGAACACTGTGAACGCTGCACCAGGCTTAGGCAGCTCTTAGGAGGAGAGTCCAGCTCTGTCCTTGAAGTCCTGGACTGGAACTGATCAATTGTTGTAACTTTTAGACTTTGTACTCCCCAAATAGCAAACAAAAGGAAAATTAAATCTATTTGTCCCGTCTTCGTGAACTTGTGAACAAAAGCCATCCCCCAAAAATGTTAAGGAGACTACACAGGAGTGTAAAATAGAGACTGTGCTGATGGATGGAGAAGCAGCAGCAGAATGCATCAACCCAAAATACAGAAACGATTAAAAAATTCCCCTGTTCAGACTAATAAAAAAGGGAATGTGTCTTACGTCAGAATCCTTCCTCAGTGCCTCCATAAGAACTACGACTACATACAGATCCGTACTGAAACACCAGCAGATACACATGGATCCATGACAACCACCCTGGACATGGATTTCATAGATCCTCCTTTATCTCACAGACAGAAATATTTTAGTAGGTATTGTCACCTATTACATACGTACCTTTTTTAAGCTACTCTGTTTAAACAATGATCCTATTTATCCTTTAGAAAGTAAAGTTTGCACAATCTTTCTTTATAAATTTAGAAGGAAAACTACCTAAGCCTTTTCTCCTCACAGGTAAACCCCATTGGTTGAGATAAAGACAGTTTAATAGGATAGAAGAGGAAGGAAAAAAAAATCAACAATCAAAATAAAAGAATATATAAACCAAGTGATGCACAATGCAATTGCTCACCACTCGTGGAACTGACGCCCAGCCAGTTCCCGAGCAGCGGTTCCCAGCTGACTTTGCCCTAGTTTATGTACCGAGCGTGTTGTATGGTGTGGAACACCCCGTGGGCCAGTTTGGGGCAGCTGTCCCGGCTGGGCCCCCTCCCAGCTTCTTCTGCATCTCCAGCCTCCTTGCCCAGAAGTGCTCGACCTGGTATAAACCATGCTTGGCAACAACCAAAACACCGGTGTGTTAATCAACATTCTTCTCGTACTAAACCCCAAACACAGCACCACACCAGGTACTAGGAAGAAAATTAACCCTATCCAGGTCGACACCAAGACACCAGGCATGGAGGGGAGCTCTGCCCATCCCATTGTGCAGTAGGCGCCCTTCATGGCCCTCACCATATTCAGCTCCAGGTCGGCTTTGGGTTCCCCAGCCCCATCCCTGCACACGCACTGTGGTTGGTTTCCTCCCAGGGCACCTGACGTGGCATGTCATTCGTAACCTATATAATGGGTATGGTCTGTACCTTCCTAAGCATTGATCAGCTTTTAGACCAGTGTTCTTCAGGCTAAATCTACTATCCAAAGAAATTCTCCGCTCAGCTGAGCAACGAAGATTCATGTGATAGTTACTATGACATTTTCAAACACTGAAATTCCATAGATAAATTCTTCCAAAATACACTCTCATAACATTCTGTATTACATTCAAGTACTACAGCACTTGTGCTGCAATTAAAGCACAAGCTTCCTATATGGAACTTCGTGCCACGTTGCCAGGGGTTAAGCAATAACAAGAAGTTAATACGAAAGCTTGAAAACAACAAGAATAAGGTACCGAAATTCAGTGGAGTAAGAAATGGGAAGACAATGCATATTAGAATTAGGGAATGCAAATTCGGAATTAAAGGTGTGAATTTTCTCTCGGGCATAACTCCTCTTTTTGTCACTGAGACCCTGATGCCCTAACAGAAGGAATAAGTGAGAAACGCACTGTATTCAGTCACCCTCCTCTGCTGCACCCTTTGGGTTTCATATCATGTTTCAGAGAATCCAGACTGCTCAAGAATAAATTCTTTCTATGAAACCGAAGAGCAGAATGTCTTTCACACATCTTGCTATTAAATATATAACTGAACTCCACTAATAATAAACATTTCTGTCATAAAAATACCACATTACCGAGACAGAGAACAGGAATATGAATTTCTTGTCCAGTGCCTTTGATTTATAAAGAATCCCCTATGTATATTACATAGCATCCTGAAAAGAATTATTATAATTATTTTTTAAATATATTTTTCTGATGTCGAGAAGTATAACAAACGTTCATGGAAACATAAAAGCTTTAGGGCAACTTTGCAGTTAATTTATTTCTTCAAACTTCTAACTATATATAGACAGATAGATAAAAAGCTAAACTGTACTCTGTCTTAATCCCTGCATTAGCTCTAACAGGAGGATCTAAGAGCTTTGATTCCCAAGCAGGAGTGACTTAGATGCTTCCAGTTACTGAAATCTCTTGCAATTACTGAAACAGTCCTCCACAAGCTGAAATCTGATTTGCCTTAAGATATTAATGGGCTCCAAAATGCAGATGTTCAGGAACTGCTTCACAACCAGCTAGACCATCTACATAGCAGATGCACAGCAGATTGAATAAATATATAATTGATGGTGAGCATGTGACTTTTAAGTTTTTAAAGATAAGTATTAAAGCCTTCCATTATCTGTGTTCTGTGACTGTCTCTGTCTGCTACCCATTTTTAACAAGAAATCTTTTTTTTGGTAGCATTGATAATACACCTGAAAGCAACCACATGAAGAGAGGAGTAAATCAGCTGAAAATCAGTGGCGTGTAGAAAAAGCGATTGTGCTTGAAACAGAGATAAAGAATGAGTATGCATGTTAAAAAAATAACAGGAATTTACTCGTTTTATTGCAATGCAATTCCTAATGTTTTCTTTCTCTTCTCTCCTGCAGCTCCCTGCTCAGGCAACACTTACTTCTGCCATAGCAACATGTGCATCAATAATTCTTTAGTCTGCAATGGCATTCAGAACTGTGCATACCCTTGGGATGAGAATCACTGCAGAGGTGAGGATGGGGCAAAGGCTGGCTCCTGTGAGCCGGGCTGGCCTCTCAAGGAAGTAGTGCAAGGTCTTTTTCCTGGAAATATGCTGCAGGCAGCTATTCTACTAATCTCAGGAAGGTGTTCCGAATTTTTTATTGAAACTCAGGAGACGTGTAAGCTTCCTAAATATTGATCTGGCAGATTTATAAGGAAATTTCTTCCTCTTCAGCATATACTCTATTTTTAACGGAAGTCAGCTTAATAGGAAATAGAATTTAGTATTTGTCGGGTTGCATCCTATCCATTTCTAAACTCAAAACGAAGCAAGGATCGTGGCGACAGGTGATACCTTTTATTAGAGAAAAAATACAGAGCTGAAAAAAGACAGACCAGCCTTCAAGCACAAAGAGCCTTTCTCAGGGCTGAAATAGAAGCAACAATCTTCAAAGACAAAGCCAATTTTAGAACATTTGTTTTAAGTTGTTAATCACAGGCTATCTCAGAGTAGATGCAACTGCTGCATATGGTGTGAGAAAGGGTGGGAAGAAGGAGGAATTGTTAGGAAGCGAGAAGTCATCGCTTATGGAAAACGGACACATAAATCACCGCTTCTAGAACATGGGGCAGGGGAGGATTGTTTAAACCATCACAACTACAGTAAAGGCTTCTTTCGATATCAGGATTTGTGGAAAAATTCTCATGAGTTGAGGAATTTGTTTTTCTGGTAAAGCACAAATACATTCACCTGTGCTTCAACAAGAACTGAATTTTCAGAGCTGGAACCAAACCGGTTTAAGGTCAACACATTTCCTTGCTAAGAGAAAACAACGAAACAATAAGCTTGAGCTTGGGCGTTTTTTTTGGCAAGTAGAATGGCATAAATAGGTCTGAACACAAACCTCCAGAAAGATTTAAATAGTTACTCCATTTCAAAGATAAATTGACCCTGCAGGAAGAGGGAAAACCTTCTCTAAAGAAAATCTTGAAATAAGCTGAATTTTTTTAGTAAATACATATTTTAAAAAAAGACATTGAAATTGCATTTTGAGCAAACGAAAAAATTCACACCCCTAATAAATACCCTAATGCATGGTATATTGTGGAAGCTTTCCAGATAACGAAAGTGATCCGTAACTCCTGAGTTTTCAGTGCAGAATTAAGCTTCCTCTAAACAATCCTTAGCTTTGATAATATTCCATGCTCCCTCTTAAGTGCAGTTGCTGTATCTTTTTCCTGTCTCTACCAGCTGCTTTCTGGAATGTTGCCTAGAATCCACACTTCACTCGTGTACTGCAGTAATTTAAAAGAATGTATTCCATAAAAACCGTATCTCAATGTGAAGAGAGCATCTTTCTCAATATTTGTAAGTTGCTGTATCTGGTGCTAAATAACCTCTCGTGTTTTATGCTGAATACAGTTTAGGTTCTGGTTTGATACTTGCACAGCAGATGATTAAGAGGCAGCTGCAGACTGGCCAGCCAAGGGAGACAGAAGGGAGACTGATGCAGCAAAGGAGCAATATCCAGCCTTGAAAAGAAAGCTGCTCACAGTTGTGCTCAGTTCCCGCAGGCACCCAGAGTTCCCGTTTAGTCCATACCGATAGCTACTTAAATCTGAGCATACTGTGACCTACCTTATGCCTAAGCCCAGTGACATAAAAATTGGTAGAAAAGTCAGTTGCATGCGATTTCTATTAAGAGACTGGAGAAGACGTGACTATTGTATAACAGCTTTTTGATAGGAGTATCTCCCAGGAATTAAGAGACCTAGATGCAGATGAGAGAACTGCCATAGCAGTGAAATTCATACCTCCCACAAAGTGTGGGAACAGCAAGGTGTGAGGTGGGCAGGACAAGGGGAGGTATCTTCCTTCACATTAAAGGTTTAAATGTCACTCCGAGTAAACAGTCTCAGAAGTGGAACTGTGTTTCAGACATAACTTTTGATTAGCTGCTTTTTGGGACTCTCTGTTTAGTATAGGGATTGTTTAAAATAGCGTATGGTGGGATAGAACTCTCCGTGCACCGTGTGTGCCATACTCAGATGTGTAACACACATATCCAGATGCCAGGAGCCAGATAACCTGAAAATAATATGCGACATTTAGGTTCCTACCTTTTCTTCTACGTAGTCTTAGGTGCTTTTCTCCCCCAGTAGCAGATGTTGCAGAGTCTCAGTGTAGAATTCTTCTAGTCCTCTAGGACAATATAGAACAGAAATAGAACAGACAATAGAACAGAAATCCAACTGGAAGATTTTAATCTTCAAAGAAGAATTTGAAGTATGCAAAACCATCTTGTTCTGATGCTGCCATCTTGTGTGTTTTCAGATGAAGTACTAGCCGAAAGTGCTGTATGATTTGGGTTGGTTGGTTCCTCCTCACCCCCCTTCCCTTTCTTTTTTCCAGTTGACTTGATTACTGGGCTGTTAAAACTGAAATATATCTATTCGACCTCTGTTGAAATAGGTACAACAGACTTACACAATAGGCATGGTCATTAAGTTTCCAAAAGATGTGGAAACAGCGCAGTCAATCTTACATCATCACTATGATATTTCGCTTTTAAAGAACTAGTTAATTTTCAATCTACTGCCGTCAATGGGAACGTTACCAGCAGGAGCAAACCATGGTAGGAGAAGCATCATCTGTAGCTGTATCAGCTGCTGTTGAACTGGTGGATTGTGGAATATGGAGCAGCGTAGGTTCCAGATTGAAGCCACATCCCAGCCGAGTCAGCATGCGCTGAATTACCACGCGATAGTCGCTGGTGCAGACGGGGAATCCGCACAGACCCAGTATGATAAATCCCACTGACATACCGGTCTAGTCTCCAGTGCCATTAAGTCATTTCATTACTACAGCACTTTTGTGGCAATCATAATACAGCTTGCTTTTGTTTTAATACACGATCAAAAGTGTGGCAAATTATAAAAGCCTTATCGTAATCCTCATATTTTCTTTACAGAAAAGAAAAAGACTGGATTGTTTGAACAAATCACCAAAACTCACGGAACAATCATTGGCATCACATCAGGGATAGTTTTAGTTCTTCTCATAATTTCAATTCTAGTACAAGTAAAGCAACCACGCAAAAAGGTTATGGCTTGCAAGACTGCTTTCAATAAAACTGGTTTCCAGGAAGTATTTGATCCTCCACATTATGAACTATTTTCACTGAGGGACAAAGAAATTTCTGCAGATTTGGCAGATTTATCAGAAGAACTTGAAAACTACCAGAAAATGAGACGCCCTTCAACAGCTTCCAGATGCATTCACGACCACCACTGTGGCTCCCAGGCCTCTAATATAAAACAAAGCAGGACCAACCTCAGCTCCATGGAACTGCCCTTTCGCAACGACTTTGCGCAGCCTCAGCCCATGAAAACATTTAATAGCACATTCAAGAAAAGCAGCTACACTTTCAAACAAGCGCATGACTGCCCGGAGCAAGTCATAGAAGACAGGGTGATGGAGGAGATTCCGTGTGAGATCTATGTCAGAGGAAGAGAAGATACAGCACAAGGTTCCTTATCTATTGATTTTTAATTTCCTAGTGAAGGTGGTATCAGTGTATATACAAGATGCTTGTGTACAATGATAGTGTATATATTAAAAGTGTACTATATGCAGCGTGTGAGATGCACACACTTTTAGCTTATTATACTTCATTAAAAAAAAGAAGTCTTCATAATTAATTCATGCTGAAAAATGGTCTATTTCCTCCCATCTTCCCAAGCTACCTACCTAGTGGAGGAATAAGACAGAGACTTTGCATGGAAACTGTAACGTAATCATACTGGAAGGAAAAACAACTACTAATCATTGAACACTGAAAACCATGACTACTGTTCCTCATATCATTTTCTCTTCTTTGGACGTCTGCTTTTCAAGACAATTTTAATACCTCAGTTACATAAATAAAAGTAGTTAAGTGCACCACGTGTATGTCAACATAGGTGTCTTATTGTATTTGTCGAATTGAAAGTAGTGTTAAGTGCCAGTTAAGCCACAAGAATTATGTTGCAGCCATCTGTTTCATCTTGCCTGCCATTTATATTGCCTTTAATTAGCAGTCCCTCACTTATGCTTTGTGAGAAATAAGTGTAAAGGATTACCGCCTTTTAAAAATCTTGACTTATATTAATTTTAGTACATTTGGAAATATGCAGTCTTCACAGCTTTTGGTTGAGACACAAGCAAGTACTCGTGTTACCTTAAACGCAGACTTTTAAAACAGCTTTCTTTCAAGAAGCTCTAAGATTTTAATATAAAATATTCTGCTGTGTATTATAGGTCCATATGGCTCACTGATTTCACAGCTCGGTAGTTAGAAAACAATTTTATCCTGGCATTTTCCAAGTATTTACATAAATAGACTGTACTGTACATTTGTCTCCTAAAATAGCCTTTTACTTCTTACCGCAGCCAATCTTGTGTCCTGAAATCAGTGAGGATGCTTTTAGCTCGTGTCCTACTTGCCTGAAGAGAACTGCGATCACCGGGTGGATGGAGATCCTGAAACAGAGAGAAATCACAAAGCAACTCTTATTAACCCTTATGGAACTCGTCTTGTGCCCCTTGTTTCCACTTGCAAAATTGCACATTTCATACCGTTTTTAATGGTGGTTTGGACCTAATTTTAGATTTTTTTTACAAGATGATAGAAAAATTTTTAAAATATAATAATTCTCGTGGTGGTTTTTAAACTTTTTATATAGTTTGATACTGTACGGACTGTTTATTAAATCGCAATCTAGCACCTGTACAGCAGGCTCGTTTCAGTGCTCGTAATAGCAGCTCTGAAGAACACGCAGAGGCTGCTGCATACATTGCAATTTGCCAAGAATACTTCACATAACTTCCACATTAGCCTACGTTTATTTCCTGCTTTGTTCGGGTTTATTCTGGTATTTTATTTACAGGAAACCTTTCACTAAAGGTGACCTACCAGCTTGCCCTGGGTATATCCTTTATTTACAAATGCATGTCAAACCATAATTGTTGTGCTGATTGTAGTACAAACAAATCTTAATATACAAGCCTAGTAACTGAGCAATCTTTTCTTTAAAATAAAAGATGAACAGCAGCTGTAACCACAGATTTTCATTAGAATGACAAAGAAAAAAAAAATTTAAATGCTTAGAATGTAAGAAGATTAAGGGGGGCGTGGAGAGAGAGAGTAATTGAGAACCTTCAACACTTCCCAGCCTCAAAATGAACCCTGTCTGATGTCTAGTAAGAACTTAATCAGAAGCTCAGACCCCAAGGCTGAATCCCGGTGTCAGTTTTTGCGCTGGTCCCAGATTGTCTTTCAATTTGAAGAATGAAAATGGACATTAATTTGAGATGCGCTTCGTGCAGAAAAATAAGCGTTTAAAAAAATCTAGTTAATTTTTACTTGAATTTTTTTCAAGATTTAATTAAAACATTTCTTGACAGATTTCCTTTACTTCTCATTGATTTCAGTATTAAATATCTCACCCTGACCTGTATGATAGAGAATGTAATTTGTGACAGTCCGGTAGGTCCAGGTTCTTTCAACAAGTAGTATGTAGTTTTACACGGGTCATTTTTGTCCAGATAACTCTTGTACGTGCTAGGTTTGCATGACTAAGTCTCCTTTTTAAGGTACATTTTCCCATGTGATAAAAATAATGCAGTCCCTATTATTTCCTAAGTTCTGTTGCCTTTGAACAGTAAACGTGTAATAATAAAACAAATAGCAAGCCTGCCAAGCCCAAGTCTGTGGAGAAAAGGGGGAAAGCTCTATTGAAGAAGTTCTCAAATGGCCTGAAAAATATTTCGGTCTCAGCTGTAACTTCTTGGTTACGTGTTGGGGTTTTTTTGGCTTTAGTGTAAGTAAAGACAAGATAGTCCTGCCTGGTTAACACCTGCTCTGATTCCCAGGCTTTCTATACCAGGAGACCCAGCCCTACTTGAACAGATCCGAGACAGAAACCCAAAGGAACAGTGATTTCTGTAGACTTCCGCAAATAGCGAGGGCAGGAAAATGAAGTATCAGTGCTTGTTTTATTCCAAACAAGGTGAAATTAGTGTTGAACCTAAAAATCTGAAGGGAAAACTTGGGTGTGGTGTGTTTAAAAAAATAATAGACGTGTACCTCTCATTGTAATGTTGGGTTCAGTTACCTAGCTGTGCTTCGAGAAATGAGTGGTGACTATTAGCGCCATAATTCCACTTCCAGTCTAATCAAATTCCCTTCACCACAGGATAAAACCAACTGGGTGGCCTGCTTGGAATCACTCAGTGCAGCAAGCTGACATTTTCAGCAGAAAAATCCAGTAATGATTTTGCAGTCTCAGTCAATCCAGTCGGAGCTGATGTTGTGGCCTTTAACCTTCTTTTTGGCATTCGTGAAAAACACCACCTTTCCTATTCTTGAAATATCGAGGTACTGTTAACATATTTCCACTGTCTCCATCTGAAATCCATCTACATTTCTATGAGCATCCTGGTTTTGCACTCAATTGTACCCATCTCTGTGATCTTCTCTGTTAGCACTGAATGCACACAAGCAAAGATACGTTCCCTAGATGCACATTGACCAGGAAAAGGCCAACAGCATTAACTACTTTTTGCCATTTATAATTCATTTTTACCTTTTCTCGTAGTAGCGTAGGCATCGAACCATCTAACATGAAGAAGGATTTGTTGTGGACAAAAGTTGTAGGAGCCAACCTGCGGCCAACACGGAAAGAAAAGTGATCGCAGAAATCCTGATTTGTACTGAAAACACTTGAGATTCTCTTGTCTGCGATAGACAACGTGACCCTCATAGCGCATACAAACCGTGACGGCATATTGTAAGAATCACTGTCTATTTTTGCTAAACCAATACAAAGACGGGTTATTAAAAGAGCTGTCATCGACTTACTAGAAAAGGCGCTTGTCATGTGAACACTTCACAGAATTTTTAAGTCATTAAAATACACTTGGTTTCGGTTTTTTCTTGGTACGGAGAATTCTGCGCCTTAGCAGCAAATCTCCTGCTAAATGAGGAAGAAAAGACTTGCCTTATTTTCAGATCAGTTTAGTCCTTAAATAAGATTCTTATATCAATAATAATAACAACATTTAAGTTTCCAAACTATTTAAGTATAATCCTTTCTCTAAAAGGCTACCAAAAGCAAAAGTAATTAAAAAAATATCTTAGCACCTATACCTGAGAAGCCAAGAGAAAATTGCTACTTGAAATGGAACAACTTAATTCATACAGATATACTGAAACATATCTACAGTTTGATCTTCCTGTATGGTAATTATGTGTCTGTTCACAGTAAAACTTGGTCAAATCCATTTACTTTTACATGTCCTTATTTCAAAGTTTGTATAAGAGCCCTATGATTCTTCAGCAAGTCGGTCAACTGTCTAGCAAGACAAAATTCCTAATCTATGTCAGCTTGAAAGATAAGCTGATTTTTCATTATTTGAGATCGTACTGTTACAACCGAATATTAATTATAATGGAAGAAAGGATTTTAAAATCAAAAACCTTTGAGTCGCTTCATGCTTTGAAAATGAGTTTTTACAGCACCTACCTCAATCTAACAATGTAAAAGCCACTGTCTTTAAGACTTCTGTTCCTGGGGTTTCCAACCACCATCCCTGGAGAGGGTAAATCCTCCCCAGAAATACACAACTAAAACACAGGTCAAGATGTGGTTCTGCGTCACCATGGAACTGCAAGTGTGTTTTCACGTTCCAATTCCTTTGCTACGCTCCATTTTACAGAATCAGATTATCAAAAATCTGGTTTCCATCTGCTTCGTAGATCAACACCAACAACAGTCATTTGTGAATTGTCAGCTCGTTCCCTCTTATCTCGCTATTGAGGATAATCTAGTATATACCAGATAAAACATCTTAGTTTTTCTAAGCCTGTTCTTACAGAGCCAGGCTCAGGGAGAAACAAAGTAAGAACTTTATGTCTCTGTATGTCTTTCCATTACCATCACGTAATTTATTGTAATAGCTTTTATACTGAAGAAACCCATAAAATCTACATCAAATTCTGTTCAAGAAAAAATAAGAGCTGTCAATGCTGCCAATGTACTTAGAGGATGCACATCAAAGCATCTTCTCTGAACGACTTCTCCTCCCAAACACAGATTTCCTAGACATCCTTAAAGTTTTAAATCTTATTTCATTATTTACAGATATTTACATTATTTATATATTCATTATATACAGAAATATAAGCACATTATTTATATCTTATAATTAGCCTCAAAGTACATTATCACCTGCCTAAGTGTTGCTTCTGTCTTCCAGATGTACTTAGGAGGAAGAATTATATTGTAGAAGTATTTATCATTAAACCACAGCATTTCAGAGTTCAAGCATTATGTTAATTTATGAATTTGTGCTACAGCTTATTTTTCACCCGAAAAGTGACTACAAGGAAAATTCAAAGCTCACAGGATTATCTCCTTAACCTCCAATGAATATGGCTAAACTGGAACAGAGTACATCAATGTTCTAATACTTAAGGTTTAGTATTTTATGGGGAAGTCATTCTGGAATTAAAAGGGCACGTGGTTTTCTGTGAGACGGTTTAGCTTGGCCCTGGTTATCACGCTCATTTGCTCAGAACACTCGTGTTTAATAACTGCCACATTCACTTGTGAGTAACACAGGAATCCAGAGCTCAACCTTCCCTTCAGGTCCACTCCAACAGTCCGAACATTTAAAAAGCTATTTGCAGAGACGGGAGAGGAGTGGAAAATTAACGAATTCTTTGTTCAAAATACAAAATTGGAGGCAATATATTATTAACCACTGGGCATTTCTGATGCAATGTTTAAGTCACCCTTCAGCACATTCCAATTACTCTCAAGGTAACGAAGCACACAGCTCTATGTAACCAGCACGTTAGGTGCCCTCACTTCAGTAAATACCCTCAATACTCCAAATAATTTGGAAGAAGCCAGCTGTTAGTACCGAGTTTACTGGATAGCACTCTCAATTACTACTGATTAGTATATAAAAAAGATGATTCGGTGATTAAAGTGGGTGAAAAAAAAGCAGGAAAATACTCTTGAAAGCAATTATGAGAATAAGAGATTCTTAGAAAGACAAGTCAATAAACCCCAAGTCTCTTAAGCACTGTAATGGAACTTCTATTTGTAAAGAACAGAGAAGGTACATAAGCAATACCACTCATCACTGACTCTCCACTCTGTGTTTAATAATCCAACAGAGCAATTGAAGGCCTGAGGCAAAGCCAAATAATTTTAATTTTTCTGCGGTAATGAAAAACAAAGAGATCTAGTGAAGGTGTTTGCTTTGCACTTACCAGAGGCAAAACATTCTGCACAGGCCATTTTATCTTCTGTCATTGTTAAGTTTTATCCTTAACAGTGAAGGGAATTCTGGAATATGCCAGAACAGCACAAATATCTACGTAAAATTCAAGTGTATAGTAAGCAAACCAAAAAGTAATGGATACTTAAAATAATCCCATATATTAGGTAACTTTTAGAGCTCTGTATGACTCCTAAGGTTATCATATTCTTCCAGACATTTCTGCATTTATGTCTGTTTTGACAAATTTTAATACAAGCACTCAAACGTTAAATCTGTGGAAGAGAAGTAGCAAAACCAGCAAATGAAGTTACTGGCCTTTAGGATCCAGAACTAAAAAAGCTGAAGACTTTGAAAACTTGACTGTGCCGCACTTGCCACATCAGAGTAGGAGCAAGGACAGACATGAGCATAAGGGAAACACATCCCTGACTTGAACTAGGAGAATCCAAAGATGAGTTATTTCTTATTAACTGTAAGAACACCCACAATAAGTTTGAGGCTTTTTAACTGTAGGTCCAAATTTCCTTTAATCATTAGCATCATAAGTTCTCTAATGCAAGCATTTGGATGTCTTTCCCACAAAGAGCTACGGTAGGTAAATTTAGATATTGCATTGCTGTGTTTAAACTCATTAAATACCTCGTCTTAATGTCAATTTATGAAAGCATCAAAAGCTGCATTACACACATTCATGGAATAGTTTACATCACACCAAGCTGCCAGGTGTGTAACATCAGGATTTCATGACAACGTTTCAGCACGACCCCTGACGTTGCTGCGGTACAGTTGGCAAATAGCGATGCTCGACGAGAGAAATAAAAAGCACAAACCCCCTTCTTTTTCCGTACTCTCTCCTCCTCTCAGGAATACAAATAAAGGGGAATTAACTGTTCTGCAGCAAGAGGAGCAACCAGGGAGCTCAGGCTAACAAGCAGCCCTCAAGGCTTAGGGGAACATTAATGAGAAGCAGAAAGAGCGGAGAAGATATTTCTACACTAGCCTTTTCTACTCCTAAAAAGATGGTGCATCATTTGAAAAACAAACAAAAATACCCAGGGTGATCAAACAAGGACTACTAAGGGAAAAATACGATACTGAATTCAGTTTTATTTGAATCAGAACTGGAGGTCGTGACTTATCCTTACTGTAAGACTACACGGAAATTCACATTGCCAAAAATAAAGATACGGAACAGTCACTTCAGATTTGTGGTATAGTGAAAAGTTATTTAGGCAAACGTACAAGGAAATGCAGATTGTTTGGTTGCCTCATCGAGTTGCAAAGAACAGTTTACAATGACTGAAAGAACTGGCAGAAAGCCTATCGCAAAGCACGAGAACTTGGCTGCCTTCTATTTGAAAATATAATAACTAGTTGTCTGCGTGCCCAGCCACGAGGCTCCCTTCCCTTCCTTCAACAGGGAAGCTCTTTAATTGATGATGAGAAAATACCTTAAATGAATGGCCGTCTTGCTTGTGGGCCCCAGGCCAACCTTAACAGAAATACCCAATGTGTTATATCCAGGGCAAAATAAAAAGAAATGGCAACCGAACTCAAGGGCTTGCACAGAAAGGGAGACCATGAGAGACGATAAAGCTGCCTCGAGATCCACGGGTTTGAAGCAGGATTTTCTGCAAATCTTTCGGGGTTCGCACAGGTATCAGTCAGTCCTCTCCACATCTAGCCCTCTGGCTATCTAGTCTTTCCAAGAAGGAAAAAGAAAGCGGTCAAAGACAGTTATTTTTCCCTTTTTGCCCACGTTTCTTCATCCTCACCCTCCCAGCATGGAACACGAGCTAAGCTGTCCAGCGTAGCTCTAATCCTCAGGATGTCTGATGATAAAGGAGATATGTGTCGGCACCGTGTTACTGGAGAGGATCACAAACACCAAACAGTCTCCTCAGGAACTAGGTCTGGATCCCCTATGAGCAACAGACATTAGATGCATTGAACATGCCAAAATACTTTTCGACACTAATCCACATTCAAGTTGAAAGACTGGGAGACACATCCAAACGTCTCGTGTGCTGTTCTGAAGGGTAACACATTATGTTAGTGATCCTATTGATTAACAGCAAAACCCTGTTACTAAGGTCAGATGTGCTTATTGCTTTTTTTTTCCTTTTAAGGTAGACTTTGTATAAATATTAATGGCCAATGCCTGGAATTGAAGAATTTAAGACAATTTAGCAAATTAAATTAAACTAGGTTCTCTCTGTTCCCAGAAGCCAAGTGATGTAAGCAAAATGCCACCACTGATCTAATGGTTATTTTTACAGTTTTCTAAAAAATATTTTGAAATAAAATCTTTGTCATAAACCCTTTCAGAAAGGGAAAAGCTAGGTAGGAAAGTATAAAAAAGGAAAGGTTAAGTTACAAATGTGTCAGAACAGATATTGCAAACCAGCAGTCTACAAAGGGGCAAAAAACTCAATTGCATATATAACCCAAGGCATAACTCTAATGCCAATAGAAAGCTGAAAATTGGAAATAGGTTTCCTTTTCCAGAGCTCAAACAAAACTGCAGCATTATTGAAACACTGCGTTCTTCTGCAAGATTTGTCTCATTTATTACTAGTGGAGTTTATCACCCATCTAATAACTCCTTTTCCTCCGCTGACACCACTGAAGGTTTCGCACTGTAACCGTAGGCTGCAGACACAGTCACATCACTCACCACCCTGATGGTGCATTAAATAGATCAGACACCAAGTTCTTTGTGTCTAGTGCAAAAAACCTCTTAAGCACAGACAAATCTGATTATTCAAGAATATTGTCCTCTTTAGACTGCTACAACAACAGACATTTGAAAAACCAGCTAAACCTATTTCCTCACCAAATGGACCCTGTGTCCAGGAATGTCTATACACAGCACGTCTAAACAAATGTGTAATCTTCATTAGTCTCATGTCAGTGTTAAATAGCAAAACACAAACCTCTGATGGAATATGCTGCCGAAGCCTGCAGGCTCTGCTTTTCCTACGCTATTAACATCCGTTCACACCATTGATGGTGAAACCACTTCCTATCTTTGTCCTTCGCTCCATCTGACTGAAAGCTGAGACCGCTGCTCTCTTCTATCTTCATGCAGATAACAACTCGTTTTCAAACTCAAATAAATATCAGAAAGTACAAGCTTATGTTCCTGTAGCAATCATTTAAAATACTAACACATTAATATCTATAACAAACAGGAGAGATTATCTACTAAACAGTTATCCAGCAACCCTATGAGAACCTACACATACAATTTAAAATATGGACATTTCCATCTTGGACAACCTAAATTTAAAAACGTTCATATAGAGGAGAGAAAGAAGGTTATTGTGGAAGATCTAACGACGGAGTTAAGTACCTCCTGTTTTATTAGCAGCTTACTATCAGCATTAAAGATCAATAACGTATGGATATCTAGAAATTAAAGATGCTCAAAACACGGAAGAAAGAGGTCAGCTTGACTAACCCTTCACATCAGTCTTCAGGGAAACAACTGAGGGTACATTACTGTCACAGCTTCTGCTTAACTTGGTTTCAGGCTTTAAATCCAGTTATGTGGAAAGACTTGGGAACATCAAAGAAATAACTTTTTTTTTCCCCCCTCCTGAACACAAGTGAAAAGGCTTCTTAACAAATCCTTTAAGCTGGACACACAGCTCATATAGAGCGAAAGAGAAGAAAAAAATAAAATTCTCTAATTTCTGACTTACTTGGGAAGAAGGAATGATGCCTCAATTATACTCTTACCAAGACGGAGGCTTTTAGAAAATTTTTTCACTAGATTGTAGTTTGACTGAATTGCTACATCAATGTACATTTCGGGCTTTTAAGTCAGGGGGGCAAGGCAGAAACAAATCAAGAAAAAGGGCACGCCGTGCCCCCTTTATGATTACAGTCATGATTTTTCCCACCTCCAACTGTGGAAATGTTAACTGCTCTATCTAAATTTCTCATTTTACTAACAAGACTGAGTGGCGAGACAAGATAAATACCTCTTATTTCATTTACAGAAGCTCTCTAGCTCACTTTTTTCATTAGACTGGTCACAACTTCCAGTGGTCCAAGCGAGAGCAGAACTCCGTGTACAGCCTGACGAGCACGCGAATGAAGGGCTTGTGTTCCTCGGTAATGTCAGCTAAAGCACTCGGAGGGCCAGATAAATGAGCAAAGAACAGGAAAAACTTACTTGCAGTGATGTGATGTTCTAGTAATAATTGGTACCAAGTCATAGCATCAACATGGAAGAAGAGTCTCATCATTCAAGTACCTAATTCCTGGACCCATTACGTTAGCGGACTCAGAAATTAATTAGCAAATGTCATGAATAAAGGTGCGTTTATTTATGTATGTGCCTTTCTACATCAACTATTTAAACAATTTCAAGATGACTTTTGTCTGCAGTTGTGGGCTAATTTCAAGCACAAAACTGTACTACAATCAAATCACAAAACAATACTGATTGAAAAGGGATAGTGATGTAGTCAAGATGCAAAAGACAGATCATTCACTTTTCTGTTAGGAATCACGGATTCTCTTCCCAGTTCTGCCATTGTTCACTGTGTTTTCTTGGCTTATTTGTTTGAGATCAAGTGATCAAATTTGCCTATTAATTTCATGGATACAATAATAAAATGTTAACTGTCCGCCCTGAACACTACCAATGGTGTGACAATACTGGTTTCTTATAAAATTCAACTTTACTTTCTGTTACAGCAGACACGAAAGATTCTCCTTGGGCTTTTCAGCTTTAGACGATATTGCGATCCTGGAACAAGACAGCATGAACATCACTGAAAAGAAACCGCATTTTTCCTCGCTGTATTTTCCTCCAGAACAAGGTTGTGGCAATTTGCCAGAGCTACTTTTCCAGCGCAGAAAAGAACCCAAAACAATAACAAAGAAAGAGGAGTATTAAAAAAAAACACCAAACAAACCACAACGCTTACAAATAACTGCTTTATCTAGACTAGAGGAAAGGGAAGAAAAAACCCGCCAACGCACAGAAATTATCCAGTTAGCAAATAGCTGACCAGCTTCCACTTGATACATCGGACTCTTCTTGCTGCCTCTGGGCAAAGTGCAACCACTGCTCCCATCTGTGCTGCAGAACAAGGATAATTGTTTTGTGGCACATAAGCGACATAGAGCAAAAAAACCCCGACCCCAACATCTCTGTCACAATGCAAGGCGTGATGCTTTTAACGGGTCTGGATCACGCGCAGGAAATTTACCATTTCCAGAAACAAAAGACAGGTCAGTGGGCAAAGTAATTAACACAAGATCATGTCAAAGTTAGATTTCAAACTGTCTGAAGCGAACAATCGAAACAGTAAGGAGGTAAATAGAACTTTTTGCAAAAACGTTAAGGTATCTGAAGACATTAGCAGGATCCCGACTACGGAGGTCTCACGTCTTCTCTAAATTCTCTCTGCTTTTGCTTTCACTCTGGTCTTGAAATACAAGAAATCAGGGTGTATTTAGGCAGTAAATTCCATTTAGATTTTTAAAAATTAAAAGTATTAAAAATTAAAAGTATTTAAAAAATTAAAAAATTTAAAAGTAACTATCCACACGAAATTGCAAATACACCTCGTACATTAGTGATAGATCTTTTCGAATTGCCTGCAACAAGAGCACCGGCATCATTCTTGCTATTAGGGATGATGCTGCCAGTGGCCTTTTGGCAGCGTTTGGATGGGTGATGTTCATTATTCAGGTCATATTTGTCTAGAGTCAACATATTACTGGTTAAACTGCCATTGCCTGGCCAAGAGCGCACTCCTAATCTGGTTTTGAGCACAGTTCCTCCCACTTCTAATGGGGATGACACCAGAAAGAACAAAGGAAAAAAAAAGTAGTCACAAGGCAGGTTAAACAGTTTTGACCCAGGAAGGAGGAAAACAGGAATGCCAAAATCTGTTCTGGAGCAGAGGCAGCTAATAGAACTAAGTGAATTGTGTTTGCTTTGTCTTTCAGAAGCAAAACAAACAAATAAAAAACCCACCAAAACCAGAGAAGAGTGGGAAAAAGAGCTCATCCTCTCTAGAGCATCATCACAAATCCCGGCTTTGCAGTAACTCTGAATTTTGATTCCATTTAAATCGACACAATTCCATAAAGGTTGGAATGGTCACAGAGAATGGCAACAAGGGTTAGTTACTATATTTGATATTAAATCGAAAGTTTTCACTTCTCTGGCTTAGATCCGTTCATTTTGATTTATTTTTTTTTTAACTTACACTCAAATTCAGCTCGTTTCTCGTCAAAGTAACTAACACATGGAAACACGTTTGGGTGTTACTAACTGCGTGCAACACTTACTGCATGCAAAACTCCTTAGGAAGTTTCGGTTGGGATGTTTCCCATGCAAACCTTGTCACTCCTTTCTCTCCTCCTCATACTGACTATAGATAACGCCTACAAAAATATTTCCTTTGGAGTAAAAGGTTACATTAGAACTCCTTCATACCAACCAGCCCAGGACAGGCGAGCGCTGTTTGCAGGACGCGCCGTGCTCAGCAGGTGTGCGGCAGGCGAAGGTGGAGAGAAGCTGCCAACTTCACGTACACTGTGATTAAGTTACAAAAGACGTACCCGTCATTAACCAACCGACGCTTTCTGACCACCTGCAAAACAAGGGGATATTTCTCAAGTTTTAGATCCTTCTGCATGATAAGAGAGAGACAGGAGATGAAGTGATACCTTGTTTAGAAGCAGAGTGCTTAGTTTATATCTAACTAATAATTAATAGATGGATTGTAAGTAAGAAACTAAACAATTATAACTAACATCATCAATTATTTCTTACTATAGATGTACTGTATGTCAAAATTTTCAAAAATTGTAATGCATATGTAATAATTATGTGAATATAAGCAACGTAAGAGCATCCAGTCGCTGGAAGCACTGATGGAGGATGATCCCCAGAGCTCCCCAGCGCTGACAAAATAAAGAATGTCACTTAACAGTGTAATTGTCTCTGCTGTTAAGTTTATTTCTTCGTTTCAGAGGGGAGAAATCCCCAAATCCACAAGGCTGCCGCTGGGGACGGCTGGTGCGGGACTGGGCGCGATGGGGCTGGGACTCATCGCCGTATGCAGTGACCGCTCAGCTTCTGGGTGGAGAGCAAAAGGAGCCGTTCCAGCAAGAAGGCGATTTATAGGTTACAACACTGAACAAAATATACAGTCTATTCCCTGATGAAACAAAGCCTGGAGCACTTCAAGAAAAAAAGCATCACAGTAATGGATTCTTTAAAGCCTCCAAGCAGAGCCTGCTTTGATGGAAACTAAGCAGAAAATCAGAGAAAATTGAAACAAAGATTTCATTTATACCTGTGGCTGTGACAGTAGATTAAAAAAAGAAGATGAAAGGCTTTGAGTTCCGCTGTTGCTTATCCTGAACCACAATAGGCTCAAAAGGAGACACACACATTTTTGCTCTCACAGGGAGGACTAGAGGACTAGAACATAAATTCTAAACTCCATAGATGATCCCTTTCCTTTCAAGACACGGCTAACATTTTTTTTTTTTTAAAGCAAATATGAAGAGGTTAGATGAACAAACTAAATCTATAATAGATTTTAAAACGTTTTAGTACTGGAAACATTTGAGGATTTTTTTTTAAAGACCAAACTAAGCAGCATATCAAATCTAGTATAAATAATCCTTTGATAATTTTCAAGCCCTTCTTCCACATTTATTGCTAGTGACAGAGCTTTCAAATACAAGACAGTGTAATAACTAATGTCTCTGATTATGGCAATCGAGTTTCTATAGTAGTTTTCAATTGAAGATACCAACTGCTTGACAAGAGATAACGGATATATTAGGACTTACTCAGCCGAGCAGTCTATTGTCTTTGATGAATCTAGTCACAAAAGTGACAAGCGCGTAAAAACAAGTCCGGTTTTTATAATAAGTGAAACACTTATTCTCAGGTGCTCGTAAAATAAGTCCATGTTCTAATGAAAGAGCAGAGATAGCTTTAGGCACAGGCGAAGCAGGTGGCTGCGTGCTCCAGAGGCTGTGTACATCTGCTGTATCTGAGTGGTAAACTCTACAGAGATCCTGACAGGTCAATTTGTGGGATTTTTTAATAGCTTAGAGGTTCTTCACTCTCCCACTGCCTCATCCTTAAAAGCGAGACATTTTACACAGTAATTCTATGAAATGTCTCCACCTCTCGCTTGCTTTCTTTCCACAGGATCATGGATTAAAGTGGGGCCTTTAGGCAAAAGCATATTACGAAAACAAACCAACCTTTTCACCTCTATCTGTCAGCTTCTAGAAAACCGAGCAGAAGGGTAACGCACGATCAGTGTAGCGAAACAGTTGCTGCTAATTACACAAAAAGTAAAAATCCATTTGTACATGTTGTGGGGTGTCCTGCTCTTTTCATTCAGTACTACTTACGAAAACTACATAAGTAGCTCAATCAAATTAAAACCAGGCACCATCTGCCTCTCCTTCAGCTCCCTGAATTCTTTCTTACCATAAAGTGGGTACTAGACATGATTCCGCTTTTTTTCCTGTAAAAAGAATGCTTCTAAGTTATACCGTATTAAAAGAAAACAAGATATGGACTACTACGTGCCATTTCTAGCAATTTTTACCAATGCTGCTCTAACACAGTTAGAATATAACATTCTCCATCCCTGTTACTTTGCAAAATTTTGCTTCCTGACGGCCCCAACAAAACAAAACCAAACCGTCTTGGTGCTATTTTGTCCAGCCTCCAAACACAGGCTGTAGAGATGAGAGTCAAATATTACAGTCTTTGTTTTGGCAAAGCACCATATACCACAGCTGCCCGAGTTGTGTGCCCTGTAAAACAAGGTATCCTAAGCACCAGCAGCCCTAAAATATGGAAGATGTTTCAAAGCAGAGGTGGATGAAAACAGTCCTATTGCTGTTTGGTTTCTTCTCTTGTTTCAGCATTATTTACGGATAAGCTACAAACAATACTGAGATGAGGAAAAGGAAGCTGAACTAACAAAGCATATGGCAGTAAGCAGCTTATCAGCAATAGTTGTACCTCCTCATTCAAGTTAAAGGCGAGTGAGAATTTTACAGGATGCTGGAAAAATACATGACCTGGCAGCCCAGTGCAGCGACTGAGAGCGCCAGAGAAAATAACGCAGCCGTTTTTTGGGTCAAGCTGGTTTCCTCCTATAGGATATGAATTCAGATTTGGCACAGAGAAAGCAAATACGCTAGAAGGTAATTTCAACATTTATCTAGGGATATCTCAGACTTGGGGGATGCAATCCTATGAACAGTTTTCAGTACAGTGTTTTTATATTTTTTCACCTCTGCTAAAATGAAAGGTCTCTACTACACAATTGGATCTTGCTGTTCCCCTGGAGCAATCACTTCAAGAAGTTTGAATTCTAAACCAGCAATACAAATAAGAATTGCCTTTTAGCGTATAAAGTTGTCAAGACAATGGAAATTTATAAAGCATTAGTCGATTTGTGAATATATTTGATTTATAGTCTGAAGCTATTTCTATAATCACCAACACTGGTTTTCTTAGAAAAACGACTCTTGTTCTATGCTGTCATACGGTCTTAAAAGGACACAGATGCAAACCGCTGATGCACTTTCTGTGCCAATTTTTCACAGAAGGTTTACAGAGGATGGTTGTTCCTTGATCACGAATTTTACTTTAGTTATCAAACTACCAGAGCAGGAGGATACTTCCAGCATTAACGAATGCCGTGACAATTTCAAAGCAAGCAAATTGCTGACGGGTGCTATACAAGTTTCATCTTCAAATTCTGTTCATGCACCTCAGTTCTGATCTGCATTATCTATTTTATTCTTGACCTGGCACCCTGAGAGACCAAGGCTGCTGATTTCACAAACTGAGCCTAATAACTAAGCAATGTGAATCAGGCAAATATTTTTTCTCCACAGTAAATTGGCAGAAAAAAGCAGAAAGTTTAGGATATCTTGGTACACAAACAAAATTGTTCTGTGTTGGTGTTCATTTACCACTGGGATGGCTTAGAGTCAAAAAAAAAAAGCCTGGAACACCAAGAGGATCCTGTTAAATCAGAAAGATGTATGAGCCACCAAGCCTTCCAGGACATTATCCCAGAACCAAGCTATAGACAAAGGTCAGAAAAGTAGCAATGATATTGCCCTGAAAAAATGTTGAGCAAGGAAGACTGCAAGATGGTTTGTAATTTAGACAATGTTAGATCAGATAGCACAGCCTCACGTAAATGCTGTTTTAAAAGCATTGTCAGAACCACGAATTCAGCTGTTTTTCCAGATACTTATTTTCTGCATTTGTCCAAATTTACCAAAGCTGTAATCATCACTGCTGTTTCAGCTTTTATGAAGTCTATTAAAGCCAATCTTGTTTACAATGACACTCAAGACGTGTAAGCGTACCTATGCACAGGCACAGGTGTAAACTTCTGAAACCCAGTCCTAATTAAATTTCTTGCCTGCAAAACTCCTCTGTATACTCTACCTCGATACTCTTCCTCAATTCTCAGTGCTCTGCATACCATTTCAGTTACCAGCTCACTTCTTTGATGTTTCCTGGGGCTTACAGGGAGGAGGAAAGAAACATGTTCCATTCTTCCAATGTATATACTGGTTTGTGACTGCAGAAGAAAGAAATTGGTGAGAAATTCTTGTACGATTCTCGAGAATACAAGATGGACCATGCCAGCTGCGATTCCTCCACTGTAATGATTTATTATGCTAGCTTTTTAAAGAATAACATAAAATTTATTTCCTGCACTGAATAATGACAGTACATTTTATTTTTTTTAAGTGATATTATTGTGCAATTTGAAATCTTTAAGTGAGCTAAACCACAACTTTGTTCCAGACTATTTTTATCTGGAATTAATACTAATACAGCTTTGGACTTAATTCTGGTCTTGGGTACAAGAACTGACTCAAAAATGAAAGAAAAGATTCCCAGCCCAATCAATAAAAGCAAGTACAATGGCAGGAAAACTTGTCCTGTTTCGTCACTGTAGAAGCACACATGAAAACTGAGAAGCTCCTTAAACAGCTTAAGAATTGGCCCATAATCATCAGAATATAGTTCAGCTGTGGAACTTACTTATTAATACCAACAGTTAAGCACATCAACCATGTCGATTGACGGCGCAGATAAGAGTCCAAGTTAAATATTCATCAATGTAAGTGGACTGCAAAGTACATAAAAGCTTCGATTTCAAACTTTAATTAAATCCCCAAATTGTATATATTTGAACTCAGCCTTTAAGGATACGCATTCTTCGAGAGTTTCTCCATTTACAGGTATCATGTCAAACAGGACATCGGGACAGATGAAACGACAGTCTGATCTAGAATGCCAATAGTCTTGGACATAAAGATACCACCTTCTTTTTCCCTTCCAGTAGGTAGGCATGAGGTAACAGATGTTGAGAACAAAGTCTTGTAACAAGAAGAAAATAGGGATTAATGTTTAAAACCGCTATTCAAAATGTCAAGAAATTCGGCATGAAAGAATTGAAGATGGGTTCAACTCTTATTCCGCAGTACTTCTCCTCACAAGTGGCCCACCGACATCGAGAATGCCTTAACCAGGTCTTAAAGGCCAAGTTCAACACTTTGCAAAATATCAGGACAAATCCCATGCACCGGGTGGAGTTTACACAGAATTTAAGAGGCCTGTAACCCTTGTGTCAACTTCTTGTTCAGGGATCAACTTTTGCCTTAATATACAAAGCAAACTACTGTGAAAGAAAGGTTATTGCATAGTATTTAAAACAAAGTACGACATTCAGGAAAAAGGTAAATATCATTGTAATCTCTACAGTCTTCACCTCTTCACTAAACTAAAAATTAATAGGATGTCTATTCGTTCAGTCAAGAGAGGTCTGTATGCAAAACAGGTCTACGACTACACTTACTTTCATATGAAATCCAAATTCGCTACAGAAGTTTTAAATATCATCCCAGATCATTACTTCTGCCTTCGTTGTAAGTAGAAAAAAGAAAAAGAAGGAAAAGAAAAAAGTCTAAACCAGTTTCACTCCCAAGCCCGGTCCCAAAGCCACCAAGCCATGGGGGCTTCAGGGGCCACAACCAGCCAGAAAACTCCCGGCTCTTTTCCATTGCTCAGACTAACAACATGAAACGCCGGCAAAGAATCAGCCCGCTAATGAGCTACTTTAAATTACATGAAACTCATTACTGAGTTGACACCAGCTAGGTTTTGTATTACGTGTAGAAAAGATTATATAAAATTACGGTTTGGATTTACGCGAAGGAGAAGAAATCTGGATTCTATTGTATTTGTACAGTTTTGCAATGTAACTCCGTTATTTACCAAGAGAGTTTCCTGCATCACGCTTGGTGTAGTATCTGATCTGTATAACATCACTCCTTCTCATTAGACACAGGGAGTTCTTAAAAACTTGATATTTCAGAGACTACCAAGCTTGATTTATGTTTTCGCATTGAAATAAAAGCTTAAGGTTCTGCACAGTCTACTAATAAACTAGACAAACAACCCAATCAAAAGCATTTTCAGGAAAAGGAGAGACACTGTTCCAGTCAGGTACTATATTTAAATCTCTCCTAAAAATGCAGACCCTTTTGCCACAACAAACATCTGTAGATAATAATTTAATACAATCTACAGCTAGTGCCTGAGACATACTCATATCATAAATGGTTTGCTTACTGGCTTTAACATACGACACCAGTAGCTCTACAGATTTTGATTTTTTTTTTTTTACTTAAAATCTTTAGCACGTTTGAATTCTTCTGCGTGCTATTTCTCTTATTTCCTGCAATTCAGTTGGTTTGTTTTAAATTCATTTCAGTGCATTCTAAAACAAGCTGATGTGCATTAATTTAAAGCAAAATTATATACTGCAAACTACCTGGCACACTTTGGATTCTTCCGTCCTCGGTTTATTTTGATGGATGTCTAGTTTGACTGACAATTTGTGCATGGTATCCGGCAAATCCATGCATTGATTTTTGACTGCTCATATAGGCGTACACCGAATCAACTCCAGGTTTTTCACCAAAGCGGGCAAAATTCAGTACCGCAAAGGTAGCACTACGGGACAAGGGCCGGGAGGAGGAGCGAGGGGCCGGGTCATGTCCTGCGCCACCATCCCCGCGGTCCTGCTGCTCAGCACCGGCTCCTGGGGCCACAGAACCCTCGCTCCACTTGCCCCTCCATTCCTGCAGCCCCAGAAAAAGAACACAGGCCTGGTTTCGGCATTCCATCTGAGTTACAGCCCCCCCAGTTTGGCAGTTATGGATACCTTCCTTGCTTCAAAATTCTAGCATAAATTCTTTTTGCGTTTACAATCCAGTTCATAGCCATCACCAACCCCAAACTGGGAGTAACTGGCAAAAACACTCCTAGCCAATATTTTACTTGCAAGCTTTGTTCTTTCAGAACCTGTTGGAAGCAACAGGTCAATTCTGGGCCGTGTGCGTGCACTAAAGAGTACATATATCACATTTATTCTTTTTCCTTGGAGCACCCAAAAGGACACACACTTCAATGTATGGATATATTCTCACCAGCTAGGACAAGGAGATAGCACGGGCAAGTGCTCAGAGCAGCAGGACTAGAAACACGAAATATTTGCCGAGTTCCTTTTTCTTATAAAGACTTTCTGTACGATCTTCACAAAGAGTCTGAAGATGCCTTCTTTGTCTCACCCTACTCGTGCAAAAAAACAGGAAAAAATACTTGTTGCCTAATCCATTACAATATTTTAAGACTTCACCGATGAATGTTAATAAGATCACTAAGTGCCAATTTTTGCTTTCAGGTAGGTACATGCAACGCATCTTAGTCTCAAACTAGAATTTTGCTTTGGTACAGACAAATTAGACTGTCAGTCTTTGGAAGCAAGAATGGAAGTATCATTTAGCTGCTGAATCCTTCTCACGCTTAATGTAAAATGTAAAAAAGATCAGTCTTCTCTTCCGCGTTATTACCTCCAGCAAAATTCTAATCAGAACAGTGTTAGTATAAATTTATCAGCGGTGTATAGGTTAGAACATACAAATTATTAGATTTCTTTTCACTGGAAGGAAAATTGAATCTAGTAAGACAAAATAAATATATGATGTGAGTCTTGCTATCCATGGTGACACTGGGCTGGAGTGGAGCATGAAGTGAAGCGGCTGCACAAGAGATATTAAGCTACCTCGATAACTATTTTAAAACACTTTGGTACTGTACCGAAACAGAAGTTATTTATTTGGGTAGAAGTGATGAGAATCTTAGTGCACTGGTCTGAGGAGCGCACTGTAACTGTTCAAGATAGCAGCTGACACTCGAATTAAAATCCTAATTTAGAAAAAAAGCAGCCTGCTATGATTTCTCTTCTCTTTAGGACATCAAAATCCTGTGAGATAGAGTTTAACTCGAAATTGAGAAACCCTTAAATCTTTTTTTGCTTGTACTCTACAACCCACATTCCCATGTTCTGTTTTGAACAGTAGACTGATACCTCAGTTCCAGGAGAGGTTCTGGTACAGTTCACCTCCGAAGTGAGAGCCAGCCTAGTTACTCAATACAGAGCTCGGCTGAGTCATTTCATCTCTGTTCAGCAGGGACAGAACTAAGAAAAGGCATTGCTGGCCACTAGCAGGGGGGAAAAAAAGGCATATACAGGCATGCTCTCAGCAGGCTCTCTAACTTTGCAAGACTTCATGTAAATACTTACAGGAAAGAAAAAAAAAATCCTTTTTCACATTTCTGTAGTTGTGCCTTATACTTTGTTTCTCAGGACTAACGCAGCACATTTTCTTTCCAAATAATTACTAAAGCATTTTGTAAGGGATGACTCCCTCTTCTGCTGATCTCCACTAGTCAAATCACCCTGCTTTTGACACGGATTTTGCCAGGAGTAGGAGGAAACCATTATTTTATTTAGCTCATCCTGATGCTGTGCTGTAGCTGAGCTCTCTGCCCTCTGTCAGCTCAGAACCGGCAATAAACTCTTCTTCTCCTGCGCATTACGGCAGCGCTAGTCCGGACTCCTTCGTCATATATCATTAGCCGAGATGCTCCTGTCAGGAGCTGCCCAGAGGTTCCTACGCTTGACAGGAAAAGGCAAAGCTGAAGGGAGAGTGTTTGGGAGCTGGAGCAGGGCTGGAGGGCATCTGGGCTCATTACTCAGTTCTTCTGAAACCGCATCCTTATTGGTATGAGACCTTCGCAGGGCCCGCTTATTTCTCTATCAAACACTCCGCGTAAGGCAGCTGCTCACTGAATCGTCACCACGCCAAATCCAAGTACTGTAATTTTATTGACTGAGCAAAGTCAGCTTGGTTCTTTAATTGTGCTTGTTCCTGGTTTTAGCTAATAGAAGCGAACGAGGTAAAGTCTCCAAGCTTTCGGGTATTATTTTCCACCTGTATGAAAAGCCGAACTGCTTTAAAAGCTTAATAAGGTAACAAACACTTAGTAACACACATACTGGGTTCCCATACGCGGTTCCAAGCAGCTTTCCTCGGCGCGCAGTGCGTGTCGTTAGGAAGCCCGGCTGCAGCCTCTGCTGCACGAGTGCTGGGCTTCTCCCGTGCTGAATCCGAATCCTGAACAGAGGCGGGTTTTCTGGAATATCAAAATCAAGAGCAGATCTGTCCCCAAATCTTAGCTGCATTTTTATGCGAGTTAGGAAAGATGAAAGAGTAAGGCTGAATCTCTCTTAAAAGGATGGATTTTTTAAGAGTCTGTCCACAACACCTGAGCTCCTTTGAAATTACACCAGCTAACATGATGCTAAACTACTCGCCTACAAATAAAAATTTTCACAGCAAAATCACATATCCTAACACTAGAAACAAAAGGTTATGTTTCTTAGTGAACTATATGAGCTTAACTCACTCAGAATGCCACCTTAAGCACCCGCTGATATTAACAGCCGGAAAGAAGCCATATGGTTTCTATCAGGTAGTTTAAAATTGTTTTGAAATGGTTACTTTGTCTATTTTTTTTAAACACACACACAATAATAGAATTTAAAAGTACATACCATCCTCTTTTGTCTGCAGACTTTTTACTCTATAATTTCTGGTTTTCCCCATGCAGTGGTTTGACAGCAGAGTGCTTTATCTGTGTTCAATGACAAACTACATTCCTACAGTTAAGAATACTACAGAAATATCTTCTCTCCGCCTATTCTGTACTTTAAATTATTGAGTTTTTCCTTTCAACTAGTAATCGGAAGCCCCAGGAATATTGCCAATCGTGTGTTTCTTGGATACCAGGCAAAATCTTCCTTTTTTATTTAGTTCTTTAGTTCCATTTTCTGAGTTAAACTGAAGGCTCCACAAAATATTTATTCACAGCTTAGAGAACCACAAAATGGAATAGGTTGTCTTCATTAACTCTTACCAACAAGACCAGTAGGAAAACAGAAAATTCTATTTTGGGTGTTCAAGTGTAAAATTATTTTCTGATTAGCTATTCCATATAAAAATCACGTAAGTAACATAGAAGAAGGCTAGGAGATACAGGCCTCTTCATGAAGTTATTGCTTGTTCCCTAGGAGATAATCTCTACACTTCTTACAGGGGTTTTTCCTCCCGTTTCGTCAGTGACAGATCAGGAAGCGAAGAAATCCTTTAACATGCAAAGCTGTGTTCTCTGCTAAAAGGCAACGTAGGGCGGTACAAGCCCTAGCTATGTTCATGAGATACTCATGAGAGATGGTTACACTTGGCATTAAATGAAATAGAAAAGTAGCTTGGGCTGCCACCCTCCATAATGCAGCACTTACCTAAACTTCCTTTTGCTGCAAGATGTACAGCAAATATAAATCAGCCTCTGATTTCAGTTTGTCTGCCGTTTACAAATATTTTTCCTCCTTTTCAGCTGTTACCTATAGGTTTCAAATTGTATCATTTTCCTTTTTTTGAAAGCATGACCTTATTCCTCTTGCTGTTAATTCTGTGACCAGCTCCAAAGTGGAAGCACTGGGTTGTATTCACACAGGTTTCCTGCACAGTACAACACAACCAACCGCCAGAACTGTCTGACCAGGCAGCACGGAGCAGATTTTGCTCAAACTGACACTTTATCGAATTCGCAGAAGCCTCGCTAAACTCACAATAATTAACAAAATTATCCCCAATTTAATTTACTGTCACTTGAGAAGATTGTGTTCCTAAGCATCTGCTTTCAAGTTACTAGGGAAACAATTCAACATCCAGATATTTGTCATGCCTGACAATTTCAGATGTGTAATTTTAATGAAAACCGTTTAGTCTGGCAAAGTGAAGGGTGTGGGGGCTTTAGGTTGTTGGGGGTTTTGTTCGGTTGGTTATTTCTTTTTTTAAGAACGCCGTGCGGCAGGGGCAGGTTCTGGACGCGCTACCGTTTGCCAAGGCAAAGCTCCGTCCAGCGCCCACCACCCGGGGCCCCGCGCGTTCCGGTCCCTCACAAGAACACGGAGCAAAAATAACTCCTTTAATGAGACAGGAATTAAGAGAGACAAAATAGCAACCAGAAGGGGAAAGAAGAAAAAACAACGACGACAAAAAAACCCCACCTAAACACACACAAAACCCACCTCCTCCCCCACTGCCCATTTCACCTTGCATTAGGGGGATTCGTTTCTTTAATGATAGAAAGAATAGATTTCAAAATTCGGAAGTTTATCTGAAGATCCCAAGATGAGCCACAATAATTGCTCTTTTACTAGAATGACTGTTTCTCTGATAAGCAAGGCAGGACAGGAAGAGTCCTGCAAGCCAGCATGGCCACGCTAGGCTATTTTCAGCAGGACATTACCTGATCTCCTGACGCTGCACCAGGAACACGCACAGCCCTCCACACAGAGCCAGTTTGCTTCTGCCTAACAGCCACATGTCGAATTTCTGAGATCCAGAAAAAAGGCTTTCTGCTTCAATAAGCAGCCAGAGACGTGAGTGAAAGTCCTTTGCCACAGACTTCTCATGAAGGGAGCCACTGGCATGTCACGTAACACGAAGCACACCTCCTGATGGTGGCAGTCCTTTCGACACACGATCTTAAAGAACTGTTCTTACCTTTAATTCAAGATGGTTAGAAAGCGTTCTGGGAAGAGCTCTGGCCTTGAGAAAAGTCTGCCTGCCTCCGACCTCTAGCAGACCAAGAGGCGTTTTGCAAATGACCCCCATCTCCAGTTCACCAGGGCTCACCTTCCCCCCTTCCCAAACCTCTCCTAACAAGTCAGAAATGAGTTGTTATTCAAGCGAAGGAGTATGATGGCAAGTTAACACAGCTATTTTTCACGTTTTCCCCAGAGTACAAAGGTAACAGATACATGAATAAACGCCCTTGGCAGTTAATACTAGAGAGGATCTGCAAGACAATTTTAATATTTCTCTCCGCTAAGTCACATATTGCTCCCAAAGGCTAAAGAGTTTGTTGGTAGCTGAAAGGCAGACATCTCACGCTTTCAGATACTCTGTCCACATTACTAGTTCACTGACAGATAAAAAGCTATTTCCATTTTAACTTGTTATTCAAGCATGTTTCAAATTGACAAAGTTTAGGCAGACATTTGCTAAAGCTCCAGACTTCCACTTCTGTTGAAATCAACAGTAAAACCGAGATCAACTGGAGCAGGACTGAAGATAAATCTATAAAGTAACCTTTAGAACTAACACAAATAACGTCATAGGTATTGGTGGATTGTTTAACAAACTCATAAAAATCTATATATGAGGACAGACTTGCCCTTTAGTGCTCAGCTTTGAAATAGCCCTCTTAAATTGGTGAAGAAATACTGTCCCAGCCTGTAAAACTGTTCCAATTCGGAAAGTTCCAACCAAATGTGACAATCCTCCATATTTATCTTAATCCAAAGATCTATCTTGTACCTAAAACTTTTATCAGATGATCTCTCTCTAAAATAACACATAATGCTAGACATCAAAGTTTTGGCCATATAAAGGAAGAAAGGAAGTATAGATGGTGTCGTAACTTGAGGTGAAGCATTATTCCCTGTTCTTTGTTTTGCAGTCTTTGCACTCATGGAAATAATTGCAAACTATTTTATCTGAGACACAATATCACTGGAAAGAACATGACCAATAGAAAATGTTTACAAAAAGCTGAATTCCAACAGTTTCTAATAAATTCCTCGTGCATTTCTTGAACACTGACTATCGAAGTGTCGATCTAGCAATAATTGAACTCTTGGCTCTAATCACATTAACTACAAATATAAACTCAAAGCACAGAGGAAATGATCAATCATAAGCCATCATCAAGCCGGAATTCAGCAACAGCTCTCAGGAACATGATTACCTTCTTCAAGAACAGGATTCCCTCAAAAACCAGACTGGCTACTTTTAAGACAGCTGCTGACTGACAGATCATCGGTAGCCTAATGAACAGCTGTGGTTTCTTTTACAGAATAAATAAGCTATTGAGTAAATAGCTGGTTGCTTCTACAGAATACGTTCATTGCATTTTATACGTGCCCTAGCCTCAAAATATTACAAAGAGCTAGTTACCTGCACCTTTGCTCTGTACTTTCTTCTAAAAGGGTTTACACCCTCGTAGATGGGTACACTCAGAGGCAGCTCGTTACCTCAGGAAGTCTTTTTTTTTTTTTTTTTCTAAAACATTCTTAAAGCGGTATAATATTTCTTCATGCCCCCAATTCCCACTTTCCCTTGCTTCACAGAGTCACAGGCTGGTTGAGGTTGCAAGGGACCAGCCCAACGCCCCTACTAACGCAGGGTCACCCACCCAGGTCAGCGCTTCCTTTCTCAGCACGGCCACACACAGCCACACACTCACCCTCTTGCCTTCGAAAACCCCGTAATAGCAAAAGGTAGATACAAATAAAAGGCTTCCGCGCGCTATCTCAAGTTCTGCGAGTCAGAAGCTAGTCATTATTTGCCTGTATTTTACCTGCATCTGGAAAGAATTAAATCCTGTATGACTGCTTAGGGATTATCTAAGGATGATTCTCAGAAATAAGTCGTCTTTTCTAAGTAAACATTAAACAACTGCGGTTTGTCCCCCGTTACCTTCTCCAATGTTTTTTTTTAATCCTTCGAACAGCCTGTTCAGCACTACCCAGCTACCACCCTTCAGAGCCGGGACCTTCTCACCCTGCATTTAAAGCTCCTACTTTTATTTTGCAACAGTTGCAAAATACTTCAGGGAAAATGTAAATAGATACAGTGGTATTATAACAGTATCTTTACATTTCTGCGACGAGAAAATGTCCTCGTTACTCTCCCTGGAAATAAAGCTGTTGAGAATAGGCCTTCAGTTAAAGAATAGATACACATCAAAGTAGTAAATGAGATTCTATTTTTCTTCAAACAAAGTGTTTGCTTGTATCACAGAACACAGGACCTAATAGGACAGATTGTTTAAAGCCTGTAGTTCAAGACTATGTAAACTTCAGTTGCATCCAAATTTTAAGCATGAAAATGTAACACCTGTGTGAATCTGTCTTTGTACACAGAGTTTGTGGGTTTGCATGTGCTTCCTAAAATGTATCCTTGATCTGAGGAATGTCTCTTGTTCCCACTGCACAGGAGTTAAAAGCAGAAGTCTACACAGCCAGCAGGACTCCCGAATAACGCACATTAAGAGTTCTCAGAGTGCAAGCAAATTTAAATTGCTAGTACAATTGAAAGATCAGATACTTACAGCTCAGGCACTCATTTTGCATTGGATACCACTGGATTTGCTGCGCACTGGGAAAAAGAAAATGCTTATATAAAAGTAGCAAATGCAAGCATAACTCAGTTATATTGCAAACCATAGTAACTAAAAAGCACAACAGCTGGCAAGGCCACTTCACACCATGTCAAGGGCCTTACCCACATCTCAGCTGCTACATGCACCATACGTTCTAATAAACTGAAACATTTTTCCTAAAGACAAACCTTATTAAAAATATTTTGTCTAGTACGATTCCCAGAAACACCGAGATCCTTACACTAGAAAAGGAAGGAAGCTGGACCTCATTCAGGAATTTAAATAATAAAGAGAGACTACAACAGGCCTGGCTGATTTTTTTCAGCATTGATTTTGATGACTTTTCCTTTTCCTCCAAAACTGTATTTGAACAAAGGTGGTTTTGTTTTGGTTTTAGCACAAATAATGGTTTCGAAATTCAGAAATTCTTTTGGCAAAAATTAAGTGCGTACCTGAGTTGTGGATAAATTTTTGTACTATTCACTCCTTGGTCTCTTCGCCAGCTAGCCATGTGGTGTTTCTCTCCCGCTGGATAACCTAAGCTTGGAAAAGGCTTATTTTTCCAACTGAAAACTTCCTACAAACATTCCCAAGTCTTAAGTGAATCTCTTTTAAAGATAGATATCAAGAAAAATTTCTAAGCAACCATTTCTTTTTGTTTCAAATCTAAAGCTTTAATTCCTTATCCGAATTAATTTTCACAACACCTTTGCTTGCTGTTGACATTCGGATAACGTACTTGTATCAGGCTCCTATTGCAACAAGCTCTGCAGTCCCTAAAAATAAAAATTACAATGCTTACAAAGAAATCAATGATACGGGTTCCAAGTAGCAGCAACTCAAAAGGAGAAGGAAACTTCTTGCAATGTCAATTTTTCAATACATATATGCATGCACACACTTTTTTGCTTTTTATATACACACACGCTGCTTTTTCTTTATTCATCCAGCCCTTACCAAGGCATAAAATAACAATCCTGTTGAGGTTTCTCCTGAGCTTAGGGAAAAAAAGGCTTCCCATCTTGCTAAAGACCATTACAAATCCAGCTTGATAATCTTACAACTTTATAACTGTACGTCAGAAACTGTATGCCAAGCTGGTGTTGAAACTTTCCATTTATCTTGCTCTGGCACACAGACAAAGGTACCTGACCGAGAGTTTATTGGGAAGATAAAAGATAAAGTTGATGAATTTTCTTTGTAGATTTTTCTGATCCCCTCCCAGTCTTCATAAAGGTCTATAGCAACACTGAACACGGTTTGTTCATCACACCGAAATCTCTTTTGGTGAGGAGGAAACTAAAGAACCTCCTGTCTCTCCACCCATGCTGCTAACGTGGGTTCTGTTGGGAGCTCTGTGATCCCTGACAACAGCCTTTATGCAGGCAAAAGGTAGGATAATTTCCCCAAATAACTAAAAAACCCCAAAACATCAGATCCAAAAAACCACAAAACCTAAATCCAAACACAAAACAATCTGCTTGCAAGAAAAGACTTGTCACATACCCTTCAGATGGAAAAACCTGGTGGAGGCCAACTTCCTGGATAACGTGGCATTTAAAAACGTGGGACTCTGTGAGTTCTTGCTCACTCAGAAGGGAAATCCCTCAAGCTATCTCCCTTCCTCCCCCTGCACAGATTCCTACAGTACAGTCTTCTGAGCTTGTTAGGACACTGCCTACCAATGGTCGCCTCTTCGCTGATGGCTGTTTTCATTTTGTAATGAAAAAATGCATAGCACTTAAAAAGTTTACACGTTTAAAAAAAAAAAAAAAAAAAAGGAACAAAACCAGAGTTTAAAGTAAGTATTCAATATTCTGATTTTTGGTCAGTTACTCAGCTATAACCAATTAGGGTTGCAGGGAAATGACAGGCCACTGACTGGGTCCTGGCATGAGATTCAGTTAACTGAACAAGATGGGGAAAACTACTGCATGTGGCATAAAAAAAATAAAATCACCGGAAATTACAAATAACGCTATGAGATGGTGACAAAAGGTACAGTCAGTGCTCTGTGGGCGGCTGGATCTCACAGGTGCCTAAAGAGGAGAAATCGCCAGACATCAGAGATAACCGGGAGGGACTGTTATTAATACTGCAGACCTGTTAGGGAGTAAAGTCGAGCAAGGCCAACAGCACCCAGGTGACCCTGTCGGTAATACCATGGAAGGCTGAGATTATCTGAGTACAGATGGAGCAAAACTGGGACCAATGGGGAATAAGTAATGAGGGGCGGGTTGTTGATTTGGGAGGAGACTGAGATGAAAAACCGGAGGTGTAAGGACAGCAAAAACAAGGGCCGGGAAAGGGCGAAAGGAATCAGGTCCACAACGGGTGTTACTGGTGCTGCACGGGGGTACCTGCCAGGCAGCGCTGGGTTTCATCCCCACAGCTGCTTTCTTTTCGGAGTTGGAAAGTTCTAGAAATCAGACAGACGGTGTGCACGATGCACCAACAACCTTATCTGATGGAACTGGACACCAAAAAGGTTCAAACCCATGACCACGCAGGCTCTGTAATTTGTTTTTTTACAGTGTATTTGCATTCTTCAGGACTATTTAAACAGAACACTTTTTTAAAATTTAAATTTGATTGCATAGTATTAGATTCAAGCAAGAGTCAGCAATGCCTGCCCATATTTTCATGTTAAGACCATGTTAAACACGTAAAATAACTTGATAAGGGTTTCTTTTCCTTTTGTAGTAACACGAAACTGATCTCCTTCTGATTTTCTAGTGATAATCATAATCAATGCTTATTTGAATTCTAAGGAAGAATTTTAAAATGCTTCATCTTAAAAAAAGAAATTCGACTTGTTTCATATAAAGAATGAAAAAAAGGTCTGAAACAAGAACTGAATTTGAATGATCCCTTTTAGTGCCTACGTTAGGCCAAAACAATACCTTGAAAAGCTAAGAACTGTGCAGTCTGTTTAGAAACAAACAAATCGCACTTCATAAAACCACTGCGTTTCATCACATTGCGATAATAATATTAGAAACTAAATTTAGAAGCTCTTATCTGGAGGAGGAGTAAAATAAAAATGTGGGAAAAGACACGCAAAGAACACAAAGACAATATGCAAGTGTTAACAAAAATAGTGGGGGAGAACACAACATTTCAGCTGTGCGCCTAACATGTTCTGTCAGTACAGCTCAGGTCGATGGCAAAAGCAGTTTGCAGGAAAAGAAAACTCTACCTTGCTATTTATCTGCATTTTAATTTAATAAAAAGGTTGTGATTCTTTAGCTCCACTTGAAAATAAAACGTAAAGTTTCATTCCAGAAGAGTTTTCATATTTATTGCATAGATCGGTTGTATAAGAAACAAACCCGGTCTGTAGTAACAAGGATGTTTTGGCAAAGGCGAGTACACAAACGTTGCTTCTGAGCCACCTCCTTAGGCTGGGCTCAAGCTGACAGACCAAGCTCAATTACCAGCTGTGCTGCCCTCAGCCTGCAGGCTCATCTTCTGGCTTGAGCTGACAGAATCCCAGAGTGTCAGGGACTGGAAGGGACCTCGAAAGCTCATCCAGCGCAATCCCCCCGCCGGAGCAGGAACACCCAGGTGAGGTTACACAGGAAGGTGTCCAGGCGGGTTGGAATGTCTGCAGAGAAGGAGACTCCACAACCTCCCTGGGCAGCCTGGGCCAGGCTCTGCCACCCTCACCATGAAGAAGTTTCTTCTCATCTTTAAGCGGAACCTCCTGTGTTCCAGTTTGCACCCATTGCCCCTTGTCCCATCACTGGTTGTCACCCAGAAGAGCCTGGCTCCATCCTCCTGACACTCGCCCTTTCCATATTGATCCCCATGAACGAGTCGCCCCTCAGTCTCCTCTTCTCCAGCTCCAGAGCCCCAGCTCCTCAGCCTTTCCTCACACGGGAGATGCTCCACTCCCTTCAGCATCTTCGTGGCTGCGCTGGACTCTCTCCAGCAGTTCCCTGTCCTTCTGGAACTGAGGGGCCCAGAACTGGACACAATATTCCAGATGAGGTCTCAGCAGGGCAGAGCAGAGGGGCAGGAGAACCTCTCTGACCTACTGACCACCCCCCTTCTAATCCAGCCCAGGTCCCATTGGCCTTGCTGGCCACAAGGGCCCAGTGCTGGCTCATGGTCACCCTGCTGTCCCCAGGACCCCCAGGTCCCTTTCCCCTGCACTGCTCTCCAACAGCTCGTTCCCCAACTTAGCTCACAGGACAGGTAAACCTGAGCCGAGTCCTACCCTTGCTGAATTTCATCCCTGCAGGCAGAGATATGAACAGCACTCCACTGGTTTTAGCTATCTCACCTTCTCACATCTTCAATCTTTTTTTTTTAATGCAAAGACACATATAAATGCTATGGTATTTTAAATACTGCTTAGACCAGTCCTGCTAGATCTGCTTAACTCCTAAAATCATAAGTCTGATTTGTAAGGCAAAGAAGTGCTTCTCCACACACTCTTAACTTTTTTTGCTACTTTTCTTCCTACCTGGCTGCCCCTAAAAAGAAAATGCTGTATGACCAAAAAAAAAAACCGACACCACCACCAACAAAAAAAACCCCAAAAAACCAAAAACAACCACTAAAACTCTAGAATCTGCAAGTGAGCACAATCCAAACCAGTCAAGGCAAGTATACACGCCACATAGTTCTTGCCAAAATAAAAGATGAAGCCAAGTAGTGCAAAACACAAGTAAACCAAATTGTGAAGCCTTATTGGCTTTAGCCACATACGTTAAACAATGCAGTTACCAAAGGCTGTACACACGGTCTTCAAAAATACCAAAGAAATATACATCTCTTTATGATTTTTTTTCTTTCTGCACATCTCTGAACCAGACTAATAATTACAGTCCCCAGGACTGTCTTTTCAGCAGGTCTTCTGTGCCCTTTCACTGTTTTTCTCCCTCCAAAACTAGTCTCCATTTTCCTTTGAAGCTCTTGACTGCTGCCACACCTGCAACACCAGAGGCAGACACTACCATCATCAGATTATGTGAGACTGAATAAAAGCAATGATGGAATTTAGGGTCCCAGAAACACCAGCCTAATGTAGGAGAAGAGATGCCACCAGCAGATTGCATTTCCCAATACAGCCATCGCAACCACAAGCTAAACATGAAGAGTTCCCCTACAAGCAACGAGGGACAACGCACCCAGATCTGGGATCTATTCAAATTTCTACCCCATAAATCCATATATTGCTTCAGAGGGCCCTTTCTGCTCTCTCCTGTGCCAGGTCAGCTGCTCTCAGCAGAGTCCCCAGGGCTCAGCCTTGCGCCCCCTTCCCCAGGAACCCCCCAGAAGCCGGGGAGCTGCTCTGGGTTCTGCCCCATCCACCGCCGGCAGAGCCCAGCGAGGGGCTAATGACCGAGAGGCCACGCCTGATGAGGAGCTGCTCTCCTGGTCAGGCCTTAACAGACAAACCTCTAATTAAACACAGCCGGGCTTTTTATTTGTGGCATCTAGTTAGGGCCCGTGTGCCACTTCAGGCCTAGCATAGCAAGCAGTGCTTTTCTTGAGATCTCAGAAGTGGAGCAAAACACAAAAATGGAACAGATGGATACCAGTGCTATTTTTAACTACTGCAGCCGTAGCGATACGTCCCTGAGGAAAAACACATCGGTGCTTGAGGCTGGGCAGCAGGCCAGAGAGTTGTGGTCAATGGGGCAGAGTCCAGTTGGAGGCCGGTATCTAGAGGAGTCCCTCAAGGGTCAGGACTGGGACCAGTGTTATTCAATATATTCGTCAACGACTTGGATGAGGGAATAGAGTGACCGTCAGCAAGTTTGCTGATGACAAAAAACTGGGAGGAGTGGCTGACACACCAGAGGCTGTGCTGCCATCCAGAGACCTGGACAGGCCGGAGAGATGGGTGGGGAAGAATTTAATGAAATATAACAAGGGCAAGTGTAGAGTCTTACATCTGGGCAGGAACAAGCCCAGGGTCCAGTATAAGTTGGGGAACGGGCTGTTGGAGAGCAGTGCAGGGGAAAGGGACCTGGGGGTCCTGGGGACAGCAGGGTGACCATGAGCCAGCACTGGGCCCTTGTGGCCAGGAAGGGCAATGGGACCTGGGGGGGATTAGAAGGGGGGTGGTCAGTAGGTCAGAGAGGTTCTCCTGCCCCTCTGCTCTGCCCTGGTGAGACCTCATCTGGAATATTGTGTCCAGTTCTGGGCCCCTCAGTCCCAGAAGGACAGGGAACTGCTGGAGAGAGTCCAGCGCAGCCACGAAGATGCTGGAGGGAGTGGAGCATCTCCCGTGTGAGGAAAGGCTGAGGAGCTGGGGCTCTGGAGCTGGAGGAGACTGAGGGGTGACTCGTTCATGGGGATCAATATGGAAAGGGGGAGTGTCAGGAGGATGGAGCCAGGCTCTTCTCAGTGACAACCAATGACAGGACAAGGGGCAATGGGTGCAAACTGGAACACAGGAGGTTCCACTGAAAGATGAGCAGAAACTTCTTCATGGTGAGGGTGGCAGAGCCTGGCCCAGGCTGCCCAGGGAGGTTGTGGAGTCTCCTTCTCTGCAGACATTCCAACCCGCCTGGACACCTTCCTGTGTAACCTCATCTGGGTGTTCCTGCTCCGGCGGGGGGATTGGGCTGGATGACCTCTCGAGGTCTCTTCCAGCCCCGGACACCCCGCGGTCCTGCCCGCCCCCCGCCCTCCCCTCAGGGCCCGTTCCCGCCCCCCGCGCGCCGGTCACCGCGGTGCCGCGAGCCCCCAGCTCCGCCCCCCAACCCCCCCCTCCCCCGGCACGAGCGCCCCCTGCCGCGTCGCGCCGGAACTGGGTCAGGCGGCCGAAGTGGGCCGAGGGGGCGGGGCCGCGCCTCCGAAGGGCGAAGAGGGCGGGCGGGCGGCTCCCGCGTCGCGGCGTGGTGACGTGCGCTGACGTGCGGCGTGTGCGCGTGACGTCGCGGGCGGCTCTCGTCCTGCTCCCGGTCTCGCCCTCGCCGCCCCTCGGCCCGTCCCGGCCTGTGCCCGCCGCCCGCTGCCGCCGCCATGGCGAACGTGGCCGACACGAAGCTGTACGACATCCTGGGGGTGCCGCCCGGGGCCTCCGACAACGAGCTCAAGAAGGTGCGGGGGAGATGCGGCGGCGGCCGCGGGACCGGGCGGCCGCGCGGTGGGGGAGGGGCCGGGTCCCGCGGGCCGGCTGAGGGGAGCGGGCGGTCCCGCCGGGTGCGAGGGGAGCGGGGCCGAGGGCGGGCCCGGGGAGCGCGGCCTGCCCGGCCGAGGCCTGCGGGGGAGGGCGCGGCGGCGGGGAAGGCGCCCGGAGCCGCCTCGGCCCGCCGGGGTAGGCCGCGCCGCGGGGCCGCCGGGCCGGGCAGGCCGCGGGCAGGGCCCGCAGCGCGGAGGGGAGGGAGCGGCGGGCCCGGCCGTGCTCCCGCGGCCCGGGCCGGGCAGGGCCCGCAGCGCGGAGGGGAGGGAGCGGCGGGCCCGGCCGTGCTCCCGCGGCCCTGGCCGGCGCCCCGGGACTCTGCCGGTGCCGGGCCCTCCCAGCGGCGGCCGCAGCCGGGAAAGGCCTTCGGGCTGCGAGACCCCGGTGAGGCCCCGCGGAGCCGCCCCATTGTCCGCCCCACGTGTGGGCCCCGGTGCGGTGCCGTTTTGCCCGTAGATTCGATCCCTGCCGGGGGGAGCTGAACAAAGAGGCGAGGGGAGCACTTGGAGCCGGGTCGCCAGTGGCACAATTCGCCGCGGCTGTTTCATTCCGTATTAACTTTTCGAAAAGGACTTAATGAGCATTTACTCGTCCGGGGGATAATTAAGCAGCCGGTTTGGGAGCAGTGAGCTGGGTGGTGCTGGGATCCCAGCCTCGTTGTGCAGGGGGAGGCGATTGCGGTGTGGAAATAGCGTTAGAGGCGGAGGGCGTGCAGGGAGGAGATAGCGCCAGACACCCAACACCAGCCGGTACAATATGTTGGGCTTTTTTTTCCTTACTAAATTCTCTTAAAGGTATCTGTGCACAGTGAGAATGAAAATCTGACAGTGGTTTTCCCCTTGGGTAACCCGTGCTGCTCAGTATTAATTGCTATAGATTAGGTTTATGGAATGTAAAGTTGCCAACTCCCTGCAATACTGAGAAGTTTGTCAAGGTTTTGTTGTCAGTTAAGTCACATGGGATGCCTTATTAATCAAATATTGTAACCTATATAACAGGAAAACAAATAGATAATAGCTCAGTCAAAAGATGATGAGAGAACAGGCTTTACACCTTAAATTAACCTTTATTGAAGTTATAATATGGTGCCAGTGTAGACCTGCATTATGCATCTGTTTCTGATTAAGTAAATAATTGTAGCTTCCTTGGCCGTGGGTGGTCTTAAGAATTGCTCTAAACTGGAATGCTGTTATCAGCAAAGACATGAGTGCACTCTCTTTTTAAAGATCACCAGCAAGTTCCTTTTTCCTGATTAGATGATGTTATGCAGGTTTTCAGTTTAGGGCTCTCTGGGTTGTGTTTGAGTTTTGGTTGTTGTTGTTGGGGGTTTTTGTTGTTGTTTTGTTTGGGTTTTTTTCCCTTGGTTAGACTCCTTAAAATATGTGGGGAAAATCCATTGCTGTTACAGAATATGTAGGTTTGTGGGAGATTGTTCTTTGTTACTGACAGGTAATTTGTGCTATAAGACCTATGATTTTTGTTCTTTATGCTTACTGTGGTTTAGAATATTTGGCTTGTAATATCAGTGTGCTATTTTTGTTTCATTAGTTCCTTATCAAACTTCATTTCTTGATTGCCAGCAGAACTACATGGAGTGTTTCAAGATAATCATTAAAGTGAAGTAACTGTGCAGATACAAAAAAGGAATCTGACTTGTTCCAGTACAAAATGGAAAGTCAAGATCTCTGTCAGGCTTTGTGTGCAAAGCTTTCTCAGTGTTGTAGTTCTAAAGAGTTGGTTTAGATGTTCAACTCTGCAGAAACAGAGCTTGTGAAAAATCCTCTCGAAGAACCAGTGTTTCAGTGGTTTGCAGTTGCTTCACTGAAGCTTTTTTTATATATATCATTAAAAAAAAAGAATAAAAAGGACTGTATACCATGAAATTTATTAATATCTGTCCCCGATTGTTAGTGGCGGGTGTTGAGGTGGAGTGGGGCAAGGGTTGAGGTCTTTACTGTCAAAAACTCAAATTGTAGGAAAACTCTCTGCTTGTCCTGTTGTTTACTTTGATCCTTTATGAGCAAAACAGATGAAATGCAGCTGTGCAAAAAAGTGATGGTCCTGAGAGTCAAACTACTGGTCAAAAAAAGCATTCTGAAAAATCCTTTCTGGAGGTTTAGCTGTACTTATTCCTCCTACTGCTTCAGAGCAATGAAGCTGAATAAAAGCTATGACCTGTACAGTTGTGCATGTGTAACTCATATACTTAGTTCAAAGTGAGAAGAAATCTTCCATTATTTATAGGTGAGGCCGAATAAAGTGATGGTTGTGAGGATTGCCCGTCGGTTGGCGCTGGAGCTGAGGCAGCCATTTTGTTGTTAATGTGTTGCTGTGATTGAGGTGAAAGACAAAATGGGTTGAAACTTGAATTGTTGTATTGTAGGTTTTGAGTGGGTTCTGTAGAGTAAGTCCTTTTAATGGGAGTCCAACCTGATTCTTCCTGTAAGATAATGAAAATAAGCAGGAAAACTAGTTCTAGCTATTGTGTGCTATAGTTGTGTTTAAATCCAAATGTGGTTAATTTATGCATGTAGTAATGTTAGAATTTTTTGTATCACTTCAGTTTATGAGTGATTTCAAAACACTTATGTTGTCACTTTGCTTTATTAGAGTTTTCTTTCTTCCTGAAGACACTACCTGCGTTTCTCAGAAAATAACTGATTAATCAGAATTGAAACTAATTTTGTACCTCTTTCAACTAGGCATACAGAAAGCTGGCCAAGGAATACCATCCTGATAAGAATCCAAATGCAGGGGACAAAGTAAGACCTTTTTTTTTCTTTTAAACTCCTGTAGTTTGTTGTAACGGTAGCATCTGGGGGACCAAATACAGGTGTTGGGGTGTCGCTGTTACAAGTTGTTCAAAAATAATAACTGTGAGAGGGAACCCTGCCTTGTCTACTTCCCAATCTCAAAATATACCAGTGTACCTCATGAAAAAAAATGCAGCAGTTGGCTGAGTCAAATTGGTTGAGAAGGTAATGCTGAGGGAGAAGTGGCTTCTCTTCATCTGCCAGGATGATGTCAGCTGGCATTGACATCTACAGAGAGGTGTTTGAAAAAGATAGTCAGTTTTCCAAGTTTTTCCACTGTGAAAAAAAAGTCTGTGTGGAGGTTCTTGAAACTGCTGCAGCATAAACCAAGTTACGTATGTGGGAAAGTTGAATTAGATTTGTTATGCTAATAAAAAGTCAATTAAGTTGACTCAGCTGGTTCTCTAACAGAGCTGAAGTTCTAATGGTTGCTCAGAGGTGAGCAGAGATGACTATGAAAAGCTATTCATTTGTTTTGAGGACAAACACATTAATTTGCATTTTAGTAAGTTGCTCAGTTAGTGTATTTTAAGTGTCTAACATGTAATTGGGGTTTTTTTGCCTGTTGGCTACTGCAATATTGCAGTTGCGAGTTTTCTTTGGTTGGATTTTTTGTTGTTGTTGTTTGTAAGAAAACTGTCTTATGCTAGGCACAAGAAAGAACAAAGTCAACGAAGTTTTGCAATAAAATGTCATTTTATGGTAAGAAGTAACAGAACTAAGCCCAAGTCTGACTTTTAAGTCTCGCATATTAGAATGAGGATGGAAAACTGCTCTGTGTACCTTCTAAATTGGGTGTTCATAGCAGGCAAGCAACAGTAGTAAAAAGCTTCCTTGAAGTTCTAAATTATCATGCACTGACTCTGTTCTCCTTCTAGTTCAAAGAAATAAGCTTTGCCTATGAAGTATTGTCAAATCCCGAGAAACGTGAATTATATGATAGATATGGAGAACAGGGTCTTCGAGAAGGTAGCGGTGGAAGCAGTGGAATGGACGATATTTTCTCCCATATCTTTGGTGGCGGATTGTTCAATTTCATGGGTGGGCAGAGTAGAAGTCGTAATGGCAGAAGAAGAGGAGAAGATATGATGCATCCACTCAAGTGAGTATCTTGATACTGCAGTTTGGACTTCGCAGCTTTCCTGACCACACTTGACTCATTGGCGTTCACAGCATGATACCAGCTGCTGAACTTGAACTGCACGATTACTGGGAAAGCGTGTGTGTGGTGGGTTTGATTTTTGTGGTGGTTAGGGTTTTGGTTTTTTTTAAGCCGTGCTTGACTGTCACATCTAATTGTGTTTTGTAGATCTCTGCTTACAGTCATGACTGGCTTTTTGCCTGCTGAGCAGGTCCTTTTTAAGTTGTTCTCAAGTCAAGCTGCATCTTTCCTGTGGTTGGCAAATCCTGCTTAGTTGCTCTGTTTACTTTGAACATGCTCGCTTAGTTTAGTAGCTAGTATTGCATGCTGTGTTGTTAATTAGCTTCGGTTTTGTTGTTATTTGTGAACACTGATGCCAGGCAACCTTTTGAGTTGAAATTTCTATCCACCAACAGACCCTTTTAGAAGAAATACTAAATGTGCTTATAGATGTCTATCAATATAGGGAGGTTATTGAAGTTTGATAGTGTATTCAAGAGCTTCTAGAAAAAGTTGAAACACGAACAAATCTAAAGAATTAAGCGGCCTTGGGGACGTGTTAACCCCTCCCCACTAAACTATCTTGTGTGGGAAGCCCAGTATAGTGATAAGTATTCTGTATTCTTATGTGTGCATGCTGGAAGTATTGTCAGGACTGTCTAGAGAGGTTTCTTTCTCACCTGCCTGGTAGAATTTAAAACAACCAACCAACCAAACAACAATGACTAGGTAATAAAATGTAAAATGCTAGATCAGCTTGTTTCCTATTGAGAAACACAAGCGACCCTGTCTGGTTTTTTTCTGATTAAATTACAGATTTTTTTTTTCTGAAACTATGTTCAGGATTACATGTGTATATTCATATGTATGGAATATTTTTAAATGACTTCTTGTGAAACCTGAAATGATGGTGCTTTAAAATGTTATTTTATTAGCAGATTTAGTCTTTTTATGAAGATCTATTTTTCTTTAATTTGACCTAGGCAAGTATTTTAATTACATGGGGAAAGAAAGTTGTTAAATGATAACTCAGGAGAAATGCTTTATTTTGTAGAGTCTCTTTAGAAGACCTGTATAATGGAAAGACAACTAAACTACAACTTAGCAAGAATGTCCTTTGTAGTGCATGTAATGGGTAAGTTTTATGTTTCTGAGTTCTCTGGTTGCTTTGTTGGCAAATAGTGTCACGAAGCATCTCCTGCGTCAGATCTGTCAGTATTTGAGTGTCTGGAGCCTGCTCTCAGACTAGAAAATTGTTGAACTTGTGATAACTGTTGATGGAACTATAACTGTTCAAGGGCTTTGTTTGGGGGGATGTGAGGAGGAGAGAACCTAATTATAATTGGCAGTGCAATTAGGCACGTTAACCTACTGATGCAGAGGGTTTTTTTGTTGTATGTTTCTGAAAAAAACTACTTTCCATGCAACTGGTGCTTTCTATTCCAGGCAGGGAGGGAAGGCTGGAGCGGTTCAGAAATGTAACGCTTGCCGGGGCAGAGGTGTCCGTATCATGATCCGACAGCTGGCTCCCGGCATGGTGCAGCAGATGCAGTCCGTGTGCTCCGACTGCAACGGAGAAGGTACGTCAGGATAACCCTGTTACTGTATCAACCTCCTGCTGAAATCATGGGAGGAACTGAGCCGGACAGTTGTGCTCCCGTCTGGTCAGTTGGGTCTCAGTCTAATGACAACAGGGAGAAATGGTTTTACTGAGAACAACAGCAACACTTAGTGTTTAATGTACTGAAAAGCAGTTTGGAAGCTTGAACAGTAAGGATTGATTGTTTTTTAAAAAACTTAGGTTTGAATATTACTTATTGCTATTACTTTTGTGTTAAAGTAAAAAGCAAGATTTTGTTGTTTGAGGAGCTTTTTGTCTTTTTGCAGTCTCCTAATATCCAAGGTCAGGTTTGGGTTAAAAATGGAAACATTTTAACTTGATCAAATTAAGAAGATACCTTTTGCTGAATTGGTTGTTATTTGGGGGAGCAAGTTCAGCACATGGTCTGCACTTCATGTGATTCCTTTTTAGATCTGCAGTTTGTAGAGTAGTAATGTAACCTGGTGGATTTTACCGTTCACAATGCTCCGAAATTTCAGAGTTGTATTTTGTGACTAGTCAAAACATTTCATAAGTGATGCTGTTTTGAACATTGTGTTTTCACAGCTTACAATACCTAACCTACACGTTTAGTAGTTCCAAATGCATCATAATGTTATGTTTAGTTTCACATAAAGTGGTTTACACTGGCAAGTTTAATGTCTTAAGCCAATTGCATCTGCTTGTGGCACTTAAGGAAGTATTGGAAATAAGTACTGAAATCGTACAGTGCATATGGCCTAATATTTTGGTTACTCTGTACAAAGACAATGGCCTACCTGAAAAATAAAGATGAAATAGAGAATTTAAGCTGCTTTGGATAGCCATCCTTCAGTTTGCTGGAAAAAGTAATTGCCTTGCTACAGGTGATCGATAATGTGAAAAACTGTTCTGTTCCAGAATACAAAAGCGAAATCCCTTATGTGTCAGAAAATGCTCGATCCTTTTTGTGGGAAGACCCTTGGCTGAAGCTGTGACTTGACCAGCTCTCTTCCCCTTGTTTTGTACGCAAGGCTCCAGTTGTACTGGCTGCGTTTCCGCAGTACTTGGTGGTGGTCAGTGGCCAGAACCCATCATCCTTTCTTTGCTGTCATTAACAGAAGTGGAACTAAGTTTCTCAACTTCATTGAAGTAGTTCAAAATTTGTATTCTGACTTTTAAGGGTTCGGTTTGGTTTTAGCTTCATCCTTTCTCTTATAGCTGCCATCTTTCAGCGTAACAAGGAATGGAAAAGTAGGCGCTTTTGTTTTTGTAAGAGTAGTAAGTTGAGTGGCAAGGAGACTGGAATCAAATTAAGACTTAAGGAAACTAGAAGCTATAGACAAAGTCTTGTTTTGCCTTTCTTTAGAGCACACTGCCTTTTCAAAACCCTTGGTAAGACAGCTTGGAAGGTTACATATATCTTGGGTTTTTTCCTTCCCCCTGTTCCAGCTGGGGTAAATTGAGCCTGGCTTTCCTCTTGGGAGCAATTCTTAAAGCAACATCTAAATGACTAGTTGTGTTGCATGTACTTTTCAGCCTACTTTAAAATATTTTTTTTTTTTAATTCAGAATTGGATGCAATTATGAGGAGATCTCTGAACTCCAAACTTGTCTTTCTTTAGGTGAAGTAATTAATGAAAAAGACCGCTGTAAAAAATGTGAAGGGAAGAAGGTGATCAAAGAGGTAAAAATACTTGAAGTCCATGTAGACAAAGGCATGAAACATGGGCAAAGAATTACATTCAGTGGAGAAGCAGATCAGGCTCCCGGTGTGGAACCAGGTGATATTGTCCTCTTACTCCAAGAAAAGGAGAATGAGGTAATGCTTTTGAGTTTATTTTTTAAACACCTTTTATCCTAGTCTTTCATATTAAAGTGATATAGATGGCTGTTCATTTTAGAGTAATTCATGCAGTTGCAGCTCTGGGAGAAATGGTGAATAGCTTTTAGTAGATTTACAGCAAGTAATGTGGCTTTTATGGTGCACCAGAAAAAACTTGGCGAGTCTGTAGCCGGAGGACGTGCAGATTCTGGTGCTTCGTGCTGCCAGTAAAAAGCAGCTTTCCCAGGTAGGCTCGGGCTGGCTTGGGTAGAGTGAATGCAGGAAAGAGCCGTTCAGGATGTTAACTGCAATCTGCTTTGCTTGTGACACTAACAAAATTCTTGTGACATGGCAGGGAACGCCTATTAAAATCCCCCGATGGTGCTTTCTATCTCTGCTGCTGTGGTTGTGGAGATATAACTCGGAATGCTGATGGTACTGATTCATTTAACAAAATAAAGAACCACCATTATTTTATACGAGTTTCAGGCTTACGCTTACTGTATTCTGGAGTGTATACATTGCACTTTTGAATTAAATATTGCAATTTATATTCTTCTCTGTTTAAAACTCACTTAGGGCAGAGTTTTGAATGCTGTTGTTTAGAAAGACCAGGTATTAGTATGATGAAATAAGAAATAGTTTGTGTGTGATATTCTGGAACAAATGTTAAATGGAATGGTGAGGAGAGAAATTCTGCTGTGACACAAAGAATAGCACTGGGTACAAATTTAAATTTCAGTTATATATTAAGGATATAATGTCGGTCATCTGAAAATGAGGTACTTTGTAAGCTTTTCAAAGCTGTGTCAAGGATTGCTAATTTGTCAAGCAGTTTTGCACAGTTCTTTACATACCCTTATCTTCTTTCTTCTGCAATACTGGTTGGAACGGAGCATTGCAGTTGATTTTGACTACGATAAGGGAGAAACAGGCTGTAAACCTACAGAACAGTCAGATGTTGACAGCGGCAAACTCCAGATGGTGGATGTCACTTGTGTCTTTGTCTTCTAATGAACTACATCTAGTTTTACAGTACAGTATAATTCTGAAAAATACCTTGTGTCCTAGTGAGTAAAACTAGACTGTGAAGCTTTTAGTGTTCTTTAAATTGCCCTTGAGGTGGGAGTCCTGGTTCTGCCAGGGCTCAAGCTGACATTTACTGACTAGGAGTCCTGAGTGATACAGCTTGAAGATCATGTATGACAGCTGCGCACTAAGTGATCGAAGCCCTGCGGTCCATTAAAGTCAGCTGAAGCAGCGGTGCAGGGGGACGGGTTAAATGCAGGAAACAGAGGGGTGGTTTCTGTACTGTGGTGGACTGTTGGCAGGTTTGTTCATAGGCTGCTTGTGTAGAAGGTGTTGAGGATGAGGCTGCCTGGTTTAACTGGAACCTGACAGCACAGCACAGAGTGTGGTTTCACTTATCTTAGATGACACTTTGATCGGGCACAAACTTTCCAAGAATGTTAAGCTATTTTAGTTAACAGAATCACGTTAACTTTGTATGAAGGCTATTGCTCTGACATTGAATTTTAAGACTAAACAATAATGAATTCCAAGTGATGAGTCTTGTGGAGATAGCATTATAGGACTAGACAAGATAACTACTGGTTTGGGGTGTTTTTTTTAAGGTTTTCCAGCGGGATGGGAATGACTTGCATATGACGCACAAGATTGGACTTGTCGAAGCACTGTGTGGATTTCAGTTCACATTTAAGCACCTTGATGGACGTCAAATTGTGGTTAAATATCCTCCTGGAAAAGTAATTGAACCAGGTAAGCTTGACCTGATAAGGATGACTTACTACACTTTTGTGATTCTTGAACACTTAATCCCATTCTTGTTGTTCTGTTAAATGAACCCGGGCTAGAGAAATGAAGAGAATTGTACGGAGAAAGACTTGTTCCGAAGTAGCACTCTCTAGCTTCCTTCTCTTTGAATTACAGGTTGTGTTCGTGTAGTTCGAGGTGAAGGAATGCCACAGTATCGCAATCCTTTTGAGAAGGGGGATCTTTACATTAAATTTGATGTTCAGTTTCCTGAAAATAACTGGATTAGCCCAGAAAAGCTTTCAGTAAGTATGCAAAGTGTGTGTATTGTACCTCACGTGCGTGCTTTCAGTGCTTACATTTAGATGCAAGTACAGTTGTTCTGATGTTGTTTGTGGGCAACATGTAACTTGAAAATACCCATTGGAATATGAATTTATGCATCTTGTGTTTAAGAGCTGTGCAGATGTTGGGCAGACAGGGGCAGGAGGGAGAATCCTCCTGCTGCTGTGTGATAAGTTTTCAGAATACAACTGTATTTACTGATTGCACTTTTGGTCAATGATACATTGAGCTCTTAGTCATCTTTAAGTGGTGTCTTCCAGTTGATACAAATACTTTGGATACTTTTAAATGAGTATGCACTTCAGAGTTTACAACAGCGTAGACTTCAAGACTCCCTCTCGGAGCAGGTTTGGTTTAGAAGTTGTGGGAAACTCTCGAAGTTTGTAGATGCAGTACTGAATACACTTCTTTTTTTGGGGCAGGAACTTGAAGATCTTCTGCCAGCTAGACCAGAATTTCCCAATGTAATTGGTGATGCAGAAGAGGTAGATCTTCAGGAATTTGATACCACTCGTGGTTCTGGTGGCGGCCAGAGACGTGAAGCTTATAACGATAGTTCTGATGAAGAAAGCAGCCATCATGGACCTGGGGTACAGTGTGCCCACCAGTAAACGTTTGTCTAAAAAGTTGCACAAGGATTTTCTTTAAAATTTTGCCTGACTTGTTTTCAACAATCCAGCTGGATTGTATAAGTAATCCAGATGAACCAATGGACATCTATTGCTGTATGTGTAACTTTTAAATTGGTCTATAGTATCTACAGAGTGTAATTTAAACTAACCACAAGCTTACATCTTCATTTTGACTGTGTAGCAGAATAAAGCACTTGAAAGGAAGACGAGACTCCTTTTCACATGGGTTTTAAGTTTGTCCTCGTATCTGTGCTTGATTTTTACCAGTTTTGTGTAGATTTTAAGTTTCATCTTTTAAATTCAAATTCTACATTGTAAAGTTTGTGTACAACTTGTCCTGAGGCTTGGTATTTGGCTGCACCTGCATAAGCTGCTACAAGTAGAATAAAGAATTTCATAGCCTGTATCTATCATCTAGATGCATGGTAATTGGGCTTTGCACATAATGGGTTTAGAGCTGACTGGGAACAATGGAAGACTTAATTAGAAGTGGTTGTAAGTTTTTTCTACCATCTTGTGAACGGTTTCTGAAATTAAATAAAAGCAGTTGGTGTATAATATATTTCTTTTGCCTTGTAGCTCTTACTTGCCCAGTGCCTCTAACTAATCTGTGCACGGAGAGGTTTTGTAGCTGGTGGACATTTCATATACACAGGGAGGCCGCAGGTGCTTTCAGACCAGGCTGCAGTTAGATCGGTTGTGTGCCACACGTATAAAAGTCTTTTCTTGAAATGAGAGATGACTAAATGAGCGTGGGGAAGGCTGCAGCCATTTCCCGTTGCATGAAGAAAACACAAGGATACCAGAGTTGACTTGGATCGCAAGACTTTTTAAATACAGATGATTAAATCCCCAAATAACAATGTCTTTCTCTTAGCCTTTAAATCCAATTCAAAGCCTGATCCAGCCAGACTTCTAGAGAAATGTTTCCAGTTTGGAAAAAGTCTTTGCAAAAATAAACATTATGTCTGGCAAGTTATGGTTGCTTTAAAAAGAGATTGAGATTAGTATTGTATGTGACAAAAAAAGTGGGACCTGGAAACATACTAAATGTAGATGGTTCTGTGACTCTTCCAGTAGTTTGCATGTTCTAACTACTGAGACATTAAGTTCTCCAGCTTCAGTTCTGTTCCTCTTTATGTGCTTTTAATTGGTAAAAATACCACAACAAAGGGAAAATGTGACCCTAAATAATGATCAGGTGCAGTGAGTTATTGAAGCACTTTGTTAAATGCTGAGTGAGTGTGAACTTGGGCTGCTGAACTGCTTCTCCATCCTGAGTTTCTCCCCTGGTGAGGTGAGGAAGCTGGGAGATGCCTCTACTTTTCCTCACAAAGCTGAAGTGTGAATTGATTAATTATTGCTGAGATAGTTGTTGACACTTTGCCAATGAGGTTGGAGAGTTCCCATGTGCTTGGGTAGGAATCTGCATGTCAGTGTTGCTGAACATTTTGTCCTAGACTCTCAGAACCGAAGCAAGAATAAATACTGTTTCTCCTTGATTTCAGTATTGATCTTTTATGCTGTGGCATTCGCATCTGGTGAACCTTTACTTTCATTTAGTGAATCTTCAGGTTGCTTTTCATGAAGCTGTGGTTATGTACTGATCCTTTCTCCTGATCTATTTCTCCAAGAAGTCAGTCACCTTAACCTGGAATGCCTGAACACTTAAAACACCTGTTTCTGCTTTTGAAGTAGTAGCTTTAGGATTTACCTCCTTAGAAACCAGAGTGTGTACTCTCAACTCTTTATCTCCTTAATTTCAAATTCCTTTTTTCTGGGGGATAGAGGAAGGCACTCGTGGTCACTTTCTGGGTCTCGTGTTGAAGTGAAGGGGCTGAGGGAAGGCTGGTCATTGTATGTAGTGCAAGTTTGTCCTGTTTCAGTCCTGGGATGGCATTAACTTAGGCTCCTGACAGCATCTTTTAATGAGTGGTGACTTCTTCAGTTACCTGCATTATATTTCCTGCTCTACTACGAGGGTATCCCTTCACAAAGTAGTGTAGAAAAAAAAAAATCACATAAATTCACAATCTGTACTGTCTTGGTTTCAATATTTAAGTTGCAAGCAAGACACTATGACAATTACTAATGCTTTAGTAGTTAGAGGTGGTACTATAAACAAATGAGTATTTCTGTATGTTGAGGGAGGAACAAAATGCCACCACCAGAACTGCCTTAAAACCATTTTTTAGTTGACACTTTTTAATATCTTTAATATTGGCCTCAAGAAGCCAAAAGGAAAACAACTTGGGTGGTCTTGTCGAGCTTATTTTGTGCCATCTCTTTCTGCATCCACAGTGACTAAAACTGACTGCAAGTTGACTCGAGAGTCTGATCTGTCCTCTCACGTGCGTTTAATTCCCAAGGTGTTCCCAGCGTGTGTCTGTTTGTGACCCTGCCCGTGCTGTGGTGCTTGTTCACAGGATGGGTGAGGCCAAGTTCTTTTGAAAAACAGGTTTGCAAAGAGGGCAGTAGTAACCAGCAGAAGATCCATTAGTGCTGCTTGAAGCCTCTCTTACCAAATTTAAAAGGAACATTGTGGATATAAAAAGAAGGCCAGAGGGTTCCTCGCTCAGTGACGAGTCCTAAGGATGACTTCAGTTGATTGAAGAGTCCTTGTGCTTCTGCACAGTGAACATCCCGTGAACTCACTGTTGTGTCAGGGCCCAGAAACGCTTTCCCAGCTCTTAGTAGGAGCCTTTTAGTCACAAAAAAGCTGATCTCTGAATCGCAGCTCAGAAAACACTTCAAGATCAGGCTGGATTAAACACAAGCAGCTTCTCCTGTGGTGTGACTGAGATCACAATAACAACGTGAGCGTACCTAAAACTGGAAAAACTGCAGGCTTCAGTATTGCAGTGCAATTTGAGTTACCTTAGTGAATAGTTAAATCATTGATGATGACATGTCCATTTAACTGCAATAATCAAAAGCTGATACCCCATTGATGGAATGCTCATGTCAACTTAAGGGGAAATTGATATTCAGGTTAAACTACTGAGTTACAGAACTATTCCTGTTTTGTAAATGTCATGTGTAATCTGAATGAGAGTTTCATTCCTGTATTTTCTGATTACCACGCAAGAGCATAGTTTTAATCCAGGTTTGATAGTGTTTTAACTTCACATTCTTTACCAATTTTGTCTCCTGTGCCTTGGAAAACTTCATATTTTTTCCTTATTTGAAATTTGTGACCTTTGCTTCCTTAAATGGAGCAAGGGTGGAAGCAAAACAGAAGAAAAATCTCATGTTTTAGTTCAAAGGGTCAGAGTCTTTCATACCATCCCTTACTGCATTGAGAACACTTGAACTGAAACCACTGGCAGAGTAAAAGCCAAGTGCATCCTCACCTTCTAAAAATACCAGGGCAGCAGAGCAACTGCTGGACCAGCATCTTTACCCAGGAAGACGGGAAAAGCGTTTCCTATAAGTTCCTCAAAAGTACATGAGGACTAGAAAAATGGGGTTGACAGCACAGGTTCAGTGAGCCCAGGTCAGCACCTGTCACTGCACGAGACCAGAGGCAAGTGCTGTTCTGTGTCACAGGCACACGTGCCACCTCAGAACTCAAGTTCCACACCTTAAAATGCTATTTAAGAATTCAGCTTAATTCCAGAGTTAGATTCAAGGAGAAGACTAAATGCAAGTAGAAAACCAACCCTGCATTCTGCTTGGGGCGTGCAGGGAAGAGGGGCATTCAAGAGCTCTATGCTTGGGAATAGTTATGTTGAAAACCAGAGTCCTATTTAGAATATCGGAGTTAAGACTTTAAATGCAACCTATTACTGTTCATTTTGCGACAAACTGAGGTTTGGTGTTAACTAAGCCTTTTATGAAGAAGTTGAAGTGGATTTTCCTCTGCTTTTGGTATCCTTCATAGAGATAACAGGAATTTAATAATACACATCATACTGTAAGCTTTTACTGAAAAAAGTTTACTGGGCAGTATACAGCTTTATTAAAACAGACATTCTCAAAACACTTCAGAGGCAGCAAGCATGAGCTGTCACGAATATTCTGCAGTCACAAGACACTTCCATTAATTCATTTTAGCTGTCGCCTTTCCATATAGCACAGTCAGCTCACTCTAAGGGGGGAAAAGTCATTTTAGTTCAAGCTGCCCAACAGAACTCGGAAGAAGAGTCGCTATTTATTCTGAAGCCAGCGGTGAGCAAGCGCTCGCACCGTTGCCTGCAGAGGCAGGTCACATAGAAAACACAAAGCAGCTTCCAGACCTTCAGCTTAACTCAGACAGCTGCATTCAGGTCTAAACAACCATAAGACTGTAACTAAATATTTCTTCTGTCCAGATAGATTTCTAGTGCTGCACATTACTTCGTCCCAAAGCCCAGGAGAGTGAGGCACCATGTGCTACCGAGTTCTGTTCCACTTCATCCTGCTTCAAAACAACTCCCTTCCCCGAGCCAAAGGTCAGCTACCGTTCCATTGCAGCGGAGAACAACAGGAGTATAGTTCTTACTCAGCAAGGGACACAGAATAATAGAGATTATCAAGGAATCGAAACTTGGCTCTGGGTTTGTAAGCCCTCGTGAGGACGAGATGGAGAGCAGCAGTTTGCTCGCACGGCAGCGGAGACACCAGCGCAGTCTGCAAGGACTGGGTTTCTGCCTCTGCTGTCTCTCAGGCAATTACCAAACCGCACACACTTGTTTGAGTCATTTACTTTTCCAAGTTACCTGCGTGTAGCAGTTCTCCCTTGCCCTGTTCCTCCCTCCAGTTTACAACCACCAATTTAGGCTTTGCCTCCAAAGAGGTAAAGCACTTAGAATTTGTATTCGTGACAGTGTCTCGCCTGAAAACCTGAGACTAGGTGTCTGAATATTTATATGCAAGCCGACTTTATATGCAAGCTTACCACTAAGTTATGAATACGCTGTATCGTGTCTTGTCTTAGCAGTTGCACATCAATATTATGGAGGTCTCCACCAGCCGTACAGAGTGTCTAAACATGAAAAGAAACAGTTTTAAGACAAAAATTATTCTGAAAGTCTTTATTTGCATGGCCAGCTTTCCTGAAAAATCACGTGCTTCCCTGCTACACAGCAAAACTTTAATAACTATTCCTCCTTTTGCTTAGCAGCAACTTATTTAGGGATAGCAAGAGCTATTCCTATCAGACTCTTCACAGTTTATCAATTACTTTAAGATGAAAACATGAAAAAAAAGAGTTTGATACCTGTCCATCAGCCAGAGGAATGTTCACGAACGGCACAGTTTTATCTTGGGGTGCCGATTTGCTCCTCAGTACCATGCCATGAGCTCTGCCACCGCTGGGTTCCGTTCTGCAGACACTGCGGTGTAGCCCAGCACTGGAACACAACAAAAACGTCATCCTGAGCTTGACTCCCTCGGCTCTGCAGGAAACTGTCGAGCATTTGCAAACACAGCAAAGAGAAAGGCAGCGGTGTTTAATTGTTTGGGGACTAGTCCAGCCCCAGCAGCATCTCCCAGCACCACAAGGTAACGAGTCGTGACCATTAACGCTACGGCTGCGGGCCAGCCAGCAAGCTGACATTCCAACCACACGGTAACAAGGACGTCCACTCTCCCATGGTTTTGCAAAAAGGAAACTTCATGCCCTAGGGTTTCAGATAAGAGGTGTGCCGTATCTGCCTCCCGCAGATGGGGGTATCAAGAAATACCAAAGCTGCTCGCTCCCAGAGGTACCAAATTCCTGAGCTGCTTTCATGATACAGTTGTTCTTACGCCACTTCAAAACAATGTAAGATTTGGGTATCTTCTGCATGGAAACAAGCCTCTGAAATTCACAGCAGGCCAAGGTGAAACTCAACTGGATCCTGGAACCAGCCAGTGGTTAAGTTACAAGTTTTGACCCCCTCTCTTCAGCTGATGACTCTGCCAAAGCCAAACTTATGCTCTGAGAATTAAAGCTGTAAACTACACCTTAACAACAATGGAGAGGAGTAGAGTTTATACTCCAAATCGGTGTGGTGTGGGTTGTTTTTCTTGGGGTGGGGTTTTTTTTTTTTTCCTCTCTCCTCGGTTTGCTTGTGACATGAAATCCTTCACCTCCACGAGAACATTAGTGAACATCCCCGTTCAAAGCAGGTGGTGTGACGGGTTCACATCCCTGCTACCAAATTTAGTGGCAGATCATTAAGATCTATTAAATCTAGACTGATGATGATTGATATCATGATTGATATTAACGTAGATACAGAACGTCTCAGTATTTAACAAAATTTTTTATTAAGAACAAGGTGAAAAACCCTTACCTTTTAGATACCTTTGGCATGGTTTTGAAATTTGTGGCACCACAATCAGAAGCAAGAGACTTCACGGTGTCAGTCATACCTGCGGAAGAGTGACCAGACCTAAAGAAAACAAGAGAAAAAAAGTCGTTGTTGGTTTTGTTGTTGTCGCTTTTAAATTTTATGCGATTTCCTTCTCATCTGCTGTAGGGTTTCAGCTGGGATGGAGATAGACAGCTGGGGAATTGGAGCTTGTTGGAGAGGCCCGTGACGGATCTAGTCTAAGTCCACATGCAGACACGGCAGAGCAGGAACGGGTCGATTCTGCTCGCAGAGAAGAGGGGGCTGCAATACCTGAGCTGAGCATAGAGCAGCATCCACGGCTTTCTGTCTGAGTGTGCCCAAAGTTCCTTGGGAAGTTTCTTTTTCAGCAGGAATTAATTGTTCTAGATTACTTCTCAGGATGTTCGTCCTGAATCCAGAGAACCACATTTTTCCAGTTTTGGATTTTCGCTCAGAGATCTTGATGACAGAAGTTTCTCTCACTCTTATCTCCCTTTTCCCACGCGCATTTTGGAGATACAAGGGCATGCGGTTTTGGCCCAGTGTTAGCGCACTTGAATAAAAACAACCTTCCAAGACTGAAAAGTTCAACTTCCCCAGGCAAATCAACCTTCCCTACTTCGATTTTGCTGAGCTAAAATTTCTATAATCCCAATTCAAGGAAGCAATTAAACCTGGCTAAGATTTTAAATTTTTTCTTTCAGGCACATTAAACACCGGTACGTTATTTAAACCGCATTTCTCTGAAGACAGAGCGGTATCGGAGTAAGCGCCAGCGGGTACAAGTTCGCACATGGAACCGCAGGTGTAGCGGGAGCTTCTCAAAAAACCAGCCGTCCGCCAGTTCTTTAATTCATTAGGTCTTATGGTGAGACTTGAACTTGAGCGCTACTTATAGTCGCAACGGATCAGGTGTTTTGGCAAACGTGTATCTTCCCGTGAACGACACCCTCCTTTCCGCTACGTATGAGGGCACAAGGATTACAGAACACGCCAACACGTCCGCGGGCCTCAGATCTCGGCTGCCTGAGCAGAAAGGAGTTTTATTCGGCATTCACAAGTTCAGGTGAGTTAAATAAGCTCCCAAAAGGTCAGTCTTACCTAGAAAGAGGGGTCAGTTTGCCACTGAAACCAGAGGCCAATGAAACCAACGACTTTGTTTTGGAAACCTGAAAACATATGTGGAAGACTGCAGTTAAAAGGAGTGGCATTTTAAGGCAAAATGATAGTTATTACCAGGGAACAATACTGAAAGGATTCAGTTGAAAAAGAGTTCAGCCCCATAGTGCTGCCTTTTATGTAGTTCTGCATAGACATAAAATGGCAAATACACATTCCAAACCAAGAGCTTCGTAACGCTAAAATATACTTGTTCATACTGAAGGCCTGTACAAACAGCCGCCTTTCTAACAGACGCCCTTCCAGCTTGTAAACCCTCATAATTGATTCCTGTAACTCTGCACGTAATCTTTCTGTCTCTGTTCTCATCTTGCTCTGGACCGCAGGTCGTGCTGAGGCGGTACCACGAATACACCTGCGCTGTTGGGTTCAGACATCGAGGTGGATGAGAACGCACAAGTCAGCCAAACCTAGAAAAGCAGGTTTTAAACCTTACAGAGCGTTTTCTTTAAAAAAAAAAAAAAAAAAGTTTCAGCAAAAAATGGTTTCTCAAACCATCGAGACTTTTTGGCAAGTCAGAAGAGAATGCCTGTGCCGTTATTTGCAAGTTTGCACGAATGAGTTACCAGAAGTGCAGGTACCATATTCCATTATGAAATTAGTTCACTACACAGTTTAGCCTTGATTAATTTGAAATACATTGAATTTAACCCAACTGATTTTTCAAACAAACGGCCGGGCTGCTCATGGATCCCGCAGGGCTCAGAGCTGATTAAACCCTCACGTTATTCGTTCAGAATAAACTTACTTTTTTAGACATCTTCTTTGCAGATGTATGCTTGGCATCTTCATATTGAACAATGGTAGTTACCTTAACTAGAAACACATTAGAAAGACAAGGAAAAAAATGTCGTGAAGAGCACAGAGCAGTTCTGCTGCCCCACGGGACGCGCCTGGGACCGAGTCCAGAGCCAACGACGCGCGTTTGTCACAGACCCGCTGACACGCAGGGCAGGTAAGGGACACTAGATAACCCTTCAGCCCCCAGACAAAACAGGAGTATTTCTGCGGCAGTGTCCCTCTCGTTGCGTATTCTGGAGTATAAAGAGAAATAGTATTTTCCTTACAAACCTCAACGGGCAGGAGGTCAAAGGGGAACCTATGAGAAAACGGGGGTGACTTTCCGGGCTCTCCCGCTACACTGTGAAGCACCGACAAGTCACTTAAATCTCTTTTCTCACCACTTTCAGTGATAAATCCAAAGGGCAGGAACTCTTATGTTTCAAAGACCTCAACAGCAGCATAGCTCATGATCCTCCACAGCGAGTGCTGGGGGGACCTGTATGTTACACTTCTAGTTATACACTTTTCCCTCTTATATCCTTCAAGCTTAACATTCAGTTCACAAATACCCAGTTCAAACCAATAAAATAAAAAAAAAAAAAATTAAAGCCTAAGCTATATATGATTGGATTGACTTGCCTTTTCTGCTGTTGGTCCTCACCAGTTTTGGATTTGGTATGTCTTCTAGAGAAGAGTCAGCCTACAAGAAATGTTTATCCAACAAGGGAAGGTCAACAGATTTTGCCCAGTAAATGCATATTATCCTACAAAAGGCAGTGACCTAAACGGGCATTTAAAAAAGTGACCGAAGTGGGATTGGCTAAACACTAGTTTATTTTTTTCGGAAACATCTGGACTTCTGCCTGCAGATGACCCTAAAGCTTTAAGGAACGCCCACAACGGCAGCATGGCTGTCTGTCCAGCCTTTTCTTATTATCTTCTATTTAGAAAGACAGCCAAGCAAAAATAATTTATCTGAAATGTTTACAGCAGGGAGAGAAGAATTCTGTTCTGTAAGCTGTGATAAAATTTGAAAACACACACTTACCACTACAGCAGCAAGAGCCACTTCCTCCCCTCCTTCCAAACCTGTAACTCAAGAAGATTTAACTTGTTTATGTACTATTACCTGCATAATTATTATCTGCAGGTTCTTATCCTACGGGCTATGAAGCCGAACAAGTAATTCAGGATTGAACAAGATTCAAGCCTTGTAGGACAGTCACTGCTACAAAACAACAATTAAAATCTTAAGCGATATCAGCATGTTTGATCTTCGCAAGGATACTCAGCGTAGTCACACAGAATATAAACCGAATTCAAAGGAAAAAAACCCCATACGTTCCTCTGCCGAAAGCCGATGCTTTTAGGCAGAAGCCTTCAAGACGGACATAGAAATAAGGATGCAGCAAAGGCTTACAGTAAACTCAAGTTCTTCAAGAGTCTTAGGTTTAGTCTTTGGGCGGCCCCTGCAATTTCCAGCTGAAAGGCAGGCTCCAAAAACATCACTTCTCATCAGAATATTCATCCAACACTGACCACATACCACTGCTTAAACTGCCGCATAAATGCAAGGCTAAAATCAAACTTGTTCACTCATCGTCACAGGTAAATGACTAGATGAGAAAGGATCACAGAATCCCAGAGTGTCAGGGGTTGGAAGGGACCTCGAAAGCTCATCCAGCCCAATCCCCCCGCCGGAGCAGGAACACCCAGATGAGGTTACACAGAAGGTGTCCAGGCGGGTTGGAATGTCTGCAGAGAAGGAGACTCCACAACCCCCCTGGGCAGCCTGTAGTAAAAGGCTTCAAATTAGCAGAAGGCAAAATAATCTCTGTGGGTGGAACGAACAGACAGAAAGAAGTGCTTAAAGTTTTTATGCACACAAAACGCTAGCTTTCTCATGATTCCTCATCTCTTCAGATGACTGAGGAGCACACACAAGGGAAGGTTCCGGGCTGCACACACCGTCACCTGCCAGCTCTACAGCAGTGTCACCGCTCAGTCCCTGCTCTCAGCACCCTCGCCCGCTCACCGTGCTCAGCACGCGCGGCCAACGCTCATGGGAGGCACCAAGTTCACCGGTTTTCTGGTACCGGCCAAGGGCACGTCCTGCTGTGCCACGAAGATGCTGGAGGGAGTGGAGCATCTCCCGTGTGAGGAAAGGCTGAGGAGCTGGGGCTCTGGAGCTGGAGAAGAGGAGACTGAGGGGTGACTCATTCATGGGGATCAATATGGAAAGGGGGAGTGTCAGGAGGATGGAGCCAGGCTCTTCTGGGTGACAACCAGTGATAGGACAAGGGGCAATGGGTGCAAACTGGAACACAGAAGGTTCCACTGAAAGATGAGAAGAAACTTCTTCCCGGTGAGGGTGGCAGAGCCTGGCCCAGGCTGCCCAGGGAGGTTGTGGAGTCTCCTTCTCTGCAGACATTCCAACCCGCCTGGACACCTTCCTGTGTAACCTCATCTGGGTGTTCCTGCTCCGGCGGGGGGATCGGGCTGGATGAGCTTCCGAGGTCCCTTCCAACCCCTGACTCTCTGTTATTCTGCGAGCTGATGCGCGTCCCTCGCAGGTCCCAGCCCACACTCACTCAGGAAATCTTTGGTGCTCATGTTCCTGACGGCAACCGGCATCTTCAGCAGCTCCACCGCGAACGCCTTCTCAGCGGTTTGCAAGAGCGAGCTGAGCTCTCCCTTCATCTCCCGGATGTGTTCCTTGGCTTTAAAACAAAACAGGCTTTCACCGCCGCGCGCCTTACGCGCTCCCGAGCACAAGCGCTGCTGGAGCAGATTGAAAAAAAACGAAGTGAAGCGAACGCGTAACCCGCTGCAGCCGCCTCGGGGGTCGCAGGTCAGAGGCTGCTCGGGCTGCCGAGGGACGGGGGGGACATGGGACGAGGGGACACACGCGGGGCGGGGGGGGGACCCGAGCGCCGCCCGCGCTCCGGCCGGCGCCGCTGAGCGGCCGCTGCCCGCGGGAGCCGCCCCGGCCCGCCCGGAGCGCAGGGCGGCCCGGGCCCTACCCTGCTGGTCGAAGTCTCTGAGGAAAAGCGCCAAGCGCTGCTCCTTCTTCTCCCGGAGCGCAGCCCCGCGCTCCGGCCCCACGCCCGAGTCGGGGCTGCGCCGCCCGCCCGCCGCCCTACGCGGGGACATCGCTGCCGGCCCGTGGGACGAGCGCATCGCCCCGCGGAGCTTTTGTAAGAGCGGGGGGGTCCTCCCGCCCCTCCTGCCCGCCCCCGGGCCCGGGCGGACACACCCCCGGGAGCGGCCGCGGGGGCCGCGGGGGCCGCGGATCGGGGGTCGCGGCGGGGCCGGGCAGACCCGCAGGGGCCGGTGTCCCCACGCACGTTTTCCCGGCGGCGCAGCACTGGTTGCGTTTTGTAGCAAACGTTAGAGCGACGCGGCGATTCCCGTTGCTAATTAAATGGGATGGCAGGTGGCTCATGTTATTGATGAGGATGTTCTGAGTCGATTCTGAGGAAACCAGATGTACCGAAACACAGGAACAGATGAATCGTGGACTGAAGGACAAGAAGATGACCAAATGGGGGAGATAATAGAAACGTCAGCCAAAGCCAGAAGGACAGTGATTTTTTTCTACAAGGACCCCCGAGTTCAGTGGTCAATGGGGCGGAGTCTGGTTGGAGGCCTGCATCTAGTGGAGTGCCTCAAGGGTCGGTTCTGGGACCAGTACTGTTCAATATATTCATCAACGACTTGGATGAGGGAATTGAGTGTACTATCAGCAAGTTTGCTGATGACACCGAGCTGGGAGGAGTGGCTGACACACCAGAGGCTGTGCTGCCATCCAGAGACCTGGACAGGCCGGAGAGCTGGGTGGGGAAAAATTTAATGAAATATAACAAGGGAAAATGTAGAGTCTTGCATCTGGGCAGGAACAAGCCCAGGGTCCAGTATAAGTTGGGGAACGAGCTGTTGGAGAGCAGTGCAGGGGAAAGGGACCTGGGGGTCCTGGGGACAGCAGGGTGACCATGGGCCAGCACCGGGCCCTTGTGGCCAGGAAGGCCAATGGGACCTGGGGGGGATTAGAAGGGGGGTGGTCAGTAGGTCAGAGAGGTTCTCCTGCCCCTCTACTCTGCCCTGGTGAGGCCGCATCTGGAATATTGTGTCCAGTTCTGGGCCTCTCAGTCCCAGAAGGACAGGGAACTGCTGGAGAGAGTCCAGCGCAGCCACGAAGATGCTGAAGGGAGTGGAGCATCTCCCGTGTGAGGAAAGGCTGAGGAGCTGGGGCTCTGCAGCTGGAGAAGAGGAGACTGAGGGGTGACCTCATCAATGTTTATAAATATATAAAGGGTGGGTGTCACGAGGATGGAGCCAGGCTCTTCTTGGTGACAACCAACAGTAAGACAAGGGGTAATGGGTTCAAGCTGGAACACAAGAGGTTCCACTTAAATTTGAGAAGAAACTTCTTCTCAGTGAGGGTGACGGAACACTGGAACAGGCTGCCGAGGGAGGTTGTGGATTCTCCTTCTCTGGAGACATTCAAAACCCGCCTGGACGCCTTCCTGTGTAACCTCACCTAGGTGTTCCTGCTCCGCCGGGGGGATTGGACTAGAAGATCTTTCGAGGTCCCTTCCAATCCCTAACATTCTGTGATTCTGTGATAAAGGACAAACTGAGGAAGATGAGAGCCTTCATCCTGACGACCACCAGATGGGGAGAGAAGACCCTAACACCAAGACAGAGCATGCGTATCTATTAGTATGAATATGTATTAGTAGGCGGGATAATTCCCAAAAATAGAGAATTGTAATAACAAAGCGGGGGTATATAATGACCACTAAAACCTTCGTCAGGTGTGCGTGGAGGTGGAACGCCGATTCCCCACGCACCCGGCGCTGCTTTGCTTATCTCTACTGCAATAAACTTCTCTTGAGCATAGACTCTGTCTGTGTCAAGTTAAGTTTCTCTATCACAGTTTGGTTAATTGGTTGGCCGCGGGCGCTGCCGAGCGGGGCAGCGGGGCCGGAGCAGCCCGGGGCGGTGCTGGAAACCTCCGCTGTGTGCGGAGAGCCCTGTTCCACAGCGAACCTTTGTCTGGAGCTATTTCGCCGCTGCTCAGCCTGCAGAATACGCTTCCAAGCTGGCAAAGTGAGGAACCTGCCTGGTGCAAATGGTGACAGGTTGTGTAAATCTCAGGTGAAGAGAGTATGTAATAAACAGGTAACAATGTGGAACGTTAGAAAGGCGTGGCGACATTAGTATTGAACATATAAAACCATCCAAAGCCATACCCTTAAAAGCAGAATTCCTTGCGGAAACTTACCATCTTACATGCATCCAAATAGAAAATCACACCAGAGGTGTGAGTATCGTAGGTTTTGTACAAATGATCAAACCGGTATTCTTCACTGACCAAGGAACTGTGTAAAAAGGAATTTAGAAAATGTTTTAAAGCACCCGTGGTTTTCACACAGTGTATGTCGCTGATGCTGCAAGCTCTCTAAGTGAGGTTTTTCTGTATCACACGTGTCTGGCTCCGTATCCTTATCTACTGCTCCAGATGGGACAGCCTGTGTCACTCAGAAAAAGCTGTGAAAAATCTGACAATTCATAATATAGCTACTTTTATATCAAACCATGTTCTCCTTTGTAAAGCAAACAGCCTCCTCCCCCCAAAAACCCAGGCACATGTTTCTGCTCCAGAAAACACTCAAATGCCTGATACAAAGAAGAGCGTAGCCTGCTTTTGCTTTTTAGCGGTGCTGACATATGCATGTAAGTCCAGGGAAGAAGAACTAGCTTCCCTTTCCCTAAATTTCATTTTCTTTTGAATTACCAAACTAAACTCATTCACTGCAAAAGGACAAGATTGTGTTGCTCTCTAAGTTTAATCTCATCCAAGCCATAAGAAGGTTTTTAAAAAGGAAACAACAGCTCCTTACAGAAAACATACAATTGATCAGGAGCATAAAACATGTCTAAGACCATCTCTACGTACAGTCCTGTGTCGGTAGGGAATAGTTTTGTGGTTAAAAGTTTGACAAATTTCAAGTCCCTAAATTGGAGTGATGCAGAAATTAATCATCTGGTCCATGGATTAAAGTAAATCCCAGTTTGAACATGGAGTTAAATGCCCCACAGCGCAATCCAGCAAGACTTGCTTCAGTGACACAGGAAATTGAGAACTATTACCTTTTTTTTTTTTTTAACATGTGCTTTATTATTTGGAAGTCTCATACATCTGAAGTACCATTGTAAGGAGCACCTGTAGGAAAATCAAACCCAGAAGCATGCATTTGAAAGCAAGGATTGTCTGTTATTAATGAAATATTTCAGACACATGGAAAATAAGCGTCTTTTCTTAGCTTTACAGGATTGTTCCACAAAAATGCACATTAACCTTATCACAGTACATACAAATGATTGTGGATGGACAATAGAAATCACCACCCTTCCATATGAGATACATCCAGAACAAATTGTTATCCCTTATAATGTCAGAAACATAAAAGGCACCATAATAGAATGTTTAGAAAAAACTCAGTTTATACCGTTATATTTTGATGTAAAAGTGTAAGAATTGCTGTCCCTACTTCAAACAAAAAAAAAAACCCTTTCACACCTGTAAATTATAATTAGAAACTTGTAAATCTTTATATTTTTTCCAGAAGTACCAGGTGCAAATGCAAGGCAAATATAAAATCTATCGACTTATTAGATTACAAATACTACCCCATGAAAAAGCTGTAGTTACAAAAATATAAAAAAATATTCTAACTCCCATTGTTAGATCTTAGCTTCAATCTACAGGGCATTACGAGTCCAGAGCCAGATCTGATTTGGACACATTCCCAGAATAGGAAAGTGCTGTTTGTCTTGTTTTCACATCAATATTCTGACCTCTTACTACGGTTTCGCCTTCTGGATTTGTTTGATTAGTGCGTATGAAGGATGCCAGGCGGAGAGCGCTAACACAGCTAAAAGGTTGTATTCATGGATAGCAGCGATGTCAGTGTTCTCAGCCTGCTGGACTCCGAGAAGTCCATTTCTCCAAAGATCACCGTATCATTTTTTTTTCCTCCAAGCCTCCTTTGTGTCGCAGCCGTTTTCATTTACGGCCCCGTGCGCGCTGGCGGGTGATGCAGAAGTGCTCAGTTCTTCTCGCAGACTTCAGCAAGGAGCTGTGACAAGTGCACCAGCTGTGAATGCTGCGTCACAGACGTGTCGCTGCTGCTGCGAGGGCAATTATTGGCAACGTCTTGTCTTCCACACGCCATAGACTGGCACATGCTTTATATAAACCACACGGTGATTCTTTAGCCCTTGGCTTTAGTAACCTGGATCAGCACAGGATGTTGAACCAGCTACAGAGGCAGCCTAATGACGTGCGGGTGGACATTAAAATGAGTTGACTGCTAAATAGTAACTTAATGACTAGATTGAATGAGATATTCTTAATCAATAAGCTTTGTAAATGCTGAGCCTACGCCTGACAAATGCTAATGCTTTGATGGCTGAACACTGGAACTCTCTTCCTTCAGCCCGTTATCAGTGCCAGCAGAAGGATCCAGCTCTAGAGAAACGAAGCCGCCTCTTGCGCAGGGAAAATGGCACGGATTAGTAAAGTACTACAGCTGTACTCTAGAGAGCAACCTGCTTTAGAGCGGGGTTAACAAGCACTCAGGACGGTTCAGCCAGCGGCGTGACGGGAAGATTCACGAGTGAGCTGCACTATCGTTCTCTTTATGCTCGGCACAAGACGTTTTCCTTTAGAGACCTTCTCGTCCATCAGAGCCCCCCAGCATCTCCCCTGGTGACAACAGCTGTTGGTCCTTGCCCGCTCCAGCTGGCACGTGGCTCCAAACAAATGTTCTCCATAGACAAAGCGATTCTGAAACAGTGCTGTAAGTAGGGTAAAATGCCCCACTTGAAAGGACTGGCAGCACTCGCATCTGCTTTGAAACAGGAACTTCTTATGTTCCACGTGTATAAAAGATGTGAGTTAACGGGCGACTCGTGGCGTTGTTACCAGAGGAAGCGTTCGGTGCTGGGATAACACGTTGAATAGCAAATATTCCTCATTATATATCAGTTTCATAAAAACAGGGTTCAAGCAGACACCATGTTTACTCCTGTGACCAAAACTATATATTCCACTCAGATTATGCTGTCATGGCAGGAATTCTTTTTAACACAAGTTCAAAGGTATCTGCACAGATCTGCCGAAGATTTCTTTTCTTCAATAAGCACGCTGTACCCACATGCTTAATCAGATTTGGAGAACACTTCATACTTAAGAAAACAACAAAAACCTAAACCAAACAATACCTGTAATGTAGGGTTTTGAGTTTTCGTTTAGTAGAATTTTAAGATGTTCCCAGCTAAACAATTGCTCTTGGCATTTCTGCTTTGTGAAAAAAAAAAACCCAACAAACCACACAACAGCAGCAATTTTAATGATCGACTCCCTTCCCCAAGCTAAGTTCACAATGTAACTTCCAATCAAGGCACAAAATCATTTACTGACTCTCTCTTCTCACCACTTTCTTTACATTCTCCCCTTCCCCTTAAAAAAAAAAAAAAAGTTGGTATAACAATGTCTTTTATACCAGACATTAAATTTAATAGTCCAGTAAGTTGTAGCAGTATCTGAGATTGGTTCTATCTATTTTGAATTTAGTTAAATTAGATGAACAGCACATTCTCAGCACATCTTTGTCCATTTTCTGCATTTGCCTTGAAGGGGAGGGGATGAGGGGGAAAAGCCACAGTAGTTTCATGCATATTTTTCAAGAAACTTTATGTGGAAGTCTTTCACTTTCTCCAGCAGGATCTTCAGCTTCTCTACTGGGGGAAGAATGGTCATTCTGAAAAATAGTAGTTAGAAGAGGAAAAAAACAACTCGCATTGTCTTCAAAACAAACTAAACCGTGATCTTTGCACAGATCTTGATTAACGTCAGGGCACAGCTAGTAATGTGTTAATTTCTGTTCTGATGTTATTGTCTTATTTTCTGCATTTATGCTTTACTTGAACTAAACTATTAAACTAGAGAAATTTGTTTCAATAAGTTAATATATAGGCATTCAAGAACTGTTATTTTCTGTTGAGGGATGAAGAAGGCTACCAGTAAGAAATCACCGCAACTCAGTTTCCATATTTGGGGCAGTTATTCCAAATTCTATCCAGTTTTTTGAGCTTCAGGGGCGGGGAGTTCTGAGTAAATGTACATTTCTTTTTGAACTGAAAACTTAATTCAGAAGCATTAAAACAACGCAACATGCCACACCGCAGTGTTTAGCTCCTTTTTTCCTTCTTCTGCGTAATCTGAAAATCACATGGAGCGTGCACGCGAGACTCCGCAGGACCTACAGAACAAACTGGTTTTGCCCAGACATCCCCCAGCTCTCTGTGCTGCAGAACCACCGTGGCTGAAGTTCCTCTCGGTTATGTCGTTTCAGACCAAACAAGACTAAACTCCCTGATAAATTCCAGCTCTCGGCGGCTCGGCTGCAGTAAAGTGCTGTTTATTGGAAGCAAAAGCAATGGAGTTTATGTTCACAACATGAGATTGGAAGATTTAGTCCAGCATCTTGTTTCGGTAAAGTGGAGAGTTATTTAGTGTGTTTGAAGAGCAGATTTATAGGGAAGACACTGCATCTTTCATGCAGTTTCTCCATATGGAAACACTGTTTAATCCCCTCCCCCAGAAGAAAGCGGCGCAATATTTATAATGCCTTAGCCAACTTTAAGATTAGAGTACAGGCTATTATTATTGTTTGCGTTTGTGGACAAGGCATTTCAAATGCCCGAGTATAAAAATAGAATAAAACTATGTCAGCAAGCTGCGAAAACACCTTGAAACCTGAATAGCTCATCTAGCAGACCAGGCCTTTCACCCAGCTGTCAGTCCACAGAAAATGTCCAGCAGAGAGAGAGACGACATAAACTGAAATAAAAATCCTCATATTTAATCAGAAGAGAAAGTACTGGGATGGTACCTCTTAGCTTCTGACAGTTCATTTGATTTGAAACAAACAGAAACTGTACCTGAAATGGTAGCTTCCTTCTCTTTGGCCAAATCCACTCCCAGGTACGACACATATTCCGGTCTCTTCCAGAAGTTTCATGCAATAGAACATATCAGGTGCCATTTTGTGAGCCTAAGGGAAGGACGCTTTGGAATTATTGAAGTTGAGACATTCCAAATATATAGAGTTTCATGACTGCTTTTCTTCCTGAAGCCTCCTATTATTAGTTTCTTATTCTATTTACTGAAGAAGATGAAGAACTATTGCTAATGGGACAGTTCACACTGTGAATTAAAGAACAGTACTCCATGGAGGAACTAGGCTGGAGAACCTACACAAAACATGCACCTCAAAAGAAAGGGTTTAGATATCTTTTGGTTTTCTCCCTGGCTTGCTTGTAACTTTTTATCAAGAGTCTCAAAATTGTACTTACAAAAATCTAAGCCACTGACATCTGACAAGATTAGATTAATTTGAGAGCTGTGTGTTCCAGTTCCCTTGGCATTTCCTATTTTTCCCCTGAATTATCTCCCGACGAGAAAGTCCCCTGATTAATAACTATGGAAGTTCTTAAATCCACGCAGGTTATACATGTCTAGTCAAATAATCAGCGGAAAAACAGCCCTATTTTTGTCCTCACCTATGCTGATAAAATTCCCTTTAAAAAATGAGTATTACACATGAGGTAACAGAGCTCTGGTTAGAAGCAAAACCACTTGCCATTTAGCAATTCAGTTTACCGACCAAAATCCAAACAGGTATTGTACAGAAGTCAACTTTGTAAGGAAATCTCCAGCTACTTGCCCACCCTATGACTTGAATCTATTTAACACCAACGTCCTGGCTCAACATTCTCACTCTGGAAGCCTCAGCATTGTGACGAAATGCTGTTTTGTTTTCCTCTCTTAAAGGTCATGTTATATTTAAGATCATACGTAGCCAATGAAGTACCACTTTGTAACTACATGAGCTTACTCTATCTCCGGAATAAAAATTAATCATTGGAAGTGGCGGGCACAAGTGTGCGAAGTTTAAAATGGACAGGGGTGAGAATGAGCGACTGACCTTTGCTTCCTCAATGGCTTTGGAAGGAATAAAGATGCGTGGGAAAGCGTACATGGCTCCTTGGAGTGGATTGCAGTGAATTCCCGGCACCGTGTTAAACATGTCTTCTGTCAGTTTGGCTTTTTTGGCAAGGTTGTTCAAAACAGACTCCTTCTCCTGTTCAAAAGGAAGGTGTTCAGTGTGACGTAGGTGAAGCGGCAATGAAAACACCGGAGAAAATGAAGATGCTTCAAGAAGCCTTCCCCAAATTCAGCACTTTCTGGGCTTTCCTGAGCAGAGGATGTTTGAATTCCAGCCCTGCTCTCGGAGGCAGCGGTGCAGAAAGGCAGCGGCAGGATGGGGTGGATAGAGTCGCTGTCTGAATGTCCTTCCATCTGAGCAGCGACTTCTGGCTGCTTTTAGGGACCACGTTGATCTGTTTGTTTGATCTGACTCAGTACTGTAATTTCTGAAGCCAGATTCAGTTGCATTTTTACACGTGAGAAACCATATACTCTAATACAGAACACCATGTTATTCAGTATATAGAGGCACTGGATACCTGAGAACAAGGCTGATTTTATAATTGTATTTAAACTTACGTTCCTATTCAGATTTTAGTAAAAGCAAATCTTTTAGTAATTATTTTGTCATGCTAGACACAGGAGAAAAGCTGAATTTATCAGCCTTCCGCTTCCTCCCAACAAGGCAGGAATCTCAGACATAGTGATAAGGTGCCTGGAGTTTCTCACAGGCTTATGTTATCTAACACAGAGGTTCTACTCATCAAGCACACAGGGTCAGTAAAAGGAGGAGCGTGATGTATGTGCTTTTTCTACATCACAGCTCCAAGTCACTTGAGCGTATTTACATTTAACCTCCTCGCCATTCTTGCGCAAGAAAGCTGATTTTATAATGCCGCCTTAGCTTTTTTTGGCTCCTAAACAAAGGAACCATGAAAGGAATAGAAAATATTATAAAGGTAGTCATATTCAGTTTAAAATGCCCCGCATCGTTCTGTAAATCGGTGTTACTACAGGATTGTCCGAGAAGAAAGGAAAAAAGTTTGGTCTCCGTGTGTATTTTGAATTTTTGAGTTCACAATACTTAGGATAGGATTAGGAAATGCACAAAAGAACAAGGATGTTCTTGCTGACCTTTATGAACTGTGAATAAGATTCTTCTCCAGGTATTGGAGGATTCACTACAATATCCATTGCTGCTTGTCCTGAGACTGGAGGACAAAGGCGAACGGAAAGCAGCTTAACGAGCTGTTCTTTAATTTCTGGGTGCAAGTTAATGACCTCCATGTAACCTCCTCTGTAGCCACATCTGTGATGAAAGTGAACAGAAAAGATTGGTTAGCTGGAAAAGCCATGAAAATAACTGCAGAAGTGGAAAGACAATTAATGAGGATCTTACAATATGTAAATCCAGGCTGTTGAAAGAGCTGCTATACTGCTAATGTTTTAAGATGGAACTAAATGATTTGCCATTAAGTTCTAGTGTCCCGTACAGAGAAACTCGTCTACGCGCAGCTTCCCTGATAGGCAAGGTAACGATTCGCTTGGATTCTTTGCTCTTCAGGACAAGAGCATATGGCTGCTGCAGCATTCATTTATTCAGAAAATTCTTTTTCTTCCATCTCTTCCTCCCCGCAACAACCAAACCCCAACATTATTTGTAACTTTAAATGTCCCAGTGATCCTTGAGCTGTTCCCTCGGATGTTGGAGACCGTCTTTTCCTTTATCACGGGTCTGGTTTAGGACTGTAGGATTTCATCTTTGTGGAACTGAAGCATTAGGTGTCTGAAATAAATACACTTATTATTTGGCACTTCGAAAACCACTAAGCTAATCCATTACTCTGTGCTGTAAATGCTTGTTTTCCTTTTCTTAATAGTTTTTAGTTAAAATTAATAGAAGACAGTGGATTACCTTCGGGTCACTAACACGAAACGGCTGTCCAACCAGATTAATGAGGAAGATGAGATAAAAAAAAACTAAAGCAGACTTACTCGCCCATGTATCCCTTAGAGGTGGAGTGAAAAGAGGCCAGCTCAACATTGTTATAGTACTCGGGTCCCATCTCATACAGAATCTTTTTGAAGGAATGAAACTGGCATCCTTCAGAGTACACATTGTCCTGGTAAACCTGAACAGTCAGAAGACGTTAATGTGCTCTGTCCCCTGGCTGAGGATACGCGCTGCCCTTTGAGAGCCACATCTGAACCCAAGAAACAGCCGGAACACCCAGAACTTAAAGCCGGTAGAAGACACAAGGTTCTTTGTCAAGTAATAGTTTCTGTAATTATACATTTTATCTCATGTGGCCATACTTAATAGTTTAGCCTTTGGAAGAACAGCGAGCTTCTTTGTATCATTTAACCTTTACTAGTATGTTTAAATTTCTTTTCCTTCTGTTTCTTTCATTTGGAGTGGCCTGAGTATCACACAGGTTTTTAGGTCTGTTCCAGCAAAGCTCCTCCTTGTGTCTCCTGGCTTGTGTCACCTACACTTTCTCTCTAGCTCAAATCCAGATCAAGCCACCTCTCATATTAACCCTCTGATATTAAGCATCTTGCATGTTTGCTCATGTCTTAATACGATAACAGCGAATTCGCTCCCTGTACTTAGAAAAATACCAATAGCACACATGGAACAAAATTACACCTCATATGTGTACTCTTAGCTGTGCTTTTGAGAACAGAATATTCCATTACCTCATCAGCCAGAAGAAAAAGTTTCTCTTCCCAAGCAAAGTGTATCACATCTTCGATGCACTTTCTGTTTTGCACCTGCCCTATAGTTTGATTTTTAAAGCAAGAAGAAAGTTAGTGCAGCATATATATACAAATCTTTCAGCCCAGACCTAGTTAAACTACTAGCTTTTCAATAAGACATCCCTCTTTCTTAGAAAAGTGGTATTGAAGTTTAGAATTCAATTCATTAAGTGGGAAATTAAGGTACATTTTCGGAGGGATTCTATTTCATGGTAACTTAGTCCACCCCAAGCAAAGGAAGTGTGAGATACAGTAATCAATAACTTATTAAAAATGCTCTGTGCACAACAGATCATTTTAAATACTCACATGCATGATGGTTAACTGGGAGCTAGTTGCTCAGTAATCAACCTCAACTACTCAAAAAAAAGTCATTCCATGGGTCTGCAAAAGTGAACTGAACCCACTCCCTCTCTTCCCAAATCCCTGGAGTTCCATGATATTGAAAATAAGTTTCTAAAAGTATGACATGCTGTCCTACTTAGAGCACTGATCTCTAGAATTCAGCTTTACACCTCTGATGTGTTTTTAGGATTTGCCTGCAATGTCAAATGAATGAAAGATGAAAAAAAATAAAAAAGGATCTTAAACCCCATCCATTCAACAAAACTGCTCTAGACCTGTGGGATTTCCGGGGTTGATGATGCAGAGCACTTTGGGATTGCAATATGCCTTTGCTTCATTCAAGGAACGGCGAAGTTCATTCACATCCAGAGCCCAGCAATTTTCTTCATCCAAATAGTAGTTCACCTGGATAGCATCCAGCTCAGATATGGCTGCTGAATATAAAGGATATTGTGGTATAGGGATCATCACTCCTGTTCGGGATTTCCCACCTCCTGAGACCAGGATCTTTAAAATTGTCTGGGGAAAAAGTAGGAATTAAAAAAAAAAAAAAAAAAAAAGTCACGCACCAGAATTAATAGCACACTCTAGAATAAGTTACTCATCTTCCTTCTTAAAAAAACCTGGAGTTAAGGTAGCAGATTTCTATCCTAGAAGCATACAGTCGTTTTCTCCTATCGAAGGGCATTCACTTGTTTCAAGTTAAGTCACTGGCTGAGCGAGGGTGGTGCAGCCCAGCTGAATGGGATTCCTCTGCACGTCGCAGCTTCTAAAGATCAGGTCTGATCAACTCCAAGATTTAGGAAAAACCATTCTGAGCACAAGGCAAGGAGGAAAGCTGGAAGCAGGACTACCAAGACCATGATTTTTCTACTGTGCCCAGTTGTAAGCAAAGAAGCCTCAGCTAGTTGTTGCTTGTTGCCTTCCGCTCATTTTCTCTCACTAAACACAAGAGGCCGATAAATAAAACCAGCAATTACAAGGGGGGCTGTGAAGGTTCTCCTTTGGCACTGAGAGCCCTGGTTTAGATTAGGAGCAATTGTGGCCAGGCGGGAACAAAGCTAGAGACTCACATTATGGTTTCATTTTCAAGTAACAGAAGAGACCAAAAGTCTGCATGTCTTGGGATGGAAATCTAAAGTATCATATGTAGTTTATGCCCAGAAGATACAGACAGAAAAGTAATGCTTGTGCTAAGGTCAGCCCAGAGGATTTACCTGTGTCCAGCGTCCATGTGTGTCTATGTGTAGGCTATTTACATGTGAATTATAGAAAAGAGTGCATTTGGTGCAGGAAATTGGGAGATTTCTTGCCTTTACAATCAAGGGAGAGCTCTGAAGTACAGGTGCAATCAAAGCGGGCGTCCTTATCAACATGTGATTGACGGCATAGAACCAAAAATCTCTCTTCAGATATAACAGCGGTATTCTTTAAATTCTCATCGGTTCTAGAAGAAAGTCTGCCTCTCATCACATACTAACTCAGCTGCTAAACTAACGATTTATAGTCAACATAATTATGTACCCACCACTGGTTTAAAAATACCAAGCATCCAAAATGTATAATCAGGACCAAATGCAACTTTAAAAACCCTTTTAAACACCCTCTGTCCCCCACATTAGGAAACAATAGTTGTTTTATCCTTGGAAGTGCCAAATAATGAGACTCATTGTCCTGCTGCCTTTTCATCACTGGGGAAATCACAGGGCATCAGAAACTCTGGAACTGTTCATGCCAGAGCATTGTCATTCTGAACTCTGCCACTAGATGTCATGAAAAAAACCCAAACCAAACAACAACAACAATCCCCCAAACTTTTACAAATAAGCTATAAAAGGCTGCTTTAATAAAGGTTGTTTTAATATCAGTAGATGTGTCTGTGTAAAGGAACAATCTAATAGAGACTCTTGTCTTAACTGAGGACCACCTTTGAACCTTGGCTGAGGTCAAACCTGAAGTTTTTCCCAAACAAGCTACCGAAAGAGATGTCCGGGACCTTCCCTGGCATTGATCTACACTAGCAGAGAGTTTCCCAGGAGAAAGAGCTGCTGAGGGTTCCCACCTCCAAGGTCATTCCCTCTTCTCTCTGCCACTGATTCATACCCTCTAATCTTCAGCGCTCATGTATTTTAACCATTATTGAGTCTGAGTGGTCTGAAATCTCCTAAATTTATAGTCAGGCACCTATGTAGTTTATACTACCTTTACAAAAGGTACAAGTTAATGTATATTAAGAAACTTTGTCTCTATGTGCCGGTTTCTTAGCTGGCATCTTACATCCCCACAACTGGGTGTACGGGATATCCACTTCATGTGACCTCAGCATCTGTTAGACCAAACTCACAGGAGTTTCCGAGACCAGATCTTCAACAGAGATCTGTATTTGCAAAGCTCACTGATAAATTATAGGTTACACCAAGAAGAGACAGGTTTAATTTTAATGCTTACAGCAATTCCATCACTTGCCCCTGTGGTAAGATAGATGTTATCTGGGTCTGCAGGAACCCCTCCATCTCTTCTTTCAATGTACGAAGCGACATCTTCACGGATGCAATTTATCCCTTGACTGGCACTGTAAGAGCCTGTAGAAATTAGAGAACAAGAACTGAGTACATTCAGTAAGCACCAGGTTTTCTGTTTGCTGGCAAAACTCCCGAGCTAGTATTGTATGAATTAATTTGTATATACGAGGCCTTTGGATTCCCAGCATTGTTCTTTTTTTCAGGGAAGAGGAAAGGGAGTAGCTTTGTTCATAGAACACAATAATTCATTTGGAATTAGACAAATATAATAAGTATCACTAAAACAGAAAAATAATACACTGGATTGGTAAAAAGTAGGATTTAAAGGCTACTTTGCAAACTAGGACAGCAATCCTATTTTTACTATCTCCCAGTTGCTTTACTTAGGTTGAAAACCACTTCGGAATGTCAATCAACACCTATTTAAGTAACGGGAACAAGGAACAGAGGTACCATGTGGAACGGGAAGGCAAATAACTTCTTCAAATCCAGGACAAAAATAAGATTTCTATTTGCAATATCAAAATAATATAATATCATTTTCTCCCAGATTCTGAAACCCCCAAAATACCAAACGGCTTCTCTCTCCCTCACAGCATCTCCCACAACCCCTTTTCAGTTACTTGTAGCAGAAACATGCGGGATCACCCCAATCTATAAATCTCGTGTGCAGTTTACAGAGCGCAATGAATAATCTTAAATAAAGATGTCAGATGCCTGTGTGTGTCCTTGTTGAGCACGTGCAACAAATAAAGAGTAAAAATAAGCTTAAACCAAGGTGAGGAATGGATTCAAGCTATGAAGCCTAAGACTGATGGACAATGAAGTGACAAGTGTACATCTAATTTAGAACAGTGTCATGAATCTGCAGAATCTTCTTTGCTCGTTGGGTGGAGTGGAATAATTGTGCCTGACTTAGCTCTCATCACTCAGTTATATGCTAGTAGTCTGTCTGCTAATAATTCTTGCAAGTACTGCACAACTGCATGGCACAAAATGGTAATTCAGGGCACAAAGTTCTCCGATGTCCTAAACACTTACTTTTACAGCACTAAAAGTTACCCTGGGTCTGTACGTGGGTCTTTGACCTCAGCTAGGAAGCTGCTGTTCAATCAGGAGAACAAACCTAAGCTGTCATTCTGTCTTGTGCTCCATCGAGGGCTGAGTCCCATGACTCAGTGGGGATATACACAAGACCTGAATTCAATTTTCGGGTCTTCTACACTTAGTTGTACTCAACTGATAGCTTTGACTAGAATCCATCTGTTTGCACTGTGGGATGCAAATAAATAAACCCAATGCAAAAAGCTGCATGTGCATATATTAGATGTTTTTATATATAGGTGAGGGGTAAATTTCTCAACTGCTTGGAAAGATCCGACAGTTATTCCATGTGCAAAGTAAGTGATGTTGAAGGAATCCCAGAGTATTTGAACGCAAGAGAAGCTGACAACATATCTGAGCCTGAGTCTGAGTAGCAAGACTCAATACCATGAGTAGGTTTCTGCCAAATGAACGTTCATTGGAAGTGAGGTTATTCTATTTCATATCCAGAGGTCAAGACGTTCAAAGAATCATAGAATCATTTCAGTTGGAAGAGACCCTCAGGATCATCGAGTCCAACCACATCCGAACCCAACTCCAGCACTACCCCATGTCCCTGAGAACCTCGTCGAAACGCCTTTTAAACCCCTCCAGGGATGGTGACTCCAGCACTGCCCTGGGCAGCCTGTTCCAATGCCCCACAGCCCTTTGGGGAAGAAATTGTTCCCCAGATCCAACCTCAACCTCCCCTGGCGCAACTTGGGGCCGTTTCCTCTGGTCCTGGCGCTTGTTCCTGGGGAGCAGAGCCCGACCCCCCCTGGCTCCAAGCTCCTTTCAGGCAGGTCAGAGATCAGAAGGTCTCCCCTCAGCTCCTGTTCTCCAGCTGAACCCCCAGCTCCCTCAGCCGCTCCCATCACCCTTGTGCTCCAGCCCCTCACCGGCCTCGTCGCCCTCCTCATAGTACCTTTACAATTAATACATTCAAATAGGCCAGTATTGATGTGAGTACAACTCCTCAAACAGTTTGACCATACGTAGTGAAGCCCCTTCTGTGCCGGATTGATACATTTTTTGAAAATAAGGTTTTCTTGGAACACCACCCGGCACTTAAGGCTACATTAAATGATCCGGTTTTGAGCTTTGCTTTTTCCCAGGAAAGCCAGTTTCTCTTTCTGGGGCACCAAGAGCAGCAGCACGGTGCAGGAGTCGCTCCTTGGGCGCGCAGCCCGGTGGTCACAGCCCCGCACGGGGTGGTACCTGCCCCCTGGACACGGAGGCTGCGGAGGAGCCACAAACCAGCGCAGCACACTGGTGAGCTCTACGGTGGCTTCAGTTTTCAGTAATTTAGAGGGAGAGTTGTTCTTTGTACATATCAGGAAAAAAAAATCATTCGGACTCCAGTTACTTACGGAACTTCAGTTTACCCACTGAAATCAAAAGGGTGTATTCAGAATGATCGTCTTATTTGAATATCGCAACTGTTTCAGGCCTACTTCCTCAGCGTCTACTGAGCTAACGCAAATTACTTGAAATATTCAATCTTCTGCTGAGAAGGGGATTTTGTAGAGAGTCAACATATTTCTGAAATGTCGAGGCTGAATTCCTTTCATTTCACTCCCTATGGGGCCGGGACCCAGCATTCTGAGAACTCTCACCATGTCCCTGGATGTGCAAATCGCTACAAAGAAAGACAGAGGCAAAATTCAAATTTATCCCCAGCAAGTCTTACATGACAACTAGTACTATGCGGATTAATTGTTCCAAAGTAAGCCAGGAAAAGAATTAATGGAGCTAGAGGAACTTCTTGGTTTTGATAAATGTATTTTTAATGTTCTACACATAGAAACAAAACCAATGCAAAAAAAGTGAAGCTAAAATGCATTCTGTATTAGGCTGTGTTGTTAAGAAGAGCCCAAGGCTGAAATGTTGCTAATGTAACTGCTATTTAGGTTTTATTTCATTAAGTTTCACAGCACCTACTCTCAAAGTACGGCAGTGCAAATAGGCACTGCAATCACAGAGACTGAGGAATGTGCCGATAACTCTAATACGTACTCTGAAATGTCACTGTTAGCCTACCTGAAAGAAGGTAATTGAGTGTGCCAGGTTCTTTGCTGTACCCATCAGCTGTAATAGTATCTGTAGGGTAGAAATTCTAGTGGCATTTCCCAGGTACAAGTAGGCAGCACAGCTGCTAGATGAGAAAGAATTTGGCTCTTCCATTTTCTCTCTACTGGATATGCAAAGTTTGTACTTATTTACGTGTATATTATACGTATACACTTCCAGGAGCAGTGGTTGAAGAACAGAGCTCTCTGGTTCTTTCAGGGGTTATTTTACCTTGGCAAAATAGGGCTCTGACATCTTCAGTTAAAACTATCTTGGCAGAATAAACAGCTGCCACCTTTCCGCTGTGTCGCTTTCCCTCTGCAGAATATTATCGCCCTGGTCCCGGAGCTTCTGATACCCCCAATTCGTATCCTGACAAACATCCTTGGACCGCCGGTTCACAATTAAGACACAGGGCTGTGAACTCAATCAGCTGAGATGGACATACAGTGTTGATACAGGGACATCGTTACAAGGACAGGATCACCCAGAGATGATAAAATGGTGAAGAGCTGCACCTGGACTTAGCGGGAGCCAGAGCTCCAGCGTTCACAGAGCCACACGAGCAGTAACGCAGCCTCACTAGTACTCCCTGCTACTTCCTTTTCTCATACAAAACAGCTCCGCGTTGTGTTCAGGGTTGCGCCTGGATGTGGCGCTGAGGGCTCCGCAACTGCGTAACCCTCTTCTGCGACACGTCTCAGCAAAACTGCTCATGAGCAGCCCGTGCCCTGAGCTCCCACATCGTTTGGAGCTCGGCCATCTCCCGGTTGACTTGTATCGTACAAAACACAATTTAGAAAGTTCGGCACTTGCGGATACTGAAACTACCTTTCTGGATTCTGATGGCAGCAGGAGCGACTGAAGCAGAGGCTTACCCAGGCTGTTTCCTCCGCAACCCTGCAAGATCCGTCTCGCTCGCTTTTTGGCATCTTCTGGAAAACTTGGGCTGTCCAACAGGTTTGGGTATGTGCACAGGGCCACTACCTAGGGTGCCAAGAAAATGTGAATTGGCCACTTCTCCATGGTTATTGGAAGTCGGTAATATTACTGTTAACTTTCCCTGGAAACGGAGATCGCAAATACTAGCTAATTTAAAACAAAGTTTAGTGATGAAGAGCTTGCAGCTGTTGGGTTTGTTTTTTTTTTTTAAGGACAGTGCTTACAAAAGTGAAGAAATCTTATCGGGTTCCAAGTTCTGCTCATGAAAACCGTTATAGAATTACTATTTGTATTACAGACAGTGAAGACTGGAGTCCAAGTGAGCTATGCATAGCGCAAACACAGTAAAACACAGTTCATTATTCATATGTTATGTCTAAACAGCTCTATCCTCCACTCTTTGTGTATTAATAGTCCACTTCATCGACAAGAAATCAAGAGCAGAACTGAGCAATATGATCAAACTTTGAAGTCCCAGTTGCATGTTCTAATAATCCTTCCCCAAAATAACCTATTACTAATTTGAATTTGTGGGAAATATTTAATAGAAAAAGAAGTGGCGATATAGAACACAGTAAAAGTAGAAACATGACCTAGCAGAATTAAGTTTAGGCAGGAATGTAAGACGCAAAGAATCGAGGCCTTGCTTGAGCTCGGCTTAATTTGTTCCAGTCTCTCTCTCATTTTTGGGCTCACTTGGTGTAATACGGATGGGCTGTTGCCATCCTGTGGGACAACGACTAAAGAATTAATCCATGCGTGCACACAGTCACAGGGAGAAAGGATTTCCCATTTACCCAGCATTTTCTTTAATAACATTGGATCAGAATAGATTGCAAGAAGCTCTGGTCTCCGTCGTTTGCTGACAGATGGCTGTATAGGTCAGTTTTATCACCTGGACCCCCAGTTTGACGTGGCTTCAGTTTGTCCTGGAACTCTCTGAATTGATGTTCTGTATTGATGTTCTATAAGAACAGACTGCAGATTTTACATATCCGTGTAAGAGATGTTGAGGAAATAGCATAATACTGATTTTAAACCTTGCTTGTGTTTTAGGAATAATGTGCAAACGTGGATTCCGTTGTAGTCTTTCCTAAAAGTTATCCTACCAATTAGCTTGCCCAGAGGTAAAATGTGCAAAATCAGCACCAATACAACTGGTTGCACCCAACCGAGTGCAGATCCTAAAGCATACTGTCAGATGAAGAAAGGCATTTGCTTTTTCCTTTGAAGACAAGCACTTTCTTTTTTGAAGTGCATTATTGAAAATGAATGTGCTGACCGATAACATAGAAGTGTCAGGATAAAGTATGGATGGGGAATGATAAATAAGGAAAGCTACTGTGTTGAAAGAGGACACTCAGCGAGCAAGGTATGGGACTTCATCTCAGAAAGCAAAATTTGTAATTATTTATGAAAGAACTATTGAAGTCTAAGCGCATCTAGGGGATCGTTTATACTAATACTCACATCAGACAGATTCTAAGGCATTCTTGGTAATCTAATAAAAAATCGAGAATAATATTTTGTAAATTCTTACCTGACGGAGGAAGGTGATTGGTCTCTGTCCCATTGCATGTGCATCTCCAATGTTGGCTTTAATTACTTCAGTAAAAGGTTTTTTGATTCCCTAAAAAGAGATCATTCACAATGTATTACTAGGGCTGAAGTAGATGATAAAGCATTCCTCTTTTTTTTGGTATCCGTCATACGGCTGTAACTAAGCAGTGCCTCATCCAGAGCAGATGAAGTGTTTAATGTAAAGCTTAATGCATTTCTTGTACAATACTGCCGTAAATCTTAAATGCTTTATAGAAATGGTGCTGACTGCGACACACCTTTACATGATAGGCTGGCGCTTTTTTTTTCTGCTAGCTACAAGTAAGAGATTGGCCTGCCTGGAATCTACACATTGAAGTAGAAAAGATGCAAAAGAGGCATTTTGAACTGTCCGAGCAACTCGTTTGATACACCTAAGGGAGGGAAGGATCAGTTGCGAAGCTAAAAGGATTTGAGGGCATTTGAGAAATCCACCAATAAAAGAAACCTCAAGACCTTTAGTACTTTTTAGAGTAAAAAGAGTAAAAATTCTGCTTGCTTCTTAATTTTCTATTTAGATTAAATACTCATTGTGTGATGGCCCCACTTTTCCATATACAGATGTTTTGCAAAGTGTATCATAGTGAGGCCCTATATGGTAAACAGCAGAAGTGCTAAATAATCATCATGAATATTAAAAAGCTTCCTAATCTCTGCAATCTGAACAGCCAGCCATTCTTCCTGCGAGGAACTGAATACGTCATGAGAGCAGAGGGAAAACGGCTGATGAATGTTGATTAGCCATCACAGCTCTTTAAAAATCAAAATAAAATAAGGGAAAAGACGCAAGGAACGGACTGGTAGAAAACAACCACCACCACCCACCATTGATTTAAATAAAAAATATTAACTGAAAGTAAAGGCCAGCGTTAGAAGAAGAACAAATGAGGTAGGCAAGAACAAATTTATAGCATTTCTAATGTATTTTTAAGTATCAGAGATGGTAGGGAAGCCTTCTAACAGTGACAGAATTTTCACGTGGACTAATGAACTACAAAATGAGACCAATAAATTTTCTGTACACAATGACATATACCAGCCTGCTCTGGCTGTGGCCTGAGCTCACAAAGCCTCTTCCTGGCCCAGGTATTTATCGCAAGTTCTTGGCTTTAGATACAGAACACGCGGCTGGCAAGTCTTAACCAATTTTTGCTTTTCTACCATGGGTTATGTGTTGGACCTTGACGACAGAGCGGAACTCAGATGTGCAAAAATAATGACTAAAATACCAGTGGTCCCCAGGGATGCAAATTCCCAGGTATGCCAAGATCCAGAGGTTTACAGCCGTGTACCAGGGCTGAGAGATGATGTGAGAACCTGATTCAAATCCCCACTACACGTCAGTCCACCATATCGCTGGTAGCACTTGGGTTTTTCTTTTGAAATTAAACAGGTAGTTAGAAATGGCATTAAAACAAAACAGTTGGACTTGATGTGATCCTGACTCAAAAGGGTCAAGATCTATACGGCCTTAAATTTAGCAGGAATTGAAAAAAACATTCACTTAACATAACTGAAAGCGACACACTGACTCCATCAAGTCATGTGCTTTTCTGTTTGCTGATCTTAGCGAGTGCCTAAATAAGAGTTGTATTTCAGCCTTAAATAAAGAATAAGAAATAGGGATGCCAGATAAAGCTTACAGTTATCCGAGGCTGAAGTTTGGCAATTTATGAGAAATGCAAACAGCTAGAAATTGGTTTTCTTCAAACTCTGGGGTCCACTGATAGCAAAACGTTGTTTCCTTCTAACTTACAAATAAACAAAGAAAAGAAAGATGCATATAGAAGGAGAACAAATTCAGTTTGTGTGAAATTAAGAAAAATTCCCACGGATTTTAGTTGCATTTGGTCCTTCTTACAGCAAACTGAATTAGTCTTACTAGATTCCCATAGTAATAGAAATTTGTTAGTGAATAAGGGATGCCTTAAGGTGGGCAGGCTGAAAAAACACAGCAGCTCTCAGCAATAAGGTGAAACAGAAATACCCTGTTTTACCAGATTCAAAACAGAACAAGTAAAACCTCTAACAACATAAATATGTTAGACAAATTAGATGCGTTTTTGCACATAAACACTATGGTGATCTGCAATAAAAACCAGTTGCTTCTTTGGTTAGTGAAATGCTGAAAGGCACCCTGCGTTTCATAACGCGCCTTTGGAGCTTTTATAGTGGTATAGGCTTTACAACAGAGGTAACAGCTCTTTCAGGTGTCTGCCTGCCAGGTTTATTGTAAATAATGTTGTAGCTTTTTAGCACTGATACCATCCAGATCTCCGCTAGTGCCCAACTCAGTGGTCGTGCCACCGCTGCCTCTGGGCATTGACTGCGAGTATCAAACCATCACCTGCTCCACAAACCCCACTTTGCCGCTGTGATGATTGACCTCGAGCAAACAGTAAAATGTGTAAGGGTCATGTCACTGTGAAACCCTGGCAGAGAACGAACAACCGGGTTTGCTGTGCTGTACACACTGTCCCACACACCCACTCAAAGGCCCACGGTCCTCTTGATTTACTTGTATTTCTTGGTCGCAGCTACAAAAGCTGTTGCCCTTTTATTTTTCAGAAGAGAGATGCTTTTAAATAGCTGGGGCCTGACGACGCGTTAACATCAGCAATTGTTTAGAACTGTTCGCATGAGATTCACCATATCCCCTCTTGGTGAAATCTAAAAAAAAAAAAATCGTTACGGCTACTTAGTTTTTTTCTCACCTTTTTCTGTTACGTGATTTCCAGTCTTTCTATGGAAAGGAGGAGTATCAGAAGTAGTTCAGATTTAGTTTTGATTCCTCCAGAACAACAAGTCCCATCTTACCATTTCGGAAAGGTGGAACGGGGAACAGTAACAGGCAAGAACAAGTGTCCAGTGCTAACGAGCCAAAGTTCCAAAGCAGGAATATCGGGAGCTGGCACCAAGGGAAATGCAGACAGTGCCTGCGGCTCTGCAGATGAGTTCAAGGTGGAATTCTGCTGAAAGCCCTACGACAGTGGCATTAGTCACGGTGACTTGCGTTGAGGTTTCTCCTGTGGTGGTGGCACCGGTGTGCGTGAGCATCCAAGGCAAGATGAACATCAAATACCTTCTGGAAGGTGTCCGAAAAGATCTATATGAGAGGAGGGAGTGCGGGTGTGATGTTGATAACCTCAACACCGGGTTGTAGAGCAGCAGGAAAAGTGCTGCAACAGGACGCGGCTTGTTAGGGCGAGATTTATTTCACGGCGGAGGGCGAAGCAGTCTGACCATGGCAGCGACACGCCTGCGCTGAGACGCCAAGGAATGTACCCGGGGAGAAGGAACGAGGCCATTGGAATGGTTTTGCTTTCTTCTAGCGATAGAGAGCTGCCCCCCACACGCTTCTCTGTCTCTCTCGTGTTGTGTCTCGCTCACGTTCCGTCTCTCGTGCTGTCCGCGGCCGGGCCGGCTCTCCCGGTGTGTTCCAGCCCGTCTGACGGGATTGCGGCGGCCTGGGCCACAGGCAGAGATTTGGGAAAGGGAAGCTTGCAGAACAGGAGCTCTAATAACAAACTGGGGAGCAGGAAGTACCAGATTGATACTCGTGTCTGCTGGAGAGAGTATGAACCACATCAAGGAGGAAAACCCATCCCCGGCCCTACAAACCAAGCACTGCTGCAGCCTTTGGTGGCACCTCACACTGTCCTAACAACAGGACTCATCTTCATCTTGGGAACAAAGCCAATATCCTGCCAGTCCTTTGAAGTTGTTAGCAGAGGGATGAATTGTAGTAGCTGTTTTTAAAGCTGAAGGAGCCATCTTGCACTTTCAAATTCAGACGTAAAGCAGAAAATATAAAAATGCGTTGGTTTTTTTTGAGTCGCTGTCTTCTTGATAATGAAAGAATTTCGATGGAATAAAGGAGTCTCCGCGGACTTGGAATAAGCTCTTTGGAAATTAGTTCCTTCAGCAGTTACTTCTGTCTCTCTCCTCAGAGGAAATGCAGACTTTTAAGAGACCGGATGAAAAGCTTCTGAAACCTGAACCAGGTCAGACAGGATTGTTCTAACAACTGTATCGGTGTTCCAAGTATCACGCAAAGCTGGGAGAAGGGATTTTCATATGTGAACCAGAATTCGTTGGTGCAAAGTCAATACGAATCTTCACGTGGATAACCAGGTTTGGAGAAGCCTCCTCTTCCCTGAGACGTCGCCGTGGCCTCGGGAAACGCAGCAGGCAAGGAGGACAGTACGGAACCACGAGCTGTCTCTCAAGGAAAGGGTCACCAGGCAAGAAGCGTTGGGAGAATTATTTGATCGAATAAACTACGTGACACACTGGCCCAAAGAACCAACGTGAAGGCAATGCACTGCCAGCAGGTGCTTTGTCGCTCCCGAGTTTCGGTACGCCTGCTGCAGGTCCCTCGTCCAGTGGTGCTGTCTAAGGATGCTGGAAAATTGCAAAATAACACCGTGCCCAGACAGACTGAAGGAGGGTGCAACCTGACCTAAAGCCGCCTGTGCTAAAGCCTTCAGCAAATTTCAAAGGAAACCCCTCAGGCTGGAGAGAGGCTCGTGTGATTTGGGTTTGGCAACGAATAGGAAAGAACTGAAAAGGGTTCCCTTGAGGAGGCCGTGAAAATATGAGGTGCTTTTAATCCCAGAAGAGCACCATGGTATTTCAGCTCTTTCTGAATTTCAGAATTTGGCTGCTCTTGGCTGCTCCTCATTGATTTGCTTTCACTGCCATGGCTTTGTGATCATCATGGGGCAATAACTTCTCACCGTGAAACATTGTGCCCTTTCCTGGGCACGAGTCAAGCCTGGTTTTGCTGTGACTTGCACAAACAAGCTGTATAATCAGAGAGCTGGCAAACCCAAACATTTTGGCATAGCTGAGATCAACAGTGCAGTAGCCAAGTTGCTCGCTCCTCTATTTTTTTTCTCCTCTCAAAGGGCCAAGCAAGCACTTACCCAGAGGCCCTGAGCTGACAGGACTCGAAAGCCTGAATGAGCATTCCAATCTTTTTATTACAACAGCTCGCAGCAGCAAAATAAACCCGACTTGCTTAGCACAGAGCAAGGCTTTGAGTCTGTGTTATGCCTGTGTAATTCAAGCTGACATGAAGTGTTGCTGGAAGGAAGGAAGGATGGAAGGAAGGAAGGAAGGAAGGAAAGACGGAGGAGGCGAATTCTGGATTTTGACTTGAAACGGCAACGGTGACTTGCATGCCCCCTAATACCAGCTGAGAAAATCGGTGGGGCTGGCCATTAATTGGCAGATCTGATTCAGAGATTACAGAACAGGAGCTGTCCTCGAGTTACTTTTGTCTTATACATGGTTCAAACCGCATTCGCATTCAGAAATTTCGCCTGTATGAAGAAAGCCCTAGATTTTAATGTGACTGTAAATTCCAGAATTAAAATACTGTTCCTTAGAGGGAGATTAGGCATTAGGATCCTCTTAACTTGAAGATCTGTTGGAAAAGGGCTATTTTGGAATAGATTTTGCTATTATATTCAACAAGAAAAGATCAACTAACTGGACCTTGTGGACTGCGTGCTTCTGAACATATGATTTTGGTAATCATACTCTCAAAACTGGTTTTCTTTCATCTTCATCTGCAGCAGGTTTTGCCCTGTTAAAAAACATCGGTTTTACTGCAGATTCGCTTCCATATGCAACATATACAGGCAACTGAGGAACAACAGTTCTGTCTTAATGAGGTCAAATGCTCCTGCCTGTAAGATACTCTCTTGGTGTGCACACAGTCACGTATTCAAAGCAGAAAATTACAGGATGGTCATTCAAGCCTAACACCTTTCATTACGGAGTGTACCAGTCAATCTTGTCTCTTTCTTGGCGTGTCAAATTATATTTCTGCATGTCATTGTCTAAACTGTGCTTTATCTTTCCACAACTCCCAGGGACAGTCAGCTCACATTTACGATTAAGTCTGGATTCTAAGTCAGAGTTTTTTTCTATTTAATTTAAAACTAGCATGAATGTGAAGAAACAAATCACGCGTGTGCACTGTCTATGTAAAGATAAAGCTAGCTCGTTATTACTCATTAAGTAAAGAGAAGGGCTCTGTCCAGAGATCACATTATTCTTGCCTTGAATTCATGTTGAGGCTAAAATTTCTAGTCTGAAATGCAGTTAAAGTCAATACTTGCTATAGTGGCCATCTGTTAGCAAGTCTAAAAAAGGGGGGATAGAAGAAATATCTTATTTGTTTAAGTTCTACTGAAAGTATAATCATTTGTTAAAATATGCCTGTGCTCAAGCTTGCTTTAAAAACTTTCCAGAAACACCAAGGAAAATGGCTGAAGTCAGTTCTTTCTCCTCGTATCACCTTAGTAAGCCAGAATCAGCCGATTATTACCATTAGCAAAGGGGAAATCAGGTTCTCACTTTCGAAGCAGGACGCAATTTCAAAATTATATTAAAAAAAAAAAAAAAACAACTCAGATAAGTGATTCAAGTAAGTGACTTTGCATTAAGATTTCCAGCTGGAAAGACTTAATGTAGATCAAAACTTTGATTTTCCACCTAGATGAGTACAGGTCACAGGCCAACAAAACTTTGGAAGTCCAAGCACAGCCGGCACCATCTGTACTCCCGAGCTATCAATCTTATTCTGCTTTACCAGACGATTCTAACTTGGCCCTTACACTGGCTTAATCCAGAGCACATTAGCTGAAATGAATGCCTCATTCTCATTTACTTTTTTAAAGAACTATTCCTTCCGTTACCTCGCTGGAGACTTCTCGAGCAACATTTCAGTCCTTATTCCTCCGTGCTGTGGAGTTACAGCTCCTGTTGTAATCGTTCGCAGTTAACACACAAAAGAAGCAAGTGCCAGACAGAATAACAGAGGAGCTGCCGTTCAGAACTGAGAGAGCAGGACGAAACTCGGGGAAGACAAAAGCTCACACTGTGCAACAGCTTCACGCGGCTGGTTTACAGTCGGCGTAACAGGGTGTAGGTTCCACTGCCATTGACCTGTGATCGCACAAACTCAATTTCAGACTGAAAACCGGGCATGTAGATAATCTGCAATATTTCACTCGTACTACTCACGGCTGTACACTTTGCCAACCAGTTTGACTAAACAACAGGAGTAACAGTATTTTTATCGGAAAGGCAAAGAGGAATGAATAACTCGAGCAGTGGGGAAGAAAATAAAGCCTTTGAGCTGCTTCCTGAAGTTGATTAGTGTTCTCTTGTCTCAACTTTTGCAGTAATGCTGTCCTTCCCTGCCAACAGGGAGGGTTGTGTTTGCTTTAGTCATCCTAGAGCACAGTCACATGTCTCTGAACGCTGGTAGCCATTGATAATATTCCGTGAGACTGGTTCAAGAAAAAAAACCCTTTTAAGGGGAAAATGCCACGTAAGCGGGCACGAAACTGCCATAATCTTCTAATAAAGCAATTGGCAATGACTTGCTCCGGCATTTTTTAAAAAGTGCACAGAAGATGATTGTCCCTGGCAGTGACTCAGCTGGTAACTGCAGTGAGCAGGGGAGCCGGGAGGAGCTGCTGAAGATCCTCCTGCATTCGTTTTGTCGAGTAAAGCCTCCTGCCCTGGGATGGTAACTTGAAAACAGACTCAGTGAGAACACGGGAAGATTTTATACTCTGGAAAATGCGCTCACCGCAGCAACCAGTTGCATAAAGTCAATGACACCTTTATGAACAAGTTTTAAGGCAAAAATCAAAAGAAATGTTCCGAAATTAAATCTCCAGCAGCATTCGGAGGTTTTTTTAAAGTAGAATCCTAAAAAAGGAGCTGTTTTTAATAATTACTGACTTAAGCAATTGAGGTATATAATATACAGTGAGTTGAAAACATGCTTCACCTTCTAAAATGAGGGAAAGCAAGTAACACAAAGACCAAAGAATTAAAATAGTCTCTTCTCCTTTGCATTGCTATGGCAGATTTATTCAAAGTACTTCACATCTACTGATCAAATTGGTCTTGCGGTACCTGTAGTGACATATTAGCAAGACTTTTTAGAGCAGCGAAGGCAGGGAAGAATATCTGAAATCACAGAAAGGTAACTACGCCAGATGCTTTACGCAAAACAAAAATAAGTGAGTGTTCACGCTGTGATGTGAACAGGAGGAGCAAAAAGCCACGCCTGAACCGCTACGGGATTTTATATTTTTCTTTTGACGGTAAGTCTTAAGAAAAAGAGCAGAATATCAAGAACAAAATGTAAGCACTGCCTGATTTGGACGCTTTATTTAGTACATTTTAGGCCGGACCCTCAGGAGTGTCTTGTATGACGCTTCACTGCCCACCCCTCCAAACTTCGGGCAGCGTTACGAAGCGTTTGGGCTCTGAGGGCTTCTCGTCTTCGAGAAGCTCAACTCGTGCGATCGGGAGCGGCGCTCGGGGCGGGCGGGCGGCTCGGAGCGCCGGGAGCCCCGGCCGGGCCGGGGGCGGCTGGAAGGCGGGACCTCCACCATCCTCCCGGCCGTCGGAAACGCGCTCTGAGCGCGCTGAAAGCCGGCCAGTCACCCTCGCGGGGAACACAAAGGGCAGGGGATTGCAGCAAAGGGTCAAAGCGGCTGAGGAAGTGTAAACACCGCTTCACGGGGGTGTACCGGCTCCGCCTCATGCTATCAGTGCCAGCTGATAACCAGCAGCCGGGGGGCGGGATTCTCTGCTTTGTGCCTCTCGCCGCTCCCGTGGCAAGGGGCCCCGGGGCCAGGCGCAGCGCGTCCGGCCGCGGCCCCGGGAGCAGCGGGTCGGGACAAAAGCTGCCCGTGGGCTGCGCGTTGTGAGCGCCGCCCCGGCCGCCCGCTCCGCCGCGGCTCAGCCCCGCGGGGCTCAGCGGCTTCACCGCCTGCCACGTCGGTCCCACCGCCGGCCGCGGCCCGGCCGAGCCCCCCGGCGCCCCAATCAGCGGCGGCCGCGGCGGAGGAGTGCCCCGGGGGCCGGGCCAGGCGCCGGCGGGAGCGCAGCGGCGGGGAGCGCAGCCCGCCCTGCCCGGCCGCCCTGCCTCACCTTCCGCAGCTCCTTCTCGATCTCGCCGGCTTTAAGCACGATGGGGCCCCGCACTGCATATTCCACCGCCTTCACTTGCGGGTTCATGGACTCCAGCGTCAGGATCTTCTCCCTGCTCGCCTTCTCGGTGATCTTCACCGCGGAGGCCTTGGCAGCGCTGCTCCAGCGCACCGCGTCCCCCCGCGCCGGCCGCGGCAGCCGGGCGCACGGCAGCCGGGCGCTCGGCAGCCCCGCCGCGCCGCGCAGAGCCCCGTCCTGCCGCCCGCTCCGGCAGCCCCCCGGCCCTCTGCAGCCCAGGCTTGCCGCAGCTCGCCTGGCAACCGGGATAAATCGATGCATGGTCCTTCAGGTAGTTCCCAAAGCACGATTAAGGATGGGTGTGTGTTGTAATGGGAGCCGGGAGCTAGCGAGCCGCACACGAGATGCAGTCAGGGGAGACGCCGAAGGGCCGGCACACCTACACGTACACGCTCGATCCTCTCATATCCAGATCCCGCAAACTTAATTGCAGTGGATCCAACTGATCTTGCAGCGCTGCGATGCCACCAGAGGAGCAATAGATCCCATCATTGCATCAGAACGGCGCTGCACACCCCTCTCCCCAAGAGAAGTGCCGGCGCTCCGGAAGAGTCCCGGGCAAAACCATCCTCCCGCAGCCGCCCCTGCCCGCGCTGCCGCCCCGCGGGTGCGGAGTGGGAGCGCGGGAGCTGCCGGGCGCTGTAGTTCCCGCAGCCGCGGCTGCGCCTGCCCAGAGCATCAGGTGATGGGCAGGAACTACCGCGCCCACAGCCCCCCGCCCGCCCCGCAGCGCCCGCCGAGCCGGGCGCGCCCCCGCGGCGGGAGGTGCCGGGGAGGGGGCACATGCGGGGGCGGTTCCCGGGGGAACGGCGGAGCGGAGGCCGCTCGGTGCCAGCCCCGGGGCGGGGAGCTGGTCCTGCCGCCTACCCCCTTTGTCTGCGGTTGTTTTTCTGCTCCGCGGTTGGAGAAATGCGATGTCGGCCCCGCTGGTTCTGCTCTGTCTCTCGGGAGAAGCGGCCTCCCGCGCTCATTGCGCGGCTGCGGGAGAGTGGGGACAGCGAGGGGGCTGCAGTGGGTCACCCGTGGGGCTGCAGTGGGTCACCCGTGAGGCTGCAGAGGGGACACCCGTGGAGCTGCAGTGGGTCACCCGTGGGGCTGCAGAGGGGTCACCCGTGGGGCTGCAATGGCGTCACCCGTGGGGCTGCAGTGGGTCACCCGTGGGGCTGCAATGGGGTCACCCGTGGGGCTGCAGAGGGGTCACCCGTGGGGCTGCGATGGGGTCACCCGTGGGGCTGCAGATGGGTCACCCGTGGAGCTGCAATTGGGTCACCCGTGGGGCTGCAATGGGTCACCCGTGGGGCTGCAGATGGGTCACCCGTGGGGCTGCAGAGGGGACACCCGTGGAGCTGCAATGAGGTCACCCGTGGGGCTGCTATGGGTCACCCGTGGGGCTGCAGAGGGGTCACCCGTGGGGCTGCAGTGGGTCACTCGTGGGGCTGCAATGGGTCACCCGTGGGGCTGCAGATGGGTCACCCGTGGGGCTGCAGAGGGGACACCCGTGGGTCTGCAGTGGGTCATCCGTGAGGCTGCAATGGGTCACCTGTGGGGCTGCAGATGGGTCACCCGTGGGGCTGCAATGGGTCACCTGTGGCTCTGCAGATGTGTCCCCTGTGGGTCTGCAATGGGTCACCCGTGGGGCTGCAAAGGGGTCACCTGTGGGGCTGCAGATGGGTCACCCGTGGAGCTGCAATGGGGTTACCCGTGGGGCTGCAGATGGGTCACCCGTGGAGCTGCAATGGGGTCACCTGTGGGACTGCAATGGGTCACCCATGGGGCTACAGAGGGGTCACCCGTGGGGCTGCAATGGGTCACCCGTGGGGCTGCAATGGGTCACCTGTGGGGCTGCAGATGGGTTACCCGTGGAGCTGCAATGGGGTCACCCGTGGGGCTGCAATGGGTCACCCATGGGGCTACAGAGGGGTCACCCGTGGGGCTGCAATGGGTCACCTGTGGCTCTGCAGATGTGTCCCCTATGGGTCACCCGTGGGGCTACAGAGGGGTCACCTGTGGGACTGCAGATGGGTCACCTGTGGGGCTGCGGAGGGGTCACCTGTGGGGCTGCAATGTGTCCCCTGTGGGACTGCAGAGGGGTCACCCATGGGGCTGCAGAAGGGTTACCTGTGGGTTTGCAATGGGTCCCCCGGGGGTCTGCAGTGGGTCACCTGTGGCTCTGCAGATGTGTCCCCTGTGGGTCTGCAATGGGTCACCTGTGGGGCTACATAGGGGTCACCTGTGGGGCTGCGAGGGGTCACCTGTGGGACTGCAGATGTGTCCCTTGTGGGTCTGCAATGGGTCACCCGTGGGGCTGCAGAGGGGTCACCTGTGGGTCTGCAGAAGGGTCACCTGTGGGGCTGCAGAGGAGTCACCCGTGGGGCTGCAATGGGTCACCTGTGGGGCTGCAGATGGGTCACCCGTGGAGCTGCAATGGGGTCACCTGTGGGTCTGCAATGGGTCACCCATGGGGCTGCAGAGGGGACACCTGTGGGGCTGCAGTGGTTCACCCGTGGGGCTGCAATGGGATCACCCGTGGAGCTGCAATGGGTCACCCATGGGGCTGCAATGGGGTCACCCGTGGGGCTGCAATGGGGTCACCCGTGGGGCTGCAATGGGGTCACCCGTGGAGCTGCAATGGGTCACCCATGGGGCTGCAATGGGGTCACCCGTGGGGCTGCAATGGGTCACCCGTGGGGCTGCAATGGGGTCACCTGTGGGACTGCAGAGGGGTCACCCATGGGGCTACAGAGGGGTCACCCGTGGGGCTGCAATGGGGTCACCCGTGGGGCTGCAGATGGGTCACCCATGCGGCTGCGATGGGTCACCCGTGGGGCTGCAATGGGTTACCTGTGGGGCTGCAGAAGGGTTACCTGTGGGTCTGCAATGGGTCACCCGTGGGGCTACAGAGGGGTCACCCGTGGGGCTGCGAGGGGTCACCTGTGGGACTGCAGAGGGGTCACCTGTGGGGCTGCAATGTGTCCCCTGTGGGACTGCAGATGGGTCACCTGTGGGGCTGAAGAAGGGTTACCTGTGGGTTTGCAATGGGTCCCCCGGGGGTCTGCAATGTGTTCACCTGTGGGGCTGAAGAAGGGTTACCTGTGGGTTTGCAATGGGTCCCCCGGGGGTCTGCAGTGGGTCACCTGTGGCTCTGCAGATGTGTCCCCTGTGGGTCTGCAATGGGTCACCTGTGGGGCTACAGAGGGGTCACCCGTGGGGCTGCGAGGGGTCACCTGTGGGTCTGCAGATGTGTCCCTTGTGGGTCTGCAATGGGTCACCCGTGGGGCTGCAGAGGGGTCACCTGTGGGTCTGCAGAAGGGTCACCTGTGGGGCTGCAGAGGAGTCACCCGTGGGGCTGCAATGGGTCACCTGTGGGGCTGCAGATGGGTCACCCGTGGAGCTGCAATGGGGTCACCCGTGGGGCTGCAATGAGTCACCTGTGGGTCTGCAGATGGGTCACCCGTGGAGCTGCAATTGGGTCACCCATGGGGCTGCAGAGGGGTCACCCATGGGGCTGCGATGGGTCACCCATGGGCCTGCAGAGGGGTCACCCATGGGGCTGCGATGGGTCACCCGTGGGGCTGCAATGGGGTCACCTGTGGGGCTGCAGAGGGGTCACCCGTGGGGCTGCGATGGGTCACCCGTGGGGCTGCAGAGGGGTCACCTGTGGGGCTGCAGATGTGTCCTTTGTGGGTCTGCAATGGGTCACCCGTGGGGCTGCAGAGGGGTAACCTGTGGGGCTGCAATGGGGTCACCTGTGGGGCTGCAATGGGTCACCCGTGGGGCTGCAGATGTGTCCCTTGTGGGTCTGCAGAAGGGTCACCTGTGGGTCTGCAGAAGGGTCACCTGTGGCTCTGCAGATGTGTCCCTTGTGGGTTTGCAATGGGTCACCCGTGGGGCTGCAATGGGCCACCCGTGGGGCTGCAGAAGGGTTACCAGTGGGTTTGCAATGGGTTCCTTGGGGGTCTGCAGAAGGGTCACCTGTGGCTCTGCAGATGTGTCCCTTGTGGGTCTGCAGAAGGGTCACCCGTGGGGCTGCAGAAGGGTCCCTTGTGGGTCTACAATGTGTCCCCTGTGGGGCTGCAATGGGTGGCGTGTTGCGGGGCTGCCGAGGGCAGGTCGGGGCAGACGGGCCGTGGGGCCGAGCGCCAGCAGCCTCATCCCTCGCCCTGTCGCTCTCCCAGCGCAGCATTTGCTCCTGATCCTTCCCTCCCGCAGGAACAAGTCGCTCCTCTTGCACAGTTTCCTCATTGTTTCCAGATGATGGAAATGTTTTTATCTCTCGGGCTCAGTTCAGCTTTCATGGCAAATGACTGGACATCTGCCACGCAACACAGCGGCCGCAGGATTGAGGGGGCAGAGAGGTGGATGCTCCCGCCTTCCTCTGCCCCCGGGGAGGAGAAGGCCCGTTCCACCCGTCCTGGGTGCGCAGAAAAGACTCCTTGTTTGTGCTCCGGGTGGAATAAGGGATCCTTCTCTCCGAAATATTCCTATGACCTAATTTTACCTCCCTGAGTAAGAGCCTAGGCTGTAAATGAGGCTTATTTGTGAATTGTTTTTGTAGAACCTTCTTTTTACTTTCTCCACTCACTTAGGACATAGAAAACCAGCTTCCTATTTTAGGTGCCTAAATTAAATGGTTTGAGACTTGGGTTCTGTTCTGTGTGTTTGAGTATCTTTCCCCGGCTGATGAAGAGAAAGCAAGCTGCTTTTGCCGATGTTGATTTTATTTTGTCCCATATAGTTACATCTTGAGTCTTTTTCCTGTCTCTACTGTTTCTTCTTTCTAACCAGCTTCTGCTTTGCCACAGTGTTTAGCTGCGTAAGTAATTTGTTCCAGTCCTATTCTATTTTGAGTGCAATATTTTAGCTTTTCTCTGTGCTAATTTAAAAATAATCGCTGCTTGAGAATCTTAGTCAATTCGTAGTTGACAAAATAACAGAAATGGGATGGGTTTTGTGCTGAAGGGGCTGTCTTGAGGTGGCGCAGAAAACTCATTCGTTTTACTTAGGAATTCCATTTTGTGTCTTTCCAGTCATTGTACTGATTGTACTGAAAGCTTTTTCTGGTTTCCTGCTCAGCTGGTGAAGGCTCAGTGGAGTGTCTGGCCCTGCTTATCTTCCCTCCAAAACCCCGCTCACAAAATGACCCTCTGGAGCGCCATATGTTAAAAATTCAAGTTCAGAGAGGGACATTTTTATTTATTTGCAGCGTCAATAACTGTTTAAAGGACATTGCAATCTGCATCTCCTTCAGACTGATTTTTTTTTTTTTTTCCCATGCTTTAAACCTTTTTAACTTCAGAAATGTCAAGTTTTGGAGCCTGTATATTTTGACGCTTTTCCTTTAAAGTTGTCATCAGTCATAGATGCGGAAAGCTGAGTGTTACCTGAATCTGGCCTTTTGACTGATAATTAACAAGAAGCGTCATGGTGCTTTTTTCCACGTTTGATAAGATGTAGTTCAGAAGAAAAGATTTCAAGCTGTGACAAGACTCGTCAAGGTCAAATTTACCACAAAACCAAAACCAGAACTGATTTTGCAGTAAGCTTTAATCAGATCAACTGAAATGTTCAACTTACTTTAAATTCCACTATTTATATTCCGTGTATACAAGTAGACTTCCCAGACATCTTGATGTGAGTGTGAATGTTTAAGGGATCACTAGAAGTAAAGGGTGAAAGGCTCCCTGGCCTATTAAAAATCGAAGTCCAATGGATGTGCAGCCATGAATTTGGCTAGGGGAGGAACACAAATTAACCTTTGCTCTTGGCCCATGTGCTACCGTTCCACCCCCAACCTGCCCCCTAGAATCGGCTGGCGTAGCAGAAATTTTCCGGCCAGCCCGGCCGTGGTGTCTGTGTGAACAGGAGAAGCGCGGGCTGTGCGACATGGCCGCTGTGCCGCGGTGTCTGTGTGAACACGAGAGGCACAGGCCGTGCGACATGGCCGCTGTGCCGCGGTGTCTGTGTGAACAGGAGAGGCACAGGCCGTGCGACATGGCCGCTGTACCACGGTGTCTGTGTGAACAGGAGAGGCACAGGCCGTGCGACATGGCCGCTGTGCCGCGGTGTCTGTGTGAGCAGGAGAGGCGCGGGCTGTGCGACATGGCCGCTGTGTGGCGGTGTCTGTGTGAACAGGAGAGGCACAGGCTGTGCGACATGGCCGCCGTGCCGCGGTGTCTGTGTGAGCAGGAGAGGCACGGGCCGTGCGACATGGCCGCTGTGCCGTGGTGTCTGTGCACAGGCTGCACACCGTGGCCGCTGTGCCGCGGTGTCTGTGTGAACACCAGAGGTGCGGGCTGTGCGACATGGCCGCTGTGCCGCGGTGTCTGTGTGAGCAGGAGAGGCACAGGCCGTGTGACATGGCCGCTGTGCCGCGGTGTCTGTGTGAACAGGAGAGGCGCGGGCTGTGCGACATGGCCGCTGTGCCGCGGTGTCTGTGTGAACAGGAGAGGCGCGGGCTGTGCGACATGGCTGCTGTGCCGCGGTGTCTGTGTGAACAGGAGAGGCACAGGCCGTGTGACATGGCCGCTGTGCCGCGGTGTCTGTGTGAACAGGAGAGGCACAGGCCGTGTGACATGGCCGCTGTGCCGCGGTGTCTGTGTGAGCAGGAGAGGCACAGGCCGTGTGACATGGCCGCTGTGCCGCGGTGTCTGTGTGAACAGGAGAGGCGCGGGCTGTGCGACATGGCCGCTGTGCCGCGGTGTCTGTGTGAACAGGAGAGGCGCGGGCTGTGCGACATGGCTGCTGTGCCGCGGTGTCTGTGTGAACAGGAGAGGCACAGGCCGTGTGACATGGCCGCTGTACCACGGTGTCTGTGTGAACAGGAGAGGCACAGGCCGTGTGACATGGCCGCTGTACCACGGTGTCTGTGCACAGGCTGCACACCGTGGCCGCTGTGCCGCGGTGTCTGTGTGAGCAGGAGAAGCGCGGGCTGTGTGACATGGCCGCTGTGCCGTGGTGTCTGTGTGAGCAGGAGAAGCGCAGGCTGCGCGACATGGCCGCTGTGCCGCGGTGTCTGTGTGAACACCAGAGGCGCGGGCTGTGCGACATGGCCGCTGTGCCGCGGTGTCTGTGTGAACAGGAGAGGCACAGGCCGTGCGACATGGCCGCTGTGCCGTGGTGTCTGTGCACAGGCTGCACACCGTGGCCGCTGTGCCGCGGTGTCTGTGTGAACACCAGAGGTGCGGGCTGTGCGACATGGCCACTGTGCCGCGTTGTCTGTGTGAGCAGGAGAGGCACGGGCTGCACGCCGTGGCCGCTGTGCCGCGGTGTCTGTGTGAGCAGGAGAGGCACGGGCTGCACGCCGTGGCCGCTGTGCCGCGGTGTCTGTGTGAACACGAGAGGCACAGGCTGTGCGACATGGCCGCTGTGCCGCGGTGTCTGTGTGAACACGAGAGGCACAGGCTGTGCGACATGGCCGCTGTGCCGCGGTGTCTGTGTGAACACGAGAGGCACAGGCTGTGCGACATGGCCGCTGTGCCGCGGTGTCTGTGCGAACACCAGAGGTGCGGGCTGTGCGACATGGCCGCTGTGCCGCGGTGTCTGTGTGAGCAGGAGAGGCACGGGCTGCACACCGTGGCCGCTGTGCCGCGGTGTCTGTGTGAACACCAGAGGCGCGGGCTGTGCGACATGGCCGCTGTGCCGCGGTGTCTGTGTGAGCAGGAGAGGCGCAGCCTGTGCAACATGGCTGCTGTGCTGCGGTGTCTGTGCACAGGCTGCACACCGTGGCCGCTGTGCCGCGGTATCTGTGTGAGCAGGAGAGGCGCGGGCTGTGCGACATGGCCGCTGTGCCGCGGTGTCTGTGTGAACAGGAGAGGCACGGGCTGCACGCCGTGGCCGCTGTGCCGCGGTGTCTGTGTGAGCAGGAGAGGCGCGGGCTGCACGCCGTGGCCGCTGTGCCGCGGTGTCTGTGTGAACACCAGAGGCGCGGGCTGCGCGACATGGCCGCTGTGGCCCCGCTGACAGGCCCAGCCAGGCCTCAGCCCTCGTCTGCACGTTCTGCAGTGCTGCTCACACCTCACATCGCACGGCAGCGTGGGAACAAGGCTAAAGGCCTTCAAATGCACATCGCACGAGCCAAAACATACGTTTTTAGTAAAACATTTGAATGAAATATGAATTCAGTACTCAATTTCTTAAGTTTAGAAATGCACGCAGGAAATAAATAGGATGAAAAAAAGCCTTTCCGTGGTCAACGTGACATAAAGTGGTGTTTGTGTTATGACGTATCTGTTGCTTTAATTGTGACAAATGTATCTCCAGCGTTATTTGAATACAGATAGTTCCGGGAAAGCAAACAGCATACGGTGCCCCGGCGATGTTGCGGCAAAGCCGTGCCCGCGTTCTGGCTTTGTGAAGCCAGCAGCGAACCCTGGTGCCGCAGCAGAGTCAGCGCCCGCCCGGCCCGCGTGCGCGCCGCCTGCGCTCGCTGCCGCTTGGCACGTCCACGGGTCGTATGAGGAGGAGAAAACTCACCTCACGCGCTGCGAAATTAGTTAACGAGCGCTGGTGAAAACCCCGTGGAATGGCGTGCTCGGGATGAAACATCTGTGTTTCCTACAGCAATTTCCTTTGTCTCTGCCCCCGGTCCCGGCTCGTGCTCTGCCCTTCGGAGGAGACGTTGGCTTGGGCCCGTGCGCCTGTGCTGGTCAGTTGGCCTGATCAACAGACAGCTAATGGTTTATGTATCCTCTACAAATCATATGAACACGAGTTTCAGACACGCCAGCCACAGAAGGTGGCAAGCACTGCTGGCCAAGGGCAGGCCCTTGGTCCCCATCTTACATTCCATCTTTAGTCATAAAGCCACAGGATGGTTTTCTTGCAGTCATAAGAAGCTAAAATAATGACTTTTATGGTGATGGTGAGGAGCTGGAGATACAGAACAACAGCAAATGCATAAATATCTAAAAAGATAGAGAATGGGAGAAAAAATCTTGATGAACAGCTGCTGCGATGTTTCCATTTTGACCCACCTTCAGCAAGCTCCTTTGTCATGGTTTAAACCCCATGATTACAGTAATGGCACGGGATAGCTAAGCATTCATTTTTCTTCCGCTGTTTCATTTAAATAAAGGCACTGGATAGAAGACTGCTCTTCACAGCTTAAACATGGCAGTGTTGTTCATGATATTTAGACATCTTTGAGGACACTAAGTAAACGGAAATCACATGGCAAAACCAATGTTTTTTAGGCAAAAAGAGCAAACCCTCTGTATTTTTTGTTGTCCAAGTAAGGAGGATGGTTGTTGCCTGTGGAATACTGGTGGTGGTAGCAGTTCAGAATATAAGGAGCATTCTCGGAGAAATTACTGTTTCTACTGTTCTTCAAACTGAACATAAAACTTTAAGATCTTGTCCAAAGCTCAATGCAGTCAGTGGAAAAAGTGCCAGTTCAGTAACTTCGTATCTTAACGTTTACCAGCTCTTGTTGGACATGTTTGCTTTAAGAATCAAGTAAAATTAAGCAGTAGAATGGAAAAATGTGAAGATTTTTTTTTCCATTACTAATACAACAACTTACTAAAATACAGGAGCTAGACATTAAAATGTTTATTTCTGACGACAAAAAGAAGACACAGTAAAGGTATAGAAAACAGGTGACTTCTTAAAAAAAAAATCTAAAATGTTGTTTACTGGAGCGGGCTTCACTTTGCTGGGATGGGCTGTGGTGGACAAGTGATGCTGAGGTGCAGCTGCAGAGGTGTCCCCAGCTCAGGGCTGCAGTGGAGCCAGAGTGGTCCCTGGTGACCTGCGGAGCCCGGGGATGCAGGAACGCTCCGAGCTGGCTCGTGACCGTGTCAGAGGTGTCTGGAATAGCCAGCACTCGCACGGTGCCGGAGGAGCTGGCACACACACTGGTGGCACCGGCTTTTTTTTCAGGCAAACTCTGATGTGCGAAACCTAAACTGGAGACGGGGTGTCAACCTGAACGCGTGGTCCCTGAAACCGAGAGACATCAATGTGCGACAACATTTGGAAAAACAAAATGCTTTGTAATTTGGAAATGCTCAGTATTTAGCTGTACTTGGAGAACAAAGCCAGCATTTGTACCGCTTAACTGTCGATCTTGCCCACGTTCAGAGTAATGGGATCTCAAAGGACTTGTTAGGCCTAACTGTGATTCTTTATGGCAGGACTCAGGGGATACTCAAGATTACAGCTACCCTGAAATCTACTGATGAGAAGCATAGTAGCAATAGTATTGCAAACTGTTGTGATTAGCAAAATTGCCAAAAGCAGAATCCTAGGAAATAGGATTAAAGCTTGTCTCTGTAATGAATTGATTTCTATATAGTACTTTCCTCTTACCAGTTGTATACTGTAACATTACAACTTCATTCATGATACTGTTGCAAATATTATCATCTAGCTGTTCTTATTATTTGTAATTTTCCTCTGGTACATCCTGTTCTTGGTATGAATACCCGTGTATTTTAGATATAACAATAATTCTCTAGATAGTACTTTGTTTATGCAAAGAATAAAAACGCTACTGAATATAGCTGGCTAATTAGGAGGTTATTACTTAATCAGGATGCATGTTATAACCTTTCTGGCACAAGGTCGCACAGCATTTTAGGAGTTTTTCGGTTTGCTGTGTGTTGTCCTGCCCTCACCGGAGAGCTCCCGGGGAGCAGAAACGACACTTATGAAGTGCTTCTCTCTCCAAATATGTGAATTGTACCTACTTTGGGATTTTTTTTTTCTTATAAAAGTATAGTTGCACACCAAAATACTGTAGCGTGCAAGCAGCTGGTGTGTCAGGCCAGTGAAGGGGGAAAGAACCCCAAGATCTCAGCCCATTCAGATCAGCTGGACTGTGTTGTGACAACAGCGAAGAAAAGAAGCCATCAGGAGCAGACACTTAAAAAGTCATGTGCAGCTTTCATAATATCGAGAAATGGCATAACTTTCTTAATTTCTACCTTAAATTGGTGTAAAGCACATTTTAAATGAGGCCTGGTCTTCCAAAGTGCCACTCATTACCGACTCTCTAAGAGAGGAGGTACCTGTACCCTTAAAAAGGTATTTGTTGTTTTGTTCTCAGTGCTGGATTAAACCTCTAAATGATGCCAAACAAAGAGTCTTGGACTTCACGAACTCAAAATTAATGTGTTAATAAATTACAGTAACAAGAAAAATAGATATCTTTTTGGTAAATCTTAATAATCACTCTTTAGCAATGAATACTGCCTTGTTTGCGTTCAAAAGGAAAATATTCGTGTTTGTATTAGAATAGTTGAACAGCTGCCACTGACTAGTTTATTTGCTCTAGAAAGCAAGGCAGGGTATTGTAACCGATCTCTGTGGGTTCTCTCATTTATTCATTTGCTTCCTTACTAGATCCTGATCCTGTACCCAGCGGAGCCCTCTGCTGCTACAGACCTTCTGAAATACCACAAAGTGTTTTGCTATGTCGGGACCTTCTGACTTGAGACAAAAAAAAAAAAAAAAAATCCAAAAGTAGTCTCAGAGTCCTGGTTGCATGGATTTGGTTAGCTTCAGGAGTGAAATCTGTATGTCCTGCCTGCATAGAACACATTGGTGCTTTTGGCAGTAGGCGTAGTTTATCTAAAAAGGCCTGTCTTGGTGTGTGTCTGGAGGAGCCCTCTGCTGGGAACGGATTGCTGTGGGCTGGAAACAGTGTGCGGAGAAGGGAAACGAAACGCACACGGAACTTAAATAGGAAGGGGGAAAGGAAAAGGGCAAATTGGGCAATTCAGCGAGGCTGTACTGAGCAGAAGGCACAGCACGGCCAGGCTGCTCCGAGGGCTGCAGCGCCGGGTCTTGTCCTGCCTGGGAACCAGAGACTGAGGAGAAAGGCCAGAAACACATCAACAGGCTGGACCCTCACAGCAAATGGTGTTGCGAATGCTGTTCGATTCTTTGTTCATCACACAATATTGGTAGGAAGGACGAGAGGGACACTTCCAATTTCCGTCTCGGGGGCCGGGCCCGGCGGAGCTCGCGTGCTGCTCCTGCGGCTTCGGGCCCGACGGGCTGCGGGGACAGAGATCAGCGTGTGACCCCGCAGAAAGGAGGCTTCCAGAGCTGATCAAACAAAACTATACACCTGTGGATCTTACATTTATCTGTAAGAGACACAGTTAATACTTACATATGCTCTTTGTAACTTACAGCACCTGTGGAGAGATGGTAACCAGAGTTCAGTGATGTTCCCCCACTATCAACACGTACGATTTAAAACACTTCTAATTATATTTTGACCATATGTACTTTATATTATGAGTTTATTTTTGTTTGCCTACAATTCATATATCCATCCCAGCACTGATTTCATTTCATGATAGTGCGCACAAAGCAAGCATCACACTTGAAATCTAACTACTATGTGTTCCAGTGCTTAGCTGTAAAGTAGTTTAATAATCATCTATTCTCTTTTGCTTTATGTAACTTAGAATAAAAACGTTGAGATTATTTTATTGTCTCTACTTCTTACCCCAGAAAAAAAAATAAAGCTATCTGGAGCAATTACCTCTATCAGCATTTGTTTTATCACCTGAAATCAAAATCATTTGTGTTGCAATAATGCAAAAACTTCCACTGCAGCCAGCTGTGACATGCAGGGCTTCCAGTGGGAAACAGGCAGAGAAACCACTTACCAAACAGATCCTTCTGGTCATCTAAATCTCACAGCAGTTTTACATTAAATCAATTAATTTAAGAAGAGGGCTAAACAACAACAAAGCAGCACTACAGCCGTTCTATTACCGGAATGGATTTTTCAGTGTCTTTAATTCACTTGCATATATTAGTGAATACACAAAAATATATTTATATGGAAGACTTGTGACATCAAGTACAGTGAGAAGCACAAGCAGAAGTATAGTGTTTTGTACAAATATGGATCATAATCTTCATTTCGGGGCCGTCTCCGTGGAGTTTGTGTCTGTTATGAGGTGTGCCCCTCTCTGCTGGGATGCTGGGTGGGCTTCTCCCCCTTCAGCCTGCCTGTGAAGGACGGGTGGGAAAAGTGCAACCTAAGCAGATTAGAAGTGATTAAAACCCTTACATTTCCTCAGTTTGCATGTGCAAAGAGCACAGTCCAGAGTTCTGCTATTCTCTTTTCTCCAGGAGCTTTCAGTGCAGATCTGCCCCAGTAATCACAGAGAGAAGCTGGCAACAGGAGACAGTAAATGCCTTGGAGTGGTTGTACTTGGAGCCACAACTGTAGCCTCCCACTTCAAATAGTAAATGTAAGAAATGTGCTCCGAGGAGAGCATGGTTAGTGAGAAGGGAGAGACATTTGGGTTTAAAATTTAGAAAAGGAAAAATTTATCCTAAGATTGTCACCTGTGGACTTTGTCATATGAGAAGATTAACTGCCAAGATTACTAAGAGGAACCACATTTCAAACGTAAGGTGAGGATGTACCTCTTTACTGTTGTCAAATTCATTATATCACATAACTTCCCCGTTTTACCTCCTGAATGTTCGGATTTTCCTCTATGTGGCCTTTTGGAAGACGTTTCTGTTCTTACACTCTCCACCTAAGGCACAGCAATCACATCACTTAGAAATCTGTAATAAAAACATATTGCTTATCTAGAGCATGTGTCATCTTTGATGGATGTGGAACTCCCATTTTCAAGTTTCACAGAACCTGTAATAAATTACCGTCAACAAATGAGCTGAATAATTCAAACACTAGTGAGGCCAGACAAGCTGTGATCCACTGAGAAAGTCACCAAGCCATGGGAAGATCAAACCACTGGCCCTTCATCTGGAGGACAACTCTACTCTGTGAGAATCTCAGACAAGCGATAGTCTTTTTGTGCCCGGGGGAAGAAGTGTCTTTTTAATTTGCCTGGCAGGGAAAAATTATTTGGGCTGTCCTGGCAGATGAATAAATAGTCTCTCTAGATTCCTGTCCACCAAGAACTGACCTAATGCATCAAAGTAACTCAGTGATGAGCTAGTAGATGGTTTTAACATTTAAATAGCTATAAAGGTCACTTTAACCTCCAAACTGCTCTTAGGTTAATTTCCCTGAAGGAGGAGTATAGACAAAAGTCTTATTAAAACTGCCTCTTCTCCAATGTTTTTTCTCAGTACCTTAGTGTTACAAACAGAGTTCGAGACTAAACTACAAGCATAAAATTAAAATTCCGCTATAGCGGGCCCAGAGCCAGCCTCACAGATGCACTCATTGCCACCTACGTGAAAGCATCACAGTTCCAGTACAGTTCTTTAATATTTGTGGGCAGCTGTCCCTCAGGCTATTATTCTAAACAGTCATCTTCAAAAGAGTTTTCTGTTGAGACTTTGTTGCACTTTTCTGCTGTAGACATTTTGTAGTACAAGAAAAAAAATAATCATTCCAAGTCCTGTGAATAGCGATATTGGCATTATCACTTTCCTTTTTTTTCACTCCAGAGGTAAATGATTCAGATATAAATATTTCGTACAAAGCTTTTACGTGCTGATGTGAAGTCTCAGTCCAAGAGCTGCATCTTGAAGGAATTTTGCAGTTGAAATGAGTATTTCCAGCTGATGCATTTAAAACGTATTTTACAGGAAATATACAAGTTTACATTATGCTATTAATATTTTTAGGTGGGAGTGACAGGAAAACTAAGGGACTAATGTAAAAGGTTCAGATTAACAAGCACGACAACTTGCAGAGGCATGGCTGAATACCCCAACTGCTGAACCACGAAGCTCCCAAAGATGAAGGAACAGCAGCGATAACTCCCCTGCTCAACTTCAGTCTTTTTCTGAATTGACATGAAGGCCAGAAAAACAGCATTCACCACCTCCTGACCGTACATTTCAGTGTAACTTCACAGACTCACAGCTGGTTTGTGTTGCAGGGCCCTCCCCAGCCTCCCCAGTGCCCCCCCTGCCATGAGCAGGACATCTGCACCAGCTCAGGTTGCTCAGAGCCCCGTCCAGCCTGGCCTGGGATGTCTCCAGGGATGGTTCAGCCACCACCTCTCTGGGCAACCTGGGCCAGGCTCTCACCACCCTCAGGGCCAACAATTCCTTCCTCATGTCTGGCCCAAATCTCCCTCCTTTAGTTTTAAATCATCACCCCTTGTATCACGACAGGCCCTGCTCAAAAGTCTGTCCCCATCTTTCTCATCGGCCCCTTTTAAGTACTGAAAAGCCGCACTACGGTTCCCCCCGTGCGGGTACGTGAAGCCCCAGGGCCAGCTGGCTGCGGTGGGGGCTCGCCCGGCTCCAGCCGCGCCGGAGCAGCGCTCGGAGGCGTCGGCGAGAAGCTCGGCCCGGAGACCCACGGCTCCGCCCGGCCCGGCCCCTCCGCCCAGCGCTGCCGTCACCGGGCCGGGCGGAGCTTTGCGGCGGCGCCGGGAGCGGCTCCTTTGTCGGCGGCCGCGCCGGGCCCGCGGAGGGTGTGCGGCTGCCCCGGCCGTGCCGCGGCCCTGCCCTCCTCTCCCGCCCTCCGCGGGGCGGGCCGGGCCGGCGCTCCGGCAGCGGCAGCAGCGAGCATGTCCTCGAGCAGGGCCAAGAAAGTGAAGATGGCCACCAAGTCCTGCCCGGAGTGCGACCAGCAGGTGAGGCGCTGCGGGCCCGCCCCGCCGGGGACAGGGGAGCGGTGGCCGCGGGGCTGAAGCGGCGGCCGGGCCGGCCCCGCTGCCTCTGCCCACCCTCCCAGCCCGGCGCTGCCCCGCTCCAGGGCCGGACGGGCCCGCCGGGCCCCGGCGAGGGCAGGAGCTGCGGCTGGGGCTGGGGGGAGCGCTGGGAACCGCGGGCGGAGCTGCCCGCTCGGGCTTCAGCCCCAGCCGGCCGCCCGGAGCTGGGTCCGAGCCCTTGGCTGCGGTCGGTGCCGGGGCCGCGGAACCCGCTCCCTCAGCGCTGCGGTCCGCCCGGGCCACCTCCGGCTTGGCCGTGTCCGTGTGCGGCGGGATGAACGCGCGGCCCCGCGACCACCTTCCCCGGGGCCGTGTCCCCCGGGCCGTTGCTGTGTCCCCCCAGAGCCGTGTCCCCCCGGGGTCGCTGCCGTGTCCCCCCGAGCCGTGTCCCCCCGGGGTTGCTGCCGTGTCCCCCCGAGCCGTGTCCCCCCGGGGTCGCTGCCGTGTCCCCCGGGCCGGGCCGTGTCCCCCCGGGGCCGTGTCCCCCCGGGGCCGTGTCCCCCCAGAGCCGTGTCCCCCGGGCCGGGCCGTGTCCCCCAGGCCGTATCCCCCCAGAGCCGTGTCCCCCGGGCCGGGCCGTGTCCCCCCGGGGCCGCTGCCGTGTCCCCCGGGCCGGGCCGTGTCCCCCCAGGGCCGTGTCCCCCGGGCCGGGCCGTGTCCCCCCAGAGCCGTGTCCCCCGGGCCGGGCCGTGTCCCCCCAGGGCCGTGTCCCCCCCGGGGTCGCTGCCGTGTCCCCCCCGGGTTGCTGCCGTGTCTCCCCGGGGCCGTGTCCCCCCAGGGCCGTGTCCCCCGGGGTCGCTGCCGTGTCCCCCCGGGGTCGCTGCCGTGTCCCCCCGGGGTCGCTGCCGTGTCCCCCCGGGGTTGCTGCCGTGTCCTCCCGGGGCCGCTGCCCTGTCCCCTCGGGGTCGCTGCCGTGTCCCCCCAGGGCCGTGTCCCCCCCGGGGCCGCTGCCGTGTCCCCCCCGGGGCCGCTGCCGTGTCCCCCCGGGGCCGCTGCCGTGTCCCCCAGGGCCGTGTCCCCCAGGGCCGTGTCCCCCAGGGCCGTGTCCCCCGGGCCGCCCGGCCCTCGCTGCGTGCCGTGAGCTCCGCTCCGTGTCTGGGTTGCGGTTGCTGCTTTGACAGCGCCAGCAGCTGCCGACTGAGCCGTTGGGTTTGAGGGAAGGGGGGGGGATGAAACTGCCTCCGTGCCGCTGTGAGGCGATGTTTATATGAAGTAAATAATTGTTGCCTTTGCAGTGTCTGCTTGGAATGTGGATTAAATACCGTGTTCTCTTGCAGGGTGCTGTAACAGCCATATTATGCTGAAGCGACGTGCAGAGTCGTTTGTTTATGCGCTAGTATTGTTTAGTAACAATGTCATTTATTAAAAGTGTAAAGAACTTGGTGATTTATACCGTGCAGTTTGTCCTTTGGATGATAAGGTGCCTAAGGCTGGTCAGGAGAGCCTTCAGTTGTGTTTTCTCATGGGGTGGTTTAGGAACACCGAAACAGAGCCCGTCACTGTGGTTCCTACTGCCTGGTCCATCCAGTTAACCAGTTAACCAGGTTAACAGCCTGCTGCTGTTCATGTCTCACTGCGCTTTTGTTGTATGTACAAAATGGAGTTACGCTTCAACATTAGCAACAGCTGATCCGCGCACCGTTACTGCATCGTGAGCTTGTCGGCATTTATGCTTTTTGCTGGTGATGTTGTTGCTGTTAAAAATGGGGCAGCTTGTTCCAGCAGCCGAACAATAGCACAGCCCCGCAGGAAGCTGCCGTGGGGCCGGCCGGGGGAGACGCTTCCACGCTTTTCTGTTATTTGATCCTGAAACTTGACTGGTATACGCTATTCTAGCTATGCTTAAAAATAATCTCTCATTTTTCTTATTAAAAAAAAAATTTAGAAGAAAGTCTTCTTATTTGTTCAGATGTGCATAGTTTTTATAGTGTTTCTCCTCACCCTGGAACAGTTTGGAAGGTTAAGCTGTGGGGGAGCATCCTTTTGTGTTTTAAGCAGTAGTTGAACCACTGCAAATGCTCCCATGTTAAGCGTGTCACTCAAGTACTATTTCTGAGGAAAAAAAATCACGTGCCAAGTTCTGGTTATTCAGCTGGTGAAGGAAAAATTTAAATGAGTGAGAAGCTGAAGATGAGAGTGGCAGGTTGTGTGTTGTTTTTTTGTTTTTGTGGGTTTTTTTAATAAACGTAGTGACTGTCAAACCACCAAAAATACGAAGATCAAGTAAGCAAATGTTACAGCCTTTTAAAGCTGATACTGAAACTTGCGTTTTGTTCTACACTGTAAAACTCACACATGCGTAAGTCAATGTAGATTTTCTCTTAGCAGCTCTTCTGCGTCTAACGTGGAATTAATGTGTCTTGCCCTGGCGCAAGCGTTGCTCACAGGACCTTGTTTTTCAGTGCCAAACATTTGAGAGAGGGCAAGAAACTAAAGTCTCCAGTACAAGTCGGCCCTTTGCAGAGCGTGGGGAAGCTCTTGTGCGACTCTGAAGTGGTTGTGTCCTGTACTAGTGTTTCTTAAATTCTTCCATGAACAAGAACTTTGCGTTTGTTTCCCACTTCTTCACTAGAAGTGGCACGCATGGAAATATTTAGACAGCCACAAATATTGGAGCACAATATTGGGTAACGCTTCTTAGGCTTTTAAACTTCTTCTGTTGTAGTTTAGATTATGTGTAATTGCCATTTAGACTTTTTTTAAATTAAAAAAACCCCAGTTTTTGAGGATATTTTCACAACTAAAGCGTGACCCCTTCAGGGAGCCTGAAGTACTTGCAGTCAATCAGAAGAAATAATGGTCACTTCTTAATTTAGCTTCAGGTAAACATTATTTTTTGAGAAACTGAGATTCTTTCTGGTTAGGTAAACGTTAAACAGAGTGAAGTAGTGTTGGTAGGATTGTGCTGCCTTAATAATTACGTTACAGGATGTTACCAGTGTAGGTCTTCAAAGCATAACTGATACCTTAGTCCCCTCCAAATGACACACACCTACATGCCAGACCTGTCACACAAGAACAGTATTGTTCTGTTCAAACACAGTTCATTGAAAAATACCCGGTCTGCTCCAGTCCCTGTGGCTGGTTTTCCTCGGATTTTTTTTTAGGCTGAGTTCAGAAACGTGATTATTGGAGAGACCCAGGTGTTCAAAAATGTGCTTAAACGGAACTCTTATATCACCTTAATACACACAAACTGTCTGCTAGATAGCGGTTTTTAATGCTCTTACACTGACTTATGAACAAGGAGGGAAGCATACACATGAGTCTGCTAAATTCTGAGCTTTAAGGCTCAGTAAACCTCGACTAGAATTGTTTTTATTATGTCAGTGCCTCCATGAAGGGAATTTAAAAGTCTCTAGTTATATAAAACCTGTATCAAAAATCCGTCTGTGAGCTGTTCTTAGGGGGAAGTGCAGGAGTTAAGATGTGCTGCAGAAAGTGAAATCATGTGTTTATTCTGAGTAGCAGTTCTTTACAAACCCATGTACTACCTGGCAGTTGTTTTTCCAGCCGGCGGGACGCTGGGACTTGGTTCTTGTGCACGGTGGGTCAAACCGAACCGTCAGTCGTGGTTCTGTGCTCCTGCCTGGCTCCGTGGGCTCCGGCAAACTTGTGGGGACCTGTGTTAAAGAATTACACTTGAGAAATTACCTCCTGCTATTTTTGTCATGCTTCAACATGACTTTCTTGAATGGGTGATAATCTCTTGCAGATCTCTGTTTAAACTTGCTTCGATTTGTGTTTTCAGTCTTACACCATATTGCTTTGATTAGGTTTATTCCGCACTGTCGAAGATCTCAGAACATCTTGGCTTTAAGGGAAGGCAATGAGGTTCGCAATTTTTCAGTATTCCTTCTTTTAATTGCTCAGAGTAGGATTTTTATCATTTCTCATGTTGCGTGGCATTTCCAGATTTTCTCATCTTGTTTTAAACGACCTGATGTGGGTGAATGTGCTGCCCCGACTGCTCGGGAGGTGATTTGCCTTTCGAGTTAACCAGGTTGATTTGCCTTTCGAGTTAACCAGGTCCTTGTGTGTTTTGCTCCGGGCTCCGTCGTGCCTCCTGTTTCAAGCTGCTGCTGCTCTCTGGAGGAGCTGCTTTCAAATGCTGCTGAAAGTGAATATTGAGAATGGACTAACAGTTTTAACTCATACTTTTTTTTTTTTTTTTTAAGTAAATGAAGGAAGCGGAACTGTCTGACTGATTCGACTGGGGATATTTGAGAGCTCTGAAGATAAATTACTTTTCTGTTCTAATTCACCCTTGCTTTAGTGGTTCCACTTTCCCCCACACTTGTGTGTTTGTAGCACAAGGTGGTCACAGCAGCTGCACGTTTCAAGCTTGATTTGTAGTAACTGCATAAAGAGAAGGCTTGGTGGGTGATTCAAAGCACAACCTGGTTTTACTACGTTTAAATGCAATTATATAAGAGTACAGACCAGTTTGCAGCGCAGACTGAATTTGAAGAGGTGTCTCTGAGGACAAAACACGAGTTATTGGGTTTTTTTCTTCATCAGAGAGGATTTTTGTCATAATCTGAAATGATCTGAAACATTTGTCTTTTGTTTTCCCAGGTTCCTGTTGCATGTAAATCATGTCCCTGTGGCTACATATTTATTAGTCGAAAACTTTTGCATGCTAAACGTGCTGAGAGATCACCACCCATCACAGGTAATACTCACAGAGGTGGGAAGAAGGGCACAACAGTTCTTTCCCTTTATTTCTTGGAGGCAAAGGATAGAGTATTTTACTTCTCTGTGCAAACTGACTGTTGTCTGTTTTCTATTGAATTTGTGCATGGTAGACTTTCAGTGTGTTAATTTATCTTGAATTTTGAGGCGGGGGGGGAAGCTGGTGTTTCCAGTCTTACTTCCTTTGCACTTGTGATGTTGGCATTTATTCTGTGTATATTCTAGCTCTGCATATTGCTCGATATGCAAAATGACTCCTTACAGAAAGCTTTCTGTTAATCCTATTTTGAAGCTAAATGTCTGGAGCTGCCAAAGGGATCAGATTTAATAGTACATGCTGATTGAAGCTGGGTTTTATGAAAGTAAAAATCCTCTTTTTTTGAAGAAGTCATGCTGAGTTGTACTTATTCATGAGTGCCCGAGTGTCACTTCGAAAAAAAAATCGGTATTTAATCTAAAACTAGGAGGGTCTTGCATCTCTTTGCATGGTTAAATTTAAAAATAGTGTATTTTTTTGTGTCTAACTTGTCTGTCTTTTGTTGTTGATGGGCACAGGGAGAAGTCAGCTGAATGTACATTCTGGCGTGATTAACGTTCTCCTCGTGTTCATTTTTATCACTTCCTCCAGTTCTAGCAGGAATTAGTCAGAACAAGCCCCTCTCAGGGAAAATGTCCTAAAAAAACCCAACCAAACAAACTGATTTAGAACGTTCACTTTTAGAAATTATTTACCAGGCTTACAAAATGGAAACTAAGCATTCGATATTTTGTCTCACTGTTTTGAAGGGTACGTGCAGTTTACCAGCTTGCAGGGATTATTGATACACGTTATGTGAGAGAACGGAACTTTGGAGATGGAGGAGGTGAAGCAATGTCTGTGGTACTGTTTGAAAGTGGGGCCTGATTTCCTTTCCCCCTCCCCGATTGCTGATGAAGTCGTTACCAAATGAAGCTGGAGGCCGTAGTCTGGTAGAGCAAAGCTCCTGTCTAATCGATGTTTTTGCAGCGAGGGTTGCCCAGGGAGCTTGTGAGATGCTGGAATCTGGATGTGGGCCTGGGCAGGTGGCTCTTGGTGGCCCTGCTTGGACAGCTTGGTCTCCTTGGTCCCTCGCTACCTCAACCTTTTAGCACTACGGTGAAATACAGCTTTTGTATTAACATTAGTGACAATTTACCCTGCTGTCCAGTCTGTCCGCTGTCTCTATACAAGATTAGTGGGACAACTCCAGCAAAAGAAACCACTTCCCAAGGAATATATAGTGGGAGACCATGTGTGCGTGTGTTGTGCTTGTAAGATAACTGCAGCTTCTTTTAGAAAACATTGTTCCATATTTTTCAACAGTATAGCTACTGCAGAATTCTGCTGTGGCCTTGCAAACGTCCAACTAGTCTGTTGGATAGTGAGCCTGGGTGGCCGTGCTGTTTTCAGTACCCAACCTCGTTAACCCGTCCTCAACGTACAGGGAAAACTCCTGTAAATATTGTGTCCAGTTCTGGGCCCCTCAGTCCCAGAAGGACAGGGAACTGCTGGAGAGAATCCAGCGCAGCCACGAAGATGCTGGAGGGAGTGGAGCATCTCCCGTGTGAGGAAAGGCTGAGGAGCTGGGGCTCTGGAGCTGGAGAAGAGGAGACTGAGGGGTGACTCGTTCATGGGGATCAATATGGAAAGGGGGAGTGTCAGGAGGATGGAGCCAGGCTCTTCTGGGTGACAACCAGTGATAGGACAAGGGGCAATGGGTGCAAACTGGAACACAGGAGGTTCCACTGAAAGATGAGAAGAAACTTGTTCCCGGTGAGGGTGGCAGAGCCTGGCCCAGGCTGCCCAGGGAGGTTGTGGAGTCTCCTTCTCTGCAGACATTCCAACCCGCCTGGACACCTTCCTGTGTAACCTCATCTGGGTGTTCCTGCTCCGGCGGGGGGATTGGGCTGGATGAGCTTTCGAGGTCCCTTCCAGTCCCTGACATTCTAGGATTCTGTGAAATACTTTTTTTTTTTTTTTTTTACTCTGGTGTGCAGGAAACAAGACACTTGTTCAGCACTAGAACATGACGAGGCCTTGTCAGAGGCCGGGGATGCTGCGTGACACGGCGCTTACTGACAGTGTTGTTGGTTCAGCATCTCGATCCGTGTGAGCAGCAGGGAAATTATTTCATTGTCAGTGTTAAAAGAAGATGAAGAACTTTGCTGTTGGCCTATGTAACTTTTTTTTGGCTGGCGGAAACATGCAGTGGGCTGTCGTGATGGCTGTGATCTGTACGTTTTTTTTCCATCTTACTATGGGAAACTGAACTTTCTGTTTACTGGCAAATATCTCATGTTGCTAAATGCATTTCAAGTAGTTAAAGGCTTGTAACCAAGAAGCGTCATTCTGCATCTGACACCTTAATTTCTGCATGGTTGTTGTGCAGATGTAATTGTTGTGTAAAGGTATAGACAGCTAGCCACTTTTGCTAAGAGATTTAAAGAAAAAAGGTGATTGGATGGGGTAAGCAGTAAGAGTGAATGAAGAACAAAGATGAAAACAACCCTAGGTCACCATCTCTATTCATTTGCACAGAAAACAAGAGTGAGGCCAAAAGGAGGCGGACAGAGAGAGTTAAGCGAGAGAAGATAAATTCTGCAGTGAATAAAGACTTAGAAAACCGCAAGAGATCCAGGTCTAACAGCCATTCAGATCACAGCAGACGAGGAAGAGGAAGACCTAAGAGTGCCTCAGCTAAAAAGCACGAGGAAGAAAGAGGTATGAAAACAGTAGAAATACATTCATTGGGTTTTCTTTCTGTGTGAAATCTTTTTTTAATCAATAACCCTTTATTCCATTCAAACCATTTAAGTAACTAGACTAGTTCAGAAAATACCCGATATCTTAATATGGGGAAGGGACTGTTTCACATCTGTGGAGAGCTCTGGTTTTATGTTTGTGTCTGACTAGAACTAACTGCAAAGAACGAACTCTGTACTTTTAGCTTCCAGATCAAGTTTCAACATACAGCTTGACAGCCAGTGGACTGTACTGCTTAGCAGGTTTTTCAGTTTCATGTTGGTTTTGAGGTACCGCTGCTCTGTATCACAAGGACAAGCAATATAATGATGCCTGTTATCAGGGTGATTAGGGTGATTGGATTGCTTAAAAAGTTCATTGAAACCTTTGGGAGGGACAAAGCAAGAACGGCACTTGAGTCACTGCTATGACCTGAATTTTCGCCCCATGTTTCTGCAGAATAATGCTCTAGAGGGAAGAATGTCTCCTGGCTTGTTAAGGTTCCTTGGCGACCTGCTGTTCTTAGTCTTTATACAAAGGAGAGACTGTTGCACGCACTACATTAATTTTGCAGCCATTCAAGTATGTGACTGTAACTTAGGAGTCCTGTTTTTTAAAAGCCTATTGACACTGCTTTTGCTATCTATGGTTTTGGAGTTTTAGGCCTGAATAATTAATCCAAAACTTAGCATAGATTTAAAAAGGTTGGAGGACAGATAGGAGGGGAAGATCAAGACTTCTTATAAATATGCAGGAGATCTTGTTCTTAAAACTGCTAAAACCATCAAGCATGCCTTGTGGCATAACTCAGAAGTGCAGTTGTTTTCTTCCCTTGCCACCTTATTTGTTAAAAAAATGGGTGTTAATCCATGTCGCACAGTGAGTTCCTTTAACTTTTTAAAACCAATTTTGTTGTCTCTGCTGTTTAATATAAATCTGTTTGTTCTTATACTTTGTTTTTATAGGAAAGAAACTTTAAAGTGAGATTTCTTTGTTGTTTTAGTGCTTTGGCTGTGGAAAGAAGAGATGGAATTTGAATTCTCTATGTTGTTTGGATCGCAATTGTTTTACTGTAATAGGAATACATTTATAATATCCAATATCTTCACCGTTGCATATGGCTTGTTGATGTATGTAGGATTGCAGAGCTTCCCTATTTGTTACTGATCCAAGCTAGACTTTGTGTGGCATCTGTAGGATCAGTTCTGGGCATTTTACTGCCAGTCTAGTTCACACACAGCTTTAGTCTGAAAAGTCCTGCAAACTAGTTGGTTTGCCCTATAAAAGTAAATCTTTCCTGTTGCCTGAAAAGAACGAAAGCAATCTCAGTGATCAAAAAAAAAATACCCTTTCTCTTAACACACGTTTTATAGTCTCTGGAAAACAAGAATTTGAAAGCATGAGGGGTATTTAGAGAACGTGTGTTCCTATCCAAAACTAGGCTGAATGTTTTTAACCTCGTGCTGCATACTCTGAAGTGTGACAGCGTGCCAGTGCTCTGAGCTAGAAAACTACAAATAAAGGTACAGTGAGATCTTTGCACACGAGTGCACGTGTGCTGTGGTGTTTTCCCGGTGTTTGATGGTGTGGCTTTTTTAGAGCTGAATCTCCGATGAGGACATTGTCTCCTTGTCCTGTCCTGCCCTCCCCAGTACTCGGTGCAGTGACTGCCGCTATTTCTTCCTTGACGTCTCCTGCAGAGCCCGGGCTCACACCACATCACATTGGGCAGGAACAACCCCGGGTTCCAGTATAAGTTGGGGAACGAGCTGTTGGAGAGCAGTGTAGGGGAAAGGGAGCTGGGGGTCCTGGTGGACAGCAGGGTGACCATGAGCCAGCACTGGGCCCTTGTGGCCAGGAAGGCCAATGGGACCTGGGGGGATTAGAAGGGGGGTGGTCAGTAGGTCGAGAGAGGTTCTCCTGCCCATCTGCTCTGCCCTGGTGAGACCGCATCTGGAATATTGTGTCCAGTTCTGGGCCCCTCAGTTCCAGAAGGACAGGGAACTGCTGGAGAGAGCCCAGCGCAGCCACGAAGGTGCTGAAGGGAGTGGAGCATCTCCCGTGTGAGGAAAGGCTGAGGAGCTGGGGCTCTGGAGCTGGAGAAGAGGAGACTGAGGGGTGACCTCATTCATGGGGATCAATATGGAAAGGGGGAGTGTCAGGAGGATGGAGCCAGGCTCTTCTGGGTGACAACCAGTGATAGGACAAGGGGCAGTGGGTGCAAACTGGAACACAGGAGGTTCCACTTCAAGATGAGAAGAAACTTCTTCATGGTGAGGGTGGCAGAGCCTGGCCCAGGCTGCCCAGGGAGGTTGTGGAGTCTCCTTCTCTGCAGACATTCCAACCCGCCTGGACACCTTCCTGTGTAACCTCATCTGGGTGTTCCTGCTCCGGCGGGGGGATTGGGCTGGATGAGCTTTCGAGGTCCCTTCCAACCCCTGACACTCTGGGATTCTGTGAATTGTCTTTGCTCCTCACCAGTACAGGACACCTTACTGGATAGGAATAAGTCGTCTTAGGGTATTTCTTACTTCTGACTTATTTCTGGTTATGTCAAGCTGGAATGTGTGTAGGCCACTGTGGTGATTATTGGGCAGATTAAAAGAAAAAGGAAGTTGACGTGTGTCTGTCACAGCTATACAAATAAATTCAGCAGAGAACCCATCATTTTACAAGTAATTACTATAAAACAAGTTAACATTGACTTCTCCCTTTTCAAGTGCCTTATAAAATTGGCCTAACTATTACATGTGGAGTAATCACAGGGGAATTTTAGAAATATTCTTCCTTTACTGAACCTTCTGCTCGATAGTGTTGTTTGCATAAAAGCATACTAAGCAACTTTAATTCTTCTACTCCGGTTAGGGTGATTTTTGTGTGACTTGTTGCTAGTCCTTGTATCAGTCTGCATAGTATTGAAAGTCAGCTCTGGAGTGCAAGAGAGAAGCTTAGTGTTAGACTTCAAGCATATTATTTCCGTGCCTATTGTATATTTCTAGGATATTTTGCGTGCACAGCAGGTAATCTGTCCATTTAAAGACCACCCAGCTGTGAACATCTTCTTCCTAAGGACACCCGTGGGATCTGTATCTTCGCTTCCTTGCTTGTGTTGTGCTCTTTTCATACCCAGAGTGCTTGTTCCCAGTTGTGTTCGTGTTCTTCAGTAGTTCTGTTGTGCCCTTCGTGACTGGCTCAGATTAGAGCGAAGAGCTGGAGGATTCAGTAGCAATTAGCAAGAACGGGAGAAGCAAAAGGGCTTTTTAAAACAAGCTGGTTTTCCTGCAGCTTTAGCAAGAAGGAACGGAGAGGGAGGAAGGAGGAGACTGATGTGGGTGCAGGGGATGCGGCAGAACGTTGAGACCAAGACGATATTCCTGTCATGTTTTTCAGAGCCATGTGGTGACCCTGGGAAATAGGAACATCTCACTGCAGGCTTGACTTGTCAAAACTGTCAATTTCTTTGTCAGAAATTCTACGACATATTTTGAGAACAGAAACTCCATAATAATGTGATTCTGCTTGTTGTTGTGGTGTTTTATTTTTCTGTGTGACTGTGATACTCAGCTAGACAGGTTCCCAGGCTGCCTTGTTATCTAGGTAACAACCTTGATTATATTAAAACAAACAGAAAAACCCTCGTATGTTGGAGGAAGTGGTATTTGCTATTGTGATCCCGAGAGAGGTCACCATCAAATGAGACTTGGTAAGCGTGGCCTGGAGTCTCACCAAAGCATACCCGATACTGAACAAGTGGGGAATCTTTTTATAAAGAGATCTGCTTTCAGTAGTCAGGTAAAACTTAAGCTCAGTTAAATGTATCGATCCAAGTTTTCCTTTTCCAGTAACTTCCAGCTGCATTACTCATACAATTGCTTGCCCAGTGTGCACATTTGAAGCAGTTTACTATCTTGGGTAGTGAACCTCAGAACTCTGGATTTTGAATCCACGCAAAATGTGTGAGGGGGAGGATCCATGTTTGATTTATATGTAGATCACAGTTCTAAGGGCCGTGGGTTGCAGGAGATCTGGGGATGTGAGCAACATGCTACAGAAAGACTGAATATTTTCACCTACATAGCCTCAGTTGTATATCAAAAGACTTCGTATTTTTAACATGTTGCAAAACTGCGTTGTGACTCTGTAAGACAGTCTTTTGCTAATAATAGAGAAGTGAGTCAAAACTACTTTCAGATAAGGCTGTGAAGTGGAAAGTTTTAATAGTGCCTGTAGAAACCACAGTATCCTATGAGTAGCATATGATAAAATGTCAGGCAGATGCAAGTCCTCACTAGTTACTGGTGAGAACTGGAATTGTCTTAAGAATGCATAAAGCTCGCAGAGCTCTGTTAATCCCTGAGACCGGTTGATATCAAGATTTCAGTTCTTTAAAGCTGACGTCTCTCAGAACAAGCCAGTAATTTGGGAGGACAAGGAGAAGGGAAACTTGAGAAAGGTTTTTTTGCTAAGAAGTCTACAATCTGTTAATAGTAACGGCGTGGCGGGGAAGTATTTTTAATTTCGCTGGGTAGTACCATATTCGAGTGGCGGCTGGATTTGTTTGGATCGGGAAATATGAAGAAAGGGGAAGGGGTTTAGATGTGCAAATAGAAAAGGTTAATGTGGAATAAGCAGCGTGCTCGGTGTCCGTGCTCGGAACAGCCCCAGCGTGGCTGGTTTGTCAGCGGTGGGAGGAAGGGGAGCAGCCCAGCCTGGTGTACTGGTAGAAACTGATCTCTCTGCAACTGCAGGGCAGGACTTGTAGCGAAACTCAGTTCCTCAGCTTTCATTTCAAACTCGGTACACTAGAGAGTATTGTCTTGCATAGCTAGGGAACAAGCAGAAACCATTTACGTTCCAAATATCAGACATGCTTTGATTTGTTTTATTTTGCAAGGGCAACCTTTTTGTTTTCAGACAAAAAACCTGATGCATCTTGATGTGTCCAGGCTCCTCACAAAACAATTTTACTTGCAGGGAAAGGCGAGCTGATGTGTGATTTCGGTTGTCTAGAAGTCTTTAAGTAGAGGGTTTTGTTGCTATGTCTCTATCGGTGTTGAATCCAAACACAGTGATAAAGGATTTTTCAAGTTCTCCTACTTAGTTGTGTAACACAAGCACTTGACTTCCCAGGGAAGGTTGTTGGTTGGGATGGTGTCCGTAGCTGTAACACAATCAGATGTGAAGCCAAATCTAAAAATGTTGTTACAATGCGGACCCACGGAAGGAATAACCGTGTGAGCAGGAGGAGATACGAGATGCTGGGAGCTTTTCTCCACATGGTGCTTTCTGTTGTTTTCTAACTTGGTTGTTCCCCTTCCCCTGGCTGGCTGGAGCGGGACACGGGCAGGCATGTGTCCGTCTGCCTGTGGGACAGAGGGATGGTCAATTATTCCTGGCCACCGTGGAGCTTGGACGCCAACCGAGGCTCTACATGCGTTCCTCTCTGGGTCTACAGACCTGGTCTTCTGCTGACAAAGCTGGTTTTTATGGTGTGTGGTTTGGTTTTTGTGTTTGTTTGGTTTGATGAGTTGTGTCAGCTACGCCATGGCTAGCTAAACTGGGCTATTAATAGCCATGATCTGGAGTAAGTGGTATTTGTGAAAGTATTATTGTGTTAGTTTGGTCATACGCTGTAGTGTGACTTAGTGTACTTGAGCGCTTGGAGGCATCTTGATGCTCATGGTGACAAATTGGGAACCTGACTCGTGCCACGTGTCTGCTCTTTGGTCTTGGACGCTGCTGGGGTTCTGTTACTTAGATGTAAAATAGGGGGACAAATGTTGTATTTAATGAGGATATGGTGAAACATCTTTGTTTTCTGGGCTGGGAGGTGTTTATGTAAAAGCCTATTGTTCCTCCGGAACTGGAGGAACACTTGAATACTCTTTTGTGCCGGGAGTCAATGTAATGTTAGTGACTCATTCTTTGTCATGAAAGAACAGAAATTCAGTGGTGCTTTCGGATGATTAATTCTGTGACTCTTTTAGCACCTTTGTGTGCCTCCATTCCTTCCTGCTCTCTCTCAATCCCTCCCTGCACACGAGTTGCTTGTCTGACTTCTTTTCAGTTCCAGTTCTCCGTTCCACATAACGTATGAACTACAATGTAATCTGCTTTCACTTCAGATAATGGAAAAAGCGTCTAATAGCGACTTTTTTTTCCTTCTACAGAGAAACAAGAAAAAGAAGTTGACATGTATGCTAACCTTTCAGATGAAAAGGCCTTCGTATTTTCAGTGGCCTTGGCGGAAATAAACAGAAAAATTATCAATCAGAGACTTATTCTGTAACTTGTAAGCACAATGTGATGTGTTTATATGCGTGTTCCCAAGGTGGCGTGGACTCTCGGAAAGTGTGTTGTCTTCACCGACCAGGACCGTAGTATTTCCGGTTAAAATTCTGCTCCTGTTCTTGGAAATCGAATTCTGTCTCTGCAAGTCAGAAAGAAAGTGTTCACAAGATTGTGCTGTGACAAACCAGAAAGCAGATATGTTTTACATCTTGAAGACAAATGCTAGACAAATGCACAGAGAGACTGCGCCCATTTCAGAGCACTTCTTTAAAATTTGCTGCCAGAAATGCAATATTTTAAATATTTTCAGAAATAAATGATTTTACTTTAAAATTATATATTTCAGATTTTTCAGCTATATTGCCGTTTACGTATGTACAGTTCACATAACTTTTTAATAAATTGATATTCCAATATTTTATTGAGCTGGGAGTTAAGTACATTTGTGATACGTAGGGTGTGTTGGTTTTAATGCTCTTAGAAATCTGGTATTCATCCTAGGGATGACTTTAGCTTTGCCTTTTTTTAATAGGTGTAATTTACTTCCAATAGGAAGAAAATCAAAATGATTTCATTTTGGGGGGATTATTCTGCTTGACAACCTGATATTGTTTATGAATTCTCTCTAGAAAACTATTCCCTGTTTTTAAAAAATCATAGATGTACTTTTGGGAGTCGGACTCCTGAAGTTCGGGAGCGAAGCGGCTGTTTCGTAACACGTGTTTGCTGGGTGTCCCTGGCCCGGATGGTAAGTACCGCTCCTTTGCTCTTTCTTGGCCCATGATTTACTGGAGAGGGAGAGACGCAGAGATGTATTGCCAAAAGATGAGGATATACTAGTTCCTTTTACTCCCATCAGCTTTTTTCGTCTGTCTTTTAAAAGTGTAATTCTTGACAGTGTTATATTTGCACTGTTGACTGTTAATACCAAAGCAAAAGTCTACTGGAGTGTGCCAAAGAAGGTGTTCCGGTAGAAATTGGTTTGGGGAAAACATTCACCAAAGTAGTCTTTGTTAAAGTGGTGTAGTGCAATTTGAGCCAAACCTCTTAGATTTGTAAATACTTGGGGGTTTTGTCTTACCAAAAAAAAAAAAAAAGCTGTGAAATCCTGAGCGGGGAGGTGTAGGAGGCAATTGCGATCATAAAATCTGCCATACTAGCTTTTCGTCACCTCTCATTCACACTTTTCTAAGAAAGGGAATTCAACTAAATGTCTCATTTTTTTTTTCAGTGTTACTCATGCTTTTTAGTATCACATTACTTTAATAGTGAGAATTACCTAATGAGTTTCTGCTACAGAACTGATGTCTGGGTGGAAGCAGAGATTTTAATAAAGCTGGATGATTAAGTACTGCCTGTTTATTAGTTATTGGTTAAAGGAAGGAGCTGTGATAGCTTTGAGTGGAGCCTCGAGGGCTGATCCGATGCAATCTTTGTAAGCAGGGCCAGGAAACATGGAAAGTGATTTTTACTTCTTAACTCGTAAGGAGTAATTTGGGTCCTTTTTAACATTGCGTGAGAGGGATGGCTGTGGAAATGCACTTAAACCACTAATCTATGTTTGTCTTTATTCCAGTAAATGAGAAAATGTGAACACCAAACCTACTTCCCCACATCATATAGACTTTTGCTTTCCAGAGCTGTAGCCTGTCACAGGTGCCAGTAGGAAGGACAGATGAGTAACTCTTAAGGATGAAGCATACGTTTGCAAGTTCTTATAGTCAGAAAGACACAAGGGAAGTTCTGATTTTGAAGACTTAAGATATGACCAGGCTGTGTTGCTTCTATTGCCAGAATGAGATTTACAGTGTAAACAAGGACAAAGGAACTCTGTGCTCCTGTACATGGAATTGAAGTTATCTTCAGAGGGCTGAAGTTAATGTTGTTACACGTGACAAAATTTAACTTATGACTTGTACATTTAGATTGGTGACTTCTCTGATAAGTACCGAAAAATACGTTCACGCCCCTCAAAAGCGCAAGGCCATCTGTTTTTTCATTCATTGGTGGAGACTCTCTTGAAGCAGTGGTTGAGTTCTGTTTCTGTACTTCTTCCCTTTGTCTTCCCCAGGTCTCTGCTGTCAGCTCTTTCCCACTTGTGGTTGTGCTATTTTTCTTCCCTTGCTGGCTTCCAGTTTCTTCAATAAAGCTGTGATGGAAGCAGGTGGCCTTGAAGATGTCCTAGGGACAGAGTGCTGCTTTACCAAAGTGAAACAAGAGTCCTGACTTTCATTTCTCACCAACCAGAAATAAACCATTCTTTCATGGAATCACAGGATCGTTTTGGTTGGAATAGACCCTTAAGATCATTGAGTCCAACTGTTAACCCAGCCCTGGCACTGCCCCATGTCCTGAGAACCTCATGTCCGTCTGTCCAACCCCTCCAGGGATGGTGACTCCAGCACTGCCCTGGGCAGCCTGTTCCAATGCCCCACAGCCCTTTGGGGAAGAAATTGTTCCCCAGATCCAACCTCAACCTCCCCTGGCGCAACTTGAGGCCGTTTCCTCTGCTCCTGGCGCTTGTTCCTGGGGAGCAGAGCCCGACCCCCCCTGGCTCCAAGCTCCTTTCAGGCAGGTCAGAGATCAGAAGGTCTCCCCTCAGCTCCTGTTCTCCAGCTGAACCCCCAGCTCCCTCAGCCGCTCCCATCACACTTGTGCTCCAGCCCCTCACCAGCTCCGTTCCCTTCTCTCAACTCGCTCCAGCACCTCAAGGCCTTTCTTGGCGTGAGGGGCCCCAAACTGCCCCCAGGACTCGAGGATTTTCCTCCCCAGAGCCCAGCACAGGACGGTCACTGCTCTGGGCCTGCTGGCCACACCAGTGCTGGTACCAGCCAGGATGCTGGTGGCCTCTTGACCACCTGGGCACACGCTGGCTCGTGTTCAGCCGCTGTCACCAACACCCTCAGGTCCTTTTCCAGCCGCTCTTCCCCAGCCTGGAGCGTTCATGGGGTTGTTGTGACCCAAGTGCAGGACGTGGCACTTGGCCTGGTTGAACCTCAGACAATTGGCCTCAGCCCATCGACCCAGCCGGTCCAGATCCCTCTGTACGGCCTTCCCACCCTCCAGCAGATCAACGCTCCACCCAACTTGGTGTCATCTGCAAACTCACTGAGGGTGCACTCGATCCCCTCGTCCAGACCATTGATAAAGAGATTAAACAGAAGTGGCCCCAGTACTGAGCCCTGGGGAACAGACCTTGTGTCCGGCCGCCAACTGGACTGGACTCCATTCACCACAGCTCTTTAGGCCTGGCCGTCCAGCCAGTTCTTTACCCAGTGAAAAGTACATCTGTCCAAGCTGTGAGCTGCAGCTTCTCCTACAGACAGGACACTGCGGCATCTTCCAAAGGCCCTGGTGACTTCGTGGCTGTGGTGTGCTGAGACAGGTTTCTTGGAATATATTCAGTGACTGAACTGGAAGGTGTCTGCATTGTATAAAATGACCATCAGCACGATGGCATCTCACGACCTCACTCCTTGTGTGTTAGAGATGTCAGAAACACTGGCACATCATTGTAGATTATATTTGTAAAATGTCTATTAGATCTTGGTCTATGAAACTAAAACAAAAGCCAGTGACAGCTAAATGATATTTTATCGAGATGCTCTTGCTAATAAAGAAAAATCTTCAGATTGAGATCTGAGCTGCTTTATTTGGAGAAGTCGTGGAGCAGAATGGATGTACTGCAGCTCTGACTTACTTGGAAACTGCACAGTTTCCAAAAAAGAACAATAAATATGTAACATTTCAGGAAGCTGCTTATGCAAACTTTTTTTTTTTTTTGAAACTCTCTAGTTCCAATTTAAGATTTTAGGCCCTCTTTGGATGTCTAAAAGATCCAGTCTAACTTAATTTGTCTCACGGCATTTCACAGCGTGACACCTCACACAGAAGCTTAATCTTTCAGAAAAAGCGAACTAGGCTGCCTTTTTTTCTTTTAGTTAAGTTGAAAGAGATTCAAGTGTGTCGCCACCACAAAAGCACCGCTCCACCTCTGTACCGCCTCTATGTGTTGACTTATCTATAACTGCATAAACCTGATGTTGTGAACTGAGTAGTTTAGGGTTGTACTGGAGAACTGCCTGTTTATAAACCACCCTCTGGCAAGCTCTGCTCTCTGCCCCCTCTTTTCCCTATTTTTTTTTTTCTGAAGAATGGTGCTTATTCGCAGTTCCGATGCTGGCTGGGGATTTCTCTGCAGTTGCTGTGTTCTGCTACCAGGTGGCAGCCTGATCTAAAGACCATTCCTGTCTCCTCAGGCATTGTTACTATAGATACTGGGATATTTTGCCTTAGGAACTGCTCGCTCATATCTAATTTGGGAGCTTAAAATCCAGCCAGGCCGTCTGCACGGAAAGTGGATGGCTTCATCAGTTGTGTGGGATGTTAGATCTGGATGAGTAATTTATCAAGACCAGAGAACTCTGAACTTTCAGTTGGCAGTTTAATAAAACGTGGTTCAAGGGAACTCTTCTTCACCTCCCCTGGGAGTCCTATATATCTAAGTTTTCTTTGGTCAAATTTTCTAAACATCTCTAATTTTCCTGTTATTTTCACTCTAATACTGTTACGATCGATTAAAAAAAGTTGAAAATGGGGCAAGGTTTTGGGAAATACTTTGCAGATTATCGTCACTCTGTGGTTGGGCAGCAGGATTTACAGAGCAGGAGCCTGGAATTAACATTTGTGCTTCAATTATCAGGTCCTAAATAAGGTCTTTGGGTTGATTTTACTTGAGTTGAGTTTTTGAGAGTGAACCAGTGATTTATGTAGCCTGCTCGCAGCACTGTGTCTTCCTTGTGTCTTGGACTGTACTGTCAAGGATGCTTAGGATCTTGTTGCCTAACAGGACATGGTGCTTGACTTTTGTTCTCTAAGGTGCTGATAACCTGTGATGAAACAGCATCACCAGAGAGCTGCCTCAAACCACGGTGTAACGTAAGCCTTTCTGAGTTGCTGTTCTCCGGAACAGGGTTCCTCTGGGTGCAGGGATTGCTGGGTCCTGCCGTGTGTCTCCAGGTGCACCTGTTTGGATTAGGAGTGTGTATTTGAAGGTGAGTTGGGATCCATCGAAGTGGTCACGGTGCCAGCGATGTTTTGTGGTAGGCTTCCCGCTGCTTTATTTCGCTGTGGATTCTGACAAATATCCTCTAGCAAATGGCCATGGGCCAGCACTGGGCCCTTGTGGCCAGGAAGGCCAGTGGGACCTGGGGGGGATTAGAAGAGGGGTGGTCAGTAGGTCAGAGAGGTTCTCCTGCCCCTCTGCTCTGCCCTAGTGAGAACACATCTGGAATTTTGTGTCCAGTTCCGGGCCCCTCAGTCCCAGCAGGACAGGGAACTGCTGGAGAGAGTCCAGCGCAGCCACGAAGACGCTGGAGGGAGTGGAGCATCTCCCGTGTGAGGAAAGGCTGAGGAGCTGGGGCTCTGGAGCTGGAGAAGAGGAGACTGAGGGGTGACTCGTTCATGGGGATCAATATGGAAAGGGGGAGTGTCAGGAGGATGGAGTGACACTTCTCGGTGACAATGAATGATAGGACAGAGGGCAATGGGTGCAAACTGGAACACAGGAGGTTCCGCTTAAAGATGAGAAGAAACTTCTTCCCGGTGAGGGTGGCAGAGCCTGGCCCAGGCTGCCCAGGGGGGTTGTGGAGTCTCCTTCTCTGCAGACATTCCAACCCGCCTGGACACCTTCCTGTGTAACCTCACCTGGGTGTTCCTGCTCCGGCGGGGGGATTGGGCTGGATGAGCTTTCGAGGTCCCTTCCAACCCCTGACACGCTGTGAATCTGAACTGTAGCATCTCAAGATGTTGCTTTCCCAGTTGTTTGCCCTCCCTTTCTGGAGGGTGCCACACAGTGCCGGTAGGACAGCTCTAATAAATGGTAAAATGTCTTGTTTTGTTTTGTTTTCTCTCCTTTAGACTGTCACTTTCCGAACTCAGTAGTAGTTACAGCAAGTCTGGCTGCCCCAGAGTTTTATCTGATTAAGCAGTTTTTCTTTTGAGATGAAGATGATAAATTTTACTGCCTTGTGGTTGATCCGATGCTACAGAGATACAGTGTCATTTCAGTAGATATTGTGAATTTGTAATGAACTGAAAGTATCTGTAAATTAATGTACTAGAGTGGGGGTTTTTTGCTCTTACTTTACAAAGGGCTGCTCGTAGCTGCTAGCTCTCGAATGGCATGTGCAATCTAAGTAAAAAGCAATCAATTGATTAGGCAGAAGGCAGTGGAAATGGTTAAATCTGTGTATTTCTTTTTTTCTCCAGAAGAAAACCTAAACCTGCTTTCACCGAAGTTGTCTGATTTCAAGCTCAGAACATGATTCTCATGAACCGCTTGGTGTCATCATGCAGCACATCCCTCAGGAAAAAGTCAGGTACCCCTCCCTCATCTTCCCCTCGCCCCCCAAAAGCTGCTTTTCTTGGTGCTTCTTGGCTTTGTGCACAGAACCTGAACTCCATCTTATAAATGTTGGGTTTTACTGCCTTCGGTCTCCTACTGTGAATTATTTCTCTCAGTCATAACTTAGTCTTTCATTTTGTCATAAGGGTTAAGAAATAAATACTGTTGTAAATCCCGGACAGTGCTGAAGACCATGAAAAGCTGTGAAGAACAGTGAGTGTTCCAGATACCAGGAGGACAGACATTCGTAGTCTGGCAGTTTTCCAAATCTTGCTCGTTTTGGTTTTTGTGTTGTCTGGGAATCAACAGCTTTTGAATATTTTATCGGGATGCTCTTGCTAATAAAGAAAAATCTTCAGATTGAGATCTGAGCTGCTTTATTTGGAGAAGTCGTGGAGCAGAATGAGTGTGTGTGTGAGCTGGGCGCAGGTCCTGGTCCCCAACAGCCCCAGAGACGCGTTTTCGGCTGCGGCCCCCGGGCCGGTACGAGCAGCGGCTGCTCCGGGAGTTCTGGTTTGCAGTGAAATGAGTAAAGGACACTGAGTCCTCACGCTGATTTTACTGGCACTGCACAGTAGTCTGTAGTGCATTTGAAATTAAAGTTCATTGTGTGAAATGAGTAAAGGACACTGAGTCCTCACGCCGATTTTACTGGCACTGCACAGTAGTCTGTAGTGCATTTGAAATTAAAGTTCATTGATGGACTTTACTTCTTTGGCAAATAAAATAATTCTGATGTATTAAAGGACATTTTTTAAGTAAAGGGATGCAGTTTATTAACAGCATAGTTCACAAATGTTTAGATTTAGTGTTGTCATAGCATGCAGCAGAGATGCACCAGGTACTAAATCTGTTGTACAGGTTTTGTCTTGGACCCGAGGCAGAAGTCGGAGAGAAATCATTAGTGTAAGAGACTCCTGAGAAGAGCAGGTGTTACTTTGCGTGAGACCGTCAACTGGAGGACGTGATCAAAACTGTGAAATGTTGATGTGTAACCTCAGATGAATGAAGTTAGACATACAAGGCTCTTTTTTTTGGTTTCGTTTGTTTTCAATTTCACTAAGGAACCTATGTTACTGTCGAATGAGGGCTAAGGCATAACTGCTTTTTACTGTAGCTTTCTGAAACAGTGGGGGATAATGATCACTTCCTATCATCTTGAAAAAGTAACGAATCTCCCTCTTCTTTAAGACAGAGCAGTTCCAGAGAATTAAAAACGATACCATAAGTAGAGATACTTAAGACATTGAGATATACTGAGTCTTGGCCAAGTACTGAGTCGGAGTCCGATCCTCTAGTTTTACCTCTTAATTCTGTTGAAAAAGAACAAACTAAATTAAAAATCATTTTAAAAAATTCGCACAAGTAGAATTCCCTACCAAACTGAGCAGACTGTAAAAAAATCCTAAGAGTAAATTCTAATGCTCATCTCCAAAAAAAAAATGAGATGAGCATTAGAATTTACTCTTAGGATTTTTTTACAGTGACAGGTCTGGACATGCAGTGAAAGATTTTCAAGAAGGTACTTTTAAAACAAACTCTTTATTGAACTGAATGTTTAAAACGATGGAATGTCTCTCTAGCACTGACTAGAGGTGTGTTTTGAAAATAACACCTCAAAGCAGTGAGATAATTAATTGGCTGAGTGGGACTGGAGAAAGAAGCCTGATTCAGGTAAATGTGAACGTGTGTGTTCCGAAGAACAGCCGGGCTGTCCCGCGCGGCTCGGGTTACTCAGGACTCAGTCACTCCTCTATGTATTTTTCTTTTGTTGTTGCTCGCGCCTGTTTTAAAAAGATCTGAGAGTCTCACCCACAATATTGAGCTTCCATTTCTTGGCACGGACGAAACGATGAACCTGGCACCCTGCGTGACGCTGCGGACGCTGCTCCGGCGCGATGCGCCGCGCACCGAGCAGCAGCAAAGCTCCCGGTCGCAGCTCCTGCGCCGGCGTCCGAGCGTCGTTCTGGGGAAAAAAGGTTAAAGGGAGAGGAAACTGATCCTTTCATCAATTTATCTTCAGCAGTTTTGAGACCGGCAATAGTACCGAGGAACATGCATCTTGTAAAATGTTCTGTCGTTTAAAATCTTTATGGGATTTTTAATGTATTATAAGAGCTTGAAAACAAAGTGAACAGAACCATACTCCTACCAGCTACAGAAAGATCAGAAATAAAAGCACAGCAAATGGTGAAGAGCAGGGGACACATTCTGTTTTGGACGCCTGCGTCACAAATGCATTCCTGGGAAACAAGGAGATTAATTATTCGAACATGAGGAATCTGAGAAAGCCGCAAAAATGATTTGTGGGTATTTTGTGAGACTGAGACAAGCTGGACTTGGCCAGAGAGCAGAGAGGGGAATGGTGATGAGCACAGAGAGCTGGGGAGCCCTTCGCGAGGGGATTGTTCCCCTTTGGGTTTAATCGCTCTCTGCTTAAAATAACCAACTTCCGTTAGATTGGGCCGATAATAAAGAAAATAATAACAATAATAATAATAATAATTATTATTATTTTGTCCTTCCCATCTTGTCGGCTGCTAACAGTGCCATCCGCTCAGTCAAAAATTCAAGTAGACTTTTCTGTATTTATGCTAATATTAAATAAGTAAATAAACAAATTAAATTAATACAAATATTACCAGGAGGGGGGTTAAGGTTGCGGAGATCTTGAAAAACCTCGTTAAACTAGAAACGAATCGTTATTATTATATTATTCAATCAGAAGTTATTGAAAGTAGGCTACAATGTGATTTGGTATGAAATATATAATAAAATTAGCCTTGGGACTGGGAAAACAATTTCTAAAAAGGAAAACTTAGGCGCACAATTTACATTTCAGAAGTGAATTTTCCCTTTTCAGCACCATTTCATTTATTTTAATGAAATTCACTTAAGTATGGTTGGATTGTAGGTTGTATTTTAAAATCTATGTTCATTTTCCTTCCTGTGATGCAAGGGCAAAAGGAGCAGGGGAGACAAGGCAGAGGTGACTGGGGAGGAGTACTTTAATTAAAGTTCCTCTTTAATTAAAAAATAGGTGGTTTGAGAAATTAATTCTCCAGAGGCTTCACCATCTGTATCCTTGGTTGTGAGTTTACAGGGTGTTTCTTGCAGGAAACCGAATCAGACGTGATGTAGAAGATGAAGAAGATTCCCCCCGCCGCTGGGAGTGGGACGGAGTGTTAATCCTTGTTCTTCAGAGCTTGTTCAAAACGAGGAAACATCTTGTAAAGAAGGTTTTTGAGGACTAGAATGAGCCTAGTTAGTGGACGCTGATTTAAAGGGGAAGCAAAACAAGTCATCAATCCAGACTGCCAAAGTTAAAATACATCTAAAATATTTACCTCTGAATTTCAAATTCAAATGCGAAGGATCCCGTGAATCTGATTTCCACCTGTACGTTCGTTGGACATATCATTTTTGTGCTGCGTGTGTACTTTATGGGGCAGACTCTCAGAAATTATGCCTTCTTATTGAAACGAGAGGCTGTAATTGCCAGCTACGCTTTGTGGCTGCCTCAGAGTGGGCAAGATGATTTAATTCTTCATCAAAAGCACGGAATAGCGCGTGTGCCAAGTAGGAGCTCGATAAAACCCTATAATCCGATGCAAGTGGCGGCTCACTGATCCCATCTGCTGGGAAACACGCTTGATCTGCCCTTCTCACCGCTGCCGGCGTTTCGAAGGGCGAGTAACGACATCAAATTCTTTTGGTTTCAGGTTTTCGCAAAGGTTGTCTCGCCGTGCTGAAAACTAACAGGCCGTCGAACAGGTACATCTGTGCTACGACGAATGCTTTGCGAAGGAGAATAAGGTAACTAGAAGAATTCATCCGAGTTTTTCCTCTTGCTGTTGGTTCCTTCGGGAGCGGAGAGCGGGAGGTGCCGCCGCCGCCTCCCTCAGCATCCCAGACGTGGCCGTTGTGTAAGGGGCTCTGTGCGGTGCACAAATAAGAGGTTACTGTCCCCAAACTGTCCCCTGGCCTTCCAGAGAAGGCTCGAATCTGCTCTCCTTTGCATCTTTTTTATGACCGTCAAAGCCAGGTTTGCTGTGTAACGTGGTGCTTTTTGAACGCAAAGTCATCTGCCCGTGGAGGCAAAGTAGATACTGAGTCACTTTGTCTCTTTTCACTTGTTATTATGGTGGTCGTGGCTATTTTTGAAGTGTCTGGTAGATAAGTTGCCTTCTGTGAGTTTATTCAGCTGCCCCCACTGCGGCAGCTGGAACAAAAGCAGAATAGAGAAAGACCGAAAATCTGCCGACAGATGTACTTGTGTTTGTGCTTTGCAGGCACCATTCGTTACAGTGCAAATCTTCGGGGGCTAATGAAGTTAAAGCGGGGCTTTAGGTACCACTGCTCAGCAAAAGCAGCCTGCCCGAAGCCGTCCCTGCCGCTGCTTTCCTTCTGAAACGAGAGTCGGTGCTGCAGGTTTAAAAATGGAATATCGTTCATGAGGCCTCTAGCCTTGTGTAAGTGGGATTTAAACACCGTCACAGGGCCACGGGGCAGGTCAGCGGCAGCCCCGGCGGCGCGGCCACGGCCCCTTTGGCACCCGAGCGGCACATTCGTGCCGCTCGGGTGCCAAAGGGGCCGTGGCCGCGCCGCCGGGGCTGCTCCGCTGACCTGCCCCGCGACCCGGCGACGCTCCCGCTGCCGCCAGCTCCGTCTCGTTGCACGGATGGAAGCGGAATGAGAGGGTGAGTTACTGGCAGAGACTGGAAATCCCTTGGGGAAGAGAACCGTGAACCCTCAGTTAGACGTTTTGGGCACAGCTGTTGAGGAGTTCAACTGGGTGGCATCGGCGTTAGTAGCTCCCTGCCCCTGATTGTTAGCGGCAGAAAGGCTCCGGCGTGCTCGGTAGTTTAGTAACACTTAAGCGTGCGTGAAAGAAATGTGCCAAGGGACTAAAGCTTCTACTTTTTTATTTTCAGAAGGAAGATACTCTGTATTAACCGCCACGTTAACGGTTTCGGCTAAGGCATGTTGTTTAGATTATAAATTCCCTGAAAATGGGCTGTGTGAGCGGAGCAATGCACCTCCCGGTTCCTGGAGGCTGATGCTGGGAGGTGAGAGACCTCACTTCAAAAATGCTGAGCCTCTTTATTTTACTCTGTAGTGAGTGCAGGAACTGGCATATCTGTCAGCAGCTGGCTGGGGAAGCCAGTGGTAATTAATGACCTCTTACGTTACCTTTTTCCTTTTCTTGGTCTTTGCTCCAAACGCACCGATCTAACCGTCAAACACCTCTCTTGTTCTGACAGGAGTTTTGGAACCTAAATATAGCAGATTCATAAGAGTTGCTCGAAAAGCTGAAGCACTAACCTTGCTCTTTATTTAATTTGTTGGGTGTTACTTGCATTAGAAGAGCTTTGCATTTATTCTATAAGTAAATGATGTGACATCTCCAAAGCCTGTACTGCAATACCTGTACTCCAAGTGAGCACTTGCCTTGTCTCTAGCTTGTAATATTTTAAGGCAAAGCACTAAGCTCTATTTTACCTTGTCTGTAAAATCCACTAGACCTTTCCCTAGTACTGGAGAAAACGTCCTGTGTCCATTGCCTGTCTATCCACAGCAATACAAGTAACTCGGTGAGAAGCGGACTGCTTCCTTCTTGTGGATTGGATGTTATGTAGTTGCCACTGATTTGTCGCTTTTCATACTCTTCTGAAAACAGAGCCCAGAATCAGTATCATATGATCTGAAATGAAAATGGGAGAGAGAAAAGATCCAGATTTTTTTTTTTTTTTTTTCTGAAGCTAAAATGGAGAAAAAGCAAAATCAGTGAAGTTCATCATCATAGTAATTATATTCTTAGTATTAATGAAAATACTGCAGGAAGGTGTTGTTTTACACTACAGTTCTGTATTTAGATCTGCTAATGGAAGGTCGCAGGCTGGGCATTGTTTGTTCCGGACTGCTTGCCAAATTTCCTAAAGGATTCTCTTTGTCATGCAAGCTTTCCCCCGTGGCACGATGCTTACATGCTGTACGTGCCTCTGCTGCCACATTAAGTAATAGCATCTCTTTATTAAATCTGGAGTAACGACATGGTTATTTGTGCTATTGGAATAAATCACAAATGCATTAAAAATACCTTGTTTCCTCCCCTGAGTCTAGGGATCTCCTGACTCATCTCTTAAGCACGACGCCTTTTGAATAGCTCTGGTATCTGTTGTTTTCTTAAGGGCTGGGGTAGGGGTCGTCAGTCGGTACCATCAGTTCCACGCTAATAACGCAGCCCAGGGCGGCGCTGAGGAGCTGGGTGCTGGTGGGGACGGTCCCCTGTCCCCCCAGGGTGGCTGGTTGGTGTTCCCTGGGCCAGGGCAGGGTTCCCTTGCGCAGGGACAGGGCAGGACTGGTGCGGGGTTTGGGCAGCAGCGTTCCTGCACCATTGCATGGACCTACCTGAGGTGTCTTAAGGTTTTTGGGGCAGTTCTGAGCTAGAATTTATGGGTTGGTTTTGCCCTTTGAAAGAGGGAACAGTAACAATAGATTCTAAAGCTCTGGGAAGGTTCTGTGAGCTAGGAGGAGGTTAACTCCGTTGTTCCAGGGGGAAGAGCCAGGGCACAGAGAGGACACAGGAGTTTCTCTGGAGCTCCGAGCGCAGCGTCTGGGGCACTCACAGCTCCCGGGGTCCCACACCCTCCGGGTACAACTATCTCACCTCCGTGGGCTGTGGCCAAATCATCCTGCGCCCCAGGCAACCCCCGGCCTTTTCACATGTTTGTCTGAAAAACATTCTCTGCCAGGCAGTAAAAAATCCTGCAGCACAGCGAGCATGGCCATCTCCCCCCTGCAAGAGTTCCTTATCCACCTTAATTCACTGGTTTTGTCTGTACTAACGTGGGTTTTATTTTTATTTTTTTTTTTACAGCATATCGCTTATCTTGCTGTACAAACCCAAGTGGAAACAAAGCACTTGTTTTTGCTGTGAGAAGGGCAGCCAGATCTACACCCGCATTTCTGGACCTGACGTCTCTTAGATCGTGATGCTAAAGGTAGAGTATCCTATCTCCATTGCTTGGGGGACTATTTTAGGCTGGAGTGCACGTGCACGTATCCTGTGGTAAAGCACGCTTCTGTTTCGATCTGAGCAGTGCAGACACGGCTCGTGCTAAGCCCAGATCCTGCTGCCCGAGATGTTTGTCCATCTGCTCCAAGGCCGCTCGTCCTTAGCGAGTGGCTGTCACTGTGTATGCGCGTGCCTGATGGGATTCAGGTTAATATTAGACCACCTGTAGCTAGTAATCAACAGAGCTAATTGTACTGCACTTTGTCAGCAGAGTGGGAAAGGAAGGCACAGCACAGAGGAAAATTGAAAGCAGATTTTTTTTCTACTTCTTCAGAACTTACTTTCCAACTTAGGTCATCCAGCAGCTTGGTGTCTGTTGTCTTTGTACATTTGTGCTCCACTGACGCAGTCTTATGGGTAAGAACTCAATTAAAAATGCATTTTACCCAGGGCAAAATAAAAAGGAATTAAGTAGGTGAGGTCTAAACACATGAGGAGGAACATAATTTGGGTGCATTATGGCTGCTTATTAATCTGTGTAGGAAGAAAAAAAATTAACAGATTGTAAGTCTAGGGGTTTACAAATATGCCTACATGGACTTCATGGCAACATACACTTGTGTGAGTGCTTTCGTTTGACTGCAAGGTGTTTTACAGACTGAAGCGAATGGCTCTGTGTGTGTAGCATTAGGCTGTAGAAACAGTGCTTGAAAGCATAACTAGGTACGTGAATTCCGATTATGAATATTTGTCCATTCTTCTGTTCCTTCCATTCCTGTATTATTGCTTAAGAAACTGGAAATAAAAGAAGTGCTCACGTGTGTAATAATCATGTTGTTATGTTAAAGCAAATATCCTGCAGCAGTCGTCAGTGTCACTGGAAAGAAGAACAGCACTCAGATAAATGAGTCTTCTCGCTGCTTGGCTGAAGCAAACACGCTGTCCTTATGTTACAGCTAAAGCAAAGTTCAGTTGGGCAAAAATAAGCTAAGGGACAGAGAAATGCAGAGAAGGGACTCTTGAGTGGCTCAGGAGATTTGGCCGTCACCCTTTGTTGTTTCTGTGCCTTAGCGTGGTCGTTATCAGGAATTCAGGAAGCAAGCTTATCCCTGTGGATAGAACCGAGTGCTGCTGATAAGGGACTGAAATGATTGAAATGCCTGGTGCAGTGTTAGATAAGAGGAAATGCCAAGTTTATCTCCCAAGCAGGATTCTAGCGAGATCCAGGGAGGCTGTGCGGCTTTATTCAGTGACAGGCTTCAGGCTACCTGGGTGAGCACCATACGAGCCAAACAGGATGGGAACTTTATATCAAGAATCTTCCCCGCACAGCTCCCTTCGTTTGAGCATGGGAGGATTTTGTGTTTCTGATTACATAAAGAGATTCACGGTAAGAGAGTCCTTAGTGTTTTATTGTGAGCCTAGTTTGAACGTAACAGCTTTCCAGATGGCGCAGTGCTGGTTTCTGTGCCTTTTGCAAAGTGCTACGTGTGTTTGACGTTCTTGGCCAGGTTGTGCAGGCTGCCGGCTTGCAAAACACCTGCCGGCGTCAAGGAGGTGTTTCTGAAATGATGAGCACTTTGGAAAGAAACTCACTTTTCGCGAGAGCCGTGGCACGTTACAACTTTTATTCCAAGTGGTAGATCTGTCGAATAGGATGCCAGGCTGCCATTCAAATTATGTGGACGGTTGTTACAGCTTTTTGCTTTAGTTGCCACGTGTCTGGGAATTTTAAGACAATCTACCGGGCAGGCTCACACTGAGGCGATTTAATGAGGAGCCAAATTCTGCATCGGCCCGTCCGACCTGCGGCCAAAGCAGTACGATGAGCTGAGCAGGACACTCGGTGCCCCCAAGGTCTGCCCAGAGCTGCGAGATCAGAACCCCCTTGTGCCAAGGTCTAAGGAGACACAGCGAGAGAGTCTGATCACCGACCAAACCCCTCCAACCCTGCAGGAGAAGAGAGACTTCGAGACATTGCCAGTGGAAGAGAGAGTAGGAATCTGCTTTTCTACCGCTGTGAGCTCTTCATCGAACCACGCCGTGGTTTAAAGCCGTCTGTGGAGTTCTGGTGGTGGAAGGAAGTCAAGGGAAACACTATTTCTGTTGTCCTCCGTTTGTTTGTATGTGCCTACTTTTTGAGTTGCTGAAAAGACCGTTTACCATCCAGACAGAAGCGGGAAATGGACTTAAGCAAGTTTAAAAAGAATGCTATGGGTATATAATGATGTCCAAGTAATTAAAAAACGTCGTAGGACTTGAATTTAATAAAATGTGTATATTAACTATACACACAGCTTTTATTCAGGATTGGGAAAGTCTGGGGGTTTGGGAGTGGCAGAAACATATTTTTATAAGCTCTGCAGATTGTAGTTTCTGAATTAAGGTGTTTCGTGTGCTTTTCTGAGGTTGTTTGCTAATTCCCATAAGTTTTGATCCTATAACCTTCGTAGTAACATTTAAGGCCTTCTGAATTATGTTAATGAACAAAGTTCTGAATTTTGATTTATTCAGGTTTCCGAAATGAAGGTTTATGGATCAGATTGTTGTGTTCTGTTTGGGTTTTTTTTAAGACCATCCTCTTTCCAAATTTCGAAGAAAGGGTTTCCTCGTGTATTTTGTTCAATAATAGCTCTAATGGGATTTTTTAAAGAGTTTACATTTGTAATCCTCTTAGTTCTTTAAAACACTAATGAAGTAAATGAGCTAAATCAACAGTAATAAACCAAATTCTGGCCCAGCTAAGAAAAGCACAAAATTTATACTAATTTCAACAAGTGGGATCTTGTTCCAAAGCCTTAAACTCATCTAATGTGATGTCACATAGTGGATTTAATATAGCCAAGAGTATAATGTGATATTTTTTGTTATAATTTATTACATAAGAAGCAGAATGGCTCAGAAGACTAGATAAATTTAATACCCCTGTGGCCACATGATTTATTGTCTATTTATCGCAACATAGCAGGAAAACATTTTGGTCTATTAATTTGAATATACTACTCAGCTGTTCTTCATGCTGAACAGATAATGATGTGTTTAAATTGTTAACGTACAACTTTTTGTTAAAGAAAGATAGTAAACAGCCTGAAATAAATGCAATTTTCTCTTGCTTGTTGCTGCAGGAGTGCAAATGAAAGGTATTTCCGGAAGGAATACAGAAGGCAGCTTTAGAACCATCGAAGTGAGTGTTCTGGGACTTTTTGGACTAGTCATATCTTGGGGAAGAAAGTCAGTGCTGCAGTTATCTGTCTACATTGCATTCCATGGTTTGAGTCTGTGCAGATCAGAGTTAGTATTTGAAGTTAATATATGAAAGCTAGGGTGAGCTCCAGAATATCTGCTTTCTTTGTGATTGATCTGTTGGGTGACCGAGTCATTCTTTTGTATTCATTGCTTCAATTCCCCTTTCTGTAAAACTAGTGATGATGGTACTTCTCTTATGAAAATATGTTAAGGTCCACAGATAAAAGCTATTTTAGATTTAGTTTGGTTTGTTGGTGTTCCTAGTCCTCAGTGAGCTAGGAATCAAAAATAACTTTGTTTTGGATGTCTTGCATTGGATTACATCACTCTGACCAGCTTACCAAACCCATTATGTTTATCTCTTGAAAAATCATTCTTTGTTTTGCTCACAAAGCTAGCGCTCAATTCATGGAACATTTTACAGGGGAGGATGCTTTTGGCGGAGATGGCCAGCAGAGGAGCATATGAGGATAAGTAGTGTCTTGGACCACGCGTGCAGCTCTTCCTAAAGTGGGTGAGAACTGCGCTAACCCATCAGCCTCGTGTTAACGCTACTGAGAGGTCTCTTCCCCCATGCAGAATGGCAGCTCATCAGTGGGGTTTGAGCCCCGTTCCAGCAGGAGCTGCTGAGTGTACAGAATCACAGAATAATGTCAGGGATTGGAAGGGACCTCGAAAGATCATCCGGTCCAGGCTCCTGGTGTCTGCCTGTTTGTTGGCCGCGGGCTCTTTCTGGCCTGGCGCTCGATGATCCGCCAGCTCGCGCTCCAGCGGGTGCCTGGCTCGGCGGAGCCCGCTGTCGGGGAAGGCCTCGGAGCACCGGGCCGCTGTGTAAACAGCAGCCCGAGCGTGTTTACAGGTTGCTGGGAAATTCGTGTTATTGCTCAGATGTGCAGTGGAGGGTGTAGTTCATCTGAAGCAAACAGATGGGGTGTTTTGCGGTTTTGAAATTAATCAGACCCTTCGTTAGGGGAGGCAGTGGTAGGAGTGTTCTAATGTGCCTGGAGGCCAGGTTGCCTGGACTTCCTTCAGGTTTTTCCTTCCCATGAACTGAACAGCTTTGATGTTCAGCTGCATCAATTCTTTTAGCCTTGGTGGTGCTGCTCTTTCTTCTGCTAACTTGCTGGAGCAAATTTTTAGGACACGGCCACTTAAAAATATATCTAAGGTCACCTAGTCCTTGACATAAGCTAATCTTGATGCTCCTCTCCTACTTCTTGTTTGCGGTAGGGGGTGTACATTCCACTCCCGTTTTTTGGGTAACATCTTGCTGATTTTACTATTCAGACTTCTTTCTTCTGAAGGTCCTGTGCAGGGTGATTTGGAACTCCTCAGGTACTCTTGGTTCACATCTTGACCTTTGTCAAGCTTTAAACTAGATTCGAAGGGGGATGGGGTTGTAGCTGGGCTTGCATCAGTGGGGCAGCATGCTGGAATCCATAAAGACCGGGAGGCCCCCCAGGCCCCTAGGGTGAAATCGGTGTACTCGGCTCGCTCCCTGAAGTGCCTGCACACCAATGCGCGCAGCATGGGGAATAAGCAGGAGGAGTTAGAAACCTGCGTTCGGTCAGGAGATTATGATCTGGTGGCATTAACAGAGACATGGTGGGACAGCTCACATGACTGGAATGTGGTCATGGATGGCTATGTCCTTCTCAGGAAAGACAGGCCAGCCAGGCGTGGTGGTGGAGTTGCTCTTTACGTGAGAGAGCAACTACAATGTATAGAGTACTGTCCAGGTGCGGTTGAGGAGCAAGTTGAGAGTCTGTGGGTGAGAATTAAGGGGCAGGCTGGCAGGGGTGACACTGTTGTGGGAGTCTATTACAGGCCACCAGATCAGGGTGAGGAAGTTGATGAGGCCTTCTACGGGCAGCTGAGCGTGGCCTCACAGTCACAGGCTCTGGTTGTTATGGGGGATTTTAACTACCCTGATGTTTGCTGGAAGGACTACTCAGCCAGCCAGCCTCAGTCTAGGAGGTTCCTCCAGTGCATTGACGATAACTTTCTGATGCAAATGGTGGAGGAGCCGACTAGGAGAGGTGTGCTGCTAGATCTCGTCCTCGCTAACAAGGAGGGTCTGGTCGAAGCAGTAAAGGTGGGGGGCTGCCTTGGTTGCAGTGACCATGAGATGGTGGAGTTCAGGATCTCCTGTGGTGGCAGCAGAATACCGAGCAGAATTGCAACCCTGGACTTCAGCAGGGCCGACTTTGGCCTTTTCAAACAATTGCTGGAGGAAATCCCGTGGGCAAGGCTGCTTGAAGGTAAAGGGGCTCAAGATAGTTGCTTAGCATTCAGGGACTGCTTCTACCAAGCTCAAGATCAGTGCATCCCGATGCGCAGGAAGTCAAGGAAGGGAGCCAGGAGACCTGCGTGGTTAAACAGGGAACTGCTGGGCAAACTCAAGTGGAAGAGGAGGGTTTACAAATCATGGAAGGAGGGGCTGGCCACTTGGGAAGAATATAAGGCTGTTGTCAGAGGATGTAGGGAGGCAACTAGGAAAGCTAAGGCCTCCTTAGAGTTAAACCTGGCGAGAGGGGTCAAGGACAACAGGAAGAGGTTCTTCAAATACATGGCAGATAAAACTAACACCAGAGGCAATGTAGGCCCACTGATGAACGGGGTGGGTGCCCTGGTGACAGAAGATACAGAGAAGGCAGAATTACTGAATGCCTTCTTTGTCTCTGTCTACTCTGCCGGAGGCTGTCCTGAGGAGCCCCGTACCCCTGAGGCCCCAGAGGAAGGCAGGACAATGGAGGAGTCTGCCTTGGTTGATGAGGACTGGGTTAGGGAGCAATTAAGCAATCTGGACATCCATAAATCCATGGGTCCAGATGGGATGCACCTGCGGGTGCTGAGGGAGCTGGCTGAAGTCATTGCTGGACCGCTCTCCATCATCTTTGCCAAGTCTTGGGAAACGGGGGAGGTGCCTGAGGACTGGAGGAAAGCAAATGTCACTCCGGTCTTCAAAAAGGGCAAGAAGGAGGACCCGGGCAACTATAGACCGGTCAGCCTCACCTCCATCCCTGGGAAAGTGATGGAACACCTTATCCTTGGTGCCATCTTAAGACATATCAAGGATAAGAGGGTCATCAGGGACAGTCAACATGGCTTCACCAAGGGGAAGTCATGTTTGACCAACCTCATAGCCTTTTATGAAGACGTAACAAGGTGGATTGACGATGGCAGAGCAGTGGATGAGGTCTACCTTGACTTCAGCAAAGCATTTGACACCGTCTCCCACAGCATCCTCACGGCAAAACTGAGGAAGTGTGGACTGGATGATCGAGTAGTGAGGTGGACTGCAAACTGGCTGAAGGAGAGAAGCCAGAGAGTCGTGATCAATGGGGCAGAGTCTGGTTGGAGGCCTGTATCTAGTGGAGTGCCTCAAGGGTCAGTTCTGGTACCAATACTGTTCAATATATTCATCAATGACTTGGATGTGGGAATTGAGTGTACTATCAGCAAGTTTGCTGATGACACCAAGCTGGGAGGAGTGGCTGACACGCCAGAGGGCTGTGCCGCCATCCAGCGAGATCTGGACAGGCTAGAGAGTTGGGCAGGGAAAAATTTAATGAAATAGAACAAGGGAAAATGTAGAGTCTTGCATCTGGGCAGGAACAAGCCCAGGTTCCAGTACAGGTTGGGGAATGACCTATTAGAGAGCAGTGCAGGGGAAAGGGACCTGGGGGTCCTGGTGGACAGCAGGATGACCATGAGCCAGCACTGGGCCCTTGTGGCCAAGAAGGCCAATGGCATCCTGGGGTGTATTAGAAGGGGGATGGTTAGTAGGTCGAGAGAGGTTCTCCTTCCCCTCTACTCTGCCCTGGTGAGACCTCATCTGGAATATTGTGTCCAATTCTGGGCCCCTCAGTTCCAGAAGGACAGGGAACTGCTGGAGAGAGTCCAGCGCAGGGCCACAAAGATGCTGAAGGGAGTGGAGCATCCCCCATGTGAGGAAAGGCTGAGGGAGCTGGGTCTCTTTAGCTTGGAGAAGAGGAGACTGAGGGGTGACCTCATCAATGTTTATAAATATATAAAGGGTGGGTGTCACGAGGATGGAGCCAGGCTCTTCTTGGTGACAACCAACAGTAAGACAAGGGGTAATGGGTTCAAGCTGGAACACAAGAGGTTCCACTTAAATGTGAGAAGAAACTTCTTCTCAGTGAGGGTGACGGAACACTGGAACAGGCTGCCCAGGGGGGTTGTGGATTCTCCTTCTCTGGAGACATTCAAAACCCGCCTGGACGCCTTCCTGTGTAACCTCACCTAGGTGTTCCTGCTCCGGCAGGGGGATTGGACTAGATGATCTTTCAAGGTCCCTTCCAATCCCTAACATTCTGTGATTCTGTGATTCTGTGATTTGTGTATTTGTTTTGTCTTGCACTGCACAACAATTACCTTTGTTTTAATCTCTTTGAACAGTTGTCTCCTGTTTTGTGTAGACCGTCTGGAGAGTTGGGCAGGGAAAAATTTAATGAAATATAACAAGGGCAAGTGTAGAGTCTTGCATCTGGGCAGGAACAAGCCCAGGGTCCAGTATAAGTTGGGGAACGAGCTGTTGGAGAGCAGTGTAGGGGAAAGGGACCTGGGGGTCCTGGGGACAGCAGGGTGACCATGAGCCAGCACTGGGCCCTTGTGGCCAGGAAGGCCATTGGGACCTGGGGGGGATTAGAGGGTGGTGGTCAGTAGGTCAGAGAGGTTCTCCTGCCCCTCTACTCTGCCCTGGTGAGACCGCATCTGGAATATTGTGTCCAGTTCTGGGCCCCTCAGTCCCAGAAGGACAGGGAACTGCTGGAGAGAGTCCAGCGCAGCCACGAAGATGCTGAAGGGAGTGGAGCATCTCCCGTGTGAGGAAAGGCTGAGGAGCTGGGGCTCTGGAGCTGGAGAAGAGGAGACTGAGGGGTGACTCGTTCATGGGGATCAATATGGAAAGGGGGAGTGTCAGGAGGATGGAGCCAGGCTCTTCTGGGTGACAACCAGTGATAGGACAAGGGGCAATGGGTGCAAACTGGAACACAGGAGGTTCCACTGAAAGATGAGCAGAAACTTCTTCATGGTGAGGGTGCCAGAGCCTGGCCCAGGCTGCCCAGGGAGGTTGTGGAGTCTCCTTCTCTGCAGACATTCCAACCCGCCTGGACACCTTCCCGTGTAACCTCATCTGGGTGTTCCTGCTCCGGCGGGGGGATTGGGCTGGATGAGCTTTCGAGGTCCCTTCCAGTCCCTAATATTCTGTGATTCTTGCTTGGATTACAGACCTGCCAGAGACCAGTCCCTGGCCCCTGCCGTTCAGGCTCCCGTTCCCTGAGCAGTCCCTCTCAGCAGAGCAGATCTGGGATCCAGGCCGCGGATCTGCCCCCCGGGTGCCGAGGCTGGGCAGGCTGTGCGCGGGTGCTGCCCCGGGCCGGCAGAGAGGCTGACACACTGAAGGAAAAAAAAATCAATGGAAGCTGCTTAGGATTGGGACTTTTGGAAAAACACATGGTTGGAAAATTTCTGAGCAGCTCAGTTGTTAACACTGTCTTCCCAGGCTTTGTGGGAACTTGAAAGGTGTCATATGCTCCAGTTTAAATTTTGCACCGGTATATAGTCACTTGCAGTCTAAATATATTCTGTTGAGTATCTTTTCAGACAGTTCATATCCCAGAAACTAGAGTAGTAAACTATATATAGTCTCTGACATTACAAAAAAGGTTTGTTTTCACCTTCTCTCATGGCTGAATTAAGATAGTCCTCCTGCTGTTGTGGTTCACTTTTCATTCTCTCATTTGTGTCCTCATTTTGGTGTTCAGCCTTGAGCAGTACACGTGCTTTCTGGCTCATCCAACATATTTCCTCACGCCTCCAACTTCAGGTATGTACTGTCCTGAATGCTGCTGTTCAGAGACCTGGTCCCTTCCAGCACTGACATTGCATTCTCACTGGTATTGTATGGGACTGGGCAGAATTAGAAAGAAATACCCTTTTTCTATAAATAGTTCTGTTCTGGATATTTGCTTGGTGAGTTCCTGTTCTGAGTTTCAGCTGAAGTCCCCCAGAAGCCCAGCGTGCGAAGCTGCAGCTTCAGTGTCCTGATTCATTCTCAGCACCTCTTTAGGAATTGGCACAGACTGAATTGCATCTTCCGTGACCTCTCTTGCTACAAAAAGGAAATAGTTTGCTACACATTTGGTGATTGACCGACCACCTTGTTTCTGGGTTTGCTTTATACAGAATTATCAGTCTTAGGGCCAGAAAGCATTGGCGCAAGTTCTTGCATGGCTGACGGGGTCATTCTGCTCCGTGAGGCAGTCCTTACCGTGGCCATCGGTGGTCACTGGTCTTGGGAAGCCAGGCAGAAAGCTGTCAGTGGTTGCTGTGAGGCACTGGGTTTGTTTCGGTGCACATTCCACTGGGGTATTGTCCATACAGAATTTCATAAGGTCCACGCTTCACTATCTTCAGTTTAGAGAAACTTTTGCAAAATTTTCCTGTCCCTCCCGTTGTGGCTGAACAGGAGCCAGGAAGCTCTGTATTCCACCGTTTTCATGGATTAGATGTAGAGACTCTTGCCAGATGTCACTTGCTGTCCTGGTGCTCACCTCTCTGCACAATAGTGCTGCATCTTCTCCAGCATCCTGCCCAGCATTTGAGCTGTTCTCCTAATTTCTCACACTGAGAAGATCTTGATGTGCTGTTACTGGGTGCGTGACGGGCACGCATCCCTTTAGTGACAGCTACTCCTGATATCAACTTAATATGAAATCCAAGCCGTTTGTACCCCGGATCTTTTATCAACAGTGTTATTTGCTTGCTTTCCTCTGAATGATTTTGCTTTACAGTGCCAGGACTTGGTGCTGGTGTTTTGGTCTAACGCTGCTTATTGGTGTATCTGGGTTTAGACTGCAGCTGTCTCTGCAGTGTATCTGGAGATTAACCTGTCACTGATCTAACAGAGCAGTGTGAAATCGATGGCTTAGTGGTTTTAATTCAGGAGCTTCTTATAAGTGCAGAGAAACTTGTATGTGGTTGCTTAAAATTAATACTCTGGAGTCTTTGAATGTTGGTGTAAGATAGCACCATGGAGGAGAAGAAAAACTTCCCGAGTTCTGATAGAAGCATCCCAGAGAAGCACCAGGTTTTGCCAGCTGGTCTGGAAATGGGTGCACTGAATGCGCTGTGGTTTTCTGGGTTTACCAGGTATTTGTACGGAGATACAAACTTTAGGTGGAAAAATGGATCAATGCGCTTAGTCGTACCACCGGGGCCCTAACTCAGGACTTGTAATTCCGCACCCAGCTGTTCTTAAACTATCTGCTTTAGAGAGAGAAACTTAACAAAATGCCTTCTCATCTTTGCTGTGGAAGCTTGGCACCTGTTGTTAGTGGCTTTCTGCGTTTCCACTGGTATGTGGCATGATTTTCTTTCAGAAAAGCTTTTCTTCTAAGTCGATGAAAGCTGTTCCAAATTTAGCTGAAGTTCTTTCGTACACCTGAAATGGATGCAGCATTTTCTGTGGGTTTTTTCCAGATGTTTAAGCCTTCACCTAAACGGCTGCGAGTGGCTTCCCTGTGAGTATTTGATTACAGGGAAGAGTGCAAAACCACCAGCCTTTGTACCCAAGCTCTCTTTCCTCTGAATGTTTTTCAAAGCCGAGTTTGTGTGGAGATCAAGCCTGAGCTGATCAAGTTATTCCTGTGTTTGCGAATGACGTCAAAACAAAATGTCAGAGAGATCTAAATCAGCAGGGGAATACAGCACGTAACAGACTTCATTACAGGACAGTTGACTATTTACTTGATCTAGAATTTCCTTAACATGGTGTTCTGGTTATTAGTGGGGAATAGCGATGTCAAGATGTGTTCTTACTTAAAAAAAATTTTAAAAATCCCCCCGTTGTCAGGTTCCTGTAAAGACCATTATGAGCAAGGAACACTGAGCACAGAACTTGGTGTTTGTTGTACCACAGTGGCAACTATTGGGTGGAAATATGTGTGTGAGAAGAAAAATCGCTACCGGAGACGCCGGCTTACTGAAGGGTAGCTGGGGTAGAAGTATTGTTGCTTTTTAACTTTGGAAATGTCAGTGAAGGAGCCAAGAAAGTAGCGGGATATATTCGTACACCAGTTGTCAGTTGTGGTGTTGAGAAAGGTGTGGTTGGAAATGATAGTTACAGATCAGTGAGTTAGTGCAGCTCCGTGTGTGCGTTCTTGTCATTTTTCAAACCTGAAGCAGGAAGGGAACAGAAGACAAACCAAAGGGCAGTGCAATTTGGTGATGTTCATCCTCTCAAACACAAGCGGGTTGCTGGCAAAGCAGAGACTTTTCTGAGGGATTTGGTTTGTCAAATTTCAAGTCAGCAAGAATGGCTGTGCGGATTTCGATGTATTTTGGAGCAAACTCTGGATTATGTAAAGTTCTTTTTTCTGAACAGCTGACTGTCTGGAAATAACCCTTTCTTATGCAACAGATCTGTTCCCTATATATTTATACTGAGAGGCCTATCACATGCTTTCAGTGACAAGAATTTGGTTTTACTGTTTTTATTTCTGCCGGCATTGCTGCACAGCCAAGGCTGCTCCCCAGGTGATGGTGGATCCCTCTTGACTTACAGCCAAACAGGGCACAGGAGCTTTGGGCAGGTGTAAAAGATGCCATAAGGTTCTCTGCTGAGCTCCTAGGAGCTCTGAGAAAGCGTCTTGTAAATGAGAGACTTCTTAAATCCAAGGGTAGCTTTTGTGGCTGACCGTTAAAATAATCAGGCTTTACGAAGAACTGGCTATGTTAGATGTAAAATCACTGAAATTCAGGGAAAGCAGAACGCGCAACATGACTTTTCTGTTCGGTTTCCAGAGGAGAGCTCTTTGTTGGAGGACGTGGAGGAGTGGGAGGGTGAATCCTTATCACCACACCAGGGAAACATTACTGGTTACCACCCTTCCGCTCCAAGCGGGTAAAATAGTTAAGTAGCAGCATTTTTGTGGTTTGTTTGTTTTTTTGTTTTTTTTTTTAATTGGCTCCTTCACTGACATTTCCAAAGTTAAAAAGCAGCAATACCGCTAGCCCAGCTACCCTTCTTTTCTCTCTCACACATATTTCCACCCAATAGTTGCCACTGTGGTACAACAAACACCAAGTTCTGTGCTCAGTGTTCCTTGCTTATAATGGTCTTTACAGGAACCTAACAACGGGGGGATTTTTAAAATTTTTTTTGAAGTAAGAACACTTCTTGACATCGCTATTCCCCACTAATAACCAGAACACCATGATAAGGAAATTCTGGATCAAGTGAATAGTCAACTGTCCTGTAATGAAGTCTGTTATGTGCTGTATTCCCTTGCTGATTTAGACCTCTCCGACATTTTAATCAAAAAAGAAAAGAAAGCAATGAAAAGCAATGAAAAGCAAAGCAAAGCAAAGAAAGGAAAAGAGAAGAGAGGAAAAGAAAAGAAGGGAAAAGAAAAGAAAAGGAAAGAAAAGGAAAGAAAAGGAAAGAAAAGAAAGGAAAAGAAAGGAAAACAAAGGAAAAAAGGAAAGAAAAGGAAAGAAAAGAAAGGAAAAGAAAGGAAAAGAAAGGAAAAAAGAAAAGAAAAGGAAAGAAAAGGAAAGGAAAGAAAAGGAAAGGAAAGGAAAGAAAAGGAAAGAAAAGAAAAAAGAAAAGAAAAGAAAAGAAGTTTGAAAGAATGAAAATTAAAAGTAATGAGACACCTTATTACAGTAATTTCTGTGGGTAACAGTCTTGGTGTTGAGAGTGAGCTCTGGAGTCAAGTGAGTGAATGTGGATGGGCAACAGGTGCTCTCTTGGCCTCCTGAGAGGCAAAGGAACCTGGAGGAAGGACTTAAAGGTTCTTGTTAAGCCATGTGGGCAAATGGTAAACAGTGTTATCTGGAAATCTGATGACTTTGATGTAAATGAAATGTCGTAATGGATCTGTCGGGCTCTGCTGTCAGCTGCCTGGCAGATGCATTGCAATGCTGCGGGTCTTGGGTTCAGTGGCCTGAGCTGCGCCGCTGCCTGGGACAAGGGGCAATGGTTGCAAACTGGAACACAGGAGGTTCCACTTGAATACGAGAAGAAACTTCTTCATGGTGAGGGTGCCAGAGCCTGGCCCAGGCTGCCCAGGGAGGTTGTGGAGTCTCCTTCTCTGCAGACATCCCAACCCGCCTGGACACCTTCCTGTGTAACCTCATCTGGGTGTTCCTGCTCCGGCGGGGGGGTTGCACTGGATGAGCTTTCGAGGTCCCTTCCAGTCCCTGACATTCTGGGATTCCGTGGTTCTGGGAGCATCGCACTTGGACTCAGTCGTCTGAAAAAGAATGAAAGAGAACTGGGGGAAGAAGTCAGGACAGAGTGTGTTTCATAACCTAGCGTGTTAACAATTTTGCGTCATTAAATACATAGAAAAAAAAAGAGTTTATATAGCGATTGATAAGATTTAGTTGATCTAGTACTGCAGTGACATACCCTTGCGAGCGAGGCAATATTGAAATATGTCATGCCAGGGTCACTTGGGAAGACCAATAGTGCTTTACAGACTCTTTGCCTGATCTGCGCAGAAACCCGGTGATTGGGCTCATCCAGACTCCATGGTGGATCTTGCCCTTGGAAATTATTCTTCTAAATTAGCACCAATGCCCATTTCAGTGCTTGCCGTTTGTCATGAGAATTGGTCTCTTGCTGCACCATTGCTCTGTGCACGTGATTTACCAAATTTCATGTGTCTAGGAAACACGCTGTTCATGAGAAATTACTCACTGGTAATTACTCACTGGCTTAATTTTTCAGAAGTTTAGGTAATGTAAAAAAAATTCAGTTACCCTTTATTTGCTGGAGGGAAAACTATAAGTGTATGTTAATGAGCTGCAGCAACTAGATGTAGATTAAGTAGATTTTTCAGTGTAGCTTGGAAAAGTTGACAGCTGGTTTCTAAATATGTAAAGGACATTTATCAGTATTTTTTTTCCTGATTAGTGTTTAGCGGGTTCAGCCAGATTGTTTTGAACTTATCTGCTGTGGTTTTCATGTGATTTTTTGTTTGTTTGTTTTTGTGTGTGTGCTTTGGTTGGTTGGTTGGTTTTGGTTTTTGTGGTTTTGTTGTTGTTGTTGGTTTGGTTTTTTTGTTGTTGTTTTTCTCTTCGCAAACTCCTGTCGTTTGGCCACATTGAGTTCTTCATCTCCTTAGAACTCTGAACTGTAACCATTGCAAACTTCTCCCAAAGCCCCCAAGTTCTCTATCAAACTTTGGCTTTGTTTTGGCCTTTCAAAAGGTTATTTTTTCATTTACCTACATATTTCCAGCCATCTCCAGTTTTACTGTGTTGTTGGAAGCAATGCAATAATCTAATGAGATGATCTGTTTGAGCAGCTGGTTTTAACCTCTGTGACATTTCTCATTTGGGATATAAGCCTCCGCTGTCACTTCAGTATGTGCTGCAGGTATTTTTTTAACTTTTTTTTTTTTTTCTCTTCACTCCATCTTTGTGTTTTTTTCTTCCTTTGTGTCAGAGCTAGCAAGGAGGGATCATAAATTAACCGCCATATCATAGATTCTTGGTGTCGAATGTAAATTTTTCTCTTCTTTTCTGACATCTCTCTTTCAAAACTGGGAGGGTGTGCATGGGAATGAAGCCAAAGAGGAATAAACTCTCATTTCCCCATTGAGAACAGCAGTGTCTTTGGCATCGTCAGTTCAAAGTCAAGTGCAGTTCTGGTTCTGCAGCATTTGTGTTCCTTTTCTATGGCACTCCTGAGATACTCGATACCTTGGGGATATTTTAAAGGGATCGGGGAAGTTCATTTCAGTTCAGCTCTCGATGGAACCGAAGCATTTCCCTGCACACTCCAGATCGCAGTGCTCATTTTTGGTTACTTGGAAGAAACAAGCAGAAATCCACAGGGGACCAATTATCAGCAGAAACTTTGTTAAGTTTATTAAGTATTATTTATTATTTAAGACTGTGGTGGAGTCTGGTGGCTCAGCAGTTGGTTTCGCCCATGACAAGGGGGACAAGCTGCAGAGGTGCCTCAAGATCCGCTGCTTTTCGTCGCTCACACAACACTCCAGTTCCTCAGATGTAATTTGGGGAGTACTGAAGATGAAGCAAGATGTGTTGCAGTATGCAAGTGCAAAATGTGGTTATAGGCAGTAGCTCCTCACAAAGAAAAAGTGAGTTTAATAGGCTATTACATTTGTGACAATAACTGTACTCTTTTGTGGTGTTGAAGGATGGGTATACTATGACGTGCAATAATGGAGTCAGGCAATTGAGGATTTTTCTCTTATTCTTTGGTAAGTATTGAAAGGCTGGAGCCTGTCGGTGGAACTGATTGCTCTCTTCAGGCTGCTCAAGCAAGATGCAAACATCAGGCACTAAATCAATGTTCTTAACAAAAATCGCCTTCTATTGTCATTCAAAGCAAAAGGGCTAAAAGATTTTTTTGGACAGAAATTGGGCATATTATCATCCCAAAGGCAAAACGATCAGTTAGTTCTGTTGCAGCTTTTTTTTTTTTTTTTTTTTTTTTTGGTGTGTGTTTACCAGAAGTTTAAAAGGAGAGAGGAGAAGGAAATTGAAAGAAAAAAGAAAACTGACCTTCATAACTTTGTGACAGATGTTTAAAACTTCTCACTATGGGCCAAATGATGTTATCTTCTTCTCTTTCCATCCCACCCGTACTTTTGCCGCTGCTGATGGATGCACAGTGCGCTGCACGTAGTGTTGTAAGCCAAACGGCTGTATCTGAGCAGGCGGCAGCTTTGGCTGTATCTTCCCTGTATGTCCTTCAGACAAAACTAGCACGGAATATTTGCTGCATGTAGCAAGAACTCTGGGCCGTGCGTTATCTCGCACATCCTGCGGTGCCCTGGTGGCGAAATCTGCTCCATGTAGATGGAACACACAGTGCACGTGGCGGAATCCGGAGGAGGAGATGGTTTGTGCCCCTTGAATTGCAGTCAGGCAAGTCTGCTTGTATAATATGTAATAAATTCAGAGATTGCCTTTTTTTTTTTTTTTAAAGTCGTCTTTTTCGTTTTACACAGCATTTAGCATTAGAGGCCGTTGTATGTGAGGAGGATTGCGTAATGAGAGTTAAATGAATAATAACACTTGTAGGGGCAGCATTAATGCTTTTGGCTCTCAGTTGTTAAATACGAAGAAGGTTCCGGATTTCAGAGGAACAGCCCAGCCCAGAGGCTCGTCCTGCGACGGCAACGGCTGGTGAGCAATGAAGTCCTCAGTGTGTGGCTGGGTTTCCTTATTGAAATACTTGCTGCAAGTTGTCTAAATCAAACAATCAAACAACTCCACCTTTTTCTTCTTGTTGCTAAGAGGACAGCATTCAGCTGGTACTCTTGATTTAGTGAAAATGTTGGCTGTTTCATTTGTCATCAAGCATGTTTATAGTCTTGAAAGAATTAATCACTTAAAGGCATTTGGGTGAAAACTCTGATTCTTTAAATGGAGTAGTAGAGTTGCAAACCTTTTATTGCCAGTGTCCTTATTGCATTGTATGCTTGATTATTGAAATAAGATTATATGTGGTGTCATAAAACTTACACCATACTATCCCAGACCACTGTGAAAATACCAGTGACTCTCAAATATTTTTTTGATCAGGAGAAGTGACATGGCATGAAATGACGACTCCCATTGGTTTTCACAGGCCAAGTTTTCTTCTGAAGTCATTGCCTGGTCTTCAAACTCTCCCTTGAAGGTGAACAGTCCCAGTGTCAACAGGACTGGCTCTCCTTCTGCGTCCTGTTGTAAGGACACGTTTATTAGTGGTTTCTGAAGCATTCCGTGGCAGTGGGGGCTGTGCATGTATAAAGTATAATAACTACTTTTCTTTAGTGACTGACTGTAATTTCTGTAGTAGACACGCTGTGATTTAGAAGTGAAAGCAAGTCAGTAACAAATCCTTTAAATAAGATCTGTGACTTAATAATTTTGTTGCTAATAGTTGGACTAATTCTGCTGTGCCTTCATGAAGATTTTTTTTTTTTTACTCAGTTTACTTGCATAGCCGGGGAGAAAGATTTAATTTTAGAAGTTTCAGTTGACAAAGACATGCTGGTGCTAGATATGTATTTCAGATCCTTGTCATTGTACTCTATTTTTAAATTCGAGTGCCAGCCAACCTAAAGAGCACACCCTGCATCTATGCTGGGGGCTCTGTGTCCGTGCTATGAAGCTGAATTCTTCCAAGCCTTAGCACAAGGCCACCCAATCTACTTTTATATTTTTCCTATTTAGTGAAGAGAAACGCTCTAGCAAGTTCTTTTCCTTATCACGGAACTAAAACTGGTCACAAAAACAGTCCTCCTCCCTCCAGAGGTCTGCTCAGGCATTGGCAATTGTTCAGATACTTGTCTATCAACAGCCACTTGAGAAAGAATTTTAAATGGTTTTGTGACGTCAAGGAGGCCCAAGAAAATATAGTCTTGTGCCAAATTACCTCCATTATTGAAAGCACACAGTAAGAAACAGATAACACAGAAATAAATCTTTTGTGCAGTAGCTGCCTCATGATATGCTCTAGCAACTCCAATAAGTGAGGTTGTCTGGTATAGGAATAGCTGAAGAAGATTAACTTTCAGACTCTCATTTTCTAATTTATGATTAATGAAAATCCAACCTGATCTATTTGCCATCCTGCTGTCTGGAAAAAATGTCTGCGGGTAGCTTGGACCTTGCAGAGGGAAATGCCCCGACCAAGTTACAGCCCACGAAAGTGAACAATTTAAGTATGATGGACAAAAAACTGAATCTCTTGAATGAAAAGATGGACAAAATGTTGCGCTTCCAAGAAGATCTGACAGGCAAATTGCAGCGAGTTAACAAAGGCATTGATGATGTAGAAAAAGGCATTAACAAGCTAACAGTGTCCCGAGCAGCCTCTGTTGAGACAGACAACGTGAACAAAGGCCTGGCGGTGTCGGACGGCGCTCACCAGACTGATGTCCAGAGCATCTGCTCCGAAGTGCTGAAGTTGATGAGAGCTGCCCAGCTGGATGCCTTGAAGCATAAGGAGAGGCTGGCAAAGATAGAGAAAAGGATCGATACACTGGATAAAGTTCTTACATTTGTGGGAGAAGTATTGAAAAATTCTAAAGTGGTGGATTTTATTCTCAAAGGCATCGTGCCCTGGAAGAAGGGGAGTCTGCTGGAAATCCTTGTTGAGGTTGGTTTCGTTTTACCGTTCTTCATATTTTTCTTTATGATGTAGCAGGGTTTAGGATCTCCTGCCGATTTCTTGCATATGACAGAATCGAGGTTTTCCTTTCAGTATTGCTGTTCCAGGCTCAGAACGTGCCTGGTGTCCGACGTCTGAGCTCCCAGAGCGGGCGCACAGCCCTGGGACCAGGACGAGGGGTAGGTGGCTGCTGGAAAGGGAAATTCAGCTTCTACCAGGACTCAAAGACCAGCAATGTCATTAAATTAGTGGCTGAACTGAGGCCCCGGTGAAATGTATGTGTTACATACTGCGAGCGTTTTTTTGTTGGAAAAAGCTTCCATTTTCTTGATTGATTGTGAATTCTGAACACAACACCAGTTACTAAAACCTGTGCTGTGGTAACGTTACTGGGCAGACCGGTACGTCCTTAGACATCTAATTTGTCTTTAGCTACTTCCTTGTGATGAATCTGTGGCTTCGTCAACTCCTTCGTACCGTTCACTCCCCAAATCAAATAGTTCTTGTGTTTGCAAGTTCCTAGACATAAATTCTGATGCATTTCTTAATTATTGATGACAATGAGAGAGGAACACACAAGATCCCTAAGTAGTTGATACCGTGTTTTGGAATCTATTAACATTGTCTTTAAAAGTTACAGGCATCTGGTACTAGTCTTAGCTAAAGGGAGTTCTCACTTTTCACTATGGCTTGTATCCCACAGTGGGGAAGAAGAGGGGAAAAAATGCAAGAGTTGGAATAGGTTTGTTCATTCCAAGAACCTCCTTGTACATAGAGCTGTGACTACAGTAAGAGGAACTTAGCTCAAATGCAAATGTCCATTTGTATCTTAATCCAAATATGTTTCACCAAAACTGTAAAATATTTTAGTGGGAGGTACACCTAAACTTTTACAAGAACAGGGCTATGCTAGATGCTGACATACCTTTTCAGGCCTTCTGACTGCTGACAAGTGAGCTATGCTGTTAGAAGAATTTATAAAGAGCTTCCATTAGTGTTGAGAACAGTAAGTCACGCATTAGATATCAATCTTAATTCTGGATTTCCAGATTGTCAGTTTGTAAGCGAAAGGAGCAGTAAGGAGGGATGTCAGTGAAGGGAGGTGATGAGAGGGGTGCTGGAGGAACGTTTCACATGGATGGGATGAGCTGTCAGCCACTGTGTGCTGCTCCTCGTCGGGCTTTGCCAAAGAGGACCCTGAAGGAGGCCAGGACTTCATCAGAGCTTCAAAGAGGACATCAGAACTTCAAAGAAGACACTGAAGGAGGCCAGGACTTCATCAGAGCTTAAAAAAAGACATCAGAACTTCAAAGAAGACACTGAAGGAGGCCAGGACTTCATCAGAGCTTGAAAAAAGACATCAGAACTTCAAAGAAGACACTGAAGGAGGCCAGGACTTCATCAGAGCTTCAAAGAAGACATCAGAACTTCAAAGAAGACACTGAAGAAGGCCAAGACTTCATCAGAGCTTCATGGCTGGGTGGATAGAGCCTGAGAGGTGGGATGAGCCCATGGACCAGGCTGGGCTGCAGGTCTCCGTCAAGGCGCTCGCTCTGGGCTTGTGGAACATGCAACACACATGGGGCAAGCGGAGAGTTTTCTGACTAACTCTGGTTGTGCGATGTGACCGTCATTGTTCTCCTCTTCTGTTTCTGGTCGCGAATGGTTCTGAAAGCAGAGCGTAACGTCAGTTATAAGACCTTAAGATATGTCTATACTTTGATCACGGGTTGCTGAGGGAAATGTGAACGAGGTTTGAACCAGTGCGGCAGCGTCTGTGTGTGACCTCGTCGGGGTGACATGGAGCAAAGCACAGGCGAATTTAGGAAAAACTCGGCTTGCACTGAGCCATGTGCTGACTTTGCTCTGGCTTTTGCAGCCTGTTCTGCGATAGCAGCATAGACACGTCCAAAGAGCTCCAGCGTTGCCCAGGGGTTTCACACAGAAAGAATCTGCTACCTCTTTGTCTCTGTTTCCCAACCTTTGCTGTTTGTGATGGCGAGTGCTCAGCCAAGGGCGCTCGCTGTGGGGACAGGAGGGGACGCCACCGTTTTCATCTCTGCGGGGACCGTTCGATGGTGTGACAGCATTCCAGGAATGCCATGGGAGTATTTACAGAGTAAGTTTCGTGGGGTTGAGTCAAATGGATAAAAGACTATGAATTGAGCTTCATTAGATGCAAACTTCTAACTTCTTATTTTAAAAACAAACAGATGGAAAAACCCACCAGCGTTAAACTGTCACTTATCCAAGGCTTTCTTTGCACGTAGGATTTTGCAAGAATAATGTTCTCCCTGGTCATCGGCGCAGGTTTGCTTAGAGCTCTGATAAAAATGGTAATGATTTTGTTACTACTTTTAATCTTTGGGTGTTTTGTTTTCGGGGGCTCTCTTGTGGAATCTATATGGTTGGAGCATAAAATTCTTAATTGCTTTTACTTACAGATGAAGGGGCTGATTTGCAGCAATTTTGTAATCAGAGTTATCTGCAAAAATATTTGAAATGTTGCTTATTTGCTGGTATAAGTAAGGATAGGATTCTGCTCATCACTAGATTTTAACTACATGTGAACCAAGAAATGTTATGCCTTTTCCTATTTTTGTGTCATGCTTTTCGCAGTTATTGAGTTTAAATTTTATTTCAAATGTATTGCTGTGTGAAGTGTTTAGTGGTGCTATTACAAAATATTCCTCCTCTGTACTTTCTTAATTGGAGCAAGAAATTTGCTTAAAGATAAAAACCTGCTTCTAAAAGACAACAAGTCTGTTTTTAACCATGCCGAAGGTGACATGCGTAATGTCAAGTACATGCACAAGAGTTGCCATAAAGCTAGAGGCTCTTTTTCTGCTATCACCTCTATCATAGCTCAAATCCTGAATCTTCAGATGCCTGGAGGCAAATATTTTAACAATATCTTCAGAGAAATTGTTTATATTTCAGTCACCAGCCAAAAAGCGGCAGAAATACAGTATCATTTCTTTTTCTAATCTCTCTCTTATGTTTCATGGTTTTTAATCAAGATGAGTAAAGATGACAGGAGACAAAATCTCTGACAGTGGGAGTTTTGGAAAGCGGCGAGCTTGTGTTATTCCGTGTCATCTTGTTTTAGAAGTACGCCCGTCTGCAAAAGCGGAGAGAGTTTGGAAGAAGGGATTAAACACAGCAGTAACTAAAAATCTGGAAGATCAGAGGTGTTAGTGTCCATTTTACAGAGTCTGAACGCCTACGCAGTTGGAGGAACCTACTGGGAAATAAACATCCTTGGCCATAACTGTTATTTTTATGTTCTCCTGTCATTTTTAGGCCAAAGATAAGTCTGAGGAGAGTGGTGCAAAACCTAAGCGTGTGCTTAGTGACAGAGGAACCCAAACTGAAGGCAAGAAGCCTCTGGAAGGTATGTATCCCTCCAGGCATGCTGCAAGCTTTGGCGCTAGAACATGCAGCAGACAAACTGGAAATTAATAGCCTGCTATTTCCCACTACCTGAATTACTCAAATGTAACTGAGTAACCTTGTGCACCACTACTGGGCAAGTAGAGCTGTTCTCAGCTCCTCTGCAAGATGATCTGTCCCCCGGATCAAACCCCACAGAATTCGAGAAGATCAAGAAACTAAAAGCAGCACCTTTGTTTGGCCTCACGGTTTTTTTGCTTTGCAATTACGGCAGCACTTGTTCAGAGATACCATGAAGGTAGAGACAATACCATATAGCAAACGTAATAAATTCTTTTCCTTTAACACATCTGAACCAGCCCTCCCTCCTCCCCCTCTCTCAAAAGGGGCCATGTTGACTTTGGGAATATCTTTTTTTGATCAGTGAGTTTCATTGCCATGCCAGGGCTAGATTCCTATTTAGGAGGCATCTGTCAGGGCATTGTCCTGTTGCATCCATTATTAATGTCCGTGAAGTTGCAACAGGGGTGAAGGTGATGTTGAGCGGGCCCTGTCATGCTGTTGTATTCACAAATGGTCAGTGAATCCTTTAAATTACGGGCAATCCCCTTTTTAGCTTCATTGTTTAGCAAGTGACAAAAATAAAACAGATGCTCACAGTTCTGACCCAAAAGCTACACAGAGTTGTGAGCTAGCCTTGATTGCCAGTGACCTGTGCATGCTGCATCCTGAAAGAAGTTACCCTAGAAATTTCCGCTGTTAATATTCACAACCATTGTCCTGAGAAGGTGCTGAAGAACCTTCTTGTCCTGTCGTGGAAAATGCGAGAGGCACTGTCTGAAGTCCCTTAGTCTTGCTCAGTGTGTCTCTGCCCCTCTAATCATGTAGAGGGTGTATCGGGTTCAGGAGGGTCCTGGATGGGTCTGCGCTCCCTGAACCACCCGCTATAATTACCCACAGAGCGAGCTCAGATTTTAGATGCTTGAGCCTTGCAGTTTGTTCGTTTGCTTTACGGGAATCCAAGTTCTATCTGTAACGCTGCTGGAAAGCCAGCAGAGTAGTTAAACCTCTGATTAAGCCACAGGCATTAATAATAACTGTCTCAAGCCTGCTGGTGTAAGGATTTTAAACATTTTGGGCGGGGAGGGGGGTGGTTCTTCCTGCCTTTCTGATGTACGTGACCACATAGGTTGTTTTGAATGGTGGGTTGCTTTATTCCCTCTCTGTTTTGCCGTCACTTTGGTCAAGGATGGTTTATTAATGGCTTGTTTTACTCAGAGACAAAAAGTGGGAAAAAGCTGGATGAAAACAAAGGAGCGTGTGAGAAGGTGAACACTTGTAGTGCCGTAGCCCACAAAGCTGACTCCAAAGCCCAAGTTAAGGAGAGGACGGTGCAGCAGCAGGCGGTGGAAGGTGCTGGCAAAACACGTGGCTCTAAGAGCTGTCAACAGCAAAAGGACATTGGTGTCAAAGCTTCGAATCAACACAACGGTCTTCCCTCTGTAAATCAAGATCGTGCAGGCAACCAAAATGTTCCTGCTAAAGCACACGAGACGGACAGAGCCCCGTGCCTAGATGAGTACCGCAGGACGCTTGTTCATCAGAAGCCCGGAGACAATGAAAACAAAGCTCCACCGTCCAGTGCGGCATCCCGGGAAGCTGTGCCCTCCACATCCCGGGCTATATCAGACACAGGGTGTGAAGTGACACACACCAGGTAACGGCCTTGTGGCAGCTTTCTGTGTGATCTGAAACCATCTCATGTGTTAGAAGGAAAAAAAAAAGAAAGGAAAATGAGGTCATTAAAGGAGGCAACTCCTGCTGAGGCGTGATCCAGGGAAAATCAGAACAGGAGTGGTGAGAGCTTACAAGCAGTTTTGTGAAGCCAGGGGGTCAGAGGGCTGGATGTATGGGAGATTGTTTTACATGATCAGAGCTTCTGTGTATTAGAGATAGAAAGGTGACTGCCCGAGTATAGCTCAAGTGGTTGGACATTTATAAACCACTCACTCCTTTCCAGCTCCTCTGTTTCTATAACCGTGGAGGTGAAAGGAATTTGGAATATTTACTAGTATACAACAATAACAAACAACTTGTTTTGTTTGCTGTCCTCGGTGTTTTTGTGGGTTTTTTCATGCCTTGGTCACCTAAAGATATGACCAGATTGTTCATTTACTAATGTCTATTAGCCTAATATTTTCCTCACATAGATGTTTTGTAATATACCTTTCATAATCCATTTCCTTTTGAATTATTTATTTAGGATTTTATTTTAATTCCATTTATTTAAATTTTAAAAACCCCACACAACAAAAACCATCAAGAACCCACAACTAAAAAACCCCTGCCAACCAAACCCCAAGAGATGGAAATCCTGTGGCGAATTTTCACTGCCTTGGTTTCTCTGTCAGGGCTGGTGGATATAAAGCTGTTGATGTATGTATGAGTGGTAGACATACACACATATATGTACGGGACTTTGTGTGTGCGATTTCCCCATTGCTTGTGTGTACAAATCCATGTCTGAAGCCCAGACAAGAACATGACACTACTTTTGTATGTGTGTACTTTAATTTCAAAACTTTGAATTTGTAGCAGTGCTTGTGAATATAGGCTGGATACTTAAACCTTCCTGTCCAAGGGGAAGGTGTCTACTGGGATTACAGGACCCTCTAAAAAAAAAAAAAGTGAATGAAGAATAGATTACCCAAATGAATGACAGTTCTTCTGAGGTCAGCACAGAGGGCTTCAGGAGGGAAACGGCTCGTTGTGAAGACTGGCACACTGGGATATGTTTCTGCGTGTAAGGATGTGGCAGGAGAAAGTAGAAGCTTTCGCCACTGTGGCCTCTCCTCGAACATTCAGGAACAACTTGGCGTACAGTTTATAGACATTGTTATCTCCAAATTGGTTGCTGTGTTAACCCTAAGAAAAGAGGCACCTCCCTGTGTTTTCCTGGTGGGTTGGAGGCTCTGGCTGGTGACTCCAGGGCCCGGCGGGTCCATCCCAGCGGATCCGTCCTGTGAGCCCTGGTCCCAGAGGGTCCGTCCTGTGAGCCCTGGTCCCAGCGGGTCCATCCCAGGAGCCCTGGTCCCAGCAGGTCCATCCCGGGAGCCCTGGTCCCAGCGGGTCCGTCCCGTGAGCCCTGGTCCCAGCGGGTCCGTCCCGTGAGCCCTGGTCCCAGCAGGTCCATCCCGGGAGCCCTGGTCCCAGCGGGTCCGTCCCGTGAGCCCTGGTCCCAGCAGGTCCATCCCGGGAGCCCTGGTCCCAGCAGGTCCGTCCCGTGAGCCCTGGTCCCAGCAGGTCCATCCCGGGAGCCCTGGTCCCAGCGGGTCCGTCCCGTGAGCCCTGGTCCCAGCAGGTCCATCCCGGGAGCCCTGGTCCCAGCAGGTCCGTCCCGTGAGCCCTGGTCCCAGCAGGTCCGTCCCGTGAGCCCTGGTCCCAGCGGGTCCATCCCAGGAGCCCTGGTCCCAGCAGGTCCGTCCCGGGAGCCCTGGTCCCAGCGGGTCCATCCCAGGAGCCCTGGTCCCAGCAGGTCCGTCCCGGGAGCCCTGGTCCCAGCAGGTCCGTCCCGGGAGCCCTGGTCCCAGCGGGTCCATCCCGTGAGCCCTGGTCCCAGCAGGTCCATCCCGTGAGCCCTGGTCCCAGCGGGTCCGTCCCAGGAGCCCTGGTCCCAGCGGGTCCGTCCCGTGAGCCCTGGTCCCAGCAGGTCCGTCCCGGGAGCCCTGGTCCCAGCGGGTCCATCCCAGGAGCCCTGGTCCCAGCAGGTCCGTCCCAGGAGCCCTGGTCCCAGCAGGTCCGTCCCGGGAGCCCTGGTCCCAGCAGGTCCATCCCGTGAGCCCTGGTCCCAGCGGGTCCATCCCGTGAGCCCTGGTCCCAGCGGGTCCGTCCCAGGAGCCCTGGTCCCAGCAGGTCCATCCCGGGAGCCCTGGTCCCAGCAGGTCCGTCCCGGGAGCCCTGGTCCCAGTGGGTCCATCCCGTGAGCCCTGGTCCCAGTGGGTCCATCCCATGAGCCCTGGTCCCAGCGGGTCCGTCCTGTGAGCCCTGGTCCCAGTGGATCTGTCCCAGGAGCCCTGGTCCCAGCAGGTCCATCCTGGGAGCCCTGGTCCCAGCAGGTCCATCCCGGGAGCCCTGGTCCCAGCAGGTCCATCCCGGGAGCCCTGGTCCCAGCGGGTCCGTCCCAGGAGCCCTGGTCCCAGCGGGTCCGTCCCAGGAGCCCTGGTCCCAGCAGGTCCATCCCGTGAGCCCTGGTCCCAGCAGGTCCGTCCCGTGAGCCCTGGTCCCAGCAGGTCCATCCCGGGAGCCCTGGTCCCAGCAGGTCCGTCCCGTGAGCCCTGGTCCCAGCGGGTCCATCCCGGGAGCCCTGGTCCCAGCGGGTCCATCCCGCGCCGGGCACTGCTCAGGGGAGGATGGCTCAAGGTGTGCGTCGGGTGGTGCGGAACAGCTGCTGGCTCCTCTGGGAGGTCAGTGCTGGTTCTCATGGCGTGCCAGGCGATGGACTCGGAGACAGGCAGCAGCAGCGTGGGTGGGTTGGACAGGGGTGTCCGAGCCCCAGGGCTGTGGCTCGGGAGGAGGAGGCCACCAGGTCCCTGGGAGGCAGAACCCAGAGCGAGCCCAGGGGAAGCCACGGCCCTTCCCGCACCGGCCACGGGTGACAGTGTGTGTGAAGGCACAGGGGGGTGGTAAATGCCTTTCGGAACTTTACTGAAGTCTGCAAGCCCACGCAGATGTGTCAAAAGAACATTGTGTTCCCCTGCTTGGAGAAATGCCCAAGAGTCCTGCCGGGTTCAGCTTGTCCAGATAACCAGGGGGTGTTTGCTGAGAGCTGCTTCGGCTGCCCGAGAGATCCACAGCACAAAGCGAGGGTGCCAAAGTGGTGAAAAAGAGAAACTTCAGGCTCTTGTTATGCAAAAGCAGAAACATTTATAACATGTTTTGTAATGTTGCTCCACTGAAAGAGGCAACTGTTTGGAAAATGAGGTACATTATTTCCTAGACATCAGAAACTTTCTTTACTTGCTGTTGTATAAAGTCTACTTTACAGCTTCACAAGTTTCAATTCAACCTCACTGAAATCAGACCATGGGCTTACGACAGTTGGAGCAGTAACTGTTGACTCAAAAATTATCACATGAATGTCTGATGGATTTTAGGAGCATAGAGAATTGGTTTCAATCTGTATTCAATCTGTTAGGCAACACAAAAGGAAAAAAAAAAATTAAACTTTTCCAGTAGCTAGAATGCTACTGGTATTTAATGTAGTGAGAGAGTAGATTTTTAACAGAAAGCTGTGGATGCTATCCCATCAGAAGACACAAACGCAGACGTTTGAGTGTGCAGGTCAGCAGTTGGAAGAGGACTGGGATGGATGCAAACATTTGGATTTGTAGCGCCATATGACCAGTCAGCCATTTAGATAATCAGCCGGTGATTTGTGCAGGCGGTCACTATCCCCTCTCTGCCCACATGGGTGGTGTCGTATTAGACCAACTGCGAGAGTTGCAAAAAGTGGATGAGCTTTCAGTTGGTGGGGTTAATACTTGGCAGCGTGAGACACTTTGTGTTGAGCAGAAGGCAGGTGTATACACAAGATGAGGACACAGAGAAAGCATCAACATGCTTTTTGGTGCTCTTCCCTTAGTATTGTATTTCCTAAGGGGATTGATACAGCCAGATTTCTTTAATACTGTAGAAATCTGTGGTTTCGGAAGTCTATAGATTTTTCTTCATTCACAAAGTTACAAAAGCAAGGCTAGCCGTCTGCATAAAATGTCTACTATTTGCTCTGTAGGATATCCATCAATGTACACACAGCTGAAATGAAAGAAAAGATGGAGATGACCAAGGAAGGAAACTTAAATGATCACAGAGGTAAAAGTCCCAAAGTAAAATCCCCATCCTCCACACCAGCAGAAGTGGAAGGAGTTGAACAACTGCCTTACAAATTAAAACTTGAACCGAGTTCTAAAAACATCGGCACTGAGCCAAATCAAGAAGTGGAAGGGGACAATAAGCAAAATGAACTCGCACCTCAAACAGGGAAGGAACAGGCATTTCTGAGCATGCCCAAACCAGGAAAAAAGGCTGAAGAGAAATCAGAATTAAAATGCAAGCCCGTAACCTTGCAGAATAGCTCTGTGAAGGAGCCTACGAAAGATCTGGGAGCAGAAGTGAAAATCCATCAAGAAGCAGCAAAAGCAGAAGAATCTCTGATGGATGCCAGTTCTGAGAAGAGAGAATCTGAGTCTGCGTCCGCAGGGGGCAGTGGAGGTTGTGCCCACCAGCGTGCAGGAGCAGCACCAGAGACGACCGAGTCATGGGAGGCCAGCGAAGAGCTTCCTACGCAGGATGAAACCATCATCGGTAAGTTGCTTGCAGTTACTTTTGGAAACCATTACACTGAGATTTTTGTGCTACCTGTGTGTGTTCTATAGAGCATACATAGTATATCTATACCATATATACAATAACAGTAGGAGCACTGTTCAGTAGACCACCTGTATCTTGCAGTTCAGGAGCATTTATCTGAATGCCATGGGTACCTTTGACTATGTAAATAACAAGTGAATTAACATTTGTACAAATTATTTTAAGAGTAATTTTCCTTTTAAAGTGTGTTTTGGGAAAAAAGTTGCTTAAAAATAAAATTGAGTGAAGTATATGTGTGACCAGAAGTATGAGTAGTTTTGAAAAAAAAAATACCCATTTTCTTTAGATTAAGCATTTATTCCTTAAGACAGAGTATGCAAACCAGGTATGCTTTAGCAACTATGGACTGGAGGTTCAGAGAGCAGCAAAATATTGCAGGAAGAGTATCTTACTGTGGTCTTTCTTGTGATGTTTGCTATAGATCTTTTCTTGCTTATTGTGTGAACAGTTGATGTCAGGGCGTAATCTCTCCTGGCAGCATAGAGGTGTGTATGTCCCAGAATGTACATAGAATCACAGAATGATTTTGGTTGGTGGAGAACCTCAAGATCATGGAGTCCAACTGTTAACCCAGCCCTGGCACTGCCCCATGTCCTGAGAACCTCATGTCCGTCTGTCCAACCCCTCCAGGGATGGTGACTCCAGCACTGCCCTGGGCAGCCTGTTCCAATGCCCCACAGCCCTTTGGGGAAGAAATTGTTCCCCAGATCCAACCTCAACCTCCCCTGGCGCAACTTGAGGCCGTTTCCTCTGGTCCTGGCGCTTGTTCCTGGGGAGCAGAGCCCGACCCCCCCTGGCTCCAAGCTCCTTTCAGGCAGGTCAGAGATCAGAAGGTCTCCCCTCAGCTCCTGTTCTCCAGCTGAACCCCCAGCTCCCTCAGCCGCTCCCATCACACTTGTGCTCCAGCCCCTCACCAGCTCCGTTCCCTTCTCTCAACTCGCTCCAGCACCTCAAGGCCTTTCTTGGCGTGAGGGGCCCAAAACTGCCCCCAGGACTCGAGGTTTTTCCTCCCCAGAGCCCAGCACAGGACGGTCACTGCCCTGGGCCTGCTGGCCACACCAGTGCTGGTACCAGCCAGGATGCTGGTGGCCTCTTGGCCACCTGGGCACACGCTGGCTCGTGTTCAGCCGCTGTCACCAACACCCCCAGGGCCTTTTCCTCTGGGCAGCCGCTCTTCCCTGAGCCTGTGGCATTCGTGGGTTTGATATAGGGGTGGGCGTCCTGACCTGGATCTGGTTTTCTCAGCAGGGGCTGGAGATGAGTTGAATACATGTTAAATTGCAGCCTAAGATATCTGGAGATTAATCATAAAATTGCTTTAAATGGGGGACACCAAAAATTGGTTTATGGAAGTTTTACCCTAGAAAAACTTGAATGTTAAGTGGATCATGTTTAACTGTTTTAGCTTCCCAGGAACTAATTAAACTTAATAGTTGTAATGTTAATGTTTGCAGATTTAACTTGGACATTGTCTGCAGAAGTGTTGCTGCTATGAGAAACTCCCTGATTTTACCAATAACTGTCATTGTTTAACAGTGCCGTGTGTTTGTGCGGGTCTTTTAGCTGCCACAGAATGATTAACAGATTGAGTGTAATTTTTTCAAACTTCCAGATATTTTTTTTCAGGTGACCTCTTCTTGTTAATGCATAAACTAAGATGTTGATCTTGTAAAGGTGTCCAGTGGGTTTACTGCATTATTCCTCATCCGTAAAAGGCTGTTAGCAGTAAAATCCCGCACTTGAAGTAAAAGGTATTTTGGATATTTTCAGCACCTCCCTTCTTATAGCTAGCTGCAAATGCAATGATTATTTTACTTGCATGCCACTCTAAAAATAGTGAAGGAATCGCATGGCTAATATTATCCAGATACTTCAGTGCTTGTCTGAATTCCAGTAGAAGAAAAAATTATGGTGTGTCAGGGGAACATGAAGCAAAGAGAAGAGATGGGAGAGTGGGCAGCGAGCTTCATACTCACATTCTGCTTTGAGCGTTTGTTCGAGCAGTTGCTCGGCAGTCAGGGCTGGCTCGCGCGGGCGATGCGTTGGCCGCGGGGCTCCTGTCAGAGCCCCCAGCAGCACCGGGGCTGCGGGAGGGACCGTGTGGTCCCAGCACCGCGGCAGCAGCGCCCGTCTGAGGAACGGGGCTCATCCCTGGAGGAGCAGCCGCGGGGAAGGTGGGGGAGCGCAGGAGGGTGGTGGTGTGGAGCTGTGGGTACGGGGAGCACGGGAGGCAGCTGAGCCTTCTCATTGCACTTAGAAAACACAAGGCGATGGGCTCTCCAGTTTGTGAAGGACAAGGAACTACTAGAGGGAGTCCAGCAGAGGGCTATGAAGATGCTGAGGGGTCTGGAGAATCCTTCTGATGAGGAGACACTGAGAGAGCTGGGGCTGTTGAGCTGGAGAAGAGAAGCTGAGAGGGGTCTGATCAATGGGATCAATATCTCAGGGTGGGTGTCAGAGGATGGACCAGATTCTGTTCAGTTCCCAGTAGTGCCCCTAAGAAGACAAGGGTGAGAGCAGGGCGAGCATATGTGATAATTTATTCTTTCAGACTTGATTTTCAGCTCAGGGGATTTCCTGACCCTGTTGAAGTTTGTCTGTGTTGTAACCCAGGGGATTTCTATTTCAAGCAGTTGTCCAGTCTCTCCCCAAGATAATGTAAACTTTGCATTCATGTAGCTCTTTGGTAAAAGCTCTACAGGCTCTCTAATTGTAGGTGAAAAAACACTTCTCCATGTGGCAAGCCCAGCTCCATTTCACTTCACCTGGTGGCCCTGGTTTCTGCACTGAAGGAGGGAATGAGGACTCTGTTCAGTGGTGCCCAACGCCAGGGTGAGGGGCAACGGGCACAGACTGAAACACAGGAGGCTCCATCTGAACGTGAGGAGAAACTTCTTTGCTGGGAGGTGCTGGAGCCTGGACCAGGCTGCCCAGAGCGGGTGTGGAGTCTCCTGCTCCGAGACATTCAAACCCGCCTGGACCGACCTGTGTGATCTGCTCTGGTGACCCTGCGTGAGCAGCGCTGGGCTGGGGATCTACAGAGGGTCCTGCAACCCCAACCAGGCTGGGATTCTGTGATCCTGTGATCCTGTGATCCTGTGATTCTGTGATCCTGTGATTCTGTGTGCATGTCCTGTGGATGGAAATCACTGGTGTGAGGGAGGTGGAACTGAGTGCAGCGATGTGTGCAGGAACATCTCGGTGACCAGCTTATCTCCTCTTCAGATGACAGCCCTTCTCCTCCAGCTCCTTTTGAACATCGCATAGTGAGTGTCAAGCAAACAGAGCTGACAACGTGCTACTCCGTGTGTCGTCATGAAGTACTGGGGGGGTGAGCATCCCTGTCCCTGACGCTGTAGTGCTGGTGGTGGCCAGGGCATGGAGAAAGGCGGTGAGCTGGAGAGCTGGCGCTGGCTTCTTCAGCCGGCCCCTCTGCAGCCAGAGCCAGCAGGTTCATCCCTGAGACCTTTGGGGCTGTTGTTGTTGCTGGGCTATTTGTATCTGTTGATTTTGGGGTGTGGGGGTCGTCCCTTAGACGACTGGCTTCTGCCCCAGTTCCATTTTCAGACACCTGACTGTGATCACGGATTACTGCTTTTTGCTTTTGTTATAATAATCCTGTCCACAGCTGGTGTCATGAGAAAAACCTGTAACCTTCAGGCAGACAGATTCAGAATGCTTGAAGTCAGCACAGCCCATTAGGTCAAGCAGCTTCCAAAACCTTTTTTTTTCCATGCTGAGCTCCACGTTAAAGAAATCTAAGGGAGAAGTTATAATTATTTTGACCTTATGTTTAGTTTTCACTCATGGGAATTCTGCAGCTGCTTCAGGCTTTGTATTCTCATATACTTACTTATCTGACAAGAGGCTCTGATTTACAGGTTGATCCAAGCACAAATATGGCTTAATAAGATGGATGATGTGGTAGCAGAGAAGATGGTGTTTAGAAACCATCCCAAGGGGCATTAACTTATCTGGGTGACACGGGGGAGAATTTACAACATGCAAGAAATGCAGTCTGTGGAGTGGCTACAGTTACTGTTGTTATAGTCGTTTAAAAAGTTACGAGATCAGGACAGAAATATCCTTGTTAATATACCCACTAATGCATCACTGAAGGACAGCAAGCGGGTACAGTTACAGAACCGAAAAAAAATATCGTCAGGTCATCATACCACAGTGAAATGTAGTAATACGAAGAGGGCATAATATTTTAATGTAAGCATTGAACAACTGGCTGGAAAGATAAAACTAATCCTTCATAAGCTGAGAGAAAGAGGAGATCCATGCTGCTGGCCACCTGATTCTGTTCACTTTGTACTGTGCTATTTTTAATCAACGACTAGAATAGTTGCATGAAGAGTTTCTGGCGTGAGCTGGGTCAAGCCCATTTCCCATCTTTCATTTGGTATCAACAGGGGGCGATTTGGGCAAGTTCACAAGTGCACGGAAATATCGACTGGTCTCAACCTGGCAGCCAAAATCATCAAAGTGAAAGGAGCGAGAGAGAGGGTGAGTGTGTTGCGGCGAACCTGGGTGAGCAGGCGCTAAGCCCGGCCTTAGCGCAGGCACCGGCACGGAACCGCTGCCCTGGATCAAATACCGTAAAATGCTTCTTAGTAAGGAGCAGCGTGGACTTTACATGACTGCTTGTCATCTCCCGTGTTTGGGATTAAACCTTCTGTCCACGTGAGACTTGTGATACAGCTGCAGTTGGGTTTTACAAATAATTGTATTTGAATATATTGGAATTTAAGGAGTATGTTTTGCTCATTTTTTGTTCACTTGTTATTTTTTCAGGAGGAAGTAAAAAATGAAATTAACATCATGAACCAATTAAATCACGTGAATCTGATCCAGCTTTATGATGCTTTTGAAGCCAAAAATAATATCACTCTGATCATGGAATAGTAAGTTTAAATGATCTCAGGAATTGTCAGATGTTTGGGTTTTCTCAGGTCACTGAAGGAAATAGGGAGTGATAATTCCAAGGTGTGAAGAAGACTTGTGCGGTTTCCCAGCCTAAGAGAGAGTTGATTTCATTTTCAGAAGGAGAAAAATATATGTTTTAAAGGTAATTTCTTCAGGTTAAGAATTATATATTGGTCAAGATTACAGTCTAAACAAATGGTAAGAACAGCAGCTAGAGTATGAACCAAATTACAAGATTACAAGAACTAAACTACGGTTCATTTCTCAAGTTTAACTTTCAGGCCCCAACAATGTCCCTGGCTACCAAAATTACATAAAAGTGTTGGGGGTAAATAAAATCTCATTAGAGAGAGAGAGTGAAGGTGAGAGGCCCAGACAAGCAGAGGAGTGGGGTGTTTTAAGTAGAATTAAAAAAGACACGGAGAAGGTAGGAAGGTGATTAATTATATGCATGGTCTGCCTACTTTGAATAATTTTAGGATTAATAAAAATGTCTCCTCATTTGAACCTAAATAGGAACATTGATCTACATCAAATATGGAATTCACAAAAGAGAGTTTTCATGATGTACACCTGCTGCCTTTGCTGTGGAGTGGCATATTGCTTTACAAAAACCTGAAATTTTATAACCTTAAAACTGAGTTTCTGCTACAGAACTAATTGTTAATGACACGGAGGAAAAAATAATACAAAATGAAATAGCAAATATAAATATGATAAGACATTTAAAATATATATGTTGAAATTAATACCTGAAGTTTTTACCTTGCAGAAGCTTGTCAGAGCTGTATGTCTGATGTCATTTTCTCCTGATTTTTGTGCAGAATTAAGTTCAATTGTCAGTTTACGTAAAATAACTTCTAGTTTAAGAAGTTTCATTTAGTAGACTTTATAGGTGGAAGACTTACTTTCACTAGACTAATAAGATTAGTGAGTACTAGATACATGGGCACTCCCTATAGGTTCTCCAGGCCCCCATCGGATCACCAGGTTTTGTGGATTTGGGTTTGACATGAATCCCCCTCAAGTGTTAGCAACAATTTTTCCATTTTTGAATTTAGATTGCTATTTAACTTCACACTCAGAAATTATTTTCTTGAAGTCATTGAGACTCCTGATACACCTTATATTGGATGTGTTGTTATGACCCTTGCTAAATTAGAAGGCCTAAGTTCCCAACTTGGAAATAAATTGAGCTAATGAGGAATTTTAGGGTTTTTAAAGCTTTTCTGTGTCAAAATTTTAGTCTTGATGGTGGTGAATTATTTGACCGGATCACAGATGAAAACTACAACCTAACTGAGCTGGATGCGATCCTGTTCACCAAACAGATTTGTGAGGGAGTCCGCTACCTGCACCAGCATTATATTCTGCATTTAGATCTGAAGGTCAGTATTTCATACTCTCTGCTCGTTAGTGACGCTGTGGTTTGGACCACCACAGAGTCTCTAATTACAGGAGTCATTTCTCATTTAATGGATTTAGGTCATCAGGGAATAGACTTACTAAATTGAGCAGCCAGGATGAATGGAGCTCTGGAGATCGATCGCTCTGTCCTCTCCCTATTGAACCTTCTTCTGCCTGGAACTGAACAGCAGTAAAATGAACATGTTTTCCTAATGGCCCCTTAATAACTTGTTCTTTTTCAACAGAAAAACCAAACGATTTTTTTTTTTCTGCCTGTTTATACAGCGTCTTACACAAATATTAGGCCTGTTTGGCCTGTAGACAGTTCTGCAGTTTTAAGTTGGGTCAATATCATCCCCCCCATCCACACCTTGAAAAATATCCTAGCTGAAAAAACCTTTTGCCTTCATGGGCAAGCCAGAGGATGCATTTGACATGCTTCTTGTGGCTTTTTATCGCGTCACTTTTATATTTCAGGAGTAAATTCAGTGAGTAAGACTCAACCACCAGACTGAATCTACTGTTTTACACAGGGGGGCCTTTCCCTTTCCAGATGGATTTGTCACTATGGTGAAATACAGGAATGCTGTTATACAGGAACAGAAGTTAAACTTCTTTATGAGAGGTCCAAAACGAAACCTTTCGCTAACTCAGTATGCCAGTCAAATCCTTCTCTCCCATGATAGGACTAGAAGGAAGGGTATTATACTAAAAATGGTGATTGAAATAGCTAAGATTTTTATACGCTTGCTAGATCTGTCTCTCAGTCATACATTTAACTCCATGTACCCTCTTCTCTTTTTCTAGCCTGAAAACATACTATGTGTAAATCACACAGGAAACCAGATTAAAATTATTGACTTTGGATTAGCAAGGAGGTAAGGTAGTCCGCTTACAAACTTATTCAAAAAAACCAAACCCAACCCACAACCCTCTGATATTTTTGGTATTTCTTTGTCTTTTTTTTTTTAATGTGTTTGATGTCTCTAAAGTAATTCTGCTATGTGAATGAGCTAAGCAGTATACTGCTGCAGGCATGAGTTTTCTGCTGTGTGCATTAATTATCTAATTACTTTTTCCAATAACATTTCTGTACGATAAAGCTATACTGCTGTTCTAATTATCTCAAAAATATTCCCCATGGAGAGCTTTTTACTCTAGGGACTCTATGAAGGCTCTCAGAGACTTTTGGACTGCTGATGTTCATTGTGCAGGTTCAAGTTGTGGAAATTATCTACTAAACTGCTGCCCGTCTCTGTCCGGTACAGGTACAAACCCCGGGAGAAGCTGAAGGTTAACTTCGGAACTCCAGAGTTCTTGGCTCCTGAAGTGGTGAACTATGACTTTGTCTCCTTCCCGACAGACATGTGGAGTGTGGGCGTCATCACCTACATGTTGTGAGTGCCCGGGCGGGTGGTGGCGGCAGGAGCCGGGGGGCACAGAGCAGGAACGCGGCGACCACCCAGCCCCTCTGGCTGGGACTCCTCCTCATTCATTCTGCCAAAAAAACCCAAAAAGCCGCTAATGCAAAGGCGTCTCACTGTGTATACAAAGTCTCTGAACAACAAATAATCCTTTTCATAGGATCATTTTGGTTGGAAGAGACCCTCAGGATTCGAGTCCAACCATAACTTCACCAACTCTAGCACTAAACCATGTCCCTGAGAACCTTTCCTGCAGATGTGACTTCCATATTAAGCAGCAACTGCTCTTGCCCAGTTTGTAGTATGGATTCAGTCATAACATGTCTGAATGTACGTTAGAGAAGGTATGAAACAGAACATAGTTTATTCAAAACTTTGGAAAGTTGTACTGACATAAATGCTCTACAAGTTGCCAGTTTTCTCCTGTCAAGCAGTCAGAGCTTCATGCTGCAGGTGGGATGAAGAGGAGGCTCCTTAGCCTTCACCCCATCATTAAATTGACTTTATTTCTCAAAGACCTTTTGATAAATATAAAAATATTCCTCTCCCTTACCACCTTATTTAGCAAGGTTACATGGCTCAGGTCGTCTTTTTACTCAGAAAAGTTGCCCAAAGCATGTCAGAATTTTCATTTTGATTGCATTCTTGAGGACTTCAATTAATTTTCAAATTTGCAATCTAATTAACGTTGGGTTTTTGGCCATGGGTCTAAAAAAATGTCACGTCACAAACAGGGCTAAAACTCTGCGCTCTGGATGGGCCATGGACGGCTCGTCTGTCCAAAGCGTTCCGGGGAGCTGACTGTGCGCCCCGGAATCCTTCACAGACGCTTTCTCCGAACTGGATAAACTTCTGGTTTAAATTTGTATGTTAGCCAAAAGCCAACTGAAGTAATAAATGACTGACGCAATAAATCCAGCCTTAGAGATGAATTGAATAAAGTATGCCATCGTTCAGAATTCAGTTTAATTCGAGCCAAATATGGATCTGGGCCTCGATTTAGGAAAGCTCTTGAGTCCCCCAGCCTCCCTAGCTGGGGAAGCACCGAAGCCTGGACCTGGGTCCCCACTGGATTAATTTCCTTGGGGATGTATTAACAGTGCACTAATGTGACGACGTGTCACTGCTCCAGACCACGGACCCCGCCGTAGCCAAGAGCCTCTCCGTAATCCAACAATTACAAAGCAGAGGATTTGTAGAAGGAGAAACACTTCTTGTGCAGAATAACTACTTATCTCCCTCCTATTTTTTTCTTTTTTTTAAGGCTTAGTGGCCTGTCCCCATTCCTGGGAGAGACTGATGCAGAGACAATGAATTATGTAGTGAATTGCAACTGGGATTTTGATGCAGAAGCGTTTGAACAGCTATCAGAGGAAGCTAAAGACTTTATTTCCAGATTACTCGTGAAGGAGAAAAGGTACCTCTTTGTCTGATCATGAGAACAGTAGCACCTAATAACATTAAGTTCCTACCAGCCAACTGTTTGGATTGTGGTCAACAATGAGAACTTAGGATGTGACATTTTTGTCTGTTGTATCTGTGCTTGCTGGGCAGTTCCTCAGTGATTCCAAAGCTCCTATTAGAAAAAGTCTGTGTACCTTGACTGAAGAAAGTTGCTTTTCCCAGCAGCATCAATACAGGCAGAACAGAGGAAATCTGGAAGGATTTGCTGTGTAGGAATCTGTCTTTAGTATTCCTTCTCCAAGCAAAAGCTATTTCTGTTGTTGCTTTGGATTCTCACAAGCCCTGACACAAATTGCAAAAATGTCTCTTGAATGCCATGGAGGAAACTGCAGCTGCCAAAATGTGCATTGTTCTCTTCTAAAGTGCTCTACATGCTCCTTTTGGGACTTAACTCTGCATGTGGCTTCTAGTCTGGGCTCCACTGAAATAAAAAGTGATTGCACATATGAAACAGCAGGAGAGTGAGGATGATATTGATGTCAGACCATGGCTATGGGGTTGGGTAAGTGAGAGGAGAAACTTTTCTCTTGCTGAGTAGTGATACAAATCTCATTGAAATGATGCACACAGTAAATGAGAATTCAAAGGAGTGCTTAGAATATTAACCACTTCCAGATCAGGCAAATCAGTTCTAGTACTAATTACATTTTTAACAGGAAGTCATATGAAAAGCTAAGAATAAACTGAACTTTAGCATATTGGCAGCTTGAGACAACCAAGGGACTTTTTCTCAGACTGAGACAATGATTTGCTACGAGACTGTAAGCTTCGCTTTGGAGTCTTCCATTTTTCTGTGCGATGGGAATAGTTACTGCAGCGGGACACTGTGCATGGACTGGGTAGGAGCTGGGGATGAAAAGGCTGTGCAAGTGAAGGGTTTGTCCATGCCATGCAGAGAGCAGCGTAGCGTTGTCCCCGCTGTCCCCAGGGGCTGGACAGGCCGTGTCTCCCGCAGCCTCGGCAGGACCTGCACCCCCTCCCCACACCGGCATCTTCTGCTCAGCATCTTCTCAGTGACAGCGTGGACAAACCCGAAGAGTTAGGCGCAGGCTTTTGTTTTGAAAAAAAAGGCAAATTAAACTTGTTTTCTCAACATCTCTCCTGCAAGATTTCCTCTGTTACCATGTGTTTCTCAAAGCTTTTTGGATAGGCCTTCACATTTGGGCCCGTAGTTAAATGTCAGGATATAATGTATGCTTAACTTGATCCAAGTTTAGGGTGAATAGACAATTGTGCTTTTTAAATATGAGGCACAGAATAAGCCTGCACTATCAGGACAGACAGATAACATCACAAATAATTACTTTTCTGTATGCACTGATTCTCTTGGCAAAGTTCTGCACTCACATAACAGGATGATGCATAAACCGATGAACCTATACAGCTGCTTCTTTAAAGAAAAACGAAACAAACCAAAAGCCTAAAAAGGCAAAATACAGTATTTAGCCGGAGCTCAATCAACCCAGCACAGACCCAGCAGCCGCTTTTCCCAGCACGTGCCCTTTCCCCGGCGGGTGCGGGTGTTGTTAGGATCCCACGCACCAGGGGAGCAGCATCTGAGGAGGCAGCTCCGCTCATTGTCCATTTAAGGCGGTTTCTTTATCAAGATTATTGATGCGCGTAGGGCACCCAGAAAACGGCAACGGGGGGAGCTGGATTTCCGTGACAGATTTCCTCTCCCGCAGCTGCCGGATGAGCGCAACGCAGTGTCTGAAGCACGAGTGGCTGAACAACCTGCCGGCCAAGGCCAAGAAGTTCAAGCTTCGCCTGAAGTCCCAGTTGCTTCTGCAGAGTTACCTGGCTCACAGAAAATGGAAGGTAAGCAGACAAAGCCTGGAAAAAACAGCTCAACACGGGCAGAGCCATTCGCTGCTTTTTCATATGTGAGCTCACTTTTGCCCACAGGCTTCTTTCTTGTAAATATGAGATTGGGAAGTCTATTTTCAGTTGCAAATTGAGAGGTTTTTTCTCCTGCAGGCTGATATTGCTTCTGTTTTTAGCAAGTTTGGTTTCAGTCTTTACTCTTCCTGATTGGTGTTTAGAAGTTTTACATGTTTTCTCTTTACAAGTTCAGAGACTTCAGGTGCTATTTAGCGTATATTAAATGTTCTTTCTCTTCATGTTGGAGAGATTTTTTTCCATTGACAACAGTCACATTGTTCCATTGTCACTATGGAGCAGGGATACACCATAAGGCACTGTTGTGCCTCCTGTTGTGGAGAGTTCAAGTCTGGGAGAGAGAAAAAATTAGGCTTAAACCCATCCAGAACCTTCAGGACCTTTCTGATAACCCCATGCTCCTTTAGAACTGGACTACATTTTATATAAAGAAGTGATGGATAAGAATTTCTATTGGAATCTCTAGTGGATTGTAGCTAATCGATCCTGAAAGGTGAACACAGTGATCGCATTATGAAGACGCCCATGGCAACGTGAGGGGCTCAGTGAGGACCATTTCCTTTTCTTTTGTCACTGCCGTTGTAATTTCCTGCCAAGGAGCTAAACCAGAGGTTTATACTTTTTCCATGGCTGCACTCTGGCTGTTTGGTCATAGATTTCTGCACTCGCATTCTAAAAAATACATCATTTAAAGCTGCATCACTGTACGGTCTGTAGTGATGCTGCAGATGTTCCCAGCCCCAGCAGCAACCGGTGGGTCCCCAAAATGAAGCTGCTCTGCGCTGCCCCACTGTCCTGGTTTTGTTAAAAACAAGACAAGTTTCTCTTTTAGTGAATTAGCTCTTCTTAGTAACTGCACTTTTCTGAAGTTGGATACATGTTTTGGTAGACATAGCAATGGAATGCAAGGTCGCTGAAAAGGATGCGTGCCCCCTAAGTGAGAAGGGCAAGGAGGAGCGAACTGAACAGGTGACTAAAACTGACCAACTAAGTATTCCATCCCATCCACGTGATACATCATATAAAAGTGGGAGATCACGAGGGTCTCATCCCTTTTTCCCCTCTTTGATTATGGCCGGCATCTGGGGAGAACCCTGCAAGTCATCCCTGCGAACTGAGGCCTAGCGACAGACCCTGCATCCTTGAATGCAGTTATTTTATTGGCCCCCGAACAGGGCGTGGGTCACTAGGGGTAAATGGATTTACCAAGAAGAAAAATCCATGTCAGCCCCAGGAAAGGTCCTTTGCCTCACTTGCACTCACCCTTGGACTGTTGTGTTTTGTTCACAGAAACATTTTTATGTGGTGGCTGCTGCCAACAGGCTGAAGAGGTTTCAGAGTATGTCTGTCAAGCTTGTGTAAGCTCCTATGAAGCCTCTGCCACTCGTGGAGCTGGACATGAAGCCGTGGAAGAAGGACTCAGTATCTTCAATAATTTCTATCCCTTTGTTGTATAACATATAATTTTGGGTCTGTCCTCCTCAAATACTCTACGTTAGTGATAAAGTTCCTCAAGGCAGAGGCACCAAAATTACTTCTCAAAGCAGAAGCGACCTTCTTTGGTTTTACAAGTTTTTCCTTGTTGTACATACTGACAGAAAACGTGGCTGTCGTGGGGCTGACTGCTTGCTGGAGGCTTCGATTCTGCAGAGTATTGTTGGTGCGTTCACACCAGAAAACATCTTCACAGAATCACAGAATCACAGAATGTTAGGGATTGGAAGGGACCTCGAAAGATCATCTAGTCCAATCCCCCTGCCAGAGCAGGAACACCCAGGTGAGGTTACACAGGAAGGCGTCCAGGCGGCTTTTGAATGTCTCCAGAGAAGGAGAATCCACAACCCCCCTGGGCAGCCTGTTCCAGTGTTCCGTCACCCTCACTGAGAAGAAGTTTCTTCTCAAATTTAAGTGGAACCTCTTGTGTTCCAGCTTGAACCCATTACCCCTTGTCTTACTGTTGGTTGTCACCGAGAAGAGCCTGGCTCCATCCTTGTGACACCCACCCTTTATATATTTATAAACACTGATGAGGTCACCCCTCAGTCTCCTCTTCTCCAAGCTAAAGAGACCCAGCTCCCTCAGCCTTTCCTCATAAGGGAGATGCTCCACTCCCTTCATCATCTTTGTGGCCCTGCGCTGGACTCTCTCCAGCAGTTCCCTGTCCTTCTTGAACTGAGGGGCCCAGAACTGGACACAATATTCCAGATGAGGTCTCACCAGGGCAGAGTAGAGGGGAAGGAGAACCTCTCTGACCTACTGACCACCCCCCTTCTAATACACCCCAGGATGCCATTGGCCTTCTTGGCCACAAGGGCCCAGTGCTGGCTCATGGTCACCCTGCTGTCCCCAGGACCCCCAGGTCTCTTTCCCCTACACTGCTCTCTAATAGGTCATTCCCCAACCTGTACTGGAACCCGGGGTTGTTCCTGCCCAGATGCAAGACTCTACATTTCCCCTTGTTATATTTCATTAAATTTTCATTAAATCTTGTCGGTTTTGGGTTTCTCACACCGTGGGACCTCTGAAGACTCCCCACACAACTGATGTACAGCAGCAATTTCAGAGCACTGCCACAACAGCGACACAGTTTTTCCCTCGAGTGTTTGTTACTTAGAACAAAAGATACTGGATATTCCTTTCTTCTATATTTTTTCCAAAAAGATTACTTTTTTTCCCCCAAACATGATAATGATTCAGTGCAACTACTCAGAGTTGAATGGTTTTGGTTTGTTGATTATTTTTAAATTATTCTCTCCTTTAAATAAAACAGTCACTGCGTAGTTGGGAAATATGAGGAATCCTGGTTTGAAGCAACTTAAGTCAATTGGTCCATTGCTGCTTTTTCTTATGGTGAGTTGAATTGATCGAGGTTTTGGAAGGAGATAGGTGAAACTGCCACAAAGAAAAATCACCTAATGACTGTTTGGTCTATGCAAAAAGATCTCATGTTGTCCAGAAAGAAGAAATTTCCAGACATCGTTTTGTATGCGTTTAAAATTTGTAAGTGCTTCTCATTGGCTATGACTGCAGCCCTTAATTATCTAAGTTTGAGGATTTTTCTCCTGACAATTTTAATGAAGTCTGAGAAGCTGACATGGTGTGATACGCAAAATAGTTTCGTTGCTGTTCAGCAGCAGGCAAATGCTGTTACTGCCAGACTCTGCCTTTAGCCCAGTTAGGAGGCTGAAGTCCTATTTTCCCCCACTTTGCTCTTGAACATTAAACGTTTTCTTCACAATACTAATTTATCTTGGATTTTAAACTTTCGCCTGATGTATGAAGAGTTGGAGCCGCTTACAGTCTCTCAGCTAAAAGTATAAGGTTATTTATTCAACCTGTGGTTTCCTTTATTCCTGTTCTAGATTCTGCAAAATTCAGTGTGAATTGGATGGGGTCTTAGGAAAAACAGAAACTAATACTACTAAGACCAGGTTTTCAGCAAAGGCATCAAACCACTGTAAAGCTCCCTTTAACTTTATAGACTTTCACGTCCCTTGAATTAGCAAAAGTGTTGGTTGCTAATAAAAAGGTTTGTAAGACTGACTTATCCAAGTCTAGTTATCTTTTCCACTCTAGTGCTTCTCACTTTGCACAGTCCAGAATTCTGGACTTCTGCAGCATTTCCAGAACGGAGACAGAGAAGAATTATTAAAATGAAATAATCTTGAAATCATGTGAAATAATCTTGACAATGTATCACCTTCTGTGAAGGCCCACTTTCGTTTGTGTTTTCGTTCCACAGTGGTTCTGCACGCTACATGTGACTATATTCATTGGTCTGTATATTTCTGAATTAATAATAATAAATTCCATTAAAGTGGAACAAGCCTATTCCTCAATTTTAGTTTAACCCCCCACCAATCAAACCTGAAAGCATCTTTGAGCAGGTCTTAGCAACAGAATGCTTATGTCCAGATGGGATTCTCGCCCATCCGGACGACCCTCTGCTACATATTAGACGAGCTGTTCAACAGCAGATATTCTGTTATAGCTCTTCCTCAGTGTGAGTTGACTGTCCAATATTTTTCTCTGCACATGAGGCACTTGTTTGGAGTCCGTTCTCTGATAGTTACTGTTACATTTCAGAACTCTCATCTGGAATGAAATTAGCTCTTGTTAATTAATGTTGGCGTCAAGTGATTTCCTTTTTTATGCGTTGGGAGGAGAAGCGAAAGGAAAATGGCCAGTAAGTTTTAACCTAACAGTTACCGTGTGCTTCTTCCTCTGTTCTGTGTCACACATGGATGCTGTCTGCTGTCTTGTACATATTTTCTTTCCATTTTCTACAAAGAGAAGGTGCATCTGGCCAGCAGGATGACCATTTCCTAACAGAAAAAAAACCCCTTTAGCTTTGGCAGCCAGCACGTGGTTCTGCAGCACAGCGAGATCCCCCTCGGCAGCTTCACGGGATGCTGCACCGTGGTCCTGCGCATCTTGCTTTGTGCTCTACACGAAGCTGAGGACAAACCGCGAGTGACACGTGAGTCACTGGAGCATATGACAAAAAGAACGGGCCCCACGCTGCTACGTACAGCAGTTAATGACACCGACTACCGTAATCCCGGTGCCGCCTGTGTCGCCCAGGGAAGCAAGGAGGGGTTTGGCAGGTAGGGCAGCGTTTCACATAAAATGCTGACATGAACTCATTCACCCGCTTCACATGGACACTTGGGCTCTTCTGGGTTGTTTTGAAACTGAGGGTTTGTGAGTTAACTTCTCTTTGCACATCCCAGGCACAAAACGTGCAAGAGAAACGGGCAGAAGACTTGGATTAGTTTTGTTGTAGTTACGCCAGCCCTGAGCTGCTACAAGTTGTGATTTTCCTTCAGAAAGCGGTTAACACGAACTGCAGTTTTGCGCAGCTGGGATGGACGTGTGGGATGCAGAAGCTGCCTCTGAGAACTAGAGGACAGGGCACTCCCTCCTCTCCCCTAAATTTATGATGCCAGATGCAAAAAACTTGTATTACCCAGCTAAGATCCCGGCCGCCTGGACACCTTCCTTCTTACAACACAGTCATCTCCTGGACGTCTTTTATTTTGCGCTCTAAGGGTGCCACACGTGACTAGTGCCAAGAACCTGATGTCACCATCCAAAGCTTTTCCTTCCAGTATCTTTATTGTTGCTTGGAATATTTGGGACAAAGCACAAGAGACTCCAGTCCCATACAGGTCATAAAAATAAGTCAAATTCAGTGACTAAACAATATTTCTTCAACAGTAAAAACAAATAAAAAAATTATCAGTCTTTTAATTCCTCTGGTGGTTTTGCAGTTTAAGAAGGCACCGTTAGTCCTCTCTCTTTTTTCACTGACTACTTCCAGCCAGGGGCACAAAGGCATGTAACTTAGAACTTACTTGTACTTAGCCCAGCATTAGAATGTTACCTGCTTCTTGCAGCAAGAGAAACGAAGCTGTTCTACCCCCGAATGCCGTAGCTGCTCAGGTACCTGCCTGGCTAGTCAGACAGGTTTCTTGTACAATCACCTCAATTCTGGTGTCATTTACTGAAAATAATATTCTTAAATACTTAAAAACTAGCTCATAAATAAAATTAGCTGGCTACCAGGCAGCCATCTGCTACTGGAACTCTTGTTGGAGCAGAAGAGTCAAAATGACACACGAGCAGCAGACGAATTACTAGGTGGCACTACAGAGACAGTCCCACTACTTGTCTCTTGTGCCTTAGTAGCTTTTTCCAGGATTTTCTTTTTCCATTCTTCATAGTCTTGCTCTGTTTCAGTCTTTGGCCATTTGCACGGTATCTCCTCCTCATCTTCAGATCCTACGAGAAGAAGAAAGTCCATGACAGGCCACCATGGGCACCGTGTTGCTGACTATAAACCACAGTGGTGAGCAAACAGACGGGCACAAGCACGGGGTCTGTCACTGTGTTATCCAATGCTGTGGTTTGCTGCTCCCCACACCTGCTGGCACAGTCACCTCCTCACCTCTGTGTCCGACTGCAAGAGTTGTCCTGAATACTACGAGGGCTACTCAGCATAAACACCATTGTCCTGCTAGGTCCTGTTTGTCCTTTCCTTAGCCAGGACTTCGCAGAATGGAGTAAGCTGCTGGGAACTGAATATTATGGCATAGTATAAAACTGATAATAAAATACAGGACACGAGGAAAGACAATGAAGCTGTGTCAGCTGAAGCCCAGACTGGACACGAGGACAAGGTTCTTCACTGAACAGGCTCCCGCAGAGAAGTGTTCACGGCACCAAGCCTGTCAAAGCTCAAGGAGCGTCTGGACAATGTTCCTAGTTGAGTGTTTAGCGTTAGGTAGTCCTGCGAGGAGCAGCGACTTGGACTCAACGAGCCTTATGGGTCTCGTCCAACTTCACAGATTCTACAATAACATATCATTAAGCAGCAATAAAGCTCAAGCCTGCTCTGGTGAGGTGATTTTAGTTCACAGGTAAACACAACTTACCATTTTCCTTCTCGCAGTGCTCCAGTTTGGTCTGCAAGTTTTCAGGTGTCTCTGCAACCAGTGGAACATCTTCTTCTTCTAAAAAAAAATAGAGTCGCTTTACTTCTGAATGGCGTCTGGTGCCCCAAGGGTGCTCTACGTGCAATTATGACAGCATAGCCACCTTCCAAAAGTATTGTCTTCCAGTCAGAGGCTCCCTGGCCCAGCCCGGTGCTCCAGCTGCACGGGTTCATGAGCACTTTAACCAGCGCTGCTGCTGTGTTCGGAACCACAACCATCCACCGTGTTCATACCCCAAAACCACGCGGCTACTCTTCTGGATTACTCAGGCAGGATTATCAGTTATTTCTTCCCTTTCTAGCCTGTTTCCGCACTTTGCATTACAGCTGCCCCCAACACGTCGGGGGCTGTGCAGATATACAGATGCACATCCTTCTCTGAACTGATACAGAAACTCCCAGGGGCCCTGAGCTGCTTCAGTGGTGGGGTAAGGTTTAGGGTTTTTTATAGGGCACTGCATTATGGGAAGGTCCATGCCAGGGGAGAGAGCAGATTTTAGTTTGGGTTCAGGCAGCACAATCCAGAAAAATTCATGATATGAAGCATGAAGACAGGGTGAAGCAGCGGTACTGTCAGCGGGAACGAAAGCCTGGGGCAGGAAAAAAGGAGATAAGCAGGAAGGAGCAGAGATATAAGGACAGGGAGATGTGCGTCGTATTTCAATCTTCTTCCTCCACACAAAGGAGTGGCAAGAGCTGCAGGTTCAACGCTGGGCAGGAAAGGTTCCTCAGGTCTGCCACTTGTATGTGGAGGGACCTGTCAGGTAACGGCTGAGTTAGTACCAGGAGAGCAAGGCTTAGGCTTGTTAATCCTGCAGTGGGGAAAGGAAAACACAGAAGTGAGTCAGTCACAGCGAGAGAGGTGGCAAGATGTTTGTTAATTTGTGTGTCACGTTGCCATGTTAACAGAGCGCAGAAAGCATGCAAGGAGGAATCCAAGACAGGCCAGGTAGCATGTGAGAAGCAGGCAATAAACTGCAGCAGCAGAGAATGTAAGAAGCAGTGAGCGTTTGAGAAGAGAGGAAAATATTTTTATTTTTGGCCTTGCCAAGTGCTAAGCTGTTGTGACTTCCCCAGAAGCAATGACTATGATCTGAACTGCAGGAAACACGTCGGAATGGATGGGCAGGTTTGGCTGGAACAGCTGAAGGTCATCAGAATGGAATCACCAGTGGAAAAGGACAGGGCACTGTGCGGCCAGGTCTGGGTACACTGTTGTACAGAGATAAAGCCAAAAACTTACTGCTGAGCTGCCGGCTTATCTTCTCCAGCTGATGGCACAGCCGGTCAAATATTGCTTTTTTTACCCCAGATGTAGCCAATATTTTAGTTTTGTCGACTTTTAGCTTCAAACACCTACAAAGAAAAATTTAAGTTATCTCTGCACAAAGCAACGCTCCAGCAACTATCGCTCAGGTGAGGTGACATTTACTGTACCAACATTGCCTGTGAGGGTGAGGATGAGGAACGCATGCCTGAGTTTTTGTCCTGTCTAATCCTTGTCACACTCAGAAATAAATTTCCCTAAAAAACCAGACCCCTACACTACTCAATCAATACAGGTCAGGAATTGAAACTCGGGGTTAGTTCAAGTTATATAAGGAAATTCTACCAGGAAAAGGTCCTTTTCAGATTTTGAGGAAACCAGGACAAAATCCCACTACTGCAAAAAGCTGAACGAGACCCCTGTGTCAAGAGAACATTTGTCAGGAGCTGTGCTACTACACAGCACCCCAATTGCTTTGTAAGATTGTTATGAAGCATCATACTGAGAGGAGAGATATTTGCACACAAGCCCATTCTTACAAAGGGTTGGCTGAGTCAGGTGCTCCCGACACAGATCCTACAGCTGTTGGATCCATCTCCCAAAGGTCAGAACACCCCTGGGATGTGCTGGTGTGGGGCTCAGGGCTTCACCTCCAGAACGGCTGCTTCGTGGGGCTCTGAATCACCCGAGCAGCTGCTCTTGCACCTTGAGCAGGAAGGATGTCACCAAAAGCCAGGCAGCTTTTTGTTCCGTGCTGAGCTCAAATCTATCCTGACAAGGGAGAAAAAGTCCCACTAAATTTGAAAATGTTACTAAGGGATTATGTTGTGCTGGTTAAGCTGAGAGGAAAGAGGGCAAAATGCAAAACACTAAGAGAAGTTCTTCAGCCACTGCCACAGATACGTCCTAATGGAATTATCCACAGCACCCAGTTACACACCAGGGAAGACGGGTTTCATTTGTTTTTGGATAAGTAACTCAAGTTCCTTTTCTGTGTATTTGATACAATACTTGTGCACTGTGCCCTTGTGGCCAGGAAGGCCAATGGGACCTGGAGCGGATTAGAAGGGGGGTGGCCAGTAGGTCAGAGAGGTTCTCCTGCCCCTCTGCTCTGCCCTGGTGAGACCGCATCTGGAATATTGTGTCCAGTTCTGGGCCCTTCAGTTCCAGAAGGACAGGGAACTGCTGGAGAGAGTCCAGCACAGCCACGAAGATGCTGAAGGGAGTGGAGCATCTCCCGCTTGAGGAAAGGCTGAGGAGCTGGGGCTCTGGAGCTGGAGAAGAGGAGACTGAGGGCTGACTCATTCATGGGGATCAATATGGAAAGGGGGAGTGTCAGGAGGATGGAGCCAGGCTCTTCTGGGTGACAACCAGTGATAGGACAAGGGGCAATGGGTGCAAACTGGAACACAGGAGGTTCCACTGAAAGATGAGAAGAAACTTGTTCCCGGTGAGGGTGGCAGAGCCTGGCCCAGGCTGCCCAGGGAGGTTGTGGAGTCTCCTTCTCTGCAGACATTCCAACCCGCCTGGACACCTTCCTGTGTAACCTCATCTGGGTGTTCCTGCTCCGGCGGGGGGATTGGGCTGGATGAGCTTTCGAGGTCCCTTCCAGTCCCTGACGTTCTGGGATTCTGTGATTCTTCTAAAGGCAAGTGCAGTATTGGTTGGAGACTTTGCTGTCAGGAGGGTTTGCTAGAGCTGTCTCCATTTCCAGGAACAGAGCAGCAGGATGTGCTAAGCAAGACCCTTCAGACTATCTGGACACACTGAACGAAGCAGCTGCTTCCACTGCTGTGTCTGTTTGGTGTCTCACGAGGATCCGAGCCCATAGAAGATCCCCCAAGCTGTACTCACCTGCATGCAGTGAATAGTGCCGCTGTTAGAAAAAGTGGTTTTGAGAAATCGAGGTCCATTTGCTGTGCTTCAGAGAGGCTGGATTCATACCTAATGAACAACAAAAAGTTCTAATTGTGTAGCGCGTTTGCCTCAAATGAAGCTGTTGCAATGAGTTTGTCCCACGGTCCCCAGCAGCTGAACAGGTCTCCTGTGGATCCCTCGGTCCTGTGCGACCCAGTCAGGCACAAACAGCTGCTACTGGCTGAGATGGGCAAGAGAGACCAGAGAAAAGCCACCTCCTCTTTTTGAGTTAAAGGTGTTTTAAATTAGGGATCTGCATGTCAGTAGAATCTATTTCTTGCGCTCCCCATTCACACAGCACTTTTATCTACATTACATCTAAAAGTTACAATGAGATGCTTTGCACGAATCCATCCTATAAAAAGAGGGTAGAATTACAGTTTTTTTGATTCATCTAATATGTATATTACACAGATGAAGGCTTAAATATAGAAAATGATATGATGGCTGCGCAGCACTAAATAATTTAATTTTTTTACTGTCCACCTATTTTTTTTTCAGTTTGTGTTAAGCACTGACAAGCCTTTGTTCACTGACCTGCAACTCAGAATATTCTAAATCCCTAACAGCATTTAAACATGTGCTATCGGGGTGGCAGCACTCCAGAACAGAACTCTTCAGTAATTGCTCGTTAAAGCAGAAGTTACAGAGTGCAAAATTTTAGTTGAATCTCCACTGAAGTGTTCTACCTAACATTTTTAGAAGTAGAGTAATGCATATTTTAAGAGATCTGCTCCTCCAGAAGGCAGGATTTGTTTCTACTGAGCATTACTTCTAAACTGTGAGATGATCAGCAGTTAAACGAACACAGTGTGGTGCTATGGACAAACACAGGGACTGAGAGTCCTGCCTTTTTTATACTATTCCCAGTTGAAGAACTGGAGCTCAAACGACTTACTGAGATTCACAGGCTGAGTCTTTCTAATGTGTATTCTAAGAAATGGCCCAGACCCATGGTTGGATTTTCACTGCTAAGAACTCACCTCACCACTCCAGTCAGCGGGAGACAAGTGGCCCTTCCAAACATCACGCTCTTTACACATCTAACGAAGAATCTTACCAATCACTCCCAGTGCGATCGCAGAGCTCCCTTACCTCTGCAGTATTTTTGAAGCAGTGTTCACTGCCTCCACACAGCAGAACTGCACAGCCAAGTCTCGCATTCCCAGTCTGGGGTTCACCTCTAGCAAGCATTCCAAAGACTTCATGGAACTCTGGTAGGTTGTCTTGTTCAAACCAGAGAGCTTCACAAAATAGCTCTTTCAAGAAGACAAAGACAAATGCCAAGAATTAGCAAGGTTCCTTCCCAACATCTTATTCAGGCAACCAAAACAGATTAGGGAGAAATTACACAACACTTTAAAATAAAGTTCAATTGCTATATTAAGCAAACTTGTGCAATGAGTGATGACCACCTAGGAATACCACATCTTTTAATGCAGTGTTATTTTTAGACCATTTCCCTGGAAGGGAGGTTTGTCTTTTCCATATAATATGACATGGCCCTTTTATCACAAGGTGGTTAAAAACAAAGGTAACCAAGATCTGGGCAACCTCAAGAGATGAGCAACACTTTCATGCTATTCCTCACAGGATCAGGTGCAACTCAATTCTCCTCTGTCTGTGAGTGGACAATCACAAACATCTTCTACCAGACATTATTTTGGCAGTTTGGTGCCACTGACACGGCAGGTCTGCAGATGGACTTTTGCAGGTACTGCTATCGACAGGGATTCCTTGGAGCCACTGCTTCCTTCCCACAGTAAAAGGGACAGATCTTAAATTTAACATCCTTGTTGGTAGTTTATTTGTTACTAAAAGAGATGAAATTATAATAAAGCAAACGTAACTTGTGAAGTGACTACGACACTGATCTCATTTTGCCCCATTTCAAACTTTGAGTAGTGAAGCTCCGTGTTTAGCAGCACACTGGTTCTAGGATAATGTCAGTTATTACTATCCCTTTCTTCCTTTTAGAGGACTTAGGAGAATGCACCAGCCGGCCGAGTCATACGCTGTCTCTTACTTTGTCAACTGGTTGTTTCATGAAGCTGGCTGCCAGGTGCAGGCACATCACAGCACTGCTTGTCGCTGTCATCTGAGCCATCAGCCCTGTGCATTTCACCTGGGACAGCCGCAGGTACTCTTCAGCTTTTCTGCAAAACAAGCAGCACACAAAACCCTTGTTAACATAAGCAGTTACAAGGGAGTAAGAACAGCAGGACAGGAGCTTTAAGGGAACCACAGAATGTCCCGAGCTGGAAGGACCCACAGGGTCACGGAGTCCAAGTCCTGTCCCTGCACAGGACACCCCACAGGTCACCCCGTGTGTCTGAGGACATTGTCCGGTCTCTTCTTGAACAGTTTGGGGCCGTGACCCCTCCCTGGGGAGCCCGTTCCAGTGTCCAGCACCTCTGGGTGAAGAACCTTTTCCTCATGTCCAACTGCCCCTCCCCTGGCACATCTTCTGCCGTTCCCTGGGGTCTGTCCCTGTCACAGAGAGAAGAGCTCAGCCCGGCCCCTCCTGCTGAAGCTGCAGCCCCCTGAGCTCTGCCCTCAGCCAGCGCGCCCCGGGGCCCCACCGGAGCAGCCCGGGCCCGGCCGGCGGCAACGCGGGCCCGGGGCGGGCGGGGAGCGGCTGGAGCCGCTGCTGCGGGCGGGAACTGCGCTGCCGCCAGCGGAGCCGCTGCCGAGAGCTGCTGCGCGGCGAGCGGAGCGCTGCGGGGCGCGGGGCCGACACTGACCCCGGCGGCCCCGCGGTACCTGGTGACTCCCGGGTCGCGCAGCCCCAGCCGCGCCGCGAGCCGCCGCACCGCCGCGCGCTCCATCCCGCGCTGCCGCCCGCGCCGCGACACGCGGCCGACGTTGGGCAACAGACTGGCCCGCTCCGCCGCCAATCATCGCGCTCTAGGCCAATCGGCGTGGACTAGGCCGCTTCCCCGGAGCAGACCAATGGGGAGGCCGGGGCGCAGCGGTGAGGCGGGGCGAGGAGGCGCAGTCACATGACGGAGCGCGGCGCTGTGGGGAGTTGCTGGTGGGGGCGGCCTGAAGCGGCGCGACCATGGTGAGGGGCCGGGGCCGGCGGTGGGGCCGGGCCGGCGGTGGGGCCGGGGCCCCTGGCAGCCGGTGGCCGCGTCGGCCTCGCCGCTGCCGTGTGTGCAGGCGGGAGGGGTCCGGCCCGCGCAGCCGGTGGCCGAGGGGCCGGGCAGGGCCGGGCAGGGCCTGGGCGCTCCCGCTCGGGATCGGGGTCAGCGGCTGCGCGGGGAGCGGGGCGGGCGGGGCGGGGGGCTGGAGGCTGGAGCCGGGCCCGGAGGCCGCCGCCCGGGCCGGGCCCGCGGTGCTCGCGGTTCCGTTTCCCGGGCCGGGCGGGTCAGCGCTTCGCCGGGTCACACCGTTTGTTGGTCGGTGCTTTAATTGGGGAAGGGCTGCCGCACTGGCGGTCAGAGTTTGCAGCGTTTGAGCTGCCGCTCCTGTCCTAGACCCGCGTTGGTGGCACTTGCAGCGGTGTCTCTGTGCTCTTGTCCCCGTTGCTCTGCTGTTCAGCTGCTCCTGGCCCTCCCGGGCTGCCCTTTCAGACTGACCTGGTGAACGAACCTCCCTTCCCCTCCTGCAGAAATGGTGGTTTAGCACTGGTAGGCCCAGCTCAACAGAGCTGTTTTGGAACAAATGTTGGTGTTTACGAGAGAAGCAATCCTGAAATTTTAATATGGAAATAGCTCCTATTGAGAAATGCTTTTCAATTTTCCACAAAAATAAGGGAACAATCAAGTTTCCTAGTAAAACTGAAAAGTGTACATGTTTAGTGTGTCTTGTGGTACTTAATATTTGATAAAATTTTAAGCAGCACTTCTTATGATGATCACAGCACGTGATCAGCCCAACTGCGGAGGTCAAACAGGACTAACAGTGTCTAGACAGTGACGCAAAAACTAACCAAATGCTTTATAAAGCAGGGATTGCACAGTTCCTAGGCTTTTGGGACAGGTTTTCTTTTTCAAGCTGTGTGTATGTTGGTATAAGAGTGATACTGCCCCTTCTAGAGGGGCGTGTGTGTGTGGGGGCAAACCCTGGGCGGTTATTTGAAAGATGAATGCAAAATACTTAATTGGGTGATGAGAAATGCTGAATCTACCTAGATAGCAGTCTCTGCTCCCCACATAAATTACTTTGTGGTAATAATTCACTTAAGAATGACACAGCTTTCCTCTGCCTGTCACTTCAATAGGAACCCATACCAGGTGATTCAGAAAAAATAAGGGTATTAAATATGGAATAATCCTCTCTACCAAATTGGGTTCCACTGCCGTTTCCTATGGCCAAACTTGGTTTAAACCTTGAGGCTGAATGTTTGGGTACCTTTAACAAGACTGATTTTAAGAGGGCTTGGGATGTTCTTGATCATCCCCTGAATAAAAAGTCCAGCTCCTTAATTCTCATTAATGGCTTGTGGCTTCCTGTGGCAGTAAGTACCAGTTTAAACATGTGACAGATGTTTTCTTCTCTCTGGTTCATCTTGGAGCTCCTATACTGTGAGATATGATAGAATTTCTAGAGTTGTCTTCAGTATTGCAGAGTAATGCTTCCTATATGGTACAAAACGCATTTTTTGTTAATTCTGAGCAGCTCGATGACTTTTCCAGCAGAGCCTTGTGTGCAGCCAGGCCTCATCTGTGCTTCTTCTGTGGGCCGGCAGTTTTCTGCAGCTGACCCATCTTTCCTTTGAAGTGTCTCAGTGGTGACTGGTTGGTGTGTAGTCCTAATAAAATCCAACTAAGAGGATGCAGAAAAACCTCCTTGGGTAAGTCTCATTCATTGTGGTACTAAATACAACTATGGGAGCAAACAGAAGGAAAAGTCACATCTGGAATAGGCTGTAAGCACATCAGTTATCTAAAGAAAAGTACTTGGAGATTAGAAGAAAATGCACTTTAGAATGGAACGGAAGCCAAACTTTCTACTTTGTGTTGTTTATACTCTGCACCCAGTTTGAGTTACCTATACCGCCAGAATAAAGCCATTTGGTGGACTCTACACGCTCGCCTTGAATTCTGCTGTATTTCAATACTCTGTAGTGCTGTCTCCTGAGTACTGCAGTTTACCAGGTTTTCAAGTGGAATGAGCATCTTAACTAGTAAACACATTTACCCAAAATAACTGTCTCTGGAGTGCAGCTGAGTCTCAGGTGGGAAACTAAGTCCGAATCTTCTGAAGTCTTCCTGTGGAGATGAGTGTTGGAAAATACGTAAGTCGTACCCAGTAGGTGTAATGTTTACTTTGTATGTTCAAGAATAGTTGCTGGTATGAGGATAGGCATGGTCCAGAGTAGCATCTGTTGCTATGATAATACACTTTAGTAATTGCTATCTGCAGGATAACTTGTATTACCCACTCTGATCAGCCGGGCAGTAGACTTCTTCCAAGCTAGTTCGAGATTTAAACTAAAAAAAAAAAAATCTTGTTTTCCAAGACATCTTGCAGTTCACTAGCCTTCGTTTAAAAACAAAACAAACAACCCCAGAGAAACAAAAATCCACACACCAAAAAACCCTTGCCGAAAGCCAGCTCTCCTCACTCCCCTGCTATATGCAGCTGATCGTTGCTTCCGTGACTTGCATGTGGTAACTTGTGATAGTCTTTGCTTCAAAGCCAGAAAAAGGATCCGGTGTCTTGTACTGAACCCAATAGTGCTGCTGCAAGGGGCAGGTCTGTCCCTGCTCACCTGCTTCCTTGCGGCTTCAGAGGAAAAAAGGGTTAGGGAACAAGTAAAGCAGATGACTGTGCACATCAACTCTCCTTTTGTCTTCAACATTTGCAGCCCCATTACTAAAGCTAAGGCATTGCTGAAGTCTAAATGGCTGCACAGTTGCTATAAACTGCTTGTCTTGGGTTGATGCAGGAGTTTATACCAGTTGTATGTGCTGTGGAGAAGGCAGGACGGTCAGTGGCAGGATTATGTGCTGCTGCTTTCTTCCAGCGTCAAACAACCTTCCACTTCAGAAGCCTGTGTTCAGGATTCTTGTTTGTAGACTGGCAGAGGACTCTACAGGTGCATTTTTTGGATAAAACAACACTTGAAAATACCATCTTGTGTTAGGTTCCTAGTTGAAGTGGAAGATACAGAGTGTACACAGCTTTATTCAACATTATATCTGATGGAAGAACTGGTTTCTAGTTTGATGTGTGCCCTGCCAGCTGGCACTGGAGGCTTTTGCTGTATATTCTCTTCAAGTTCCTCAAAATTCAGGTGTATGTATCAGGATAAGTGTATCTTAATGTGATCTTGATAATAACCAAGTTGTGCGTGGAAACCTCTATGGTTGTGGAGCTGGAAGCAGCTTGCTTTCTGAAGTAGAAAAGGGCAAGCTGATAAAAATTCAGACTTTGAAAAGTAAGAAAGAGTTGGAACTTGTTTGGTGGTGCTGCTGTTAAGATATTTTCTCTTCGTGCAGAGGTAAAGCTGCTACAAACACCTGGGGCTGCTCCTGTCACACGCGTGACTGTCAGGGTGGGTTATCTGGGTGACTCTAGTGCCGAGATTCTTTTCTGTAGACATGAAATGCAGCACCCTTGTGGTAAAGGCATCTTTTAGACCATTTACCTTCTCAGTCTTCAAATCAGAACAGATATGAATGTAATTTGACTCGTAATTTGAAGAGATACAGAAAGAAAATAGTTAAGCTCTTATGGTAACATGGAATGTGTCTGTCAATGAATTCAGTCATGTGTTACACTTAGTACAGTCCCAGTGTTGAATACGGTGTAGGACCTTGCTGCTCGGATTTAGAGCAGAAATGGAAATTCTGTCAATGTCTTCTGTTGATGCAGCCAGAATTCGCTGTGAAGCTGTCTCTGGTTTGTTAGGAATGGGAAAGCTGGGTCTGACAGAGCAAGGCTCTGAAAACCCCATCGTTTCCCCAACTGTTGCTCAAAGATGGTGGTTGAAGTTTCATAAGAAAGTGTATATCTTCAGCTAGGTATTTCTGATCAGATCATTATTGGTATCATGTGAAGCGTAGTCTCAAACTCAAAGTAGCAATGATGCTTTAACCAGTGGTTCCCACACCAAAAGTGGGGAAACTGCGTGTGCACTCTGCCAACCCATTCTTGAGGCAGCAGCAAATATTATGGGTTTCAATCAATGCTTTAACTTGGTGTTGCTGTCAAAAAACGCCATTTGCAATGTTTTGTGCGGTTGTAGGGTGAACTAGGTGGACGATAAACTCTTAACCAGCAGGACTAATCTTGTTTATTGTGATGCTTTACAGCCTAACTGGCTCTCCCAGCGCTCCATGGCCCCATGAACAACTGGGGATGGAAGAGCCGGCCTGGCAGGCCTGTCAGCTTCATGTCCGTTCAGAGAAGGGGCTCAGGAGTTGTGGCTGGTGTTCTGCTGTGGGTAGAGCACACGGCGTTCAGCCGAGTGCTGATGTTCTTCTCTGAAGCGCTCGTAGGGGCCTGGAGTGTGACAAACATGCTGGCACAGACGCAATTCGGCAAGTCTGATCTGCGATGTTTTGATATTGATGCAAACCAGTCACAGCACTGTCATGACCCCAGGGAGCTGGGGCTCTTGAGCTGGAGAAGAGGAGACTGAGGGGTGACCTCATTCATGGGGATCAATATGGAAAGGGGGAGTGTCAGGAGGATGGAGCCAGGCTCTTCTGGGTGACAACCAGTGATAGGACAAGAGGCAATGGGTGCAAACTGGAACACAGGAGGTTCCGCTTAAAGATGAGAAGAAACTTCTTCATGGTGAGGGTGGCAGAGCCTGGCCCAGGCTGCCCAGGGAGGTTGTGGAGTCTCCTTCTCTGCAGACATTCCAACCCGCCTGGACACCTTCTGTGTAACCTCATCTGGGTGTTCCTGCTCCGGCGGGGGGGTTGGGCTGGATGAGCTTTCGAGGTCCCTTCCAATCCCTGACATTCTGGGATTCTGTGATTTTTCTGTTCCTTGAAAGTCCAGTCTATCATGGAATAAGTAAAGTTTAGTGATTACAGCAAAGTTCTGCTGGTAAAATGTATTTGCTTCACAGCTGGAGGTTTTCTAGGGTTAGTAGCTATTGAATTGCCTGGGAAAAAGGGTTGTCTAGCCATGGATACTGCATTTGCCTTATGCTTAAATAGTTTTTTGGAAGACATGCACTTTATGTGATTAATTATTGAGAGAGCTTTGTAAGAGGTGCAGTCACTCTAATTAGCAGAGGTTTTTTTTTCTGTTGACTAAATAGACCCGTTAATTAGTTATTTTGCATGGTTTGAATATTACTGAGGCACATTCAATTGCAGAAGTGTTGGTTGGAAGGAAACTTTATCTCATATAACCTCCTGCTTGAAGCGGGGTTATCACCAGTGTTAGATCAGATCAGCCTTGTTTTTGTCTAGCTGCGTGATTCAAACCTTCAAGGGCAGTTTCACTGCCTGTTTGGGTGAGATCGAGGCAAGAACAGTATTGCAGAGCACAGTCTGTTTTCCGTGTGTGGAAAAGGACAGTGGGGAGAGCAAGGGGGAGATACTGTCAGTGACTCTCATTAGGGAGGTTCCCATTGCAGAACAAGAACCCAATTAATTGTGGGAGAAAACAGGGTGTGCCAAGTCTACAGCGCTCTGTAACCATTAAGTTGCTGTTACACTAAAACCTCTCTATTTTAATAAGACCTCGATTTTAATCTCAGTCCTCAAAAGATGCTTGTGGGCACTCCAAGCGTGGGGTGTGTGGGAGGAACTGGCGAAGATGGGGTTTCTAGGAGCGCTAGGATGGTGCAATTCATGGCTCGCTAGCTCGTTACTCAGATTTAGTTAAGGAGACCAGGCACCTTCCGAACAAACTGGATGAAGGGAACATGTATAAATAGTTGAGAATTTACTGAAGCCGCAGCTTCAGAGAAGCTGCTGTGCGAATCACCATGTACATGGGATTTGTCAAGACTAGAGAAGATGTAATTGGGACGCAACATCGATGCTTTTATCTCTGTCAATATTTCAGAGAGGCCATCTGAAAACAAACTGCAAGGTGAGGGGTGAGGGGTTGGAGTCTGGGCCTGAACAATACGTGGCTGGTGCTGCATGGTTGTGAGGAGGAGACCAGCGGCAGGTGGGGTCTGGGTAGGGACATTGGGACATCCCAGGGGGTGACAAAGATGCTCATAGAAACTAATCTCACCAGCCTGGTGGAAGGCAGGGAGCAGCTGCAGTAGGAGAAGCTCTGTTATAACAGGGTTGGGGGATCTAAGGCTGTAAGCAATGCATTTAATTAGTATTATAAGAAAACATGGAAGATGTTGAAAGTTTGAGGGCCAGGAATGTGCCTCTTTGAGGAGAGGCGAGGGGAAGAGGGTCACTGGGACAAGCAGGGGATGTGGAGAATTGTTGCTTCTCTTCAGTTTTCTCTTCTGCAAGTTGCTTCTACCTTCTGGAAAGCACTTAACTGTACTCTAGCGTTTGCTTGTCTGGAACTCGTCCTTGTTGTTAGCTCAGGTAGCAGTTAACTGAGAACTTGTGAGGACAGGAGAGCGTCTGCGCAGCTGCAGCGTGTGCTCTGGGCATTGCTCTGAAGCTCCGTGGGAAGGTTTAACGATGCTTCCTCTCAGCACGGTGCTGTCTGCGTTCTCTCGAATCTTTTTCTTGCCAGTTACTTGCGCTGGATTCTTGACCTGTAAATGTTAAAAGGCGAAAGTTGACACTGTTCTGTCCCCATGGCTTTGCACTCCAAGAAGCAACGGTGCTCACAGGCTCCACACAGCTTCTGTCCGCCCTGCCCTCAGGTTTGTGCAGAGTGCTGGGAACTTTCTCCCTTACACATCCCGCAGCTATTTCTGACAGGTCGTGAGAGGTCACGCTGCACTGTGTTCTAAACAGTGGGAACCCAGTTTGAATCAAGTCATAAACAGCTTCATAAAAATCATGGAGTTCTGTTTTTTCTTCCAGCCAACAACACAGCAATCTCCTCAGGATGAACAGGAAAAGCTCCTGGATGAAGCCATTCAGGCTGTGAAGGTGCAGTCTTTCCAGATGAAGAGATGCTTGGTAAGAATGCGACTTCTTAAAATGCAGTGAAGCTTCCTGTCTGCTGGGAGTAAAACAGCAAATCAATACTAATCTCTAGTGCTGTGAGGAGCTTAACCCTTTATGCATCTTTGTGGCAGAGGCTTTCCAAATAACTGAGGTGGCTACTCAGTGAGAATGAGCCTTGAGTATTCTTTGACTGTGCTTTCTTGATTTTTGCTCCAGCATTTGACAAGATAAATTATAAAGATGCACTTTTATAATTTATGTGCTTGCATTTAAGTATGCCTAAGCTGAGAACAAGCCTGCCACTTGACATCAGAAAGCTATTGCTCAAATTAATTTTATATGGAGCTATGTGATGAGAAATGATTCTTGTCTATGTTCAACACACTGTTGCTGTTTCCATGTAGTCTTTTCTTGGCATGATCCACAGACCGTGAGGCTAATAATGAATTACCTGCTGCACAGGATAATTTTTGTAGGGATTAATCGTAGACTGATGCATGAATTCTGTTGTGACTGGAAAACAGCATTGGCTAGGGTTGTACTGAGATCTCGAACTCTTGAAATTGTAACGTATTTTTATTTGGAGAAACTGCTTAAAATTGCAATGAAAACTTAAATATTCCCATCTATTTTCAAGTGGCTAGCCAAGTTAACTTTGCTTGCAGCCACATGATAGTAGCAAGAAAGGCAACACCTTTTGCAGTTGGATACTCTGTGGAATGCTTTGGAAATCTTTGAAGTAGCTGCAGCTCGGCTTTTCACTGCTCTCTGTGACTAAGTGGGTGACCCCAACAATTCTTTCTGTTCTTCCCTAAAACTGCTGCTTCTTATGGTGTGTTGAACAGGTGGTAAATTAGAATTTTTTCTTGTGTCCTGTGATGACGGTTGGTCATATGCATTGTAACTCCACATGCAGCCCAATAAATGGTGTGTCTGGGTGAGGCGTTGCTCTGGGATGGGAAGCGGAGTCTGGTTCTCAGAGGGCTCCACTGGCCGCGCGGATCCTCTCTCTGTCAGATTTCTGAGCAAAACAACGGACCAGATGGGGGAAGGGGGAGTGGAACCAGCTCTGTTTTGTTTGATGGATAGAATCTGAGTGGTGGGTGGGGATTTCTGCGAAATCAAAACTTCCTTTTAGTGTTTTGTACCATTAGCATTACAGATTATTACTGTAGCTCTGTCTTAAGATAAGCCTCCTTAGAACCTTCAGGTATAATGTTCCACTTTCCTAGGATGGGCAATGTAGTACAAGCTAGATGCTAAATCACTTGGTTTAATTAGATTGGTTGCTTTCCTGATGTTTACTTCACATTTGCGTGCTTTTTTAGAAAACTAAAATTGTAGCTTTCTAAAATACTGTAGTTGCCTAGTATTGTTTCTTACAAGCTATTATATTTTTCTTCCTCTAAAGGACAAAAACAAGCTCATGGATGCTCTGAAACATGCTTCCAACATGCTTGGTGAGCTGCGGACTTCTATGTTATCTCCAAAGAGCTATTACGAGCTCTGTATCCTTTGAAGAGAAAGTGAATGGTTGAAATGTTGAATTTGGAGTGAAATGCTCATCTCCTTTTTTTGGTACAATGACATCTTGTCAGTCTCGGCTATTTACTAGCACTTTTCTCCTTGGTATTTAGTTATCTGGATATATTGTAGGAGAATATATTTGGTCACTGTGTAAGTTCATCTTTTCCCTTTAGTTTAAAGCAGGTCTTTAATGTCTTTCATATCTTCCTTTGGGAGCTTACAGGAGTCTAGTTCTGTAAAAATATCAGCTCTGTAAAACAGTTCTGCTTGCAGTATGTTACCCCAAAAATCTGCAAAACCAAGTTATTTTTTGCCATTCATTATTATCTTGGCTTCTAACCATAAGTCGGTGCCTTGATGTATTTACTTGTGCATACTGAGGTATCTGAAGAAGGGAAAGCTTTTCATGAGATTTGGGAATAAATGTGAATATATTCACACACTACTTTCTCCATGTGTGGATTATATTCTTTTGTGGCACATAGTATGGCTTCATTTCAGATACCCTGTTCAATCACATTGATTTGCTTGCCATTTTGATTTAGGTCTGTGGTGGTTTGGTGTGGTGGTGGTGTTGTTTTTTGGGTTTTTTTCCCCTCTCTCCCCTTTCCCTAATATGCTAAAAAATGACAGTTGAATGCTTGGGATTAATTTTGCATATTCATCCCAATAGTGATTATTGTTTCAGAAGTACTGCCTGCTTGGGCATGATTGCATTTGGTACAGCGTCTTTCTTCCTTGGTGCAAAGGATCGACTGTGTCAATGTGTTGTAGACAATCTAATTTAAAATCCTTAACTCGGAGAAAAAGACATGGCGATTTCTGATGAGCTACACTACTTGGAAGTCTACCTGACAGATGAATTTGCCAAAGGAAGGAAAGTGGCAGACCTTTATGAGCTAGTACAGTATGCTGGAAATATTATTCCAAGACTGTAAGTGTGTATATGTTAGGCTTTGGTGTGGAGTTTTTTGTTTGATTGGTTTTTAATGCTGAATAGCGGTCAGGCTTTGGGTTCAGATAATGATTGCTTGACAGCAAGAATTCAGTTTGTAGTGGTGAACGTTATTTCTGCATATCTTAAGAGTGGATTGCTATGAGGCTTTTGAGATTTACGCCAAGGGTGCAGCTGCAGAAGGTTAGGTCTTCCTGCCAATGTGTTGAGTTTGCACATGACCAAGACAGAAGCACTTCAATCTGGAATAAAGTCATCTTTTGGGTAAAGAGCTGGTCAGTGGAAGGTTAACCAAGTACCATGCTCTGATCAGTGAGATTGACTACACTTTTAACTTCTTCCATTATCTGTTAATTAATTTGTACCTGAGGATCTAGAGCTTAGATCCTCACGTGCAGTAGGTACTTTATAAACATCTGTCTCTTTGGAGAGTAAGAAGCATGAAAGAAGGATGCCAAAAATTTCTGTAACTTAATTCTTAAAAGCTTTGTGTTTCTGAATATGTTGGTTTTTTGCTATGCGTTAGCATGCTAGAGATGATACTGGAAGGCTTGTCTCTGTATGTGTGACTGTTAGGCTGGAGTAGATCTTCCAGATATTCAGCCTTGGGACTCAAATTTTGCTTGGTACTGCAGTTTTTAGCTCCTGAACTTAAGTTCATGCCAGGAAGAGGCTTTTGGGGACACCGGACTGCATCCTTACGCAGTTCTGGGGTTTTGCTAAGGACTACCACAGTGGCTTTGCCCCTTTGCACAATCACTTCAGTTGGCTTTCTGTCTGCTTGGTGGAGACTCTGGTTCTCCCTGATGAACACTTCTGGTACTGCCCTGGGAGTTCCGTGCGCACCCATTCATGAAGCAGGGAAGCATGCAGGGAGGGCTGAGGCCTCTAAACCAAATATGTGAAGATTCTGAGCATTTTCTGATTTTTCTTTTAAGCTGAAAGGGAGCCCAGCTATACTGGAGCACCAGTCCTTTGCACCTTGTGTGTTCCTCCTACCAGGTGCTTAATAAAGAGATGCTGAAGGAACGAGTACAGGCCTGGGGATTTCCAAGGGGCATAACATCTATCCTGCTGGACCACTGTGTGAAAGAGGCTTAACTGCTTCACCAGAATAGATTCCTTATCTATATGTACCAGAGCTGGTTCCCAGCTTAGTGGAGTCCTGGCAGTATAGCCGGGCTGGTCTGAGAGCATTCGGAACTTGACGCATGCTGAGCATTTACACACTTGGTGTATAAAGTAGCGTAATGAGGTTGGGTGGCTGCTCAGACTTGCTGTGCTCTGTAGCAGAGGAGAAAAGGGGTTGAAAGCTGACTAAATATCCAAAATTATGGGACCTAGATGATATTTTATTTCTTTCTGTGCTTTAGTAATGCTGTCAGGATGGAAGAAAGGAACTGTTGTCTTCCAGTGTCGTATTGCTACTTTACAATTTATTGTTTGATTCTGTGCCTTTTTCAGGTATCTCCTGATAACAGTAGGTGTTGTCTATGTTAAGTCATTTCCACAGTCCAGGAAAGATATTTTGAAGGACCTGGTGGAGATGTGCCGTGGAGTACAGCATCCTCTTAGAGGCCTCTTTCTTAGAAACTATCTCCTGCAGTGTACCAGGAATATCTTACCAGATGAAGGCGAGCAAGCAGAGTAAGATAAATGGGCAATAACTTTAAAAAGTTGTTTTTAACAGAATATATTTGAATTTTCTGTATGACTTTGTTCAGGTTTGAGAGAAGTAGGTATGTTAAAACTCTGTAGATTTGAACTCTGTAGACTTGACAGGTGTTTTGTCCATTAACTTTAAGAATTCCCTTCCGGAACTAAGCTTCCTTATAAGTGAGGACATAAACCTTACTTACAGACCCAGATATCCCACCACACACCTCCCCGCCCTCCTACTCTCTTAAAAATCGGATGTTCACGGGTGACTGGAAGCATGAGTACCTCTGACAAGCTTTTCCTGTTCCTAACCTGTTCTCCATTGCAGTGAAGAAACCACTGGAGACATCAGCGATTCGATGGATTTTGTGCTGCTGAACTTTGCCGAGATGAACAAACTTTGGGTGCGAATGCAACACCAGGGCCACAGTCGGGACAGAGAGAAAAGGGAGCGAGAAAGGCAGGAGCTGAGAATTCTCGTAGGAACAAACCTAGTTCGCCTCAGTCAGTTGGAAGGTGTTAATGTGGAGCGATACAAGCAGGTGGGATGTCTGTCCATCCTTTCTGACTCCTGTTACTTTTTCCAAATGCGAACAGTTTGCACTCTCAGATGAGCAGCTTGAAGTGTTACAGCTATTCTAAAAGTTCAGTAACCCTGGTGGTTCCAGAACTCTCCACCTGAGGAGAACTTCTGAATGCTGGTGAAGCTGTGTCATGTGTTTCAGGACTAAGGACATGGCTCATGCATTTTTCCTATAATCTTGTCTGTAATGTTGGCAAGAAATATGAAAACTTTCCTTCCTGATTCTCATTTTACTTATAGAATAATGAGTTAGTTTAAAGGATGTGTACACACACAGCGTTCTGTTAAATGAAGCTATACTTCCCAAAGCAAAATGACAGTCCTGCAAATATGTTATTTAAAAGCCTGTCCCTTGCAAGTTCTACCATATGGCTGCTGAAAACTGTTTTGAGTGGTACTGCTGAGACCCTGAGTAGTTGTATGTGGCAGCAAAGCTGGTAGCACTGACTTAGCAAAGCAAAGCTTGCAGGTTGTATAGTGTATGAAAGGGACAGATGTCTGAGACCAGCAGATTTTTTTTCTCTGCAGTATGGAACTGCTGAAAACTGGAACTTCTGATAAGAAAGACTTCATGTAAAGAATAAGCTGAGAAATCTTAAAAATACTGCTCTGCTTGGATTAAATGCATACGTCTGAATCTAAACTTAGAAAGTAATGGTAAAATCACTGCAAGACTCTTTTTCCTGTTCCAGATTGTTTTGCCTGGAATACTGGAGCAAGTTGTAAACTGCAGAGATGCTTTAGCTCAGGAGTACCTCATGGAGTGCATCATCCAGGTGAGCGGCTTCAGTTCAGTTACAGAGATGGGACACGGGGACACTTACTCCTATACTTTTAGTCAGATTCAGGCTACTTTCACCTCTTCCTCATGAACTGGAAAACTTCATCACTGGGACTCTTGCACAGTGATTTGTCCCATATGGTTTTTTACCAGATAGGCAAAGTGGAGACGAATCCACTTTGTGCTCCTTCTGTTGCAGAAGCTTGTAAGCATCTGAGCAGCAGTGCCTGCAGAATGAATTGTGATGGAGAGCTCCGCCCTCGAGCTACTGTTTGTCTTGCATCTCTTGCTTCATGCATTTACCCAGTCAGGGGTAGCTTGGGGAACCCTAAAGCATTCGTAGACCAGACAGCCGCATGGTAAATACGGGCTGCTTTAGAATGACACTGTTGAATTTTACTGCTATGTAACAATGGACAAATTCGGTTTATAACTTGATGACTATTGATCTAAAACTTCAGGTTTTCCCAGATGAATTTCACCTCCAAACCTTGAACCCATTTCTCAGAGCCTGTGCTGAACTACACCAAAATGTGAATGTGAAAAATATAATTATTGCTTTAATTGACAGGTGAGTGACCAAGGGGGTGGAAATCGGCTCAAAATTAAGTTTGTGTTGTGCACAAGCAGATGATAATTCTTGTAGCATTGGAAAGCTTTCAGTTTTTCATTATCATTTAACTTCACTGTTTCCATGTCTTTCTATCAGCTATAATTAAGGCTGTGAAGAATATGATTTCTATAACTTCTGCTCTGTGGACTCTGCTTTTACAGCTTCCAAAGAAACCTGTGTTAAGGACCGATTCAAACTTGTAAATAGATTAAGCCAGGAAACAACCCATTTAGCGCTGACCAACTTCACGTTTCCGCGCTGACAGCTGTATCGGTCACAGGCCGCTCTTGAGCACTTGAAGATCCTAATGGCTCATCATATGTCAAGGATACTTTACGTTGCAGTTTTGATCGGAGAACGTGCATCTTCAGGAAGGAGCTAGTAGGAAATTGAACTACCTTCTTAATTTTTAGTTTCCCACTAGCTTCCTGCGTGTTCTCGCCAAAGTCTGTTTTTCCTGCTGCTTAAAGCTGCCTGCAGGGAATGCAAACACGGGAGAAATTGGAATGAGAGTTTGATTTGTATGCTGAAAGGGAACAAGACAGATGATTGGTGAGTACCTGTAGCTCCTCACTGCAGAGAGGCAGTGCACTCACCTGGCTTCTGAGCCTCAGGAGAGCCTTGGCCTTGAGTTTGTGCACAAATGTGTTCCTTTGCGTGACCGCTCCATGCACCAGTGCATGGACTCCAGTTACCTTCGGGATCTTGGATTCCACTGGCATTCAGCCATGACTGGAGTTGTTGTGGCTGTTTCTTTGTCTTCTCTAATGCCTGGAGATGGAGCACGTGCATTATCCATGACTGCTATAACTTAGGATCTTGAATTTTTTACTTACCAAATCCGTAGTTTGTTTTTTCTAGGTTACAGCAGATCTCTTTGTTCAGATCATGTGTCTTATTGGAGTATCTTCCAGTATTGTGAATCTGGCAGGGAAGCAGCTCTGTCTTCATCCAGAAATGTTCACAGAAATTCATTAGTTTCCTATAACTTCCTGCCTTGGCTGAGACTTTTTGCATAAATTTTTTTAGCTAACGAAATTATGAAAATCCCAAGATGCATTGGCAATAACAATCTAATTTCTGAAACTATCTATCTTGGCACTATTTCAACAGAGGTCACAGGGTCTTTTGCTAGGTTCTTACATCAGCATGTAGCGATGTAATTATTGCAAGAAGGCTTTCCTTGTGTAGCTTTTGAGATCCTGTATACTTAGAGGACTTAAACCACCTTTGGTATTACCTGCATGGTAAGTTTGCTGGTTTTACTGCTACAAACAACAGTCAGTGACTGACGCTGCTGCGTTTCCTTGGGCCGCTACCAGTGTCTCCCAGAGCCTTCCCATTTGGCTGGAGCACAAGGGGAGAGAGGTGGCGGTGTGATGATTCTCTTCTTTGGAGTATGGCAATTTGTGGTTTTGACCGTAATATTACTGCAAGTGTTGGAGGATATGAGTGGATTGGTTCTTGGAATCCACATGTGTAGGGAAGATTTTGCTCTTGTATTTGCCTTGGAGTTGTTGGAAGCAGCTGTTTGTTACCCTGTTTCTCTGAAAATAAGACCTACCCCCAAAATAAGCCCTAGCATGATTTTTCAGGATGCTCGAAATGTAAGCCCTACCCCAAAAATAAGCCCTAGTTACAGTTCATTAAAAAATCAATTTAAATAGTGTCCAAGCAGCTATACATATAAAAAAGAAAGTATCTTTTGGAGCAAAAATTGTATAAGACCATGTCTTACTTTTGGGGAAACAGGGTATGTGTTTCAGTATTGTGTAATTAAGGCACGAGTCTGTGCCATACAGATAGTGCTTATTGCGTTTTTCATCTTTATTTCAGCTGGCAGGGGATAACTGACACTGAACATCGGTGACTGCTGAGGGAGCTTGTGCAGCTTTAGCCCCAATTCCCTGGGGGCTTTGCTGCTGCAGGAATCTCCCTGCAAATAGTCTTGCTGGTTTGGGATCTTTCTTGACTTACTAAACTGTTCATAGCTTTTAATTATGCTGCCATCTGCCTGCAACTCGATCAGACTTTGTCACATGCTGCCTTATCCTCTGAGCTGCTGCCAGGAAAAGCTGCCTTGTCCCTGTGAGTGATTGTTCCTGGCTTTAGAAAGTCTGCTTGTTACCACCCTGAGGAAATCTAAGAGTAGTTCAATGTCTGTCTTGCCTGGCAGTGAAGTTTTTTGGCACCTCAGCCTTTTCTTACCACCTTTGTTTCAGACCCAAAGTTGATTCAGAATCAAAGTGTAGAAACCCTGTAAGAAATAACTTTAAAAATTTTAATCAGGTGCCTTTTCCTAAATATTTTTGTAGGTATTTCTCTAATTCAGACTAGAATAATCCCTTAACTGTTAGAAAGCAAAGGTAGCAATGCTGAGCTTTGGGAAGGTGCTAGCCTTCTATAGTGATTCTTATGTGTATCTGATTTCTGCAGAAATGGGAGTTGATCTGGCTTTCTCCTGTTGTAGACAGACGTAGTTCTGCAGTGTCTTTTAGATGCTTGCTGGATAGCAATCTCTTGCCTTTTTTTTTCCCCAAAAAGTATTCTTTCCCACTTAAAATTTACTTTGCATTTTGGTTTTTGCAAACAGCAGAAGTCCCAAATACGTTGATCTGTCTTTGTTTGGAGATAAAGCATAGTTAAGTCAGCACATTTCTTCTGGTTTTCCTCTGGAGACTGTGCTGTGGAGAATGCTACTTGATGTCTACCTTCAGGAAGATCGCTGAATGGATGCAGGATATTTGCTCTTCCATCAGCCTCCTCTGTACCTCTTTATCTGCTGGAGAGAGCAGAACACTTGCTGCTGCGTGAAGAACATGGATTATGAAACGCCCTTCTTGCTCTTTCTTCATCTTGCCATCTCTGTCAGCACTTATTTCCAGGACTGATATTTACCAAGCTCAGTTGCTTTTAAGGCTTCTGACATCCATTCATTTCCTTCTGTAATAGAGCTTGCAAATACACCTGAAGGACTTGCTATTTCTGCCACTGTCTTTTTCTGGCCTGTATCTGAGGAGTGGAAAACCAATGCTGACCAAGCTGCTTTCCTTTATCTGTTCCCAGGTTAGCTTTATTTGCACATCGTGAAGATGGACCTGGTATCCCAGCAGATATCAAACTGTTTGACATCTTTTCACAGCAGGTTGCTACTGTCATACAGGTATGCTGGGTATTGTTGTGTGCAATTTTGGTGTATTTCGTTGTTTGTTTCAAAGTTGTGTGCTTTTTTATCAACTCGGTGCTGTCTTAAATTTCAGTCTCGCCAGGACATGCCTTCAGAGGATGTGGTATCTTTGCAAGTTTCTCTCATTAACTTGGCTATGAAATGCTACCCGGACCGTGTTGATTATGTTGATAAGGTGTTGGAGACAACTGTGGAAATATTCAACAAACTTAATCTGGAACAGTAAGTTAATGTCTCTCACCTTCTCTCTGGAGCAGCAGTGAATACTCTCAAATCTTTTGTGTGTCACCACATATAGCAAGATAGCAAAGAGATGTTCTTTGGATGTGTGAAATTACTGCTTTTGGGCCAAACTATGGGGGATCATGATAAACTACTGACTAACCGGGACTTGCTCACCTCTGCATAAATCCGACTGTGTAGCTGCACAATGTGTGTGCCAGTCTGGGTGGAGTTATTATCTGTTCATCCCTTACAGCGCTCTAGAGTTCTGCTCTTGCTAAATTTGCAACCGCAGTCTCTGCTTTTGCCATCCGCAACTTAAAAACAAGCAGTTTCCGCTGTACAACCTTGGGAGCAAGATATGACGTGTTTTGATACTTTATTTCCTATCTCCCTAGCAGCAAGTTGCTTAGATGTTGTGGTATACATCAGAATTTATATTGACTTTAAATCTGCGTACATGTGTGAACAATGGGTTAATTACAGATTTTGCATATATTTTCTTTCAGTATTGCAACAAGCAGTGCTGTTTCGAAGGAACTGACTAGACTTTTGAAAATCCCTGTTGATACTTACAACAATATCCTGACAGTTCTGAAACTAAAACATTTCCACCCACTCTTTGAATACTTCGATTACGAGTCCAGGAAGAGCATGAGTTGTTACGTGCTTAGCAATGTGTTGGATTATAACACAGAAATTGTTTCCCAGGAACAGGTATGACATAAGTTAACTTGAAATTCAAAGTATTTAAACTACTGTTTGAAGACGTGAAAACAAATAGTCAGTGACTTCATGCCTTGTTTCCTGGCCTGCGTACCCCCGCCTCCCCATCTTAGTAGCATAGGCTTTATCCCACTTGATAATTGTTCCACAAGTGTTCTTCAATATCTTGTCTTTGCACGTCCTACCTCACCTCACCCTAGAGACTGCTTCTGTTGGGTTTGAACAAAGATCCTGAATCCCCTTAAAACTAGGCCTGTTACCTAAAAAAGGCTGGCTAGTACTTCTGGAATCTGAATTTCCTCTGTACTGCTAGGCTGTCCCACTTTTTGTTAAGAAGGGCCCTTCTTCAGGGAGTAAGGCAAATACATCCTAAAGCATCATGAACTAACAGGCTTTCCTAGTGCTTTGTCTGCACTAGCAATGGCTGTACAGACACTCCCAGTTGATGTCAACTTACACGTATGGACGACTCCAGTTTAAACAGAACTTGTCTTGCCTTTGACAGGTTGATGCGATCATGAATTTGGTATCTACGCTGATCCAGGATCAACCGGATCAGCCTGCTGAAGATCCTGACCCTGAGGACTTTGCTGATGAGCAGAGTCTTGTGGGAAGATTTATTCATCTCCTGCGTTCAGATGACCCCGACCAACAGTATCTGGTACGGCAATCAGCGCTTCTGGTGCTTGTGCTCCCTGAACTGCCGGTTTTTGCGTTATTTACTGTACAAGAATTTAGTGTAGCTGGGGCATCACTGCTCTGGCACTACAAACTCAGTAGAAAACAAGACGACATTGCGTATGATACCTTTAGAGGTAGTGCAAGATGTTTTTATTTGGAAAAAGCAGGCAAGGACTTGAAAGCATTTGTGGATTTAAACTTTTCATTATATGAGGTGGCAGTTTGGATGCAACTATTTTAGTTTGTGGTAACAATTAACATGGACATCTTCATATAACCATCTATCCAAAAAGCAGCAAGTGGAATTCGGAGCACTGTGCCATTTGCATGCTCTTGGTATCAAAATACACAGCAAGGCTCAGAAAACACAGCTAATATGTTTGACCTCAGGGATTTTAATTAGTGTAGGTTTATGATCTTCGTATAGCACGTAGTATATTGCTGCTTAGTGGTTACAAATTATTTCCTCTCTGCTTGGTCTGTCCTTCATAGCAGATTTGATATGGCCTTGAAACTTATGCATTGTGTAGGTTGCAACGGTTTGAGTTGATCCATCAAAGCGTTATGTAGCTCTCTGATGTTAATCTGCTATTTCTGCCTTTAGTTTATTGCAAGGTTAAACGATCTCCCTAAATTGAGAAGTGTATGTTGGGCAGAGGGATATTCTGTCTATGCAAAATCCCCCAGAGGAGCGGGCAGAAGATGAGCTGGAGCTGGAGGCTGTTCCAGATGTGCAGCAGCTGGAGTTGGTGTTGATCAGAGCCCTGGTGCAGTTCGTGTGCCTAAAACCGTGGACTGAGTCTGCTTTAAGTTGCAGTCCTTATACCGTATAAACAGTCAGAACAGACCAACGTCATTCGTTTCAAGAACTATATGGGTTGATTACAGCCAGCAAGTACCATATTCATATAGGAAAAGCCAAGATAACTTTTTTTTTTATAACAGAGAACAAATCTTTCCTCAAAGGGATGTTGGCACTAAGGGAGTTGATGTGTTGTGGGTGTGTTTTGGGTTTTTTGTGGTTTTTTTTTGTTTTGTTTTTTTGGTGTGTGTTTTTGGTTTTTTTTTTTTTTAACCCAAAAGGACTTTACATAGGTAGAGACATTGAAGCTGTTTTTGCAAAACTTGTGAACATCAGGCTGGCTCTTTTTCCTTGTCTAGCAATGCTCAGCTTTAATCAGATTTACCACCTTTAAATGCCATCGTAGGGCTTGTCAGTTTACCTTTTGGCTAGAGTTCTGTAAGCTACTTAACACCTTGTGGTAAAAATGCTTAATAGCTTCTTGATGAGCATCATGCATGCTTGTATCAAATTTTCCTGTGTTACAGGAACAGTAGGAAAAAATTGGAGACGATGGGATTTTCACAGCTCTTTCACAGTGTCTGGCTTTGAATTCCCATTTCAGATCACTTCCATGCACAATGTGTAACTTAAACACCTTAATGCATTACAAGCCCAAGTGGCTAATACAGTGTATATGTACAGATTTATATTTATTCAGGTTATTTACATGTATTCTAGATGTAATCTAAAGATGTATGTAGGGTTGGACACTGAGCTTCACTTGTAGTGCTTGTTTCAAAGTGGTGATGGGACTGCAGAAAGCAAGGTAATACCTGGCTGTGGGAGCTACCCATCTTAGTTCTGATACTTAACAAAAAAAAACCACCCATGTTTTAGCTCTGATCTGTAATAAATTTTCTGCAACTTGCTTTCAGAAGCTTTAGTGTAAAATATGGCATGTCTGAGTTTTGTCCCCATTGAAAGGGAGTCAGGCTCTTAGAGACAACAAATGTCATGTGTTTGCCTTGCTTGGAACAGATTGATTTCTCTTCTGAAACCTGGAGTTCCTGCTGTTCCTGAGAATTCTGGTTATGAGAATACATGAGTAACTGTATCAATAGACAGAAATAATACCAGAATAAGGGGAAGGGGAGAAGCTAACAGTACAAACGAGTAAAGCTCTTTAGCCCCTCTCCTCAGGTTTAGAACAAGGGCAATAGACAGGGAAGCATCACGTTCATGTGGTGTGTGCAGCTTGTGCTCGAAACTGAGAAAGGCAATAAAAGAAGCTGAGCACAATGGAAAACTACAGATGGGGAAATGGCAAACGCTGCCAGAATGTGGCAGTAGAGTCTTTCAGAGTGTGAGAAGCCTTATTGACTGACTTACATGTTTAGTCTCATGAAACTTGATGTCTTTCTTTTACTTTCTTACAGGCTGCTGTAAGAAAGAATAGCACTTTTTGTAGCTTCAGTTGAGTTGAGGACAGAATGTGTCCCATGCCATTATTAAATGCAAGCTCGGGCAACTTCCATCTCGCTGCACAATCAAAAAAAGTATCTACAGTTAATATAGTGCAAGTGTTACCTAACCCTTATTAAGCAGCTGCAGTTTGGGCAGATGCCACATAAAAAGCTACAGAGACTGCACAAATTTAATTCAAATAAAGCAATTTGTATGTAGTCTCCTGAAAATACTGTAACTTTTCTGATGCTAACATCATGTCTTTCTGATGTGTTTGTTCCATAGAGTGCAGATTAAGTTAGAGAATTCTTGTGTTATTTGCATCTATAAGCTTACAGTGCTTCTGTTTTAGATCCTAAACACTGCCCGGAAACATTTTGGTGCAGGTGGGAACCAGCGTATTCGTTTTACGCTGCCACCCTTGGTTTTTGCTGCATACCAGCTTGCTTTTCGCTACAAAGAGAACTCCAAAGTGGTAAGTTGACCTCTAGATGACTCTGGTATACTTGCCACGCTTTTGCTTTCTTAAAAATGCATTTTGTCTGTCTCTGGTATGTTAAGACTTGATACAGAATGCTAGGAGTTTTTTTGCTTGAGGCAGATCTTTACTTGAGGTGTGAATGCTGTCTAGTTTAATGACTATTAAATTACCTCAGCATTTGAGGACCAGTGAAGCAGAAATTGGCCAGTTGTGTTTATTCGTGAAGGTGACTGTGTTTTCGTGTGGAGACCAGAGAACTAGGACACTGAAAGTGATAGCATGAAACTGATTTAAATCTGGATATTGGAATTCATCAACTTCTAAATCTGTAGCTATACTATCTTAATGTGTCTAAAAGTAAGGGCTTCTTTGCAGGTTAACTTATCTGATAGTTGCAAAAGTGCACACTAAACCAATCACTGATCCATTTTGGCCCTCTAATGCTTTCTGATTGAGACAGCTTAAATATGTATTGTCCCTTATTGTGGGGGTCTTATTGTGGGGAAATAAGTTAAAATGCTGTTTGTTAAAACACTCCTCAAAATGAATGTTTTAAAATTCTCTTCTGCTTCTGATTGATGCTCCAGATGGAATAGGATTTTTCTCCACTTAACTAATTAGACTTTTGCTCAGTTATGTTCTAAGTGTAGCTGTGGTAACTGCAACTCAGTGTAGGCTTCCGAGAAAGGTTTCTGTGATCTGGTAGGAAAAATGGATGTGAGCTTTTTGTAAATGGAAGAATAGTTTCTGAATACCCACTGAGGTCAACACAGTACTGCTAGGGCACTCGCTGCTGGAATATTTCAATAAATAAGTGGCTGGAGCAGCATGCAGAAGGCAACAGACTGGAGCACTTAACAGATTTCATTACAATTTAGATTTGATTTTCCTTACACCAATAGTCTTGTTCAAGCTTTGACTCATTTCACTTCTGTAGGATGACAAATGGGAAAAGAAGTGTCAGAAGATCTTCTCGTTTGCTCATCAGACCATCAGTGCTCTGATCAAAGCCGAACTGGCAGAGCTGCCTCTCCGTCTTTTCCTACAAGGAGCACTGGCTGCAGGAGAGATCGGCTTTGAGAATCACGAAACTGTGGCCTATGAATTCATGTCCCAGGTGAGCTTCCAACTATTACAGCCACTGTCCTGTGCTACCTTAAATTTGGCTTGGGTAGATTTCCTGATCATTAAAGCATCTGAAATGACAGCTAATGCTACTAGGTGGAAACTCCTCATCTTCATTCTTGCTTCCCAGGCTGCTGTGGGATTAAGCTCCTGATTTGAATACTCAGTCTGACAACATGTGGTATGTTGCAATGCTGCCTCCTGCTCGCATAGTAGGTTCACTGGAGGAGTGTGGCTTTCTCAACATAAAACGCTCCTTCGCTGCTGCTGGGACTGCTGCCCAGCTCCTGTTACCTGGCTGGTGTTGCCCTGACCACAAGCACTCTTTGGAAGTTCTCTAAAATTTGCCGTGCTCACAACTGCTGTGCTGGGCTTTGCTAATTAAAACTGAAACGTGTTGTGAACTACTCAGAAAATACACTTAAACCTGTAAATTGGTCTTATCCTTACTTGTTACGAAAACCTTCCCATCCTCCCCATCAGATAAAGAACCGATGTATTTAATTTTATCCATGTTGCGAGCTTTTTCCTAATCTTTCCTCTAATACTGCTACTAATGCATGTTCTAGAACTGAGTTGCTGATAACCTCAGCCTTTCCTCACTGTCTTGTATCAGTTACCACTGTAGCACACTTCTGAACATGAGAGCAGTGTGACAATTACTTACCTTCTACGAGAGATACGGTTCACAGTTGCTCGTCTCGTATGTTCTCTTGAGGCTCTTCACCCATGTAGCAGCAGTGCAAGTGCTTTTCTTGCCTCCTCTGTGGTCACTGACCTACCACTCAACTTGTGTTCTACTGCTTTGTGTGTTCCAAAGAACCAAATCCTCTTCAGGGACTATTTCTACTGCTGAAGTTGCATATTTAAGCAGGTGCTTGAAATCAGGAAAAACTCAATCTTCAGCTTATATGTAGGATCACATTTGTTTACTATAACCACTTACGTGTTTCTTGCAAGACTTATTTCCACTCTGTGGATTTAACTTGATTTTGATGCTCTCAATGAAAGATCTTCTTTCCTGCCTGAAGCTTTTAGGAAACACAAAACTGGACACTTCACTGCCATGTCACTTAGCAGATGCGATCTCTTGGTTTTTTTCTGATGTGTTCTGAAGCGGTGATTAAGAGTCTTGCTTTCTCTCTTGACTAGGCCTTCTCTCTGTACGAAGATGAAATCAGTGATTCGAAAGCGCAGCTGGCTGCAATCACCTTGATAATTGGGACGTTTGAGAGGATGAAGTGCTTCAGTGAGGAGAACCACGAGCCTTTGAGGACTCAGTGTGCGCTGGCAGCCTCCAAGCTCCTGAAGAAGCCCGACCAGTGCCGGGCTGTGAGCACTTGTGCCCATCTGTTTTGGTCTGGCCGAAATACGGACAAGAATGGAGAGGAGGTAAGAATAAAGTGGCAGGAGCAGAAGACATCCTAGTTCAGTAACATAGTTCTGCCTTTCTTCTGAAGGCACTTGCTTCTAAAGTAGATCTATCATTTAGTGATTTTCAGCACTTATTGCAGGGCAACTCTGGTGGGACTTGAGCCTGGGAAGCTGTAGATGTAGATTTGATTGGAATGCGTTCTAATATATGAAGCTTCTAAATCTCACTGCAGTGTAAGCTGCGTAGATACAGAAATGGAGAAAAATTTAAGGGTTGAAGTACTGTGCAGGCTTTTGAGTGTCAACTAGTTCGAGGCTGGCTGTTAAAGTACAGTCTGCATTTTGGGTGTGTTTATTACAGTAGCTGTGTTTGCACGTGAACTACTAAACTTCCAAATAAAGACGTAAGTTGTTGAAGTTTTAAAAAAAAGCTTTGCGTTCTTCAGAGCTTGTCCCATAAGCTGTTGTAATTATAAAGAGCAGTGTTTGAAACCTGTTTCTCAAACTGTGCATCAGTGTACATATTTCAAAATTGAGTTCATTGGTCTAATAATTGGCAGTGTTCAACAACTGTTCATGTTATGCTTGATTTAACAAAACTTAAAATTGGTGGCAGTCAGGAAGGGTAAGCTTTCAATGCCAGCTTGTTCTGCAGTTTGTGTAGTTTGTGTTTCTGTGGTAGACCCCCAGGAAATGCCGTATATGTGCCAAGCCAAGAGATACTGGAGCTTCCTAAGGTTCTTTTATTTCTTGTAACTTTGGGGTTTTTCCTTATAGCTTCACGGAGGAAAAAGAGTGATGGAATGCCTCAAGAAGGCTCTGAAGATAGCAAATCAGTGCATGGACCCTTCTCTGCAAGTCCAGCTTTTCATAGAAATTCTGAATAGGTACCTCTATTTTTATGAAAAGGAAAATGAGGCGGTGAGTGGAAATGTGTTCTCTCTATTCTCTCTCTTTTTTAAAAGAGCATTTCTTTAAGATTTTCATTCATACTTATACCCCAAATCATAGGTCTCTTTGACTTGCTCTGTAGTCTCTCATGAGAGGCACAAGTTCTGGTAGTAACAACATAGTTGTCAATTCCTGATGTGCCGGTAAAACTGTGAATAAAGCTTCTTTCTTCATAATGGAGGAAAAGTCAAACATTTGCAGTTTAGTTATGACCTTAAATATTGTGATACTTGTATACTTGAAACATTTATTAGGTCAAAACTTACTAGGACTTAGATGAGAAAGCAGTAAGATTCTAACTCTAGAGGTACCTAACCTAATATGTACATAAGGAAAAAAAAATTCTTACAGCAGTTCAAGATCACCACTGAGTGTGCCACAAATGGTTGGTGTGAGCTTTAATTTCAAAAAACAGATGTGACGTCTCATGTGCCACCTTAAACTCTGCATCTGAAATCTGAGATAGCAGTTACCTCGGACATTTTCTGTTGGTAGATAACTAGCGAATGTATCCAGTTTGAAAAAGCTGCTTGGTCAAGTAGAGATCAACATCCCATCTGGTGTCACCATTTGATCAAGAGCAAACGTTAATGAATACCCTGTAATTCTGAGAGAATGTCTAAAGAGATTTTTAGGGATTTGCTGACTTTCCAGCAACTCAGCTGGCTTCCCACTATAGTAGTGCTCTAGTAAAGGAGATGCTTTGTCTGATGGAGATGAAAATAAAACTTTACACCTGCCAAGGGCTTGGAAATTCAAGAATAGTCTCTGGATGGAGCGGTGGTTGCAGCTCATCAGTGCTGGATGTGGGCAGCCGTGCTCTCCTGGGTCATGATTCGGTCACTAGGAATAACTTCCAATTGCTGTTGTAACTGACTTATTATTCTGTCCTAACTTAAGAAACGGATTATTTTAGAGAGCGTAGGCAACCTGATTATGTGCTTTATTTGTTTAAAGCTTGTTAAATTTGTATCGAATAAACTCTAGAGAAATGCTGTGGTAAAAGTTACAAAGCTGTCAGGTTAATGATATTTTGCCGTTTGCTGGGATGGGGGGAACTTCCCCCACACTCTAGTATCAGAATAGTCCTGTGAGGAGCAAGCAAAGGCAGTCTCCAGCAGTTTGTCTTTATGCTGTCTTACCAATATTTCTAAGAACTGTTCAGATACCAATAGTTTAGAGACAAGTCCACTAAACTAATGTCTAGGTGCATATACGGAGGTCTTGTCAATGACTTCTATTCTGTTTGTTCTCCTGTAGGTGACAATTCAGGTTTTGAATCAGCTTATACAGAAGATAAGAGAAGATCTCCCAAACCTTGAGTCTACTGAAGAAACGGAACAAATTAACAAACACTTTCACAACACACTGGAGCACTTGCGCCTGAGGAGGGAATCACCAGAATCTGAGGGGCCAATTTACGAAGGTCTTGTTCTTTAGGGAGATACACACTGTACTTATTTCTTTTCATTTACATACCGTATGTTTTTTTAAGATAGATTCATAGGTTGTGCCTTTCAGAAATGTCAAGTTACGTTAACGTTCATGTGTTCAGTCTGGCACTTCAGACACTTGTGTTGAGTACTCTAACAAATTGGAAAGGTTGGACCAGCAGCTCCAGGTTTGATCGGTTAGCATGGCCGAAACTTGCTTTGAAATCCATGTGACATGTAGGGCTCTTCTGGTTCCCATTGCTCCTCTGTCTGTTCACTGTTGCTTCTGTAGCACTAGAGTTCTAAACTGGCAGTGACTGTCATCTGAAACCGTGTCTGATCCTTACAGAGCATCAGATTTTTGGGATTATCGTATGTCAGATTCTGCTTGTGCTTTTCTTTTAATGCAAGTTAAGACTAAGTGTAATATTTTTCCCTAAAAACTAGAATATATTAATGCATGTTTGGAGAGTTTTAAAGTACCATGTTCAAAAACAGAAGTTATATTTTGCATATTAAGGCTCTGTGACATTCAGTGAGGGCCAGTACTGCGCACAGGGCGTATTTATCAAGATAATTTTGTTCCAAATAGTATAAAAATAGAGAAATTGCAATCTATATAGATATGTATAACCTTCTTTACTGTAAATTTAGGGGAAAATGCATTACACAGTTTCTTCAGTATCATGATTTTGCACCAGTGAAACAATAAAGTTGCTATTAACACCTGATGTTTCATGTCTTTTCAGAGCCCACTATTGAACCCACTGCTAATGTTAATCCTTCTGATAAAAGCAAAGGAACTTCTGGTTTGTAGGGACAGAAAAAAATCAAGGCGTAGTTAACCTGGCCAAGCTGGGAGGCTGCCAGCAACTGTAATGTATCATTTTATCATTCAAAACCAGTGTTTTTCCAAATGATGCTGAGATGATGTGTTCACATTTCCGAATGCTTTTATGACACACATTGAGTGCGTGGTGGAGAGTCCTGCTGGCTGCACGCTCTGTGCTGGGATGAGGGGCGGTTACGTGACGAAGCTGTAGGAAATTAAGCAGTAGAGCAATTCCAGTGGCAACTCCTGTGCAGGCTGCTCCTGGCTGTGAGGTAATGCCAGTTGCTGAAGACTTTGAAATGTGTGTTTTACCTGAAGTGAATGCAATGTTCTAAAGCTTGTGGAACTTCCGTACTCCCGGAGTTGGCCACTGTTTTGAAAATTGTCCTGGCTTGACTAGATAGGGAGTAAGACTCTTGGCAGGAGTATCCGGTAACTTAGTGCTGCCTGTTACAATGAGGTCATCGATCTGCTAATGTGTAAGTCTGGCTTAGAGGGGAGGAAGAACCAGGAGAAAATCTAATGGCTTTACTTGCCCAGTGGTGTAATTAAGGGTATTCAGAAATGTTAATGTTGCCCTGTATCTGTTGATGCTGTTCTTCTTAAGGGAACCATTGGGCTGATTGTTTTAAAACATCCACAGCAAAACATGATGATCGTATTCACGTAGTGTAGGGATATGCCTTCCTAGTTTACAATACCATGTTTGTTTAATCCTCAAGGTCAGTCTTTGTAACTTAGGAATTGCCTTTGAATAATGGTTTTGCAGTTTCAGCTGCAGTTACCCAAATGTTGTAGGCTTGTGCTTTTTTCCATGTACCACATGTTAAGGCTACAAAGTTATGACTCTTCCACAATTCTTAATTACTTTATTGAAATTTTACAAAGTAAATAACTTCAGATGCTGTCTGTAAACTTTAAGATCAGCTGTACTAACATGCATTGTGGCAATGGACAACTAGGGCTGCTCAATAGCTGTCGCTCTTGTCAGCAAAAGAAAACATCTGTGAAGCTACACAGAAAATGCTTGTGATGGTGGCAACTTGTATCACTAGTGATGTTCAGATCGATCCTCCTTCTGGGATAACTCTCGTCAAAACTCTGGCTCCAGCTGTGTGAGCTGCTCTCGTGCCAGAGGCAGAATGGCAGAAACAGGATATCGTTGACATTCTTGTTTTCCACATTCATGGTCAATAGCAAGACTGTATATTTTAACAGACTTTTTTGGGTCGTGCTATTCATTATGCATGACTTGCAAAATGCCTAAACATGTCAACTAATACTACTTTTTACCATTGACTTGATGGATGGATAGGTCAAAGGGGTGAGGTAGGGGAAAACTTTTTTTTTCCCTTCAGAACTAGTAAAAGTCTAATTGGAAAGGCTTTTAAAATTACTCCCAAGGGAAGTTTACCTAAAGCTGTGTCTATAGCAAGATCTGTCTGCTGTAGATCTCATGGACTAATTACACTTACTCTATACTTACAGGAAAACATAGAAGAGTAATCCCTGTGAGTCCTGTAAGGAGCAGATTCCTGCCCCGGTGGGATCCCAGTGGGGGCAGATGTCAGAGCTGAGGGAGGGAACTCCTGGTGTAGAAACTCCCAGTTCTCTTATCTCCTGTCACAATGCTCAAAACTCTTTTATATTCCTGCCCCTGAACTTAGTTCTACTAAAAATTCTACTCTCATATTTGAGTCACCTTTCCCACTCAAACCAGTGCTCCCTTGGCTGCTACAGTTGGGCAGTTTCCCTGGTAAGGTGACTGTTGTACTGCCTCCTGGACACGCGGATGGAGTTCTTTGGCTTGCCACCTGACGGCGAGACCTGGGCATCTTGGGGGTGGGACTGGAGGAAAATACCACAGAACCAAGGTTAATGCTTCATGAACTTCCTTACCAGCAATATTTACAGTTATTAGAAGTGAGAGAGCCTAAACTCTAGTTTTTGGCTATGAATGCTGTATTCCCTCTTCAGCACTTCGTTAGTGCACCATTACTGGAAATTTCCCAATGACCTTTGAGAAGCTCCCTTTCTTTTCATTGCTGTGATTTCTCCAGTGACACGGATGGCTGTATTTCTATGTACTCATAAATACCTACACTTGTGCTTACCAGTATTCCATAAACTACCCAGTGCATGTTGCACTTAATATTTGCAGGCAAATAGCCAGTTTATGCTCCCACTGAAAGCAAGATGTACTAATTGTCAGCCTTCACACTTCCTTTTTTTTCACATAAAAATATGAGGATGAATTTTGGCTTTTCCTGGACACAGGAGTTTTAGAAAGGCTTTCCTAAAGCTCACATGGCACAGCGGGTATAGAACAGGGTTAATGGCTGAATTCACCCACAGCAGCCAAAATGAAGTCTCGTAGAGTGAATGCTGCACGCAGTGCCCATGGCAAGCTGCTCTGATGATCATCAGGAGTGTATACGGAGCCCAACACAAACCAAACACACAGACAATAATTGCTAAAGACTTTGCTATTCTTTTGTCTCGAGAAAGTCTAAATCTATTTGCCACAGCGTTAGCAATGTCTGCTCTGCTGGAGGTGTTGCACACGCTTTCCGTAGCTTTGTAAAAACTATTCCGCTGAGGCCTGGTCTCCACTTCCACCTCAAGTGGCGGAAGCTCTTGACTGACATTCAAATTTAATGACTGATTGTCAAGTTTACGCAGACTGAGCCTCGACGCCTTTTTGGGGGGAGAAAGGCTGTTGGCTCTCATCTTACATTTGTGTCTGTTTGCAGGTTTTACTACAAATATGGTGTGTTCCTTTTTTTCGCCCTGGAAACTCATTTCACAGTCCTCTTGACCAGGTGATAGGTTTTCGTTTCTGAGGGAGGTACGTTTCCTGATGTTGAGGTAAATACTTAAGTTAAAGTATGTAACAGTGATGAAAGGTGTAAAGAATTCAATAGTAGAGGCAATCATTAGGAAATACCAATTGTAGAAGAATTCTGCATGACATTCTCCTTCAGGGAGGATGCTTTTTTGAGCAATATACTCCCAACTGAGAATGGCTGGACCGTAGAGAAGAAAAGCAGCAATCCATACTGTGATCATCTTCAGTACTGCATTTCTGGTCATCCCTTTCTGAGCCCTGTAACTGACCTGAGAGAGAAAAAAGTCACATAGGTTACTAGTATTTCAAACAGTTACATGGGTACCTTAGAATATGGTCCTCTCTGTCACTTGTCAGGGTTGATAATCCATGGGTTTAGGGATGGGGGTTAGACCAAGCTTACCGGGACCACAGAAAAGCTCTTTCTGAAATATCCATTCCAACAAACACTGTCAAGGTGACTGGATGCATTCTCAGAACACGCAGCAGATCTTCAGCTAGAAAACCTATGCTTTTCCAAAGCAAATCACCACTGCTATTCCTAGAATCGGTTGTCACAAGTTGCTTACATATTCAGTTGCATTAGCTGTGACACCAGTTTACAGAAGGTCTAAAAACATGGCCCTTCAGTATTCACTCATTTAGAATTTTTAAATAATTTTGTTTAAAATCCATGAAAGGATCTGAATTCATAGAACACCCATGCAAGCTGTTTTCTTGCTGCTTTCTATTTTTCTTGATGTGAAAATCACACCAAAAAATAAGTGGATAACAGCTTTTACTTCTGTTTGGTATCTTTAATTTCATTCTTTTATGAAGTGCTCGTAGATCTCTCATCTGCAATTAAGATCTACAGTTGAGAGTGTTGTGGTCTGCAGAGTGCTTTACAGGAAGAGTAACTAATTTCCCTTATTTAGAAAACAGTAGAGAATCTAAGGTGCAAAAAAATAGTATATGTCAGTAATACTGAGTCAGTGAACTGTATCAGCAACAGATTTCAGTAGAATCTTAAAATCACCTACTTCTCGATACTCTGATTCCCTGGTGTACTGGACAATACTCGTATAGTGATGTGGAATTCAAGCTTCACATCTCTCCAGTGGCCACACAGTGTTTTGGGATGTGAAGTCCTCAGGTTTGAATTCTGTATAGGATTCGCGGTTACTGTCCCAATCTCTGGATCTTGATCTCCAAAGCCACCGCTGTTCCGGTCGAAAACCTGCACAGCTGAGGAATCCCGAGCCCGGCTGAATCGGGTCTCGTTCTGCAACCCTTGGCAAAGCTACTCCTGATTTCAGGAGCGTCTCATAGGAAGATTACCATTGTCACTGAGACACAGAGTAATTTAGAGCTTCATATATTCCTGTTCTTATACTGCCCATACCCAACAAGCAGCTTCTCTACTCTTGGTTGGGGGGGATTTTTATATGGAGGATTAATTTGAAGTACTTTAAAGTGGCTGATGTTTTTAACTTTTTATGACCAGTTGCCCTTTCTGTTTCTGAAACCATCCAGTCTATATATTTATACTGTGTGTATAGTAATGAGAATTGGTTTTGTGAAAGCAAAATTCATGGCTAGTTCAAAACTTAGAAAATAAAGGAATTGTAAGTGGTGACTGTTTAAGAATTAATCTGTTCACTTCTCCCTCTTGAAAAAGTTGGTAAAACACTAAGTTGCATATAAACTGTTAAAGTGGTCTTTCAGCCTCTCTTTGTACTTTTTACCAAAAAAATATCATTGCCTCTTAATGTGATTTAGAATGAGCAATGGAGCTAAATTGACATTTTAAGGAAATGTGGGTGGAACAGGGGGCTGAAGAATAACCTGGAAGTGTGTGTAAAAGAGTGAAACCCATTAGCAGGTAAAACGTGTTATTTCGGCACCACCCAGAATACTTTGTGGCTGTATGGTCTAGGTGAAAATGTCATTAGCTTTTGATTTTTGGAAAGTCTAGTCTACTTTTTCAATAACTGACACGTTGCAGGACCGAGACAAGGTTTTAGCCACTTCTGTGTCTGTTAAATGGAAACAGCATTTGCATCCTCTGAAAGATGCCACTTTTGAACTATACATAGCTGTATACATCGAATTCTCCCTGAAGGCTTCTCTCTGTGCCCTGTGCTGCAGCTGGGGTGCAGCTCGGGCTCTCAGCAGGTGCATTGCCCTGTGCTGGGGGAGATGCTCTGGTTCAGCTGGGTAAGACTTTTTAAGCTTATCCAAGGTGTGGCTGGGGAGGAAAATAAGTACAACTTGTTCCCTCTGCCCTTCTAGCTGGAACAGCAACATGCACAGACTATGCCCGTTTCTAAAGCAGAGTTACCTCTTCCAGTGTAAAAGTGAGAAGCAAACGTCTCTCCTGCAGAAGCTGATCGCTCCCAGAAATATTCCCAGGCTCAAGCGGAACTGCCCAGACACCCCCTGTCTCCTCTGGTGCCTGGGTGAGGTGCAGTTGGGTTGGGAGCCGGGTGACCTGAGCAAAGAGCCCGTTCTGCTGGGCAGGGCGGCCCCGGAGCCCCCGCAGCCCCCCAGCCCAGCCCTTACCGCTCGGGTGACAGAGATGAACCTGTCCAAGCTGATGAGGACGATGTTGAAGACGGAGGCAGTGCACACCAGGTAGTCCACCACCAGCCACAGCTTGCACAAGCCCCTGCCGAGCCTCCACTCGCCGGTCAGCACGTAGGGGATGTAGAGGGGGATGCAGAAGCCGCCTGCGGACAGAGCTCGGCGGTGACCCCGCCGCCCCGCAGCCCCGGCCCGCCCGGCGCCCCGGGACTCACCCACCAGCAGGTCGGCGATGGCCAAGTTGAGGAAGAAGAAGTTGCCCTGCGTGCGGAGGCTCCGCTCCACCGCGAACGCCACAATGACCAGGGCATTGCCCAGCACGGTGACCAGCACCAGCAGCCCCATGAGCGCGGCCAGCAGCGCGGCGGCGCCGGCGGGGAAGGGGCCGCGCAGCCCGCCCGCCGCGCAGCCATCGTCCCCCGCCCGCGGGCCGCCGGAGCGGTTGAGCCACGGCACGTCCTGCCCCATGGCTGCGGCGGACAGCCCGCCGGCTCCGCCGCTCCCCGCCCGGCCCGGCCCGGCCCGGCCCGGCCAGCCCGCGGCGGAGGGCGGGGCGGGGCGGTGAGGGGCGGCCCGGCGGTGCCCGCTGGTTCCCGCCGGTTCCCGCCCGCTGCTGCGGGGGCGCCGCGCGGCGCTGTGAGGGCTGCGGGCGGCACGGGCCCGCTCGGCATGTCTGTCGCCTTCTGCGGAGCGCCGGGAAGTAACGTTCCAACGGCCGCGCCCCCCCTGACGGCTCCTAACGGCTCCTAACGGCCTCCTGCCCGCTCTGGACGGCTCTGGCAGCGCTCTCCTCACGCGGTCACAGAACCACAGAATCCCAGAGTGTCAGGGACTGGAAGGGACCTCGAAAGCTCGTCCAGCGCAATCCCCCCGCCGGAGCAGGAACACCCAGATGAGGTTACACAGGAAGGTGTCCAGGCGGGTTGGAATGTCTGCAGAGAAGGAGACTCCACAACCTCCCTGGGCAGCCTGCTCCAGGCTCTGCCACCCTCACCGGGAACAAGTTTCTTCTCATCTTTCAGTGGAACCTCCTGTGTTCCAGTTTGCACCCATTGCCCCTTGTCCTGTCACTGGTTGTCACCCAGAAGAGCCTGGCTGCATCCTCCTGACACTCCCCCTTTCCATATTGATCCCCATGAACGAGTCACCCCTCAGTCTCCTCTTCTCCAGCTCCAGAGCCCCAGCTCCTCAGCCTTTCCTCACACGGGAGATGCTCCACTCCCTTCAGCATCTTGGTGGCTGCGCTGGGCTCTCTGCAGCAGTTCCCTGTCCTGCTGGGACTGAGGGGCCCAGAACTGGACACAATATTCCAGATGAGGTCTCACCAGGGCAGAGCAGAGGGGCAGGAGAACCTCTCTGACCTACTGACCACCCCCCTTCTAATCCCTCCAGGTCCCATTGGCCTTCCTGGCCACAAGGGCCCAGTGCTGGCTCATGGTCACCCTGCTGTCCCCCAGGACCCCTTCCTTAAATGTTCCTTACACATCTGCCCCAGCAGGCCGGGCCGCCATGGCCGCCCAGTGCACTGCAGGCCGCGGGCACAGCGGGGCCGCCGCGCAGCGGGAAGTGGCAGAAAGGCCCTGGGACATGGCGGGGAGCGCAGGGCGATGGAGGAGCCCACGGCCACAGCTGCAGGAATGTGCAGGGCAGGAGCTGTAAAAACAAGGCAGGTGTCTGAGAGCAGCCAGCGGGGGACTGCCCAGGGGGGTTGTGGAGTCTCCTTCTCTGCAGACATTCCAACCCGCCTGGACACCTTCCTGTGTAACCTCATCTGGGTGTTCCTGCTCCGGCGGGGGGATTGGGCTGGATGAGCTTTCGAGGTCCCTTCCAGTCCCTGACATTCTGGGACTCTGTGAATGTTGTTTTTACGAAACTAAGGAGCTGGTGCCTCACCCCAGTGGGGGTGGGGGGGCTGTAAGGACCGAGAGACATCAGACTGCGAATCCGTAATATAAAACAAAGTCTCTTCGAACTAATCCCAAAATGCATACTGATACCTGTATTTACAAGTTAATCTAGGTGGGAAGGTAGCTGAAGAGCCAGGAACCCATATTTTAAATAGATTGATAAGGGGAAGGATATTGTTCAAATTAGATGAATTAAATATGTAAACTGAGGCAGGGTCTGGTGGTCTGTAAACCCTGCAGTACCAACCAATGGGGAGCAGGGGAGGGAAATTGTGGCCGGGATTTTTGGAGATATAAGCAGGGGCTTTTTGCCCTATTATGTGTGCCTACCTTTAGGTAGAACGCTCGATCTTGCAAAATCATTATTAAAATATGCTTTGCTAGGAGATCCTGCCTGGGCCTATTATATTTGCAAGGTAATTGTTTCCTATAGACGGGCTGCGAGCACCTCAGCCATTCCATCTGTGGGAGCACTAAGAATGTCCCACTGCTCTGCCTGGCTACTCCTTTTCACAAAACTTGCAGGAATGCAGTATTCCTGAGACCTCTCCTTCCAAAACTGGCAGTGGCTTTAGACAGTATTTTAAAGCATGTTGTGACAATGAGGTCAGAGAGCCGGTTTTATCACAGAAGGATCATCTATTTCAGAAGTGAAACACATGTAACAAGAAAAGGCTTAAGGCTTCTTTCAGCTGCTGGCAAGATGGGGAGGGCACAGTGGCCACTGAGTGCGCCGCGGAGGCTGCTGGAGTCTGTCAGAACTGAGCGGTGATTGAAGAGAGGAAATGCAGCAAACTCTGCTCTGTGATGTGCCCACGGGATCATCATCTGCTGCAAAACGTGGCCACTGCTGGGCCTCACCTTCCTTTCCGTGTGAGTTTCCTAAAGACCATCAGCACTTTGGGACTCGCTGTCTTCAGTGTGGCCCCTTTGTCATTAAAAGAAAACAGAACTTTCTCAAGAACAATCATTAGTTGCATGTAGTGTTCACTTAATTAATGTTTCATGTGTGGCAGAATTGTATAAAAGATTTGTATAGATGTGCAGTTACAGCAGCTTTCTATAAATCTGCAGTTTGAAACAACAACTTTAGAAGCAGTTAGAGCAGCTTTCTAAACAGAGAGCTATTCAACTGGACATCAGGTAAGATATGCAAGAACGGTTTATTAACTTGCCTGTGATTTGGCTGAGGTTGAGCCTGTGTTCTCAGGGTGACGGTGGCTTGGCCTTTTCCCCAAGCGAAGCATTGAGCCTGTGTCAATGTTGGAAGTACCAATTCCAGGTCAGGTAATCCCTATAAATCAGTAGCTCTACAAAAGAGATTTTGCAATTTACACTACTTATGATACAGCCTTTCAATTTATGTCAGTCCAGAGACAGAAATGGCAGCTGCATGTCTAGTGTGTATATGCGAAATACTCTTTTTACATGCCCTCACATCGTTATCTCTCTAAAGCAAAGAAATAAAGCTGCACAAAGCAAAAGTGAGAGGAATGCTGAAGCCTGAGCCTATTACCACAGTGATTATTATTATTCCCTGATTTGGGGACTGATTTTCACTTGCCTTTGAGCCCAGTTCTGCTCAGTTTTCCATTCCCTTCAGTTTGGGTAGGATCAAGCTTGTTGATAATTACTGTCTGATTGTGCCATAGAATATAAAAGATGAAAGAGTCAGCCAAGAGACACAAAGAAGAAGAAAACAAATCTCAATCACCAGGAAAACCTGGGAGAATTCATTTATTATTTAATGAATACTTACTATATTCTTCAACTCCTCTAACATAAGGTAATTTTCCAGCAGCTCAGGGAGTCCGCAGCATGTACACTTGTGTAAAGTATTTGAAGTAGCTTTTGTAGTGTATTACCTACTGGCAGATTTTGAGATTCTCAGTAAATCCCATAATAACCACCTTTACTGTCTTATGCTCCTCTATTACTGCTGCTTAGGCAAGGCATGACAGCAACTCTTAACAGAATTCCATTCCTGAACCGGTGAACTATCAGTCCATAACTGATAGATGATGATGGCAGAGCAGTGGATGTGGTCTATCTTGATTTCAGTAAAGCATTTGACACAGTCTCCCACAGCATCCTCGCAGCTAAACTGAGGAAGTGTGGTCTGGATGATCGGGTAGTGAGGTGGACGGCGAACTGGCTGAAGGAAAGAAGCCAGAGAGTTGTGGTCAATGGGACGGAGTCCAGTTGGAGGCCTGTGTCTAGTGGAGTGTCTCAAGGGTCAGGACTGGGACCAGTATTATTCAATATATTCATCAACGACTTGGATGAGGGAATAGAGTGACTGTCAGCAAGTTTGCTGATGACAAAAAACTGGGAGGAGTGGCTGACACACCAGAGGCCGTGCTGCCATCCAGAGACATGGACAGGCCGGAGAGCTGGGTGGGGAAGAATTTAATGAAATATAACAAGGGCAAGTGTAGAGTCTTACATCTGGGCAGGAACAAGCCCAGGGTCCAGTATAAGTTGGGGAACGAGCTGTTGGAGAGCAGTGTAGGGGAAAGGGAGCTGGGGGTCCTGGGGACAGCAGGGTGACCATGAGCCAGCACTGGGCCCTTGTGGCCAGGAAGGCCAATGGGACCTGGGGGGGATTAGAAGGGGGGTGGTCAGTAGGTCAGAGAGGTTCTCCTTCCCCTCTGCTCTGCCCTGGTGAGACCTCATCTGGAATATTGTGTCCAGTTCTGGGCCCCTCAGCTCCAGAAGGACAGGGAACTGCTGGAGAGAGTCCAGCGCAGCCACGAAGATGCTGAAGGGAGTGGAGCATCTCCCGTGTGAGGAAAGGCTGAGGAGCTGGGGCTCTGGAGCTGGAGAAGAGGAGACTGAGGGGTGACTCGTTCATGGGGATCAATATGGAAAGGGGGAGTGTCAGGAGGATGGAGCCAGGCTCTTCTGGGTGACAACCAGTGATAGGACAAGGGGCAGTGGGTGCAAACTGGAACACAGGAGGTTCCACTGAAAGATGAGAAGAAACTTCTTCATGGTGAGGGTGGCAGAGCCTGGCCCAGGCTGCCCAGGGAGGTTGTGGAGTCTCCTTCTCTGCAGACATTCCAACCCGCCTGGACACCTTCCTGTGTAACCTCACCTGGGTGTTCCTGCTCCGGCGGGGGGATTGCGCTGGATGAGCTTTCGAGGTCCTGTCCAGTCCCTGACACTCTGGGATTCTCTGAGAACTGCACTTTGGGGACTGATTGTTCAGCCTGTGCTGGTGCTGCCTGGAGCCTCTTGCAGACGGCAAATCCCAGTGTGCCCTGGGTGGCCAGCACTGAGCCGCAGGTTTTACAAATCCAGACTTCAAGCATTTTCTTTTTCCATGAAAAGAGATTTTTTCCATGTCCCATGAGTTACTGTCTTTTTTTACTGAGGTATGTTGATTTTCTTTTAAGAACATTAATTATTGTGAGAAGAGCTTCACTTCAAAATATATGTTGTGGTGATGTAGATAGATGCATACACTGGGGAGAAAAGTCTTAAAAGGAGCACAGGAGAAAGCAGAGAGCTGGACCTCGTTGGCTCCGTGTCCGAGCAGTCTGTCTGGGCGGAGAACGTGCTGATTAATGTGTCCTGGCAGGATGAAGTAAAAGTAGATAATGAACTCTTTATAAAATGTCATTGTGTAAGACTGACTTGTAGACTTCTGAAAACATAATTTGTTCCCGATCTTTATCTAATCCTTGGAGCAAGAGACATAATTGATTAGAATTGGTAAAGAGCAGTGGCAATAGCCCAAGAAAATGATGAAAATGCAGCAGTTCCCAAGGCATGTCAATACTGACGTGTTCTGATTTTTTTTTTCCTGAGATTTCTTTAATGAGAATTGTTTTCATTTCCAAAAGACTTTCTTTGGTGATTTTTGAAATAGGGAGCTTTCTGAATCATGCAGTTTCCCATGACTCTAGCATATGTGCATGAGTGTATCTGCAGCAGTGATAGAAAAACAGCATGATTTTCCCACCCCACGGACAGATGACACTTTTCCTAGAACAGGCCAAATTCAGCTTCCAAATAGACATGGGCAACCACCCTGAGAGGGGGTAACGCCAGCAGCTGTGGATCCCATTGGCTCTGAAGACGCGAACACCTTCTCAGCTGTGTCTGCTTTAAGTACGATTCAGTAAGGCAGTAAGTGCACTTATCATTGGATCTTTGCCTGAATCTCAACTCAAAGCTCAATCGCTGTGTCTTTTACTAGATATCATACTGTACAAAATGTTTCTTCTGCTGCTTGTTTCTTTAAAGGTCCTTAGTTTTAGTCCTGGGATTTCACATATGGGATAACTCTTTCTCTGGATGCCACAAGCTTTACTTCAGCTTTGCTCCCTAGTGAACTGAAAGGCAATTGTTGCACATTTCAGTGAAGTGTATGAAAGCACACCACAGCTGGAACCTTCCCTTACAGAAAGGAAACTATTCCCTAGTAGTTTTGCACGTTTCTGACAAAATATTTACTTGCCAATAGCCCCATTTAATATTTACAGGTGGTTGTCAGCTATTCTCTTGCTATGAGTGATTGGTATTTGACAGAGAAAAGGCTTCCTTGGCCAGGAAAAGAGGAATGATTTTTAGGCTGTCTGAAAGGATGTATATATGGCTTTATCAACCAGTAAATCAAATTCTGCTTTAAGAAAGAGCTGATCCCAGTTAAATGAATGCAGGAAACTAAGTTCTCCAATGATAATTTCCAATTAACCTTATACCCTTTGCCAGTCAGGCTTTTGCTTGTGTACTGATTCCCTTCATTTTCTTTAATGTTCTGTAGATGTCTCCACGCATATGACGCAATTCATATTTCAAAATAATTCTTCTTGTTCATGCACATGTAGAGAAAAAACACCTATTTGATCTGTGCCAGTGAAAAGGCTTCTATGTCAGAGTGCACAGTGTTACCTACCATTTACTGACTATGCATTTTCTTTTCTTCACTAAAGAAACATTCACTAGAAGTCAGTCCTGTGCATCATGAGGCTTGTGGGGCAGCAAGCTGTGGTGCAGGTATTGGTACCGACAGTGCACAAAGCAAGCAGACTGCTGTCCGCTCCGTTCTTGATGAGCAGCATCGTCACCTGTTGGGACATCAATAAACTGGTTTCCATCCACATCAGGTGTGATTTGCCACGCAGTGCAGTCCTGTTGTGCTCACAGGTGAACAAGAGTGCAGTGTCAGGGAGGTGACAGAGGCCAGGCCGGGATGAGTCAGTTCTCTGCTGTGTTCTGCACTTCAGGTGATGTCAGGATTTCTGTGTCATGCTCTATGCGAATTCATCCCAATGCCATGAATCTGGAATCCCCTGTATGTCTGGCTTTATTGTTATAATAACCATTTGCCAGGAAGCCAGACTTGTAATTTAGCTTAATATATTTGAGAGATTTGAAATACTAATGGACTTGGATAGTTAGACTGCAAGAAGGTAGCAGAAATAGTTATCCCATAGGCAGTTACCTTAAAGTTACATCGAAATTATATCAGCATTGAGAAACATCATAATGAAATATTATATATTATAGGCAGTACAAATAGTTTTATTTCCTTTTGCTCCTCCTGGATGCATTCAGCAGTTTCACCTATTATTACTAGTACCCTGTGTTACCGGTTCAGCAATGCAACATATCTGGCATTTGTATCCTTCCCATCCCGGCTGTTTGATGCATCACCATTTCACTTCGGCAGTTTCACTCATATTGCCAGCATCAAAGGATGTCATCACAATTTTGTCTCTTGGCTACAAGTACATTACACAGGACTGAATGTTTTTTGGTTGTGCTCAGGGAGAGCTGCACAGACTTCCAAACACTATCCCTTAACAACGTATTGGTGCGGAGGACAGCAGAAAAATCAGAGGTACCCAGACCGTGGCTTATTTGTCATTCTTAGTTCCTTCTTCCTTACTCTTTGGAAAAGTTCCTTTTCCTTCTGGCCTGTCACCTCTTTCATTTGCACTGATAATGTCCAGATATATAATCTTGCTAATCTGCAATGATATTTCTAGCCAGAGCCATACTGATATCCTAGGAAAATGGTGTTTCTGGCATTTGGATGCATTGGCAAAACGCCTTCTTTTCCACCAAGAGGTGGCATTCCCCAGCAACAAGCTGGGAGCATCTCTGCTTTCTGCATCTCCCTCTGACCCCAAACTGGAGAGTATTGCCATGGCTGATGGTAAGCACAGATTTAGAATATTCTTCCCAGCATCTATAAACTTCCATTTTATCTGTATCATGGTAGTTGAAGCTGTGTCAGTGTCTATTGTAGTTTTTACAGCTTTGAGAATGAGTTAGGGTCAAGTTTTTCCTCAGGACTGTCCATTTTTGATTTTTTGCTGGAGTAGCAATCCTCAACACTGTGACCTTAATGCTCATGCCTCTCTGGGGAGCAGATGCCTATTAGCTTCAATAGCAGGATGTGAAATTTCCAGCAAAGGGGAATGTGTTGCCAGCAGAAGATTAATTTAGTGGTGTTCATCATTATCAATCGGCCACCCAGTTTCTGTCACGTAGGCTTCGTAATAAGACAGATTGAGATTGTTCTTATACTAGCAGGTACCTTTTGTTTCCTTGCATTATTGGTGGGTATAAATTCTTACAGAGGAAAAAGGAGGAACTCAAATTTCCTTTCTTTCAAACTTCACTCTTCTGCATTCTCTAATATCTATTTTCTTACTTTATGCAGAAACTCAACAAATATCTGCTGTACTTAGGCTTATTTGTCTTCACCCTACCTTGGAATATTACGGAGTTTCTTTATCAGGATATATCTTATGTCAGGCTCTCACTGCAGTAGCGTCATGGTCAGCGTTATATAGGAAATGTACAGTGCAGCAGTTGACGTTCCGCACATGCAAAGTGCAGCTCAGTGCTCTGTTGTGCATTTAGATGGTCAAGGGAACAGTTGTGCATAATTTTTTGATTTGCACGGGGGTTTTATTACTTAGGATTGTGTCTGTTACGCTATGCTTCATAGGGGTAGGTAGGAAGTTGAATGTCTGTTTGGAAGGAAATTTTGTGTTTTCAAGATTTATTTTAATTTTGGATTGGAGAAAAGTTGGAAAACTGCAGAATTTTGTCAGAACCTTTCTCAGTTTAGGGAAGCATACGAGTCAGTATGACTTGCTTTGTATTTTCACATTGCCAGCTTTATTGGTCAAAGACATACTTAGTCTTTAAATAAAAAGAAGAGTTGACTGTTCTTCATATCCATAGTTTACAGGACAGAAACAGTGATCTTAAACATCAGCGCAGGACATTAAGAAAACAATAGTCTAATGGTAGTGAAGCATTGAAACAGACTGCCTGAAACTACTGTGGAATCTCCATCATTAGAGATCCAAATGAAGAATTTCAGAAGAAATCTACTAAGAATGATGTAGAAATGACTGAATGTGCCTTGGAAAAGGAAGTGGGTTAAACAGTCTCCCAGACTCACTTCTTATTAATACTTTTCTATAATTTTGTAGCTCTGCAGTGGTCCTGCATCGTGTCTGTGAGAGGCACATAGAGGTGCTTAGAGGCTGAATGACAAAAACTAAGAGCAAATTCTCCTACTGAGAGTTTTTGATTGGCGTAGCTTCATTGCAGACTGTGCACTTTACAATGTGCTGGTGTTGCTTGCCGTCCAAACTGATGAGCGACTGGCACACGCAGCAACTGGTGACGGGAACACCGCTGGCGTCGGGACTGGCAATGGCCGTGTACGGAGGAGGGAGCTCTGCTCGGGCGCTGCTGTCCCGCAAAACCTCGTCCTGTCAGAATCAACTTAGGACCAGACTTCCCTGTTTATTTTACTTCTCAGGCTTCTCCTCAATAAGAGGAAAAGAAGAAGTGTATTTGTGTAAGAAAAAACCAACACATTTAATAAAACTAAATAATCGCCATGACTTATAACATGATAATTGACAAAGCAACTTGGAAAAAACCAACCAAACAAAAAAATAAAAAGACCACAACTAGACAGGACACTTTAAAGACGCTTTCTCGTTAGGTTAGACAACAAGTACAACAGATCAAAACCAAGAAAAAGCCAACTGGGGAAAAAAATAAAATAATTAAATAAAAAGAAATACAATTAGAAAAAAGGAACTGATGTCTTTAAAGGGGCAGAAGAGGATGAACATACGGAGAATGAGTCATTGTGAAAATATTTGTGTCAGAGGTGTGAATTGTGAATATTTTATCTGAGATACAGCATCTTTGTGATACTAGCCCTTTATAGATCTATTCTACTGTGAATTGAGTTGGGACAGTGATTTATCCCCAATATGTCTGGCAGGAGATTATTGCTAGTCTGCACAACTTCAGTTAAGGGTTTAACCTTTTGTATCATTAGTTTAACATGTGGTCCTTATGGTATACTTATTTTTCAGTGAAATTAAAATGATTTGTTTAAGGCAGAAACAAATGAAAGCATATGCAGTAGTTTGGCAACACAGAAAGAAACAGAAACCTGTGGCAGAGATTTCTAGGACTGCACAAGCAACGTGAGCAGATCGTATTATCTCTGTGATCAGTGGAAAACCTTAAGCAGAAGTTCTGGATGAAAAATGGCGGTCAAGTCTTCACCAGAAATGACACTGTACATCAGGTTACTAGTTGTATGACTTGTACAACATCTGCAGGCAAATGGAGTAGGTTACTGCTCCAAATTATTGACACCAAACCCCAAGATTTCCTATTGTTACATTTTGTGAGGTGAGAGGGAAACAGCAGGGCTCTTTCTGGATCTCAGTAAGACAGACCCAACAACAAATGGCTTAATAAAATAGATGCTTTAATATGGTAGAACAAAAAAGGGAATATAAATAGTAAATCTTATGGGATAGTGGGAGGCCCATGTTTATACAGCACTGGACAGACCCTGGATGGATTTTCCCATGGCGTGTTGCGCAGATCCTGTCCACAAAAAGAAGCTCCTCCATTTGGGTCAACCAAGCTATTGCACGATTTTCTTACAAGAAAACAGTTCTAACAATTTCTGCAGTCAAACAGAAGAGAACCTCACATCGGAGTTACTAGCTGCATGAAATGTATCTGACCTGGTCCAGAAGCCACGGAGATAAATGGAATTCCGTTGACTTCGGATACTTGAGTCAGCCCCAAATTGTGCATTTTGCTGGAAAGCACAAAGGGATCAGTTTTAACTAATTGCAGGGGGAACGTTGTATCATAGAAGCAGGAGGCAGAAACCTGTGTTCTTTGCTCTGCCATAAGCTTGTAAACTTGGGGTCATAGAAAATCACTCAGATCTGTGTGTCTCAATATTCTTGCACGGGACAAGGTACTTAAGAGTCTTCTTTCGAAAATACATTCTAGAAGCACAAGCTTTAAAAATTCACATTGTTGGAGAGATTCGTAAAACAATGTCAGCAGAACAGTAGATTTCATATAATTTTTCTGTTTATAGTTAACAGGCAAGGCAGCTTCCACCTACGACATGCTCATCCGTGCATGCAGTGATTACGCAGGCTGTTCCCATTAGTGTCAGTGGGAGTTAAATAACCAATTATGGACCATTAAAAGGAAATGATAGCCTTTAATCACTCTTTGAAAAAAAACAGCCAAAAACCCAGCAAGCTATTATTTCTTTTTAAATAAGTCACCGACACTCCTCATATGCTTGAAGTTTTGTGTTCATTTACGTGCTAGCGAAATATCACATTCCTATCTGAAGCTCAGTGTAGCTGATGTTAGAACCATTGGTTCTGTGTGTTATAAAGATGACCCAGTCTAAATCTGTCGGGCATAATTGGCTGAATTTATTTTGATAAATGTGAATTTTGTTAAAAATTCAGTTGGGATAAGGGCAGAACGTATTTGTTCAGGACAGAGTCTGTCAATATTTGACATACAGTTTTGACCAAAAAAGTAGGGAATTGTTTTCTATGTTGGAATGATATGTTTAGAGAGCATTATTTTTTAATTTAAAATGGAGTTTTCACTTCAAAATTGTTGTAAGTACTTCAAAGAAAAAAAGAAACATGGGATAAAATTGTTAATCAAGTCTCAAGCGTGGGTCTAAGAAAGGAAAGAAAGAAGAATTTTCTGCAGAAAAATTCTTGCACGTGACTTCCATCTCTGATTTGAAAGCTCTGGAAATGCTCTTCAGACAGGGTACAGAGTGGAAGGAGGGATTCATTTTGAAAAGCTGCTATCTGGTGTATGTTGCTCCTATAGTATCCAAAATTCTGCTTTCCTCAGCAAATAGCCCGAAGGACCATTCAACTGTGGACTCTCCATTTAGACTCCTCCTGCCTTGTACGGACACAGGATTGTCACCTGTGCATATCCTATGCTGACGAGCAACATATGGAAAGCCAGAGAAACATAGGAAAATGCAGTGCATGTGCAAATATCTCAGTCCCCACACTTAAATGGGGAACCAGTTCTTACTTTTGAGTGCGACTGTATTTTAATCAGAGCAGAGAGGAAGCTCCAAGCTGGGATTCAGCTGCCTGGTCTGGTGCTCACAAACTGGTGCATTCTTGCAGGGAACAGATTTGTATTAATGCACTGCCTTTCAGAAAAATAAGTGTCATCTTGCCAGTGTAAACTCATTTAATTTTTTACTTATTAGAGGAGGTAATCTAGTGTTGCTTTGAAATGAAATTTATAGGGAACTCATTTGTCTGATAAAACACAGCACAGATTCAGACTCTTTTCCTGCCTTTGTTATAGAGGCTATTAGTATTCTTCCTGTTATCAAATCCAATAGAAGTGGTTTGCTGCAAAAGCAAGTTACCTGATGCCATAGCGCCCTACTGCTCCCCGTGCGCCTTCAAAGGGGAGAATCCATCCGGTGCATTGAGCTGTCAAAGCCCCCTCACACTACTTGCATGGAAATATTAATGGAATCAGAGATTCAGATCACACTTTTGACTTTGGAAAACAATCTCACTTGTGGCCACTGAAAAAAGAAGCAGCTTCGCTTATCAGAGTGGCTAATAGCTCTGCAGAAGAGAGCAGCGAGCAGGGATTGAATGAGCGCCCAAGGCTCGCTGTCAGCAGCACACTGCAGAACACGCCGTGTTACCCCGTACCAGGTAACACAGACATCTAGAGATACAGCCTACCAGTATTATTATATCTGCTAGCACGCAGCACAACCAGGGCACTAAACCAAACCCGCCACCAGACTCAGACAGTACCTGTTCCTGAGGCAGCAGAAGGGTGCAGAGGCTGTTGCTAACGCAGCCGATTTGTATTGCACCCCAAGGAATAAGCTTGAGTAGGATCTCTTGGAGATGCTCTCAGCTCCACGAAACAGCTGAGCCTAGCAAGCCAACACCTCTGCAGCACCAGCCCCTTTTGAAGGGAGTGTTGAGGTGAGCCGCTTGGTAGCAGGAGCCCTGGGCAAAAGCAGGTTTGTGTAACTGGTTCTATATGAATGGCTAGAGCCCTTAATTACTGAGGCTTGCGTCAAAGTCTACTGAGAATTCTTGTCTTCTGTTTTGACTCGGGTTTTCTCCTGAATTTGGTTCCTACTGTAGCACATGAATCTTGATGTCTCTTGAGATTTCTTCCCTGTCTGCCTCTAACTGTAAGACTTTTTAAATTTTAGTGGGTAAGAGACAAAGAATAAAACTGAAAGGTAAGCGGCCTTTCTATTGCAGTAAACTTAGGTTTTCAAAAAGCCTGCTATTCTTGTTTAGAATTTAAAACGGATTCTTTTTGAACTCTCTTTTTCTTCAAGGAGTGACCGTGACTTTTTTGTTATCTGCAGGGCAAGCAAGCACGAGAGAGACCGCACCCTTGGCCAAGCCACTAATCCAGCTGATGCCCCTGCTTGAGGTGTGGAAACCTCTGATGTCAGCCTTTGTGCAAGTCTGATGGACCACGTACACCGGTCCATCTTGTTTCCTCTGTCTCTAAGCTCTAATCCTCACCAAAAAATTTAGGAGACCAAATCCTGGACTGCTGCCAAAGGTAAGCTGATTTTTGTGATGATGTCAGACTTTATCTCTGCCCTGAGAGTTGTACAGGTGTCAGCAGTAACCTGAAATCCTTGACCTTTTTTTCCCCAAATTTTTGCTATAGTATAAAGCCTACTTCAAATGAATGACACATATGCAGACTTTGTCTTAAATTTATCTTGATAAGCAATATATGTATTAGAACTAAATGTCAGCAGAAAATAGTGGCATATGTCAGCTCTCATTCTCTCATTTTCAGAGGGGAAAATACTAGCAATAAACTATGCCTTGATCTTGCAAGATAATCAAGGTAGAAAAAGTTTTGTCTTCTTTCCTCTTCCTAAAACTTGACCCTAATTTCAATGTCTTTTGTAGCCTAATCCATAGTGAGATGATTTACCCTATTTGCTCTATCCAGTTTTTGCAAGACTGATGAATGAACCACAATTTTCAGTGCTTTATTTACTAAAGCACGGACTTACCCTGACTGATTAAAACAAAACCAAAACAAAACACAAACAAAAAAAAACCCCAAACCACAAAAACAAACAAGAAAACCCCAAACTTCAGCCCTGGGCACTTGCTTGCTCAAACCTGCGCACCTTGTTCTAGGCTTGTGAAACATGCAGAACTCAGACCTGCACAGAGTGTATTAGGCCTCCTTCTGCGTAACCTTATGTGCAGACAAGTTGGCTAATACATTTTTACAGAGGCTGAGCCTTTGCTCCTTGCCAAGCATCTGGCTCAACCTTGCCCTGAAGTCCTAGAAGATTCAGCAGCTGACTTACCTTAGAGCTCTCATTTTCTGGAACTTTTAGCTTTTACCTTTGCTATAATCACAGAAAGTGGGCCAATGTTTTTGTCAGAGCCAAACATAAACCACTGCTTCATACAGACACAAGCACACAGCTTAGCCCTTTGAGATGTATGTAGTGCAGAAATTAATGAACTCTTCAATTTGTGGTAAGTCCTGTGATATTTGGGTTGTGTTCAGCAGCACGAAGTAGCAGGGTGAAAAGTATGATAAAGTTTACCAATAATTAAGGATATACCGACATATTGGTATGTCCTCACGCACAAGTTGGCATTTCCATACACAAGATATAGATTATGGAACTTCTTGTCACTGGGCATAAGGGATGCTGAAAGTTTACATAAATTCAAAAGGCAGTTGGGTTTTCTGTCCACGAATTTATCCATTGAGGGTAATTAAACAAAAAGATGCAACCTCATTCTCAAGAATCCCCTGTGCTGCAAATCCTTGGAGACTGGGAGAGTGTTCTGGGGAAGTTTCATTATATGACTGCTTTGGTTTCATGCTCCTTTCCCAGCAGAGGTTTCTGTGGGATCAGTCCTTGGGCCTGATCTAGTTTGGATGCTCTTTTGTTAGCCCTCGGTTTTCAAAATCTCAGCCTTGATCATAACCAGAGCCACTTGCATCAAGAGGAAACATAATTAGGGGCTCACTGTTGATAGCAAGATTAAATAATAAATAGATTTCTTCAGTTCTGAAAACACACATCTGTAAAGTAGTATACTGAGATACCTGGGGTGTTGCAGGAAGGGATATCAGAAGCATTTTGTAAAATTCAAAAGACAATATCAGAATTTGCCATTTGTGTTGAAAGGCAGTGCACAGATCTGGACTGATGTTAGACCTTGGCTAAAAGAACCGTTCAAAGTTGACAAGGCCAAGTGTTTGAGGAAGATGCTGGTCGTGAGAGCTGGACCTCAGACAGCAGTCATGCGTGTTCAACAGCTCTCCCTTACTCTTTTGTCACTTTGGACTGTATCTGCAGCTTAACTTCTGGAGGATCTTTATTTATATTGCTGTCCTAAGATCTTTACGTAGGTGAAACTTAATTGTATCCCAAAGGGGTAAAAGCTCGTGTTTCTTACATTTTACTTGTCTGTGATGTGACAGAGACAGAACCATTCAGCCATCTCTTCATGTGTATGTGCTCGAGGTTAGAAGCTAAAGAACTGAGGAGAAAACTGAACTTGGGTTCCTGTCAACGGGAGAGTAACTTGTGGTTCTGCTTACTGCATGGGGAAATATGCCAAGCCGAATGCTGCTGACCTTCTCTCCAGGAGCCCGTACCCGATCACTAAGCAAACTTGCAGGCGCCTTCCCTCCCTGATAACCGTTCAGTCCAGGGGCCGTGTCCTGGAGCTCCGGAGACAAACCCTCAGGCGAGGCCTGTACCCGTTCACAAAGCAAAGGGTCAGGCCTTCCCTCCCTGATAACCATTCGCTCCGGAGTCTGTATTTAGAGCTCTGAAGGCAAACTTTCAGGGGAGGCCTGTACCCGTCCGCAAAGGCAAACTTTCAGGCGTTCCCTCCCTGATAACTGTTCGCTTTGGAGTCTGTATTTTAGAACTCCAGAGGCAAACTTCCAGGTGAGGCCTGATAACCGTATGCAGAGCAGACTTTCAGGAAACAAAATTCTCAGGAAAAAAAAAATATAATGGAGTATAATAGCAGGAGGGCCGGCTCAAGCTGGGTACCTGTGCAGAGGTCCAACCCGAGCATAGAAAACCTCAGACTTTTATACCTCTACAAACCTTTCATACCATGATTCAGTCCAATAGTAGTATTTCACTTTGGGATCTTCTTGCTTCTCATTGGATCCTTTTCACTGATCTCACATGTGCCTTTGTTTTGTTCAGCTGTAGACGTTGTTTATATTCCATAACTTTGTAGGTGCTGTTTTGTGTGAATGACTCCTTTTCTTCTCAGTGAAGTGCAGAACAGGCCTTGTAAGTGTTCAGTGTAGTTTGCAGTTGCTTTTGGTAAACACGAGCAGAACTTTACAGTTTAAGATTTCAGCAAATCCAGCTTACTAAGTAACATGAAGCAGAGAGTGTATTAAAATTCACACAACTTTATACTTCTAGATGATTCATTACATTCAGTATGCATTTACTTCAGCTAAACGATTAACATGAAATTTGAATTTGGCTCATCCACTGACCTTGAGTAGTAAAACCATTGCCATACAGCCAGCTTATTTAGCAGAGAGAGCTCAAAGTGGGCTCACTCAGGCTGTCATATTTACAGTATAAAGTGGTTGACTCGTAGTTAAATTACACACAGTAGGAAAGGTCTGCACAAGACTCCCTGTGCCCACAGCTCATCCCTGTTCAGTTCCCGTTCTGCTTCCTTGTGGGTTTCCCAACAGGAGTTGTTGGCCCGGCTGCGGCTCAGGCCTTTCCCTCCTCTGGAGCCTGGACCAAAGTGCTGCTGGTTTGGCTGGGGGAGTCGAGTGCATCCGCCACGGTTCCCCACATCACTAGAGAAGTGCTCTAACGACAGCTGTTGCAGGAAGAGTGGGGCGAGAGGGGAATGTGCATTACAACCTACTTATTTGGACGTGTGCTCTGTGTTCTGAAGTATAACTCCTGCCCATTTTTTTTTTCCCCAAGATAATGCTATAGCTGTAGAATTGCAGCATGTACATGACTCCTTATAAACAAGAAGTTGCCATCTAAAATTGAGAAAAGAAGGAATTAGGATAGGTTTCTTTCAGTGTTTCCTTTTGGCTAGCTTTTGTGGCTTCCCTCTTAGTGTGCTGAATGTTTCTGACCCTTTGTTTAAAATGCCACAGAATATAACAACCCAAGCACCTAATTTAAGTGGTGTGAATATCACACAGGGAGCCTAGCATCTACGAGGCATTACAGCGCATAAGAGGCATTACAACACATACATGTAGTTGTACAGGTTTCTAGGTATAAGCGGTGTCTTCTTAAGGGAATAAATATCCTATAATTTTCTGAAGGGGAAAAATATATGGAACTACACAGCTGATTTATCTATAATCTTAAAAATTACTTTTGAGAGGGAGTTGAGGAATTACAGGATAAATTAGCATTAAAGACCTCTTAATGCCAAATGTGAGAGTTGACATGTCTCTCACAAGAGACTTGCAAATTTCAGGATTATATATACCAAGAGAATGCTTGATCAAAAAGATACTCTGCTGTTGTTAAAAGATCATGGAGTGTAATTTAGCACTCCACAAAGCATTCTCTGAGGCCTTGTGCTGGCTACGTAGGAAAATGTCCTTTAGAGACAAAAAGATCATATCAAAGCTGAAAGCTTGGAAAACTCACTACATTAGATTTATAATGCAGGAAAACTCAGCTCACAATGTGGCTGAGAACTAGAGGCTAGCATGGGGTGACAATTAAAGAACAAGTTGTCAAATCGTGAAGATTTCGTTAACAGAGGGTAACTGACAGCAGAATTATAGGAGACTTTAATGGGTAATAACATTTCTGTTACACATCTGTAATAAAAAAAATGTCCTTTTCTTGCTAATATCAAGACCTGGTAATTATGGTCAGGGGCGATTATCTCGTTCTCAGATTTGCACTGAATTTTAGAATCATTTATAATCAGTCTTCGGTACCAATTCAAAAATGGGAATGGAATTTCATCCCTTTTTGTTTGCCTTCAGCAGTTAATATTAACATTTTAACTTTTGATTTGATTTATACTGCATTCCATGTGCGAAGTGACCTCACCTTGTTTATATAAAACCCAACTTTTTTCTAAGCCTCTCACAAAAGTTTTGACCTTTCAACTAAGACATTCAAGGATTGACCTTTCAATGTGCCTGCATTTATTATGTCTGACTCATAAAAACCAGCTTGTGACATTGCTCTGCATGTTCATAGCCTTCAAATCATCATCACAACAACCTGTGTATGCAGCCTGTAAGAGTCAAAAATCCAAATCTGAGTGAAATATTTGCCTGGTGCTGATTGTTAAATATTTAAGAGACGGTCAGAAGAAGAAAGTGATCTAGGATTTCCAGAAATCAATTACAATTTTCTGTTTTCTTCACATTGCTTCACATCCCAATCTAAACTGTAAGTGAATTACATATGTGTCCTTGTTTGTTGCTCTGCAGGGTCATGGCTGTAAATTACAAAAATCTGCTGGCTGAATTTATAATTGGATGCCTCTCAAGGTTAATCAAGGCACTGAAGTTTGGGGTCTGTGCTTCCCAAAGGCCTCTACTGTGACTGAGGCTTTGAACTCTGGACTTCAGGTAGATGCCTGAGGGTACTGTGAATATTCACTCATCCGTGTCTACCTGATGGGACTCTTGATGGGTGGAGGCTAATCAAATTTAATTTTTGACGTTGCTTACAAGAAGGATGATGAGAAATCTGCTGTACTAAATTTTGGAGCTCAACTCCCCTAGATCAGGCTACCAATTATCCTTAATAACTCTTAGTGTAAAAAGCAGCTCCCTGAAAATGTAGTAAAATCTTTACCTACTAGATTTTAATAGGCTAATAATGTAATTCCAGTGCCATAAAGTGAAAAAGAATGCTTATGGGAAATAGAATAAATTATTGGGAATTAACACATATGTTATCTATCTGTTCATCTGTTTAGTAAGCTTATATATTTTTAAAAATAAGATTTTTAAAAAAAATTTATTGACTGTGCACACTCAAGCAACTTCTGCAGAATGAGGTCTGGAGTATTAATATAATGAATGGAAATCTAATGTCTCTCTGTCTTCTTGGCAATGTAATCCTATATTTCCTGTTTCCTGGACAATTTACATAATTATGCCAACTTGGTGGACATCTGTTTTAATGTCCTCAGACAAAATTACATGGTTGAAATAGCACTGCTTCCAGTTTGTTAAGTTTTTGAAGTTGAAAGGATAACTAAAGGTAAAGTACGTGATCTTGGGAGAACAAAAGCTGTAAAACTAAAATACAAGCTTATGCTTTGGGTCCTTATCTCCTTAAACTCCATCCTACTCTGTACTATTCTGTATCTGGTACGTCCAGCTCTGGGTCCTCAGCACAGGACACACATGGACCTGCTGGAGAGGGGCCAGAGGAGCCCCAGAAATGACCCGAGGCTGGAGCAGCTCTGCTGGGAGGAACGGCTGAGAGAGCCTAGGGTTCAGCTGGAGAAGAGAAGCTCTGGGGAGACCTTAGTGCGGCCTTTCCGGACTGAAAAGGGGCCGATGAGAAAGATGGGGACAGACTTTTCAGCAGGGCCTGTTGTGATAGGACAAGGGGTGATGGTTTTAAACTAAAGGAGGGAGATTCAGGCTGGACACGAGGAAGGAATTGTTGGCCCTGAGGCTGGTGAGAGCCTGGCCCAGGTTGGCCAGAGAGGTGGTGGCTGAACCATCCCTGGAGACATCCCAGGCCAGGCTGGACGGGGCTCTGAGCAACCTGAGCTGGTGCAGATGTCCCTGCTCATGGCAGGGGGGGCGCTGGGGGGGCTGGGGAGGGCCCTGCGACACAAACCAGCTGTGATTCTGTTCAACCACATCTGAGCCAATCAAAGTTCAAGTGCTGACTTGCTCATTGGGTACCATGGGGTGCAATATTTCTTCAGGCTGCCCTTCAGTGATGCACAATCCAAGAAACACAAATTACTTGGCAGTGAAAATTCAAAGCTGGGAGTTTTGCAAAGGGAGTTTGAAAGTGTCGCTTCCTCTCGTGCCAGTTTTTGGGTAGCTGAAAGAACAGAGTATTATGCACCGCCATGGTTGGGGCCCACACATGATGGCTACCTTGGAAATCCAGAGGGCCCCTTCGGCGGCCTGAGCCCTTCGCAGCACCGCGCTCCTCGGCCAGCCCCTGGGCCAGGCCTTGCCGGCAGCGGCTCTTCCGAGATACCGGGGAGTGCAGTTAGGCAACGGCACTTAGAGTGTTCGGGGGATACGCCAGATGGGTCAGGATATGGCATACCAGGGTAGAGAAGGAATATAATTAAAAGTGGATACATCGAGCTGGAGGAAAAAAGTGCTTGGATTTGAAGTCTTCTCTCTGGCTCTGTGTTCAGGTCTTTAGAAAACCACAGTCTGACTTTCAGATGGACTGAGGTGCCTGATGATCAGAGATTTACACTGTGTTATTTGTTGCCTGTATTGTATTGTCATCTGCTCTGATGTTAAGAACTTGAGGTGACTGGTGCCTGGCCATGGTGGTCATGAGAAGCTTGACAACTTCATGTCTCAACACAGGACAACAAATGAATCTGTGGTTTGCAGAGGTCACCTCTGAGTTTCATATCTCAGTGCAGTGCAGATTTGTGGTCTTTAAACTCGATGAGCATTTTCTCAGCTATTTGTAGTGTGAGGAGAGCAACTGTGGAGCAGGGATTTTGGTTTGCCCAGGTATCTCGGGGTCCTGGTTGTTGCAAGGCTGGTTTTCTTTTGGCTCTTTTTGCATCCAGAGCCATATAATAGTCAAACCTATACTGATTTTTCTTTTCAAAGCGTGACCTGTCTTGATAAGGTTCATGGTGACTGGGAAGAAGACGTACGATAGCCCACTGTCATTACTAGGTAAAAGTTATGTATTGAATAATGGGAAACTCACATTTAGTTTAGTCATAGATTGAATTACTGCACTTAGCTTTCTCTGCAGCATGTTATAAGGTCTCTTATGATAACATTCACACTTATTATGTGTGATTATGGGTAATCAACCTCATTTTAAGTTAAGGGGAAAATAAATAGAAATCAAGCAGGTAAGATATTTGTTGTTCTGTTTACATTTCTGTAGCTATATAAATATTTTCTAGACAACATAAACCACCAGAAAAATGATGGGACACTTGAAATGTGCAGTTTATAGAAGCAGAGAAATATCTGCCTCCTTCTGTTTCCATATTACCCTACCACAATTAAACCATTGTTTAAAATTAGTAGAAAAAGCTTACTAAAATTCTGTAAATTCGGTAATGCTGAATGCTGCATTATGAAGAAGGTTAAGATCCAGAATTGTTCATGTTAGATGGCCAGTGCACTGATATGAGAAGTTCGGGAGCTTGCTGTGACATACTTAATGGGCATATCTACAGAAATGCAGCATCTGGTACACAAGCATGAAAGACGATCTGTCAGCCACGCATGGGGTAGCACAACTGTACACTGCAGAGAGTGCATTTCACTGGTAAAGATGTGAATGTTGCTCACAATACTAAGAAAAACTTAGCAAGTCCTTTTTTTCCAATACTCTCCCTTCTTTTCGCAGTTTCTTAATCTTTTTCCCTGCATTCCACATTCAGGTTGACCTCTCCTGCATTTCTGTTCAAAAAACCGCTGAATTAATTCCTGACATTACACACTCTTCTGTTTGTTTGTTTGCAGAAACATCCCGTCAGTAATAGGATGGCATTTTCTATACCCTTTTTCTCTGGAAAATCTAGGTGATCTCATACTGAAATATTTAGGGTGGAAGCCTATCCAGACTTCCTGTAGGCACACTCAGGTCCCAGCTCAATAAATTGGTTAGCCGCTCTTTGACAACACCCTTTAGGTATACAACAATTTACATGGAGATAATGGAGTTAAATAACAAAATAAGCCATGCACCCATGCTGTGCTGAATTTATACTTAAATACAGTCTAGCTCTAGGGAGATAATTTAATTCCAAAGATAACATGTGTCTTGATTTTTTTTTTTCAGGCATCTACTGTATTTTCTCTGCTTGTGTAATCTTTTTCTTATAGTGATATAAGAAAACTAGCTTTTATGGTAGATTGAAGGAAGTATTACTACCCTCCTTTGATGATGAATTTAACTTTTATTATTTGTACAAAGAATAAAATTGAAGTGGAAATAGAAGTGCTGTGCTTCTAGCCATGTGATGAACTTGTCATCTCATGATCGAGATTAATGGGTTTTCTTCCATCAGATAACCGTTCAGAAGCTTTTGGCTGTCACAGCAGTAGCCTTTCTTATTCCATGAACAGGGGGAACAATTTTTGGGAAAATTTCAAGGTGAAAAGGGTATAACAATTGTCTCTTTACTTAAAATGTTCTCCTTTTCTCTCCCCAGTTGTCTGTTAGAACATGCTATTTTTAAGTATTCCACCACCAATTTCCAGTTGCCCTTGTCTGCTCTGTCTTACTAGTGAACTTTTTACCAGTGCGTTGAGTGAGGACCTAACCTTAGAAAAAATACTCAAAGATTTTTTTTTTCCTCTGCACTTATCATGATTAAGACTGTGCTGATTCATCTGAGAGGTGACACTATGGTAAGTGATGATATTGCAATTGCTAATAACAGTTATTATTGGCAACTTTTCCTGTGTTAGATTCTCTTCATCATCTAGGTAGGTTTTCAAGGGACTGTTACAGTTAAAGTCAAGCTCTGATGCATCTGTTCAGGCTGTGGACCACCTTTTCCAGCTGAGCCTTCACAGGAATGCTTAAACAGTGAGCTCTCATCATCTGTGGAAGCTGCCTCTGTGGCCATCGGCACCTTTTTTTTTTTTTTTGTTCTGGAATTTTCCTCTTTAGTCATCATGCAAAGATTGTATCTGTGTGAGAATGTTTCACAGAAGCAGAGATGCACAATGGCTGGGATTCTTGGCAATCAGGAGGTCAATGGTAATAAAACCAACCAGAGGGTGAAATATTTTTCCAGTTAAGTCATCTGTGACATGAAACTAAGAAAAATAAGGGTTGTTTTGTTCCCTGTGGCCTATAGGCTTTGCTTTTAATTTGCTCTTATCATTTGATATGTTGATAGCAGCCTCATTTTCTTATTCAAAGCCTTGCACAAACTTTGCTCTTAAGCTAGTGTCTGGAGAGATGCTCCCTGAACAGCCTGTGCTCTTCTCAGCTGCAGAGGCAGCAGAATAGCACATTCATCATCAAATCTTGAGTCTCCATTCCAGTTCCAGTTTGCTAACAAGACTCCCTAAAAACAAGCAGAACTGCTGCGTGCTTTAAATGAACCACCTACGTTTTCCAGCTGCTGCTTCAGTAGGCTGTGCATCTCCCATCTGTTTTGGTTAAAAAAAAATTTCATGTTTTGAAGGATGTTTTTCTATCTCCAGATAAGCCAATGAGATCAGGATCCCACTTAAAAAAACAAGGGTTGCTCCTGGTGCTGTTTCTAGCCTGCATGGAATGCTGAATGATATAGGATCTGATCTGGGGGTAAAACAAACAAACAAAAAAACCCAAAAGGTGACTGTGTGCATGTCTGCACTGCAAGCACATCAGGTGAGAAGCAAGGTATGGTGATGGACTTCTTGAGCTGGTGAGCTCCATCTCGTCATTTCTGTGCAGCTCCCAGTAGCCAACGACCACCATGCATTGGGTGTCTCAGCAATGCTGTGTCACGAGCAGCACAGACACCCCCTCCAGCTCATCGCTGGAGAACCCATGTGGGACGCGGCTCATCAGTGAGTTTCTGTCCAGGCTGCTGTTCTTCCTCACATTGAGTGACCTGGAGGACAAAACCCATTAGTATCGATATGTGGCTACAATTTCTTTATTATGCTAAATATAAATTTGAAAAACGTCTCATTTCTCTGTAAATGGCTGTTTCCCACAGAGGTTACGTTTTCCACGCTGACTTCTTGATCTGCTTCACTCCAGGAATAGTCACACTGATGGACGCAGCTGGATTTGCTGCATGAGATATTTTGCACCGTTACCCGGGAGTCTCTTGTACAAAGGAAACTGCAGGCCAGCCCAAAGCTGCATTGCCAAAGTCAGAAAGATTAACACATCCGCCAGCCCGACAGTGCCAAGAACTCCAGGGCCAATCATCTAATACCCAATCACAGGCCAAAAAAGCTGGACAACAATTAGCTATACAATAAAGAAAGCATACAGTGTTTTTTCAGGACTTTATGTATCAAGTGGGCTAGGCAAAGGACCGAATAGAGGGTGGCCAGCCAAGTGTAAAATACAGTAAATGTTAAATGCAGTGTTCAGGCCTGCTTTCTGCACAGCCCACATGTACAGTACCTGCTGGCGTTTTATATCTGTGTGTATATATATATATACACATATGGAACAGTATTTGAACATCATGAGCAAGAGGGTTGTCACTGAAGTAAAAGGCAAGGTCTAGGTATTAACTGAAACTTTGTCATGCTGTGATTGATAATATAAGTAATGAGGTTTGGGATAAAGAACTTAGGTTCTATTAGAAGCATAACCTCCTAGTGTTCTTCTGTAGTACAATGCATTAATTTTGTCCTTCATTAAATTCTGTTTCTTATTGTTCTTGTGATTAATTATGTATCATCATGAATGTATGCTGAAGAACTTGTATGTGCTAACAGTTGTTTACTGTGTAACCTGTGGAGCTGTTGGCTGCTTTAGTTTGTTGGATAGAAATTGGACAAGTTTTATAGTTACGGCAACACTAAGTCAATTTTAGGTAGTACTGATATCTCAGACATGAACTGATGTAGTGCATTTGCAGTTGACAATAACTAGTAAGTTAATATGGCGTTAAAACGTTATGACACATCACTGTAGGTGAAGCGGGTGAGTTACCACACAGGATGTGTTAGGCTGACTTTAAAAATTTGAATCGTGAGGTACATATTGATTATAACTAAATGAGATGACTGAACTATGCAAAGCAATAATTTGGGCATGGTTTCCTCTTTCTGAGCAGGTATTTGTACTTTTAAGTTCCCAGTTATATGCAAAGTTCCTGGCTCTGAAGTAACCGTTCAGCCTGTCGTGATGCTTACAGCAAGAAACCACGCTAACTAGCTATTTTGAAGGGAGACGCTGCAGAAGTAAGAAATGGTACCAGACTGAGCCTTCTTACTTTGTAAGTTGTTTGTGGAGAAGTCCAGGGCCTCAGAAACACTAGCTGAAGAACATCATGAGTAGAGTGTAAGAAAATGTCATGTATCTATAGTCTTTAGGGTAACCTGACTTCCTCTGAAGCCTTTTCTTCTATTCACAGGTATAATTTTTGCTCTACTTTTCTTTCTAGTATCTAAGAAAGAAGTAGCTTTGTATCATTTGTGCAGCTATAGTCTGTTCTATTATTGATTTCATGGTGTCTTTTCCTAGGTTAAGTAAGGTCTCTTCATGCATATTTGTATGCACATATATATACACACACACAAAATACTTTTTCTGCTCTCCCTTGAGACTCGCTGCTTGCGCTTGCATTTGTGCTACTGTTTCAGTCTTTCAACCCCACCCGTGTGCTTTACCCTGTAGTTGTTTCTCCTGGCTGTGCAAGTTTCTGCAGGACTTTTTCGGTTCCCAAGCAGCTCAATGTAAGGGGCATTGCAGTATGATTAACACTGAAAATAACCAGATTCGGTCCTGACCTTTTATTAAGAGATACTGTTTTTTATCATTCTGAAGTCTATATCAAGTCTGGCAAGGGGTTATGGCATATTGTTATTACCAGGCTAATTGGCAAGTGGTGAGTACAGTATCTTACTTCAGTCTTAGCAGTGGAATATTTGGGACTTTTCATTTTGTCCTGCTATATATTTTGAAAAGCCTGGCTGTGTGTTGGTATTATGCAGAGTTCCATACAGAACAATGTTTGATAGATTGAAAGAAGTAGCTAAAGATCAGGATGGATGAGGCATAAAGAAACCAAGTGTATGCAAATGCTGGATATTCCATTTTGGACCAGGTTTGTTTGACGCAGTTAGAGAAAAACCTCTGAAAAAAAGTGTTGTCTCTCCCTGCCTCTCTCTCTGCCTTATCTTCTCAGAGTGAAAGATCTGGCTGGGTACCCATGTTAAGCCCTGCACAACACCCCTTTTTATGAAGAGACACGGGGGGAATTAGGACTGTGCCGTTTCTTGGAAGTCTTTGAGAGGAGCCTGTCTGCACTCCTGTCCAAAGCGTGATCTCTCGCTGAGCACATTGGTTAGACGTCTACTGATGATTTACCTGCAAAGGCTTTTCAGGTCATCTGCTGTATTTGGGAGCCTGCTGAACGAGGTTCACTCCTCTAGGCTTCAGCAGGCAAACAGGAGACAGAGCACCATGGTACCGCTGACTAACATGCTGTTGCCACTGACAACACACGAACCTCTGAATTAATTTGAACGGAGTTAGATAATATGGGAATAAAGACATGAGTGACAAGCGCATGCTAGTGGTGTGGTTGTGAGTGTTGCAGAATGCCTGATACCAATAGAGGGAAGGTGGTAAAAGATGCTTTTTATAGACATGATTGGGAATGCTGGAGTTCTATCGATCTAGCAGGAAGCTGCATATTTAGCGTGTTAAAGATGAGATAGGGGATGGGCATGCTGTTAACCAGGCAGCCTTTATTCATCAGCACCGTCATGAACACAAAGAAGTGTTTTACATCCACGGAGAACACCGTGCTGCCAGCTGAGCATGTCCACGCGGCCCTGGGACACCAGCTCTTTGAACAGGTGCTGAGTACACCAGAGCAAAAGTGCCTGGGAGCCCTGGCAATTAGGCCACCCTGTGTTTTCATGCAGCTTGAACTAGATTTTTATTGTTTGTTTCCCCAAAGCTTTGTTCCAACAACAGATGAGACCACTGTCCTACCATGTATGGGGCTTAGCTTTTTATCTAAGGAACAATCTTTGCTTTTAAGTTGCCCTTTATTTCAAATTGCGTGTCATCTATCCTATTCAAAGAACACTGTTATCAGAGGAGGGGGGACTGAAATGAAGTACTAAAATAAAAAGAGCTAAAATAATTAAGACCTTTCGTTATCTAACAATTATTATTAATATGGTTACTTTCATGTAACTTTAGGAAAACAACTCATTTTTTCTTGTATTGGTATTAGTTTAAACGGAGTTGCCCTTGTATCAGCAAGAGAAGAATTTTTGTTCAAAGAACATATTAGGATGGGCATTTCCACCTCTCAGCCACTTCTGGTTTTGCATCATCTGCAGACTTGCTGCACGTCAGTCTGTCCCACCATCCAGGTCATTAATGGAGAGGTTAAAAAGTGGTCGGCCCCACTATCGACACCGGATACACCACTAGCAACTGCCTCCAGCTGGACTTCACGCTGCTGGCAGCAACCCTGTGACCCAGGCGGTTCCATCGGTTTTTATCCACAGTCTTTGTATCTGGCTCACACTTCATTGGTTTGTCTGCAAGGATGTAATAAAATATAGTGCTTGAAAGCCTTGCTAAAGTCAGCATAAACCACATCCACTGCTGTCCCCTCATCCACCGAACCAGCCATTCCATTGCTGTTGTTTCAGGTTTCCTGTTCCCAATGCTGACTATTCTCAACCACTTTCTTATCTTTCGTGTGGTTGACAATGACTTCCAGAATTATTTGCTCTGTCACCTTCCCAAGCACCGAGGGAAGCTGACTGGCCTGCGGTTCCCTGCATCCTCCTTCCTGAAGATAGGAATGGCATTTCCCTTGAAACCTCCCCTGATCACCACGACCCTTCAAAGACGATCACGAGTGGCCCCGTGGTGATGTTGGCCAGCTCCCTCAGCACTGGGCACATCTGCGTGAACCAACGCAGGCGCATCGCAAGAAGAGCCAGAGGCCACGAATGCATTTGCAAAGAGCAAGTTTTATTTTAGTTACCTCTCTTCTGGGGGATCTCCCAAGTGGCACCTGAGCTCCCAGGCAGAGGTGACACAAGCGGGGCTGCAGGCGCTGGTAAGTTCAGCCCTACTGGAAGATCACTGCGCCTGCTGAGCTCGCCTGGATTTCAAGGCTTCAGGCAGGCGCAGCCTCCCGCTCTTGCTCACAACAAAGCAGGAATCTCAGACATAGTGATAAGGTGTCTTACAGATTCTCACAGGCTTATGTTATCTAACACAGAGGTTCTACTCATCAAGCACACAAGGTCAGTAAAACAATTAGTCTGATGTATGTGCTTTTTCTACACCACAGCTGCAGCCGCTTGAGCGTATTTGCAATTAACCAACCTCCTCGCCAAATCTTCCGCTATATTCCCATACAGTATGCCACCAGCTCCCACGGACATGTGTATGGCCACCACATTTAAACATTCCCTGAGCTGTTCCTCCTTGGCGGATGGAACATCTGCCCTGCTCCAGGTTTTCCCACCGGCCGCAGGCGCCCGCGGCTCCCGAAGGTAAAGCCGTGGCCTCCCATGGTGCTGCTGTGTTGTCTGGCAGTACGTCTGCACCTAGCTGAGCTGCTTACATGAAGGACTGAGGCTTTTCTTTCCGCCTGCTTTTGTTCAGCATTGGTCGAGAAACAGACAGCTCTGTGTGCATGGAAACAGATGGGAAAAGAGGGGGAAAATTGATCTTTCAAAAGGAATACTAACATCACAAGCTGGTTCAACAAAAGCAAGCGCAAGCGAATCTGAGATTTCTTACACAAGACATCAAGCACATTATGACCTTTTTTCCACTCAGATGCCTGCAGATCACAGCTGAAGCGTACCTTCATCTCCTTTTAGAGGATGAAAAACCATTAGTATGTCTTTCGAAACTCAGGTTACAAAATAGCACACTGGATCATGGCAAGTAGGGCTTTGCCTCATCAGCTGTCTGCCCAAAGATGAGCTCATTATAACCACTTCATTAGTGACAAGATCCTTATCTATTTCATCTTTAAAACATCTAACACTGGAGACTTCTCACCCCCTCCCAGGCAGTTTCCAAAAGGATGTCAGCAGCCTTTTTCTTAATGTCTAACATAAAAAGCTCAGTCCTTTCACTTCTTCACAGCTGGTTTAAACCACTAATTTGGTGCTCTGGACTATAAGGAAATATTTTAAAAGAAGCAATCCTGCAATGGAACGTGTTATTTGGGTGTCTCAAAGTACTGTGCAAAACAGTGACAGCATGTCCCGTTTACTTTGTGCCACTATTTTGTGTTAACTTCTCCTTGCTGCTGACCTCTCTAGATGCTACCAAGCCAAAGACACCTCCAGCTCTGTCCTGCACTTGTTTCCTTTTGTACAAAGTTTGCTAAGTGTCCCTGTCATCACCCAGCATGTGAAAGTCATGGTACTGAATGCAACACAGGTATGTTCCCTGCACTTTTCCGCTGTGTAAGTTGTATAAAGGCTCACTACTTTTAGCACAGAGATAATAAAGACTATTAAATATTTGTTTCTTACCTGGAAGAGAGTTAATATACTGACGTAGAAGATGGGACAGATACAGAGTGGCTCAGCTTGTTTATGTCAGTATCGTCTCAGTAATGTCTGAAGGGATGTGGTAGCTTCCAGCAGCTGGATATTGGGTTCCTTCTTCAGGGGTAAGAATATTCGCTTGGCTACAAAAATGGGACTGAATGGAAGAAAATCCACTCACTCTTGCTTTGCTTTTCACTTTTTGAAAGATCAGGAGACATTGGGAGTGTCCTTTTGACCACTCATTTTGCAGGTAAGAGCTGTGGAGCTCTGGGTGTAGAATCTCATGCTGAGAGTCTCAGCTCTCATACTCTAAAAATTAGTTAATTAGTGGGTCTGGTTCACTCTATTAACAGCCTCCGGGCTGTGAGTTCCCAGACAGAAAGTTGTACAAACAGGTGCTCTGAGTTGTACACTTGATCCAAAGCACATGTCCCGTTGTCTGAGAGGACGCTGCTTTCTGGCATAACAAGCATTTGAACCAAACCAACTGCTTTATTGCTGTCCTCCCACCAAACCTGCTGTGCTGCCGTTCTTTATTAACATTCCTTTCGTACTAGTAAGCTGCTGTGACGTGACTCAGGTGCTGCCACACAGCTGGGACGTGCCACTGGGTACACTGGGGACATTGGTCAGCAGCTGGAGAATTACATCGATGTGGCTCTGGGTGTCCTCTGTATCTGTCTTCTCAGTGGTGAAACACCAAATGCAGTGTTTTCTGCAGGGATATGCAAAAGCAGCTGATGTTGAAGGGTAGTAATTATGTTTTATGCTAATGAAAAGAAGTGGAGAACAAGTTTGTCTTGGTTATCAGTCTCTGTTTCTAAATAGTAGTGCAATAATAATAGAGAATTCAGCTAAACAGTCTGAATAATTCTTCTGATTAGAATATTAATGTGAAATTCTGTAGCTCAGGAGCTGGCTGTAAGTTCTTCCATAATACATTTTTTCATTGTAGTTATCCGTCTGCTCTCAGAAGAGAGGACCAGCTCCTCATGGAACAGTCTGCATTATTATGTGTGTGAAAAAGCCATTCATTGTAATGTTAAAAAACCCCAATTTAATGCTTGAATTAACAGGCCCAATCTCAGTCTCTTTTGGTACGAAATATTTCCAGACCTTAATTCACTGTAGTCACACACTGAAAGAATCTCTTCTGTTTCCTCCCCATATTTTTTAAAAATGTGGTGAGCAAGCCACAAATATCTCAGTGCCCTCTCCTCCAGGCATGTGAGAACATGTTAATTTACCTGTTGTCCTCTGTCCTTTTCCTTGCACACACATGAAGTGCTGCTCTTTGAGGCCGGTTTGCTGAGTGGCTACATTTCATTCAAAAAGCACTGATGCATCTGAGCATCTCAGTTTTCTTTCCATCGACATTACATCGTATTTGTCACCAGGGCATTTAATCTGCCGTTTTGCTGTCCGTTCTCCTTGGGTATAATCCAAAGTACTCACTTCACACATCCCTCCAGTTTTGAGGAACACAGAAGCTTAGAAGCGGTCTCCGTCGTCTTTTGAGTTGCAAATGACCACATAAAGTACACAGAACTCGAAAAGTCAACTTTTAATGCTCTATTTTAAAATATTTGGGTTTCTTGTAATGCTGCTCAGGGATTACCTGCCCACAGCCCCTACTAGTTGAGACAGCGGAGCATGAGTGTTGGATGGCCTTGGAAATCGGGTCCTCTGTGCAAATAAGACTTTCTAGGTCTCGCAAGGCTGTGGTGAGGATGGATCCAGCCCAGTTTGGAGATAACTGAGCATCTCCTGTGAGCGCTGGTGCGGTGATAGAGGCTGTGCATGGTGGGTAACGCTGGAAATGGGACTGAGCCGGGGGAGATCCTGCTGTCCTGCAGAATTCTATGTTTGAGGGGTGTGCTTGTTTGACTGAAAATGGGTTAATTTTCTTTGTGCAGCTAGAAACCTTTCTTTTTCCATAGCTAGCACGGTCATTCTTCGGACTTAGCTTGAGAACAAGAGATTAACAGCCCAGCACAGGGTTAATGTTTTTAATTGCTCTGGTCTGAGAGCTGAGGACGCTCTGAGCTCTGCCCACAGGTGTGAGGCAGCGAGGAAGGGGATGGATGGATGGACAGAGCTGGACTGACACCCACACTGATCCACGAGAGTGTTCCAGCCCATTGGCGTCACGCTGCGTATTTAAGCAGAGTTGGGGCCTTCCAGGCTCTCTCTCGCTCTCTTGGGCATCTCCGCTGTTGCTATCGAGCCAGGGGAGTTTGGTCGGGATGTTTAGTTGGGCTTTTTGCCGTTTCGCAGAGGCCTCTGAGCCTTTCTGCCTATATCCTTTTTTTTCTCTCTTTCAGATCAGCTGTTGTGACCAGGTGCTGCTTCCTGGGACTGGCTGCTCAGTGTGGACAGAGTTCATGAGGAATTGCCTTGAGTATCTTTTATTTATATTTTTTATATATATTGACTAGTCGTGTATTAGTTTTTTGTTATTTTATTAAACTGTGATTATCTCAATCCAAATTTCTCCCTTCCCTTCTGATTCTCTCCCCTGTTGGGGGCTGGGGGAGGCGGTGAGTCAGCGACTATCATGGTTGTGTTCACAGAATCCCAGAATGTCAGGGGCTGGAAGGGACCTAGAAAGCTCATCCAGCCCAATCCCCCCGCCGGAGCAGGAACACCCAGATGAGGTTACACAGGAAGGTGTCCAGGCGGGTTGGAATGTCTGCAGAGAAGGAGACTCCACAACCTCCCTGGGCAGCCTGGGCCAGGCTCTGCCACCCTCACCGGGAAGAAGTTTCTTCTCATCTTTCAGTGGAACCTCCTGTGTTCCAGTTTGCACCCATTGCCCCTTGTCCTATCACTGGTTGTCACCCAGAGGAGCCTGGCTCCATCCTCCTGACACTCCCCCTTTCCATATTGATCCCCATGAATGAGTCACCCCTCAGTCTCCTCTTCTCCAGCTCAGAGCCCCAGCTCCTCAGCCTTTCCTCACATGGGAGATGCTCCACTCCCTCCAGCATCTTCGTGGCTGCGCTGGGCTCTCTCCAGCAGTTCCCTGTCCTTCTGGGACTGAGGGGCCCAGAACTGGACACAATATTCCAGATGTGGTCTCACCAGGGCAGAGCAGAGGGGCAGGAGAACCTCTCTGACCTACTGACCACCCCCCTTCTAATCCCCCCCAGGTCCCATTGGCCTTCCTGGCCAAATTACTGACTTTGCACACTTTTGAAATAGTTAGGACTGTTTTTCATATTGGGGATTTTAACATAGACGTCTGCTTGCAATGCTGGGCATTCTCAATGTGTTTTTCCTGTGTTGGAAAGCTGGGAGGAAAGCTGGCAAGGGGGACAGATCCTTAGCACTAGTCTTATTTTAAGAACAATCTTCAGTTGCTTTTTGAAGAAGTTTGACCGTAGAGACATAGCAACGGATTCTTATCAGCACACAGTGTTCTGCTTTGCTACAAACAAAAGAGACACATCTAAAAAAGGAGTGTACAAACAACATGAAGAACTTCTCTTTTTTTAGCTGGACAAGATGTATTTTCCATTTCAGTGGAAATCTAACACTACTTACAGGGTGCCAATATGTACAAAGAAAAGAAATAGAATGGCTTCAAATACTTTTAAATTTATTTGTTAAATAAATAATGCTCTGTTTTTGAAGGGGAAGATTTCCAGCTACCTAAAGGGCCAGAAGAAGGGAAATTGGTTTGGATAAAACTAAAGAGTTCATTCAAAAGAAAAATAACATTTTACTTTAGACTACTTAATCATTATTTTGTTTATTAATTTGGTTCTAAATTAAACATGGTATGTACAGGTTGAAATGCAGATTTTCATTGTCATATTTGAATTAAAACATTTCACTAAATAACCAAAAAATGTTTTGATATTTTGGAAAAAAGGCTCCTTTTCTGATACAAGCTGTTCTGTTAATTGAAATTGACCCAATTTCTGAATGGTTTTGGCCTCCCAGAAGCTTCATATTCTATTCTATTTATTTAAAAAAACAGAAAAACAAAAAAGAAAAGAAAAAAAAAGCGCACCTGTCCCAACAAACTTTGATAACCACGCAAAACAGTGACTTCCATCCTGGTGATTTGTTACTAACATTTTGGAGGGATCTAGAAGTATGTACACCTAGGAATGCAAACATGTAAGCCATTCTACCTATAAAAAGTAAGATTCATACACAGTTAATCTAGATTAATAGACCGTAGTTGTTAGGGATGGGTGACATATTCTATTGTTTTATAAACCACACACACCCCTTAGAATGTACTCCAGTATCTGCTGTACCGAGCAGAAAACCTGTATTTTGCCTGAAATGTGTGGTTTGGTTTTTTTGTTTGGTTTTTTTTGTGTTTTTTGTTTGTTTGGTTTGGTTTGTGGTTTTGTTTGTTTGTTTGTTTGGGTTTTTTTGGTGTGTTTTTTGGTGGTTTTTTTTTTTTTTGGTTGGTTGGTTGTTTTTGTTTTTTTTTTCCTGAAAGGCCTTCAAGATATTTTTAAAATTCCAGAGTATTTTAAGAATTCCACTTTGCTCTGGCACAGAACGCCCCCAGGTGAACTGGCCGCCTGTCATCGTTCCATCCATTGCAGCAGCACACTGCGGATATTATAGTTCCAGCCTTTCAAAGTTCCATCTGTTAAGATATAATCATACACACACTGACAAGTGTTTGTCAGAAATCACTTCATGCTAATTGATCTCTTTTTCCAACACACTTTGCTGGCTCATTTTTAAGACCTGAGAGTCATCATTACTACACATTAGTTGTCAAGATGATAACGACACAGCTGTCCTTCGGAAAAAAAGAACCTTAAGTACTCGAACTACGACAAAATTATAGGAGAATCGCTTTTAGACGGCCACGTGCAAAATTTTAACTGAAAGGAAAGGAAGCATTGATCAAAACAACATATCCCATCACCAACAGCTGCATTCTTTTGCATCATTAGTAAATTTAATTTTGTTTCGTTTACAGTGAATGAAGAGGTGCAAGGATCACGCAAAATTGCTAGTGCAAGTGATTTTCATTCTTTTCAAGCATGCCTTCTTCCTGATATCATTATGCCTAACGATTTGTTGCGTTCTTCATCTGCAGTCATCGCGATTTCATCCTTATCTTTAATCACTTCATCTTTGCTATTCTTTCAAAGATGTGGTCAGCAGCTCTAGAGGGACAGAGAGGTAAGGGGCCAGTGATGGCAATGACGCCCATACTTACTAATGCCAGTGACAATTTTGACAGTAACAGGGCGAAATACAGCGTTCACTCTGTCATGCCATGTTAAACGCCTGATAAAAAAATCTCAGAGTGTTAGTCATAAAACTGAAGCGTGTTCACAGTTTCCACTTTTGCCCAAAGTCTCTCTTTATTCCCATCAACACTCCAGTGCAATTTTAACATCTCTTGGGAAATCTGCCTGCCTATTGTTCGTCTCCAAAGAAAGAAAACATTCTGTTACGGGCTGTGTTCCTGTGGTATCTCTGCAGTCAGCTGAGGAACACCTTGTATAGTACTCAGTCTATTTTTCTGGGGCTCTTGACAACTTTGAAAGGCCTGAAAAAGGATGGAGCTTCCCAGTTCTGTTCAGAGCTTCCCCAGAGAGCTGAGGGTCTGAAGAAGGGGCCAACCCAATACTGAGGGAGAGCGTTGATCTGCTGGAGGGTGGGAAGGCCATACAGAGGGATCTGGACCGGCTGGGTCGATGGGCTGAGGCCAATTGTCTGAGGTTCAACAAGGCCAAGTGCCACGTCCTGCACTTGGGTCACAACAACCCCATGAACGCTCCAGGCTGGGGAAGGGCGGCTGGAAAAGGACCTGGGGGTGTTGGTGACAGCGGCTGAACACGAGCCAGCGTGTGCCCAGGTGGCCAAGAGGCCACCAGCATCCTGGCTGCTACCAGCACTGGTGTGGCCAGCAGGCCCAGGGCAGTGACCGTCCTGTGCTGGGCTCTGGGGAGGAAAAACCTCGAGTCCTGGGGGCAGTTTGGGGCCCCTCACACCAAGAAAGGCCTTGAGGTGCTGGAGCGAGTTGAGAGAAGGGAACGGAGCTGGTGAGGGGCTGGAGCACAAGTGTGATGGGAGCGGCTGAGGGAGCTGGGGGTTCAGCTGGAGAACAGGAGCTGAGGGGAGACCTTCTGATCTCTGACCTGCCTGAAAGGAGCTTGGAGCCAGGGGGGGTCGGGCTCTGCTCCCCAGGAACAAGCGCCAGGACCAGAGGAAACGGCCTCAAGTTGCGCCAGGGGAGGTTGAGGTTGGATCTGGGGAACAATTTCTTCCCCAAAGGGCTGTGGGGCATTGGAACAGGCTGCCCAGGGCAGTGGTGGAGTCACCATCCCTGGAGGGGTTGGACAGACGGAGATGAGGTTCTCAGGACATGGGGCAATGCCAGGGCTGGGTTAACAGTTGGACTCAATGATCTTCAGGGTCTATTCCAACCAAAATGATTCTGTGATTCTATGAATAGGACTTTTGCTGTAGATGAGTCTTAGTCAAGTAATCTGCATAGGCTTGAATTTTCCATCACTATGTAGATTCCTTGTGTAAGTCAACATCTAGATAGAACATTCCCTGAGATGAAAGTATGGCTGAGAGGACATACGTCCCAATGTACGTAAAATAATAGTTAAAAGACCAAAACAAATCAAAACACCCCATTTAAATTACATCAGTCCTCAAGTGGACATAGTTCTAAAGTACCTTGCCTGCTCTTTAGTGGAAACTGAAAACATTTGGAGGGGTGAGTGAAAACAGAACTGCAGTATCCTCTTTAATGAGCAAAAAGGCAAAAATCTGTTTTACCACCTTCTTGATAAGAGGAGCAAAGGTTCAGTTTGCAAGGTACGCTCAGCAGGCAAAGTAGTAAAATCTTGGAAGCTGTTAAGGTGAATTGCAAGAAAAGCAGGCCCTATAAACAGGAAAATCCAAATAAGCAATGCTGTTACTTGGATTTTAAAACATAAGGTCACTGTTAGACCAACTCTAAGGCCAACCAGTACCTTCATGAAGAAGCCAACATTGAGAAGATTCTGAAAACTACTCAGATCCCACCAAAGAAAACACTTAAGAAAGCGCTCTCTTTTAATAAGAGAGAAGCAGTGATGCAAGCACGTGCTCCGCAGCTCTAATTTTTCTGACTTCTGGAAGTCAGATATATTGATCTCAGTGATATGGCTCCATCTTTGATAAATGTAGACATTTGGATGAGAACTCATATGTGAAGCTCGAAAACAGTTCATAAAAAATGGCTGGATTTGACTTTTTCAGGGAATGAAACTATACAGGTTTTCAAAATTTAATTGCTTTTCTGATTAGATTCAGTTTATTGAGGTTTACAATATTTTAAGTTTACATAACTGTAAAAGGAAGTCTGAAGACTGATGAAATACCTGTCAGAGAACATCAGTTATAGCTAATAACCCAACTAATTAACAGCAATCTGCAGTTATGTGGCAGCATTCATCCCCACACATAAAAGTGGTTTGCAAATGAATTAATGAAATATATGCAGTAAAAAAACCTATCTAAATTTTATAGTTGGCAAATGGAGGCCTAGAGAGACTAAAGTGATTGTCATGGCGACAAAGAAAATTTGTGTAAAGATGAGAAAAAGTACACAGATTTTTTTTTTACAGTCTTATGTCGCAATATTTTTTAAGATTTTTTTTTCCTTTTGTGAGTATTTGTGTTTTCTTTCCCATCACCATCACATCTCTGCTGGCTTATCTCAACTGCTTATTCCACACATTCAATAGACATTTTCCGATTTGCATGCCTTAAATTAACTAACAATTCTTTTTGCTACATGTAATAATAAAAAAAAAATTGATCTTTTGATTCTATTTCTATTTTAAGGTTGTCTTACAATGAGCCATGGCATATAAGATATTATTTTAAGATATCTTAAAGCAGAAATAGCTTGTACTCTTAACTGTATGTCCACAAAAGAGAACTAATATCAAATGGTATATCTACCAGCAGCAAATAAGAACTAAGTTTTTGTTTGGTTGGTTGTTTGGGTTTTTTTTAAATAGGAACACTGGGTAAAACACTCTGCTATTTTTCTTCAGGTTTTTAACTTTGGCATCACATTTTCAATTGTCATGAGCAGACATTGCGCCAGTGAAATCAACGGCACATAATGAAGTTCTGGTCCAGAGTAATGAAGTAGGTTTGTTACCCTGTAGGTATTTCTGCAGGTGAGCGGTTTTTCTTCATCAGCCCCCACGCCTGCGTGTCACCTGCGATTCGTCTGCTTGTGACATTGTCAGGACACCCAGACACGCCAAATCCCACACGTGGGATCTGCTTTACTATTGTGTTCCTTCAGTTAAAACTAGCGAAACACCAAAATAAAATTAATTTCCATAGGTTTATGTAGCTGCACTTGCATTAATTTCTGTGAAGCAATTAATGGCTTTCTGTGATTTACAAACTATTTGCCGTGTCATGTTTTTAAGTGAAAATCTATGCCAGATTTCCAAAGTCAGAGCTCTGCATGCTAGCATTCTTCACTGGTTTAATATTGCAAGGGAAAGGCAGCTGAGCAAATATATTTGGGGCTCAAGGTAAGGCCAGGGGTTTTAGAAGCGTGCAGGTAACTGAACTGCACACATCTCCTTGACAGGACCAATAGCAATGAGATTTCATTCCAAAGTGTGAGAGTGTAGTCATTACAAATTAAATAAATGTATCCTGTCAGCAATTACTAACTTAAGGATATGCAAGCAGTGGACCAGTGCCAGGTCAGTCTGCTCCTTAAACGATAAAAGATAAGTGATTTAAGGAACTCCTTATCAGAAGCCACTGTCCTTGCAGTTTGAACATCCTGGAACATGCATAATTAGTAAAGTTTGTTTAACATACATCTTCAGACTATCAGATAGTATCCCTGGCATTAACTTTGCTCATTATAAGCTCATTTATAATACTAAAAAAATCACACCCAGAGGTCAAAAGACCCCTGCCCAGGTGAAGACCCATGAGCATATGTAGTACAAGAAAATGATTATGTCACCATATATAAATTACTAACCCGTCTTGGAAAAGGGGTGGAAACTTGGGGAGGTACTAACCAAAACTGAAACTAGAAATGATGTAAGCACCGTGAAGGTGTGCTAGTTTTGCGGTTTTACCACCTAGCACCCAACATTGCACAATCTCCTAACAAAACGATATCTTGACTCTGCGTGTATGATTGGCGATTGCACACTGGGTAAAGAACCCTGATTTCAGGACAAGAAGAGCTGTGTACAGGGTGTGTGGGCAAACACTTTCTCTTCCTTCTTTCAAACTCAGGAGCCTTAATGTTCCATGTAAAGTCTTCCCAGTCCTCTGCGCTTACACAGACCTGGTCACTCCTACTCAAGAAAAATTAAGCTTGGAGAAAAGTGCAAAGAAGGGCAACTAGTGAGAAGAGAGGAATGGAGCGTCTGCTGTGCAAAAGGAGAGAGAAATTGTGACTTACCAAAAGAGGCTCAGGAAAGCGCTATTTCATGCTCACTAATAAATTGGGTGGATAAACATTGTACAGAGAAAAAGAACTGTTTAAACGCAATAAAATAACTGATGGTCTGCATCGTACATGCACATTCAAGCTACAAAGTCTCCAGCAATAAGAGGAGTGATTTTCTATTTCCAATAAGAAGGAAAGAAACCAACTGCACTGGAGTTTTTCAAACACACAACGGAGTGCTCACATGGTGGAGAATCAGTCCATGACTTAGTTGTGTGCAGCAGCAAGCCCTGTCAGGACTGTGCTGCTTTGACATCGTGGGGGAGAAATTTAAGGGTTCTGCTCACTGCAGAACGATATTTAGATTTCTTAAAGAGAAGTGCAACTAAAAGAGTTCAGTGGCGGGTTCACTCTATTGTTTACTGCATGGGGAAATATGCCAAGCCGAATGCTGCTGACCTTCTCTCCAGGAGCCCGTACCCGATCACTAAGCAAACTTGCAGGCGCCTTCCCTCCCTGATAACCGTTCAGTCCAGGGGCCGTGTCCTGGAGCTCCGGAGACAAACCCTCAGGCGAGGCCTGTACCCGTTCACAAAGCAAAGGGTCAGGCCTTCCCTCCCTGATAACCATTCGCTCCGGAGTCTGTATTTAGAGCTCTGAAGGCAAACTTTCAGGGGAGGCCTGTACCCGTCCGCAAAGGCAAACTTTCAGGCGTTCCCTCCCTGATAACTGTTCGCTTTGGAGTCTGTATTTTAGAACTCCAGAGGCAAACTTCCAGGTGAAGCCTGATAACCGTATGCAGAGCAGACTTTCAGGAAACAAAATTCTCAGGAAAAAAAAAATATAATGGAGTATAATAGCAGGAGGGCCGGCTCAAGCTGGGTACCTGTGCAGAGGTCCAACCCAAGCACAGAAAACTACAAACTTTATATCTTTACAGACCATTCACACCACGATTCGGTCCAATAGCAATGTTTCACCTCTAGGTCCTCTTGCTTCTCATTGGATCTTTTTCCTCTGACTCCACGTGGGCCCTTGTTTTGTTCAGCTGTAGACATTGGTTTTGGTCCATAGCCTTGCAGATGCTGTTTTGTGTGAATAAGTCCTTTTTTCTCAGCGAAGTTCAAAATAGGCCTTATCTTATAAGTGTTCAATGTAGTTTGTAGATGCTTTTGGTAAATATGAGCAGAACTTTACAGTTTTAAAATTTTAGTAGATCCAGTTTATCAAGTAACGTGAATTAAAGAGCATATTAAAAATCATACGACTTTATATCTCTAAATAATTAATTACGTCGGGTGTGCATCTACCTCAGCCAAATGATTAACATCGAACTTGAATTGGGCTCATCCACTGACCTGTGAAGAGTAAAACCATTGCCATACAGCCAGCTTATTTAGCAGAGAGAGCTCCAAATGGGCTTATCCAGGCTGCTGTATTTATAGAACGAAGTGGTTGACTCGTAGTTAAATTACACACAGTAGGAAAGGTTTGCACAAGACTCCCTGTGCCCACAGCTCATCCCTGTTCAGTTCCCGTTCTGCTTCCTTGTGGGTTTCCCAACAGGAGTTGTTGGCCCAGCTGCGGCTCAGGCCTTTCCCTCCTCTGGAGCCTGGACCAAACTGCTGCTGGTTTGGCTGGGGGAGTCGAGTGCATCCTCCACAGATGTAAAACAGCTCTGTTGCAAGGATTGAGGATAATTAAGTGAACATTGTGGAAGCGTCTTATATAGTAGAACACGTTCTGCCTCCAGCTCTGGTGAAAACTGAACAGATGGTGAATGGACTGTCTTGTTCACGGGGTTGTACGAGTGTTCCACCTGGGTGTGAAAGAACTGACCTTCCCATTGTAAGCCCTGACGAGTCCCTGAATTCATTGTTTGTATTTAAAGAAAAAAATAACCTAAACATTCATATGGGAATCTACATACCCATAACATTACAGTTATGTAGTTACTGTGGTTATATAGTTACTCTATGCATTAAGTTATGCATAAAGGCAAGACTGTGGGCCCAGGACTTTATATACAAATACGTAATAGTTGAGATTTAACTGCAGATGGCTAAAATATATAACGGAATGACGTTTTTGCTTGTTCTTCACTTGCTACCCCCCTCTTTTTTTCCTTTTGTATCTACCTCATGCTTTTTATTGAGTCCTTTATTTAGCTCCTGTGTTCAGGATAAAAGCTTGTTCACATGCTCCTGTAGTCACAAAACCAGTTCCTGAATTTTTCTGAGATTCATTTTAGCTTCTCATGTATCTTCCAGGCTGTCTCTGGCATTCTGCTTTCCCTCCCTTTTATTTGGCCTTTCTCATTTTTTTCTCATGTTTGCTATTTCTGTCCTTTCATGCTGATTGTCTCTTTACATTCTGGGTGTGGAAAAAAGTACAAGGAACGTCCCACCAGGGTAACTTAGACCTAAGTGTGGGAAGATGACCTTCTTCATCTTGGTGGAATATCCTCTTTCCAGTACCTTCCTTTCCAAATATTCTCTTCCTATTGTGAAAGTTCTTATTGCTGTTCTTCCATTATCTTTCCTCTCTGTTAGACTATTTCTTAGTCTCTCTCTTTTTTTTTTTCTCTTTTTAAGCATTACTCCTCATGACTCAGCCTACACCCTGAATACAATTTTGCTAGTATGTGTTGCTGGGTTTGGATTCAAAACCCTTATTCATTCAATGAAGTTTCCTTCATACCAGAGACATTATTTTGTATGAATACAACAAATGTGTGTTGCCTACCGTGGAATCTCAATGCTGTGGATTTATAGCAATGAATTTATATGAATAACTCTGTCACGTTACTCTTTAGATACAGGGCATCCCGTTTCAAATATGATACCATGTTCAATGATATTGCAGGTTTACTAGAGACAGACTCTGAATTATTAATTACTTACCAATTTATGGACACTTCATTACAAACCCACTCTGAAGGCTGACCTTACAAAAAATAAGCTTTTGGGGGAGATATAGATGTTCTAGTGTAATTTTCTAACTAATTATGATAGATGAAAACTGCATGAGTACGGTTAAACGCGCACGCCCAGAAAATGGTTAAATTCTGATAGCCTACTGCAGGAAAGTCTGGGGGACCGTGATACTCTTTTCTTCTGCGGTTATGCCGGGCAAGGGTTGATTTCAGCGGCCCTACAGCAGCTCAGACCTGTGTTCAGTGGGGATGAACAGGGCTCTGAACGTGTGAGCTGCCATAGGCGTCGTGCGGCTGCTGCAAAAGCCATTGATACAGGGAAAGGAAACATGACGAAACTAACCTGGCAGCTGTTTAATCATGTTAATAATCCAAGGCAGCCCCCTCGTGGCCATTTATATCTTGAAGCTATCGCTTCAAAACCATTTAAAAATAGCCATTGTTTGGAGGAGAAATGAATGCTTCGCAATTTAAAATTTCTACTGTGTAGTTGCGCTCGTTAGAGGTGTTGATAGCACCAAGGACCTGTGGTGCTAATGCAGGTCAAAACTGGTTTTTGCCCAGTACCAGTCTGACGTGGCTGAATTGCTAAAGCCTGGCCTACAGTGGCAATTGTGGTTTTGATTGCAGGCTGGGGTTAAACCATGATGCGGGGTGAGCAGAGCCTGTCCGGGCCAGGCTGTCCCTGTCACATTGCACAGATCTGCCTGCGCTTCCTGCAGCACCTGGGATTTTCTTTCTTTAGTTCCTGCCCGTCCCCAGATCCTGTAACGACCTGCAGTCACCTCGCATTTGCTAGGTATCTACTCAAATATTAATGTTTTCCAACTATTTAGCTCAACCACTGACCACATTTTGACTTCAATTCTGACAGGCACTTGTGGCAACAGAGCTTGAAACACAAACAACGGCTTGAAGAGCTGGGTTGTGAAGCAGATTGTGAAGAGATGTCAAGACAGAACCGAGACATGGATGCTAAGACAGGTGAGACAAAATGTTGAAAGCACCAAGAAATTCAGAGGGAAAAAACCTGTGCTTTAAATTTTGATCGGGTGCCTTGTGTAGCAACCGGTCAGAGCTAAAAGCAAAGCATGTCCTCCCAAGGTGATGTGCATAAGTCCCACAGTGAATTACAGAATCACAGGATGCCAGGGGTTGGAAGGGACCTCGAAAGCTCATCCAGCCCAATCCCCCCGCCGGAGCAGGAACACCCAGATGAGGTTACACAGGAAGGTGTCCAGGCGGGTTGGAATGTCTGCAGAGAAGGAGACTCCACAACCTCCCTGGGCAGCCTGGGCCAGGCTCTGCCACCCTCACCGGGAAGAAGTTTCTTCTCATCTTTCAGTGGAACCTCCTGTGTTCCAGTTTGCACCCATTGCCCCTTGTCCTATCACTGTTTGTCACCCAGAAGAGCCTGGCTCCATCCTCCTGACACTCCCCCTTTCCATATTGATCCCCATGAACGAGTCACCCCTCAGTCTCCTCTTCTCCAGCTCAGAGCCCCAGCTCCTCAGCCTTTCCTCACACGGGAGATGCTCCACTCCCTTCAGCATCTTCGTGGCTGCGCTGGACTCTCTCCAGCAGTTCCCTGTCCTTCTGGAGCTGAGGGGCCCAGAACTGGACACAATATTCCAGATGCGGTCTCAAACGGTTTGCTTTTTTCCAGGAGCGGGGGCTTTTGTGTGGAACTTTACTTTCTTTGTTTCCCTGCGGCCTGGCCTGGCCGGTCCTTCTCTCTGCAAACAGCTCCCCGCAGGGACAGCGGCGCCCCTGCCAGCAGCCTCTGCTCGGAACAGCCTGCCCGTCCTCGCTGGCACTTGTGTGTTTTCTCTGACACGAACAGACCCAACGCCTCGGTAAGTTTTCAAGCGTTCCCTTGCGTTTCGGACGCCGCCCCGCTGCAGACGCAGACGCAGACGCAGACGCAGACGCAGACGCAGACGCAGACGCAGACGCAGACGCAGACGCAGACGCAGACGCAGACGCCGCCCCCGTCCCGCCGCGCAACGGCCCCGGCCCCGCCCGCCCCCCGCGGCCGTGCCGCAGCCAATCAGAGCGGCCGCTGGCGGTGACGTTGCGGAGGGTTCGGTGCCGGGAAGTTTGAAATCGGAGCGGGCGGAGCCGCGCGGGGCCATGGCCGAGCTGGGCAGCGCGGGGGCGGCGGCGGCGCCGCAGGGGGACGATCGGGCCCGGCTGCCGGCCCTCAGCAGCGCCGGCCCGCCGGAGCGCGCCCAGGAGGCGAAGCCAGGTAAGGGGCTCCCTGTCCCGGGCGGCCGCCCCGCGGGGAGGGAGGGTCAGGGCTACCTGCGGCCTGGCGCGCCCCGGCCCCGCCGCCCGCTTCCCCGCCCGCCTGCCCGGGAGGCGCTGAGGGGCCGGCGGGGCTGTGCCCGCGGGGCTGCGGCCGTCCCGCCTCGGACAGAAGAGCCGAGCCGCTGCTCGGCCGCCCTGACGGGGACACGCGTCTCGTACCGGCCCGGCCCGCGCGGGGGCCCGGGCCCGGAGCTCTCGGCTCGTCAGGAGCCTGCGGGGGAACGTCGGGATGTCTCTGGAAGTAAACAGTGGACTAAATATTTATTTTTCCTTTTGATCACGATCTGACGGCGTGCGCCTCAGGTGCCCCCGCAGGGATCACAACCGGCGCTCAGGACCGGGTGTTTGACACTGACAGGAACGGGCTTTCCCGAGTGACCCCGGGATGCGGTGCCCGAGCACCCAGTGACCAGCACCAGGTTACGCTGGAGCCGTGGTGTGATCTGTGATCAAACAGCCAGCTCGATTAATGGCTTGTTCTGGAGCGTATGTGGTGCTCTGGAATTCATAGTACGGCTTGTACACTGTGTTGCCCTGGTGAGGCCGCATCTGGAATATTGTGTCCAGTTCTGGGCCCCTCAGTCCCAGAAGGACAGGGAACTGCTGGAGAGAGTCCAGCGCAGCCACGAAGATGCTGAAGGGAGTGGAGCATCTCCCGTGTGAGGAAAGGCTGAGGGAGCTGGGGCTCTGGAGCTGGAGAAGAGGAGACTGAGGGGTGACTCGTTCATGGGGATCAATATGGAAAGGGGGAGTGTCAGGAGGATGGAGCCAGGCTCTTCTGGGTGACAACCAGCGATAGGACAAGGGGCAATGGGTGCAAACTGGAACACAGGAGGTTCCACTGAAAGATGAGAAGAAACTTCTTCATGGTGAGGGTGGCAGAGCCTGACCCAGGCTGCCCAGGGAGGTTGTGGAGTCTCCTTCTCTGCAGACATTCCAACCCGCCTGGACACCTTCTGTGTAACCTCATCTGGGTGTTCCTGCTCCGGCGGGGGGATTGCACTGGATGAGCTTTCGAGGTCCCTTCCAATCCCTGACATTCTGTGACTCTGTCAGATTTGCTGGATTTGATTATGGGTCTGTAGGAAAAAAACCCCACTATTTACAGTGTGCATGTAACAGAGCTACAGTTTTACAGGAATATTTTCAAATATTTCATCAGTCATACTTGATTAAAATCACCTTTTCATTTCCTTTCTGTACTTGTTATTACAGTGGTTCCGCTATGAAGAAAATTTGTATTGTCTAAGCACTTGTAATTGGTTCATACACTGGTGCTGATCTTTGTTTTGTTGTGAAGTTTGGCCCCAGACGTGTAAGAAATTGAACAAATTTGAGGTCAAAACTGTTAGCTTTCTTGTGTTAGGAATAGAATGTGGTTTTCGTTTTTTTAGTAAAGGTCTGACTTGAGTCTAACAAAAAATATGGAGGCCTAAGGACTGTTGAAGAATCAAGTTATGGACAATGAGAGTGTCTTCAGGTGTTAATGATGTTTTTTTAGGGGAAAAAAAAAAGAAAGAAAGAAATAAAAAGACCTGAATCATCACACTTGGTTTACTGCAGTTGTCTCTAATGTTTTCTGAACTTACGGATGATCAGGCCTGAGATACTGCAAGACCAGCAGCGTCTGAGCTCCCTGAGTTTGTAATGAGAACACAAGTGGAGGCACCTTTTCAAGGACTTCTAAAGGGCCCTTCAAAGTAAAGATTCAACCAATGTCTGTTTATGCAGGCTAAAAATTAAAAGGCTGTGTCCCTTCTGTCTAAATATGTTGCTTGGAATTTCCATGGAGACTTCAGGTGTGGGGACTTTGTTATTTGTTTATTAAAATACAAGAAGGATGTTTGTACAGAAGAACAAGACAAGACATAAGAGACAGAAAGGGCAACTGTCAAGATGCATCTTTGGTTGAGACTAGTACCTGCAGTTTGATCACACATCTTAGTTATATTTTGCTCTTCGCTCGGAGTAATGTTGTGTGTTATTTTGGATCAGTTGTGTGTGTTATCAGTTGATTTTACATACGTGGTTGAAAATCCCTTGGATTATTGCTTGATATCAGGTCTGGGTGATGCAGGCACCATAGTAACAAGCCATAATATGTATAGGAATGGGTAAAATATTACCTAAAGCATTTTAGATCTTACCTATAGAACAAAGTAAATTGCCATGTGAGTGCAGTTAAGGGCGAGTCGCAACAAAGAGGGAGATCCTCTTTGGGGACAGGGTTAATATTCTGAAGAGGAGCAAGTAACCAGGTTAGCTCTTCACCAAGGATAGTCGAAGTTGTCTTGTAGAAAGCAGGTTCATGATGGATCTTGGGCAGAATGGGAGTTCTTTGGGAACAGAGGAGTGAGTGGTGATTGCATTAAACTGACAGTCTGTGGGGTTTGCGTTGTTCCCGCTCCTCTCCCCAGGGCTGCTGCAGGAAGATGACGATTCCCGTAGTGATTACGGCAGTCGGGACAAACCAGGGACCACTTTGGGACGGGCTGTGCCAGATGGGAATGTGCTTTTCCCAGATATTTTCCACACTGATCACCTTTTGTTCTACGAGCGATTTAAAGCTTACCAGGATTACATCTTGGGTAAGTAATTTCTTAGCAGAAAAAGAACATGTAGTCAGGTTTCTTGTAGTGACTTTTTGAATTATCTGATTTAAATGGAGTCAATTCTGTGTTAAACTGTGAGATACTTCAGCTGCTCTAGCTGGTGGACCAGGAGGCAATGGTTTTAATATAAGTAAATAGAATCTGAATGTTTGAAAGGAAAAGGTGCTAATACCACATTCTGTGCCTTGTTTTAACTGATCTTGCTACAAGATTTTTTTCTGTGTAGTAAGGCTGTTTAATAAGGCACGGGTTAGCTGTTTAACAATGCTGGCACTGAAGCCTTCAGTATCTGGAAGGTTGAATACTGTATCTCTTGTTTTGGAGAAGCACAAACCAGATGACTCTTCAGCTCTCTGAGTACTGAGAGCCAGCAAAAATGCTGGCGGTTATGAGCAAAAGAGAATTAAGTCCAATGTTAGATGTGATAGAGGAACATTTCAACGGTGTTGACTTTCATTTTCTGACCATCTGGAGGACTTGACTTTCTTTTCTTGCATAAATGTACTGTCTTCAATTTCTTTTTAGCTGACTGCAGAGCTTCTGAGGTGAAAGAATTCACAACTGAGTACCTGGAGAAGGTCCTTGAACCATCGGGATGGCAGGCAGTCTGGCGCACTAATGTGTTTGAGGTCCTTGTCGAGGTAAACGGAATGTACTTGTTCAGGCATTTGTCTCAAATTTACATCACTTATGTCTGTAACAGACAGGTTGTTTATCTTTGAAGTTACAAGCTGGTAGAAGGTGGTAAAGTTTTCACATCTGATTGCCAGTGATGGCGGGAGCAATAGAAGTTTTCTTTCCAAGGGAGCCTTGTTCTGAACCAGTATGTCTTGTGTGCTGGTGTGTGTCCTTCACCTCGAACCGTTGGGCTGAAGCCTGTGATGCGACACTTGCATGAGAGGCACAATGGCTCCAAACCAGCTCGTTAGTGCTAACTCACATATTACAACTTTGGAAAGGCACGCACTAGGTAGACTTTCTAATTTTGGCTTTATTTAATTTGTCAACCTTGAGACTTGCCTACCTACCATTTAAAAATTCTGCAGGTGAATTTCATTTTCTCTGAGACACCCATAAAATGGTGTTGATAACAGAACTAGGTCTCTCGCTTTCAAGATATGTTGGTACTGTCAGCCTGTCATCTGTGCTCTTTTGGATTTTGAATCATTAGCAGGGTGTGAAATGTATGATTGTTGTGTTTGCCAGGCTGGTTCATCAGTGCTGGAACAAACATTTATACAGCATTTACTTATGCTTTCTGTGTGCCAGGGCGCTGCACAAGTGCTTGCCTTCGCTTGAGTTTCTCTAGAATTGGGAAAATGATTTTTCAACCAAAAGTGGCTTGTGTAACTTTACTTATGTGAAGGGTATGTGGCAAAAACATCTCACGGGCTAATTTCAGAGGCGGTCTCTCTGGAGTCTGGGTATTTTGGTGAAACAACAGTACTGAAATAAAAGCAAAGTCTTCAAAAGGCTCCTTGCCTGAAACGGGAAGGAGGAACATCCAGTCGGTGCAAGCGAGCAGGTAATGACCCAGAGCTGGCTGTTGTAATGTGCTGTTAGCAGATATCAGGCTCAGATTGTTTGTCAGTGCTCTTATCAGGAAAATTCTGCCTTCTAATCCCCCTTGGTATTGGCAGGAGCTCTTCCCCATTGCCTGCTCCTGTCACAGAGCTGCGGAGGATCGCTGGTTTGGGATACGCCTTTTCTGGGTCTCCCAATGTCTGACTCGCACATCTCTCTGCAAACCTTGGATGTTCAAACTTGGAGTTCAATTATGTGTTTGAAGAGGGCAAAACTTTGTGCCCCTTCAGCTTTTCAGCCCAATTAGTAACAAAAGGTTTTTCAGTGGCCCAGACTACCTCTTTGGATTGTGTCTTGTGGACACTTAGAAAAATGAGCCCCAAAGGAGTCCTCGAGGACTGAAATGTATTGATTTATTTGAGTCTGAGGATACTGCTTTTGCCTCTTTCTTAAAAAACAAAACAAAACCAACCAAACAAAAACCCAAACCAAGCAAACACAAAAAAACCCAGAAATACCACGCAAAACAAACAAACAAACAAATAACAAAACAGAGAACTAACTTACTGGCTTTGCATGAGTGTTATGAGGGATTTGAATGAAGTTTTGATTGTGGAAAAGACTCTACCTGTGGTTCCGAACAGCTCAGCTCCGGGGTTGTCACTGGAGCTGCCGAGGTGGCCTTTGCTGCGCTGTGCAACGCGTTGGTTTGCGTGGCTCAGCTGGCATTAGCCGTGTCTGTGTGCTGTGTTAGCCTTGCTCAGCGGCATCACAGCTCCTGCCTGGAGGAATCTTAAGCCCTTTTTGTTCCGACAGGTTGTGGATGTGGAGTACTCAGCTCTGAAAGCTGTTGTGCAGCTCAGCGAGCCTTTCCTCTGCGAGTCCCGGGTCAGCACCTTCACCTTGGAGTGCGTGCAGGAGCTCTTGGAGCTGAAGGAGCGTCAGGTTCCACTACAGGAGCTGTGGGTTGTGTATGATGACTCGGGAGAGTTTGATCAGACAGCACTCGCTGTAGAGCACGTCAGGTAAGAAAATGCTCAAGGTTTAATTTTTGTCTTGAGCAATTTCACTCTGGTAATATCCAATAATGCTGGGTCGTGCCCCAAGTTCTTGTGGTTGTGCTGGCAGCTCCACAAGCCAAGCTTTCCAAAAAAAATCTGATGACTGGTACTATGAGGAGACTGGTCACAAAGAAAACCTGTGGTGCCCGCTGCAGCTGCAGGTACTCGCATAATCATGAAGTACATTTAAAGGCAGTTTATTGTCTGCTTTCTGTGTCAAAAGGGGAGAAAAAAGTCTGTGTCACTTTCCCTCTCTTCTCCACCCCAGATTTCCTTGGGCTGCATCACGCAGCTGGCTGTAGTGCAGTGTGCCTTTCTCTTCTGTAACATTTTGGTGGATTTTTTTTTTTCCTTCTTTCGTCTCACTTTTTTTTTTTTTTCTGCATTTTGCCTCTTCCCCTAAATTTGTCTGTCTTCTTCAGGTGTCTGTTCACATCTTACTACTTCTGTTTTCTTTTATCATCTCTCAGTGTCTCTTTTCCACCTCTGTTGCTTTCATGTACTACATGCAGTTTGAGAGCTGTCTACCAATAGGCAGTGGTTCTGGATGAAAAAGCCAAAATAGAAAGAATGACCTTCACACCTAAAGAATGAGCCGTATTCACAAAGTGGGGGGTGTGGGAAGAAAAGAGAAGGCGACTCCTTCTGTTGAGCATTGCTCAGTAGTAGAGAGCTAAGCTTAAATGACGGAGGCGGAAAGGAAAGCTTAGCCAAAGGATGTCTGGTCAAAACCAAGCAACTGAAAAATCTCAGGGTCCTGAGAGGGTAAGTCATGTTTTCAGTCCAGCTTTTAGCTGTTCAGTCTCTTTTGGTGGAAGGCAGTAGGCCTCGGGCTATTATGATTTGTTGAACTTAGAAAAACAAAATAAAAGTCTTTATCAGTTAAACAGCAGACAAGAAAGTTTGCCTCTGTGTATATGAAATAGTTTACAGGATGGTAATGTGGAATTGGAGAAAGGGGATGCTTTGAGATGAATTCTTAAATGGATTACTTTCTTGTTTCCAGTGCTGTTGTTTCTACTGAGGTGAGTGTGGCCGTCTTTGTGTTTAAACACTTGCTTTGCTTCAAAAGGTTCTTCTACCGGTGCATCTGGAGGACCTGGGATGAGGAGGAGGAGGATGATTTTGATTACTTTGTGCGATGCGTTGAGCCTCGACTAAGATTGTAAGTGCAACACCTTTGGTATTATTAAGGTATAACCACAGGAAAGGGTTACATGAGAATAGTGACAAATAGATTTCAAAGAAAACCGTTCACTAGTAAATCAAAGCAAGCTTGTTCTAGCAGCATTCACTGTCCGCTGCTCAAAATTTTTTAGGGAAAGAGGGTGCAACTGAGGTTGCCACTTGATTTCTGAACCCTCAGTTTTTCCCTGTAATCCTTGGCCTTCCACCAGGTGGCACTGCAAATCCAGCTATATCTTCCTTCAACTCGCAGGTGTAGGAATTGTAATCCTAATTAAAGCTAGTGTGGGATGTTCTGATACCTCTGGGCACAGAAAAAGAACCAGAATGGAACTGAATGTAAACAGAAACGTGTGAAGTGGCCATGCTGAAGGAGGAATGTGTCTTTCTTTCCCTAGTGGGATTAGTCGGCATTAGGTTTTCTGAAGGTGGGTTTTTAGCACCATATGGAACTGAAGCAGCGCACACGGACACCATCTGGTTGTATTTTTGAGGACACTGGAAAACCAAAGCACACCATTAAACGCACCTGGAACAAATAACTGGAAAGCGATTTTTTTTACTGTAGGTTTTCCTCTGAGTTTTGACACAGTGTCTGTTCATTATGTCTTTCATGAGAGTTACTTTTCAATTCCTTTACTTATTATAACTTAGTATCACGCATATGTGGAAGTTTGTGTGTCATTCCATCCAAATCTGATACTGCTGTGATGCTGGGGAACTACAGCAGCGAATATTTATAACCCACCCTGAAAAGCTATTTAGGATATGGCATTACACGTGCTAGAATATAGCATACAGCATGTGCTTCACAAAGAAGATTAACATCGTTACCCAGACTGTAAAGGTGGCCGTGGGCCTCTCTTTCAAACAGAACCCAATGTGACGTTTGAGGACTCTGGTATGCCTGGATTTTTCTGAGATCATACAAGTGAGGAGGAAGTGTTACATATGGAAATGGTACATGTTTCTGAAGTGTTCATACTTGTATGCTCCAGCAAATGACTATTCTGCTATTGAATTTTTGGAGCCTTATGGAAACTTTATACGGAGTGGACCCAGAATGCAATGACATACTGTGGGTTAATGTTTTTATTATTTTTTTTAACACTGAGTGTGGCCTTACAGCCATTTTAGAGAGAATCCAAAATACTTAAGCAATGTCTTCAAGCAGAAGAGTGTTATCGTTTTTTATTCTTCCATACCATGCTTGATCCAAAGCCTGTCCTCCAAGCTGCACTGATGTTGGTGCTCTCCTCGGTTTTGATCTAAGCACGGATGTGTCAGCTCAGAAATAACATTTAATCTTCAGCGCATGGGAGCACATGATGCTGTTCGGGTCTCTGGTGTGCAGTGTTTTAATGAGCACAGACAGTATCTTTACACTGCACGTTAGGCTGTACTGGTCTTCAGAGGCAAGTAAAGTTGGATGAACTGTATAACTAAAGCTTGAAAAAACAAGTTAGTTTTATGCACTTTCATAGCAACCAGCTCTAAAATGTATAGTATGTGTTTCAGGGCCAGATTATGCGCAACCTTTAGTTTCCTTCAAATGTTTTATATTTCTATATTGCTATAAATCCTCCTGGCTGTTAATCACCCTGCATTGACTTACTCTGCTGTCTCTGATAACCCCATTGCCAAAGTTCTTTGTGTTTCTCTACACCGTGTTTATCAGAACTGCAGAAATACTGACTGCTCCGACCGCAGATTTTCTTGTTTTTGCAGCGCGCTCTAAGTGCAGCTTTTGAAAAACCTCTGACAGCTGAGGCAATGTCTTTGGCATTATTTCCTGTAGCCTTTTGAATAGAGCTATTTCTATTGTGTTCAATTGGTTCGCTCCAAAAACGGTGCGAGGTAGTGAAATCTTCTTTTGTTTGTATCATCAGTTGCTGTCCAGGTTTTTTGTAACGTTGATGGTTGGTTCTGCGTGGTTGATCCTGGAGTTCTTGGCACCATCCACCTGGCAGATGTTCTTATCTTTCTGACTTTGGCAATGCAACTTTGGGCTGGCGTTTTCTGGCTGGCAATTTGATTTGTAGAGGATTCTGTTGTGATGGTGCAAAATTTACAGTGTCTTTACATTTTTTGCTCTTCTTATTCATTCTGTGCTTTTGTCCGGGTGGCTGTTTAGATTGTTGCTAATATAAACTTCACATTACAGGATTTTTCTTCTATTTCAAAGATGATTTTCTCAGTTTTTCTAACAAATGCTTAAAAATAGTCTAATTTTCAACCTAATTACCTTCTAAATTCTTACTATTTTTTTATACCTGTGCTTATGCTTTTGTTTTAGAGTGCGTTTCTGGTAATTGTGTGTGATCTTTCAAGGTGGATGGGCAACCTTTCAGAAATCAATATATTTGTGTCTGCTCAGGTCTTTGCTACCTTCAAAAAAAAAAATTGAGCGGCATTGATATAGACTGCAGAGAACTTTGACTAAAGTACTCATGCAGAACTCCACAGGTCCTCTCTGATCTTTCAAAATTGTAAATGTGAAATATACTGACCCCGTGTTCCAAATCGCAGGCACTATGACATACTTGAACACCGGGTGCCTTCTGGGCTTGTAGCTGATTACCAGAACTTGTTGTCTCAATGCGAAGAGGTTTACAGGAAGTTTTTGAATGTGAGGAACAGCATCCCCAGCAGTGACGTGGACTCAGAAGTAGAAAATGTCTCCATGGTGGAAGGACTAAAATTGTATGAGGAAACACAGCACTTAAAGCAAAAGCTAAAAATAATTGAGAATCCTCTGCTGAGGTAGGTGGTGGGTTTGTGGAAGGAGGAGGGGGCCACATGAGAAACTGTACCTGGATGCTCTTTGCTGAAGAAAGAACTGATGGCTTTGCTCTTGTTGTAGGTATGTGTTTGGTTACCAAAAATACAGTGGTCTCCAAGCTAAAGGACTGAGACCAACAGGTACCAAGATCACTCATATTGTATCCTCAACTATGATGGTCAGTCTGCTGCAATCGTTGATAAGGGACAAACTTTGCCCTGAATCTTGTGGTGAAGAACTAGAAATACAGGTACAGAAATTCTGTTAATACTTCTTTTTTCTTTGAGGAACAATGTGGAAGACTAATTTATCATGTGCAAGGTCCTACATTTGCACAGTGTTATTTTTGTCAGTCAAAAAAAGCACTGTAATTTAAACAATAAGTGGTAAGAATAGACGATACAAATTTTTAATTCGTGTCTGACTACTCTATACAAGCAGTTTCCTTCCTGTGTGTAGGAAATCGAGATAAGCCTGTGATAATTCTATAATGAAACATGGCAAGGTGTAATACTTAGTTTTGAAATACCTGTGTCTTTTGATGGTACAGATAATGACCTAGATTTTGAAGGCATGTCATTCTGTTGTTTTAGCTCTGTGTTAGGAGATCTATTTATTTTAGAGCAGTTATGGTTAGTTTTAGTGAATTCAGACAGGGCTTACCACTTCAGTAGGTAAGAACAGTCTGGATTCTTTGGGCTCGAATTAAATTGCGGTATCCTAATCAAGTTCATGAATTACAGATGGACACAATAGAGCCACAGGGAAGGTTGTGGATTAATTTGAGGGCTATAAATCAGGTTTTCTGAGTGGCAATTGAAAAATGCTCTTCACTATGCTTACCCTGGAATTTGCTGAGAAGCAATAAATGTGGAATTTTTCTGTAGTGTTTGTTATCCTTCGATACAGAATCCTGCAGCAATATTTGTGAAGGATATCAGCCTGCCCTCTTTGGGCAAGAAAACGGACCATGTGGACCTCATATTTGCCACTGGTACCTGAACTGTGTTTTGGAGTGACTTGCACTAGTAGCAAAGGGTTACGTCAGTTTTGAGACCAGCTCAAATCGAGTGGCTCACTTGTTTGTGGCTTTTATTTTCTTTGTCTTCTGTCATCTATTTCTTCAGTAATTCACAGCAAATCTCTCCAGACACCATTCAAATGTTGGCCTGGAACCAAGGCCATATTGAGATTTGCTTTCTTGGTGCATGTGCTCTTCAATCTGTCTCTCTGCCCCAGTTTTCTCTTGGGGGAATGGACATGACCCAAACGTCAAAGGAATGTTTTAAAGCTGGTTTTGTCCAAGAGTGCTATGAATCTTCAATTCAAAGTAGAAATTGCGCCATTAAAAAGGATTTATTGTAAGCAAAAGCAGCAACATTTAACCGAAAAGCAAGCTTTAAGGGCATAAATGCATCCATTTTTCTAGCGTTTGCCAGGAGCTGACTATATTGTTTATCTTTTACAGTTCCACAATGATCCGCTGGCAGCTGTAAATGCCTGTTATGAAGGAGACACGGTCATCGTCTGTCCTGGGCATTATGTTGTGGATGGTGTGTTCTGCATTGCTGACTCAGTTGAACTAGAAGGTAGGAGGTTTGCTAGCGTAAAGGTCCTGAAAACAATGTTAACTGAACATCTTAAACTAGTTCTGCATAAGGATTTACTTTTTGTGAAGTTCAGCTGGAGCGTTGGCTTTACGAGCAGAAACAGGAACATTTGAAGAAAAAAGCAATGTCTAATGCAGGATGGAGGAAGCTGTTTCATTAGCCGTAGTTACTTCTGAAAATAAACTGCAAATTTTGCTGATTAATAGCGAATTCATCCTTTCCTCATATTTGTCTGGATAAATCCTGGATAAATCCTGAGGATTCAACAGAAACATGAGGGACTTGATTATTTTTTTAATCTAGGAAGCACAAAAGTCATTCTGAGAGGCTTCAGTTTCTAGACCCGGTAGCTTAAGAGCACTTGAGAGTTGTCCTGTTCTTCTCTGCATGTCTTACAGAATCACAGAATATTAGGGACTGGAAGGGACCTCAAAAGCTCATCCAGCGCAATCCCCCCGCCGGAGCAGGAACACCCAGATGAGGTTACACGGGAAGGTGTCCAGGCGGGTTGGAATGTCTGCAGAGAAGGAGACTCCACAACCTCCCTGGGCAGCCTGGGCCAGGCTCGGGCACCCTCACCGGGAAGAAGTTTCTTCTCATCTTTCAGTGGAACCTCCTGTGTTCCAGTTTGCACCCATTGCCCCTTGTCCTATCACTGGTTGTCACCCAGAAGAGCCTGGCTCCATCCTCCTGACACTCCCCCTTTCCATATTGATCCCCATGAATGAGTCACCCCTCAGTCTCCTCTTCTCCAGCTCCAGAGCCCCAGCTCCCTCAGCTTTTCCTCACACGGGAGATGCTCCACTCCCTCCAGCATCTTCGTGGCTGCGCTGGACTCTCTCCAGCAGTTCCCTGTCCTTCTGGAACTGAGGGGCCCAGCACTGGACACAATATTCCAGATGCGGCCTTGCCAGGGCAGAGCAGAGGGGCAGGAGAACCTCTCTGACCTACTGACCACCCCCCTTCTAATCCTCCCCAGGTCCCATTGGCCTTCCTGGCCACAAGGGCCCACTGCTGGCTCATGGTCATCCTGCTGTCCCCAGGACCCCCAGGTCCCTTTCCCCTGCACTGCTCTCCAACAGCTTGTTTCCCAACTTATACTGGACCCTGGGCTTGTTCCTGCCCAGATGCAAGACTCTACACTTGCCCTTGTTATATTTCATTAAATTTTTCCCTGTCTTAATCTGCTTCAGAGGTGCCCTCTGAGCCTCCCTGCTGGTGCAGCACTGGTGAATACAGAGGGAAAGAGCCAAGTGCTATTAGAACTTAATTTATGGCACCTGTTAGGTGCCAGCAGTGTGGAGGAGCTGCCAGTGGAAATCTCTATGTGAAATGTGTTGGTAGCAGATGGAGTTGTTGATTTAACATCTGTATCTATTCTGTAGAAACAGACACACCATATGTGATTCCTTTTTTTTTTTTTTCAAATTATTTGTTTGAAGTACTTCTGCCTTATTTAGGATATGTTGTTCTCTCTTCTTCCCAGTTCCCAATTTCTCAGTGTAATTCCTCTGCTGCAGTGGAGTAGTCTGTGTATCACCAGAGCTTGTGCAACTGTTCAGATGCTTATTTAGCTGCAATTTTTGTCTTGTCAAAACTTCTTAATGAGAAGAAGGCTGGGAGTTTAATTTCTTGCTGTTCTGGATTTTGTTTTTCTTGTCCTTGTTTTATGAGAGTCACTTTCTTTCTCATCCTTCTCATGTATGTTTGATTTATATAGATATGCATGCTGATAGACAATGCACCTGCTGGAGAAAGGATAAATTCATAACAAAGTGCTTTATTTATCTGCAAGAATCCATTGTTCTAAAACTGCGTGGGGTGGTATTTATGACAATTGCTTTTCTAGCTTTGAGGAAACAGTAATATAAATAGCACACCTATTAAAGGATGAGCTACTCTATTTTAAAGAACAAGGCATATAAATATGTATCTTTAGTACAAAGCACTCTCTGAATAATGAATGTGTCAGGGTATTCATTCTTATATGGACTCCTGTTAGAGAAGTTTTTACAGCAACAGTAGCAGCCAAAAACTTTTGAAGTAGGAGCATCACAGAACACTTTGCTGGCACTAATCTGAGCTGTTTTGGTGGCTTTCTTGGCATGAAGGGATGACTCATCAAACATACGATGTCATTTTGTGTAGTAGAGCTTTTATTTTTTACCAGCCTCTGTGGAAGTCAGTACTAAGGTCGAAAGTACAAGGATTAGTAAATCAGGGGTAAATAAAAGCTTATAAGAACTATGTATGGTTAAAGCTGTAGCAGCTGCAGGAAATCATGGTAAAGATAACTTTGACACTTGACAAAAATGTGTAGCAAAGGCACCTGCGAACTTCCCTTCTGCTTGTAGAGCAGCTGTTGAAGCTGACAGGAGCCTATAGCATCAGCATGTCTGCAGCAGTCTGTGACTGGTGTCAAAGGCTGGCAATGGCCCGTAGCTCCGGGCGGTCCCTGTGAGCACCGCGTGTACTGAGCACCACCCGACAGCAGGTGAATCTTTCCTTCTGTATTTCTTGTCTTGTCACCAGCTTCCTTCTCACTGCCAGAGCTGCTGCCTCGGCGGCGAAGTGTCAAGCAAGCGAACGGCGTGGTTACCAAACCGGCAGGGGTCTGTAGGACGACTGTTCCTAAAACTCTTGTCTTGGATAATAACCTCTTTCCATAGTGGTGTGAAGTTAAACCAGATCTGCCATTTGCTGTCCTGTTGTGCTCTCTTTTCATGTATGGGAAGTAAAACTGCCCTGTGCCACCTCCTCCCCAGGGATGGCCATAAATCTATAGTGGGAAAAGGTTTCTAGACAGTACAGTGTGTTGAAGTATCCATAACTTAACTTTGCATTAGATATGCTGTCTCTAAAGCTTTCTCCCAACTCTTGTTCAAAAGCTTTTTCTTTTTTTAACCTTTCTATTTGTACATCACAGGATGAATTTATGTACTTAGTTAAAAGCTAGCATCCTGCTCAGGCACTTCTTATCTCTGTGTGTGCTTTCAGAAAATGATAGGACTCATGCTGCTTTAATAGATGTTGCCGTATTGCTTTCCTTATCACAATTACTGTCAGTGACAAGCAATAAAAGCTTTACATGTATATAAATTTCCCTCTAAGTGGTTCAGTGGTGACAACTGGGGATGGATTAGTAAATTGCTGTTGGCATGTGCTTGTGAAAGTTTCTTCTTAATCTGAAATAATCTGGAAGCCTGTGTAACACAGGAACACTAGATTTTGACCCAAGTTTCATTTAAATGGGGAAGTTGAGTGAAGCTGTTACTAATATCAAATGCTTTGCAACTTGTGTTGTGGTGGCAAGTGCTTTGCCCTGTGCCCTTTGGAAGGTCTGATGAACTCCTTCGAAATCAGACTGCAGGTGCCTGTGTGTCCTTGGTTCTGGTTTCACTTTTGAGAGTGAGAACTTTGCCCTTGGCAGATGTGAGCTCAGTTACCATTTTGTTCAACTGTCTAAAATAACTTTGCAGTTTATTGTGTGTCGTTTAAGTGAGGTAACTTTTTGAGTTTGCTTGTGAGTGCCTGTGCCTTGGTACAGGTGGTATGTGAGGTGCAGCCTGGCCACTGGGTGGAAAATCCTCTTCAGGATATGAGACCTTAAGTTTGAAACCTCTGTATTTAATTTACATGTCTGTTATGCATTGAGCACCTGACTGTTACCTGTTATCCATCAAACCTGCATCTTTCATCTCTGCTTTTAAGGCTATGGCTTGCCAGATGATATCGTGATAGAAAAACAAGGGAAAGGAGACAACTTTGTTGACTGTACAGGAGCCAATATAAGGATCTCGGGGTTAAAGTTAGTGCAACATGATGCTGTGGAGGGAATTTTAAGTAAGTATAAAAGCATCTTGACCTTTTTGTGAATCTTTTGTAATTTACTGTTAGAATTAAAGCTGGGAACCAGTCTTGGAGTTTACTAGTTTTAACAAAATATTGTAGAGAGCAATCCTACAGGTATAAATATCAAGGCTCCCCCCCTTTTTTTTTTTTTTAACTTGCTCATAATGCGGACATCAAAATAACTTCTAGTCTTCGTACTTACAAGCTATTGGGGCTCTTGTGTTTTATTCTTATACTTGAATAATATCATTTGACTTAATCAGTTTTCTGCTGCTAAGGCAACCTGACTCTGCTCCACAGCCTACATCAGGCTACCTGGGAAAGGAAATAATTCCCCTTTCCAGAAAAACCCCTCCTGTGGCAATATTGAGCTGTAGCTGAACCCAATCAGCTGTCCCTGAGGAGTGGCAGGGCTGTAGAAGTGGCGTAGAACTTTGTTTGCTGACTGCACGTTCAAACTGAGGCTCCAAGAATCCCAAGTTCTGTCCAATGAGTTTATTTGCCGTGGCCTTCTGCTTTTGCAGAAGGTCCTAATTAATACTTTGCCTCAACAGACATTTGTTTTTAAACGTGTTAAAAAGTTTATTGACACCTGTATGCATGTATTTAGTGTCCTGTTAATTCAAGTCTATGGCTCCCTTGCAGCACTGTTCCTGCTTATACTACAAAATAGCATGAGTTCAAACCATGCATGGGCACATCAATAAAATTAACCTGAAGTGGATAAAATAAAACAGTAATTTTATCACACTGCAAAAATGCTACAAGTCTGTAGGAGGGGTTTGCCTTTGCATAACTGATTCATTTAACAGTATTTCTTTTGTGTGTCTGTAGATGTCCATCATGGGAAAACCACTCTGGAGAATTGTGTGTTACAGTGTGAAACTACAGGTGTAACAGTACGAACATCAGCTGAGCTGTTAATGAAAAACTCAGATCTGTATGGTGCCAAGGTACAAACAAATTCTTAACTCTGGCTTATTTCCTAAATCAAAATAAAGGTTTTTGATTGGAAATAATGTAGTCAGTAATAGGGGGCCTTCTGTCGCTCTTAAGAGAACCTTCACAAATTCATTTTGGACAGCTATGTGTTGTTAAGAGATTGGTCCTGGGGTCTTGTACCCTCCAATAGTATCTAGTGAAGTGTCTTGTGCCGATTTGTGTGTGATGATACAAAAATGATGCAGTAACAGGGGACATCTGTGAAATAATCTTTGCTGCATTGCTGGACTATTTCATGTCCTGCAATACTTTTAAAGTGATTTTCTGGGTTTTTTTCTGCCCATAAATAGTTTTCTCATTAAACTCTGAATTTGTTCTGCAAATGAAATGCCCTTTTTGAACACCTTGTCCGTTGATTCCTACAGAAGGGTGATAAAATTGAACTCTGGTTAGGATGTCTCGAAGAACAATGGGGCTCTGAGTGTTGAGGTGGATGACTAAAGAACAAGAAAGTAATACCAGGCTGTGCAGTTACTCTTCACCAGAGCTTTTATGGACTGGTGGCAATTGTATTATCTATGGGGCCTCAACCTTGAATATTGCTGGTGAAGCTGGTTAACAAAGTTGTGAAGCTGGGGTGGTAACACAACTTTGCATTGCGTGAACTGGTAGATGAACACAAAGATCTGCAACGGAGTCAGCAGGTTATACTGGAAATGTGCCCGGACTATTTGTGAATTGCTATCAATTTTATCTTGCAGGGTGCTGGCGTGGAAATATATCCAGGTAGTACGTGCACCCTGTTAGACAACGGCATACACCACTGCAAGGAGGGAATACTTATAAAGGTCAGTTCGAGGCAGAATATACTTGTTTTTCAAAAGCTTATAGCTGCTAGAATTCAAATAATTTGCATTTAGGCTGGCAGCCTAACCTTGCAGCCCTATGGTAGAACCCTTCTATGTTACATATTATGATAAAGGTACTTATTTGCCTTTGGTTGGTCCAATATGTTTGTTTTATTTCTTATCTGCCAGAAAGAAAATGTCTTTTGCAATGTTACTTGCACAGGCAAACAACAAAGTTCTAGCCAACACACAGGACTGATTCTACCTAAAAGTGGAATATTTTGCATCCCTTTAGCTGGATATAACGTGTTGAATTTCCATTTCTTTGCTGTAGAACTTTTTAGATGAACATTATGACATCCCCAAGATAACCATGGTGAATAATATGATCCATAATAATGAAGGATACGGTGTGGTCCTGGTTAGATCAACAGTACCCTCTGATGTAAAGGATGCTCCAGCAGAGAGAACAAAAGGTATTTTTCTCTTCTTAGAAGAAACTCCTAAAACTAGCATACTCAGGGTTTTGGATTGCATAATTCATAACCAAGCCTTTTCATTTTTTTCATAATATCTAGATTGATTTAGCTGAAATAAATCTTCATAGCTCTGAGAACAATGGAATTTCCTAAAGGATGAACTTGCTGCAGAGAAATCCTGCGAATGTCTGTGCTCCGTGGTGTGTGTGCACTTGTGTTGTAAAGTCCTTACGTTGCTGATCTGTGCTCCCTACTAAGTGAAGCCTGTGTGGCCGATGTCCTCCTTGGGTCATACAGAAACAAGAGAGAGAAAAAGCAGAGAGAAAGCGAATGTGGTTTGTCTTACAGCTTGTCTGGTTCATGATCATTCTCTGCGCATTTTTTGTTCTGTGCATTAGAGCTGCCAGCGCAGAATTTTTTCTCTGCTGTAAATGAAATGTGACATCTGTATTTCTCATATTACGTCTTATGCAGGAAGAACTGTCACTAAGTGCAATGTGTAAACCCACTGTAATTTTCTCTCATATCTCTGTCACTTGGCAACTTGAAGTCATCTCAAGAAGAAACATTTTCCTTATGCACTATTTGGAATATGTGACTGTCACTAAATAGTCTTCCAAAAAGTGAGTGGGATGAGGTGCAAGTGCTAAGACTGAACAAAATTTAATTTTGGGAGTTTTAAATTAATTTGGATGCTTTGCATGATTGCTGATGACATTCTTAACTGTTTCCTGCCTTAGGGAGTCTGCAGCCCATGCAGCCACACGATGGGACAGCCCAGTGCTCTGGAACCGAGGAGCTGGACCTTTGGGAGCAAGCTGAGGTTTCTGAACAAACTGAAGGCAACTATGAAATTGCAAGTGAAATCGGGGCTACTTCTGCAAAGAAGAGCCAGATGCACAAGAAAAGACTGAGTGAACTGGGAATCACAGAAGCTGATGACGACTTAATGTCACAGGAAATGTTTGTTTCTATTGTGGGCAATCAGTTCAAATGGAATGGGAAAGGAAGTTTTGGTACCTTTCTTTTCTGACCATCCTGACTCCTAGTGGCATCGCAATAAGAGATTTGCACAAGCTATTATTATAATCATTGCAAGGAGTTGACCTGTTCCATTAGCCTTCCATAATGTTACTAAAATGTGACAAATATTTATTAATAGTATGTATACATATTGCATGTGGAAACTTGGCTTCCTTGCTGCAAGTATGGATAACATGGTAGAAAACAGAACCCTGGCGTGGAGACTGTGCATGTGTTCTGCTAATCTGTGTGCTGCTGCTTTGCTAGCTCTTTGTTTTGTTTTTTAGAGTATTTAACTTCTCATTGTAAAAGAAAAAAAAAATCTTCAGAGAAAGAAAATATAGATAGGGTTCATCATAAAAGAGTGGACAACGAATGTGCAGCAATTAGTTGTACCTCTTCCTCCATATTTTTTAAAGTGTTATTAGTCTGCAGCCGACCCCTGTAAGAGATCGACATACTTTTAAATTTTTTGCATTGAACGGAAGCGAGTGAAATGCTGTTCCTTAGGAAGGTAGTGGTTGGCTGCCATGTTTCATACTTGAAAGATTTCTAGAAAATGGCATTTGGGAAGGCTGCATCATTTAGTGTTCTGTGTCTGTCTGTCTGTGCCCAGCTGTTCACTTCCAACAGCTGCCTGTGCACCTTTCCCTTCGGGAGGACGACATCTAACTAAGCTCCTTTAATCTGAATAAAGAGAAATTAAAATAGATGTCTCTGTCAATTAGTGGTATTCATACTATACCTTCCAGTGCATTATTCTAATTTTTTAAAAACTGTGTGTGACTTGTAGCGGCTGAGGTTTTGGAAATGAAGGGAAAATCTGAAAAATTACTTTCTACTGCAGTCTTACCAGCCCATGGCTGTGGAATGTTCAGTAAAACAAAAGCACTTCAGTGGGTCATTGCACATTGTTTGTTTTTACTTGAGGGAGAAATGGGAAGGACTCTTCCTTCTCAGTGCCTGGTTTTTAATTACAAATCTAGATGCCTTCTTCAAACTTGTGTCCTGTCTTCAAGAGCTGTAGGTCATTTTTTGAACTTGTGTGTGAAATGTACATAGGAAAACACTAATTCTGAAGTGATTCAGGATGTCCCGTGAAACCGAATCAAGGATGTTGTTAAGGGAAAAGGATGGTGCCAGCAAATGGACTCTCGAATAGTTTCTGCAAGCAGTGTAGCAGGCGGATGCCTTCACTAGAAATGAGTGTGTTACCCAGGAGTGGATGTGAATAGTCTGATCCAGATTTTTCACTCTAGCTGGTCTTAAATTGACAATCAAAATTCACTTCAGCACATGATTTGTTTTAGTGTGAGCAGCTGATAGAAAGGAAAGGGGAAAGGTGTCATTTACCAGCACTTGTTTTCCATTGTGTGGCTTTCCTCGCCCACTGATGCTGGGTTTGTTCTGCTCTGGACACCTCACGTCAGGACTCAATGCTGCATGTGGATGCACATCAATGTCACTGCAGCAGCTCAACGTGCACAAACCCAGAGACGTTTGCCACACAGTGACTTTAAAGAAACGCTGGAGTCATGGGAAAGCCTAATGCTAAGACTGGCGTTAGTTTAGTATCTGAAGCTGCTCAGCGGGTCCCACACTGTCTTTTGTGCTTTGATGTTATGCCTTTATTTCCTGAGTGTAATCCTTATTAAAGGACTGGGGCTGAAACTGAACTTTGTGGTTTTCATCTTTTCAAAACCGTAGCTCTGACTGAGCTGCCATTGTGATTTGTAGGTAGCGTTTCTTTCCCTTGCACTTCATTTTAAGCCTGGCTTATTTCTTGACAGCTTCTTCTGACTCTTTTTTTTTAAAATGCAGCTTGGCATTGATGAAGATGCCAATAAAAATGCAACTCTTCTGCTTTCGATACCAGCACAGTTGTGCATGTTCCTGTGCCAGATGCCTTCTGCCAGCGCTGTTGTGTCTCCACTCAGCACGGGGGTGTGAGCTGTGACTCCGGCTGCCACGGCCCTGCAGGAGCTTCCCCTGGAGCTGTTTCTGGACCCAGGAGCTGCACACGAGGAAGCTGACGAGCCCTTTAATGATGCAGCTTCTCTCTGCAGCGACGGTCGCCACACCAGCAGCCACCAGCGTTCAGGTGTTCCCCTGGTTCCAGGGGGACTCTGGCAGTGCTGGCAGCCCAGGGAGCGCGGGGCTGTGCCGGTCCATGGCACCGATCGCTGCCAATACCTGATGGGGACTCGGCTGCTGAGCAAACACCTCGGGTCCCTCACAGCCTGTGGGGAACAGAGACATGGGGGGCAGTTCTTAGCACATTTAGCTGCCTTAGGATTTTTAACAGTCTGAGCTCCCCAAACTGCACAGACCCCTTCCCCAAAGGCAAATCTTCTTTTTGACTGCCCGAGGTTCTGCAGGGAGCCCTGTGACTGCTCTGCCCACAGGGCACTGCCCTAGCAGACAGAAAACCCAGCAACAAGGCCAAAAATCTTTGTAGGACATCAAAGCAAGTGTCAGCACAGGAGGCTGCAGTGACGATAAATGGCCCCTGGCCCAGCCCTTGACATCCATGGCCAGATTTAATTCTATCAGGGCTTTATCTTTCCTAACCTGATCCATGGCTGCTCAGACAATTTCATGTCAGGCTACCTGTCTTTGCTTCCACCTCTGCAGGCTCCCTTTTTGTGTCTGAGTTTGTCCAGGAGCTCCTTGTTCCTCTATGCAGCCTCCTGGCATTTTTGCCTGACTTCTTCTCTGTTGGGATGCATTGCTCCTGAGCTTGGAGGGGCTGATTCTTGAATATTACCCAGGTTTCTTGGGCCACTCTTTCCTCCAGGGCTGTATCCTATGGTACTCTACCAAGCGGATCCCTGAAGAGGCTGAAGTCCAGGGTAGTGATCTTGCTGTGCACTCTTCTCATGGCCCTAGGGAGCCTGAACTCCACCATGTTACAGTCTCTGCAGCCAAGGCTGCCCTTGAGCTTCACATTCCCCACCAGCCCCTCCTTGGTGGTGAGAACAAGGTTCAGCATAGCACCTCTCCTCGTTGGCTTTTCTGTCACTTGGAGAAGGAAGTTACCATCAGCACATTCCAGGAACCTCCTGGATTGCTTATACCCTGCTCTGTTGTCCCTCCAACAGATATTGGGGTGCCTGAAGTCCCCCAAGAGGACCAGGGCTTGTGAATGTGAGGCTGCTCCTATCTGTCTATAGAGGGCCTCATCCGTTTGGTCTTCCTGGTCAGGTGGCTTGTAGCAGACCCCCCACTACAATGTCGTCTGTCCCTGCCCTCCCTTGAAATCCTGACACAAGCTCTTCAAAGAGCTGCCCGCCCTGCGCGCCCTCCCACGTGAACTGCCACCGGCTAGATGGCTCACGGACTCCTTAAGAAATCACTGAGATGCACACAGGATGAGATTTGTGGAAAATTGTCCATCCAGAAAGTTAGCGTACCTAAAAAAACCTTGCCACCCTGCTTTCCAGAGGGATCTGGGCAGATTGGAGAACTGGGCAATCACCAACGGCATGAACTTCAACAAGAGCAAGTGACGGATTTTGCACCTGGGACACGGCAACCCTGGCTGTACCTACAGACTGGAGGACGAGATGCTGGACAGCAGCTCTGCGGAGAGGGACCTGGGGGTTCTGGTTGACGGCAGGTTGAACATGAGCCACCAGTGTCCCTGGAGCCAAGAGGGACCCGTGTCCTGGTGCGGCTGGAGCCCCGGGGTTTGTTCAGCCTGGAGCAGACTGAGGGCAGAGCTCATGGGGCTGCAGCTTCAGCAGGAGGGGCCGGGCTGAGCTCTTCTCTCTGTGACAGTGACAGACCCCAGGGAACGGCAGAAGATGTGCTGGAGAGGTTCAGGTTGGACATGAGGAAAAGGTTCTTCACCCAGAGGTGCTGGACACTGGAACGGGCTCCCCAGGGAGGTGTCACGGCCCCAACCTGGCAGTGTTCAAGAAGAGACTGGACACCGTCCTCAGACACACGGGGTGACCTGTGGGGTGTCCTGTGCAGGGACAGGAGTTGGACTCTGTGACCCTGTGGGTCCTTCCAGCTCAGGACATTCTGTGATTCTACGATTCCCTTTGAGTCAAGAGAGCTTCATACCTCAGCGTGACCATGTACAAAGTAGTGGCGTGGCCAATGCTGGACAGGGAGTTTTTTGGGACCACCAAGCTCTGTGCAAGAAACAAAATTTTCTCTTTAAATGCTGCAGGCCTGATTATGTTAGAAATGTTCAGAAAATGTTGACCAAAAAAAAATCAGTGAAGTAAAGAAAAATTTTTAAGTGAAGCAATATTTTAATATACTTTTCAACTTTTGATTTTTTGTGTGTTTTTGTCTTCCTTATATTGGTTTATTTTGTTTTAACATACTGGGCTTTGACGGGGTGTGACCTTATGCTGGTTTTGGCTGGGATAGAGTTAATTTTCTTCATAGTAGCTAGTGTGGAGCTATATTTTGGAGTTGTGCTGAAATGCAGGGATGTTTCCATTATTGCTGAGCAGTGCTTATACAACGTCAAGGCGTTTTCTGCTTCTCACACCAACCATCCGCGAGAAGGCTGGGGGTCCACAGGAAGCTGGGAGGGGACAGAGCTGGGACAGCTGACCCCAACTGACCCAAGGGATATTCCAGACCGTATGACATCATGCTCAGCAATAAACGCTGGGAGAAGAGAAAAGAAGGAGGGGAACACTGGTAACCACCACATGATGGAGCCCAGCTTTCCTGAAGATGGCTGAACATCTGCCTGCCCATGGGAAGCAGTGAGTTTATTCCTTCTTTTGCTTTGCTTAAGCACACAGCTTTTGCTTTGCCTGTTAAACTGTCTTTATTTCAACCCACCAATTTTGTTTGTTTGTTTGTTTTTAATTTTCCTCTTCCACTTCTCTCCCCCATCCCACCAGGGGGAAATGAGTGAGCAGCTGTACAGTGCTGAGCTGCTAGCTGGGGTTAAACCACAACAGTCCTTTTAATTTTTGTTTAAAAAAAGGTAAAGTGGTGTCCAGGAGCTGGTAGGATGCAGCTATGGGGACACAGATGTCTTCAGTTACAGCGACACAGGTGCCCTGGGACACTCTGCCTGGCCTCTATCAGCAGCTCCCAAGGTGCCTTGGTCTTCTGCAGGTCCTGCATGCCAGCAGCCAGTTCCATGCAAACATCTCAGATACACTGGAACCTCTACTCGATGTCCATGGTCAGCCAACTGAACTCTGCCTGGAAAGGGGAAGAACTGCTAGTAACTTTTAGAAAACACCTAAGCACCTTTTCATTAACCCAGATGATTGAATACTTTTAGTAACACGATTATGTTTTCTCATCATGCCAAAATGGGAATTTCCAGGAAGTGTATTAATTACAAAAGAAGAAATATGACCTTCCCCTGTACTTGCATTGCGAGGGCTCTGGCTGTTATTCTGTGCATTTAATCACCAAGATCTTTCCCCCTGTTCTGATAACATGATTGTCTCTAAAGGCATCTGCTCAGCAGGCTATCTGGACCTGAGCCCTTCCCATTGCTCTCCTGTTTCCCCCTCACCACCATAGCCTGTGACCTTCACCTCCACACCCCCACGTACTTCTTCCTCCTCAGCCTCTCCCTCCTCAACCTCAGATCCATTTCCACCACTATCCCCAAAGCCATGGCCAGTTCAACTGGGACACCAGGGCCATGTCCTATGAGGCATGTGTTGCCCAGTTCTTTATGTTTCTATTTTTGACATTATCAGAATATTTTCTTCTCACTGTCATGGCCTGTGATCACTATCATCACCATCTACAAACCCCTTCACTACGGGACCCTCCTGGGCAGCAGAGCTTGTGTCCACATGGCAGCAGCTGCCTGGGCCAGTGGGTTTCTCAATGCTCTGCTGCACACGGCCAATACATTTTCACTGCCACTCTGCAAGGGCAATGCCCTGGACCAGTTCTTCTGTGAAGTTCCCCAGATCCTCAAGCTCTCCTGCTCAGACTCCTACCTCAGGGAAGTTGAGCTTCTCATGATTAGTGGCTATTTACTCATCTTGTTTTGATTTCATCATTCTTCCCTACATTCAGATCTTCAGGGCTGTGCTGAGGATCCCCTCTGAGCAGGGACGGCACAAAGCCTTTTCCACGTGCCTTCCTCACTTGGTCGTGGTCTCTCTGTTTCTCAGCACCATGATGTTTGCCAACCTGAAGCCCCCCCTCCATCTCCTCCCCGGTTCTAAATCTGGTGGTGTCATTTTTGTACACAGCAGTGCCTCCAGCAGTGAACTCCTTCATCTACAGCATGAGGAACCAGGATCTCAAGGATGCCCTGAGGAAATTGGATACATGCTACTTCATCATCAATAGTGCAAACATCATCTTCATATGACCACTAGGGTGTCTCATGAATAGCCAGGACTATATTTTTTTCACATCTGTCTCTTTTTTTTTCATTTTTAATAGCTTTGACAATATTATTCCCACTTAAATAATATTATTCTTGGCATCCTATATGTCGGGGGTTTTTTTTGACCCAAAGACCTCATGTAAAGGTGGAGCCAGGCTCAAGGAGAAAAGGATTTGTCCAAGCTCCCATCTTTTATATCTTCTCCGGAGCTGAGGTTACAGCCACAACATGCAGGAGGGGTTCAGGAGCCCAGATGCCGCACGGAGGACCTATGTCCTTTTGATTGCTCTCCAGTTTCCCCCTCCCCTTACTCCTTGTTCCGTCGGATCCCTCTCAACCACTCCGCTGCTGCTTTGAGCTTAAGAGAGTTAGAAGCCAGCCCTTGTGTTTCAGCAGTCTAATTCTCTCTTCAGCCAATTCCTTTATTGTGTTTATACCCATCCTTTCCTTTTTCTCTGTCTAAAACATTTCTGGTGAGCTTATTGCTTGTGGACAGTGAACCTCATTGGAGGCATCTTGAACGTAGCTCCATTGCTGCGGAGTTCAGAAAAGGAGTCTGATGTTGGGAGAAGTGACATGAGTCTCAGGTGGCCCATGAGAGAAATGGTGGGGCTGGGGAGGTGAGGGGGAATGTTGTCCATGCAGTGGCTGACCTCAAAGATCCCACTTTTCCTACTTTGTTAAAAAACCCTCTGCATTAACATCAATTGCAGAATGTTGTTAGCACTTTTGCTGTGAGTGGAAACAAGTAACAAAAAAACAAAAACAAAAGAGAAATTATTTTCTGTTCGGTGTTCATTTGAATCTCTTTCTTAACTGCACTCCTGAGGCCTTTCCAATTAGCTTCCCAAGTCTTGAACACTTGCAGAAAACTATTGGAAGAGACGTGTTTTAATGAGCCCGTGGTGTATTTGGTGCTGAGTCCATGAATCTCAGACAATGAGAGGAAGCTGAGGAAACCTCTCAAGGAGTCAAAGTCAGATGTAAACTCTGAAGTTTCTTGGAACGCTAATGGGTCCCACTGAGGGGCATTACTGACAAAGCCTCCCCGTGGGCTGGTTTGTGCAGAAAATTGGAGGCAGTGAGGACAGGTAGGCAAAAGCAATGTAAAGGTGACTGATGCTGAGTAAACCTGGATGTGTTACACAAAGCCAAAGGGCCAAGCACTGACCCTCAGCCCGTGGGAAAGGACATCCTGTCCTTCACATGTTACTCAGGGCTTTTCCTGGGGCGGTGGGATGTGGGGCTGTGCAATGTCAAGGGCGGGACTACGATACAATTCTTTACGGTTGGTTCCAGGTGGGTCAAGGAGGCCATGAGCTCCTGGTGCCATAAAGTTAAGGCGTCTCCTGGTATCTTTGGTGGCAGAGACAACAGCCATAGCCAAGGGGAGGAAGAGCTCAAGTCTGTTCACTGCTTTCAGCCTTGCCAGAGCACACAGCCATCTCCACCACAGGCTGTCCTACACTGTCCACACCTGCTGCTGTTTCCTTCAAGACTGTGGACACCCAAACCTCTCCTTCTTCTCAATGTCAAGCAAAAATCTTACACCTCTACTGATATCTCCATCCTCCCTGGCTGTTTCTTGAAACACAAAGCCATGGACTGATCCAGACTCCCTCAGGGTGGCCTGTTGTACTACAACACTGCTCACGGAGTGATATTTCTTGCTCCTCATGTCCAGTCTCAACCTCCCAAGCTGCACTTTGCAGCACTCTTAATTTCTTCTGCTTGCCTCTGTTCAAAAAGAAAAGCTCCATCCATCCTCTCTGAAGCCAGTGACTGTGCTGCTCTGAGGCTCCACTTTAGCATGTAAAATAAGCGCAGGTCCTTCAGCCTCACCACAGTGCTCATGTGCTCCTCCTTGGCAGACGTCGTCTGGACACTCTCACATTCCTGCTCACTCGGCCAGAGCAGGGAGCCCCGCAGAGGGACACACTGGTTCAGATGTGGTGACACCGGTGCTGAGTTAGGGGGATGATAACTCGCCGTGTCTGTCTGGCCATGTTCTTCCTCATGCAGCCCTGTATGTAACTGGCCTTGTTCATGGTGAGCATGCAGCACTGGTCATGTAACACCCCTTGTAGTGCCCAGGCCCCTGTCCTCAGGGTCACTGCTCAGCTCATCAGGTCCCAGCTGGCTTAGATGTACAGACTTATTCTTCCCATCAATGCAGGACCAGCCACTTCTCCTAGACTTCAAGAGGCTTCTGTTTCTCGAGGTCCTACTGGACTGAAGTTCCATTTAGTCAGCAGTTAATTCTTGTGTGCGGATGGCTCACCCTGATGGTGGTGTCTCTCATAAAATAACAGCAGGAGGAGTCGCAGGGCACTACAAATACTAAAAGGTTGTTCTACTTCAATGGAATTACCTTCTATTGTAGGATTAATCATGCTGACTATCTCAGAAACAGCTGCAAAGCAAAGATAGAGCCAATGAGGAAAGAGCAAGCAGAAGTGGGCTGTTTGTGTGGGCTGGAACAAAGATCAAAGACAAGAACTCGGATGGGTGAAAAGAGGGGAAAAGAAAATGGAACGTGAAGGAACAGAGGTGATCAATGCTGTTTGCAGGTACCTGCCAAGCATCTCTGCATCTGAGCAGCAGCGGCTGGTGCGGGACAAGAAAGAAACAGAAGAGGCAACCTGACTTAGGTTTTCCACAGCTCTGGAAGCAGATCAGACTTGAGCCTGTTCTCTACCATAGTGAAGGGATGACCCGTGATGGAAGGAAAGGTGCATTCACTCATGCTGGGAGGGACCTTGGGAGGTCTCTAGACCAACCTCCTGCCACGGGCAGCTATCACATCACATGGAGTCTCTCAGGAAAGTATTCATTCTGGGTTTGCAAACTTCCAAGGACTGGCCTGGCACAATCTCTCTGGGCAGCCCATTCCAGGGCTTGACGGTCTTCATGAATAAACAATTTTTCCTCACTTCTTTCAACTGTTGTACGTTGGACATCATTCTCCCATATGGCAGAGTTTGGCTCTATCTTCTTGATGGCGTCCTGGTAAGAATGGAAAGTTTGACTAGATCTCCCCAAAGCCTTCTCTTCTGACTGGTGAGGAAACCCAGCTTCCTCAGCTTCCCACAGTGGCAAGGTCAACCTTACAAATGCATGACTCAGTTGTTAAAGGCTCTTCCAGTCCTGCTGTTTTTTATTTGCTTTGCGAACGACCTCAGAACTGTTTTAACAACATCACCCTCACACCATGACGTTCTGCATGAATCACACTCATCTGTCATCATGTTGCAATGCAGAGGTACTGCTGGCTGTGAGGAGGGTCCATTCTGAACAGGTAGCTATTTACAGAGCAGTAGTGCATAGCCAGCTCCTGCTTGTTGGAGAGCCTTGATGAACCTGGGTCTGGGAGATCCTCGGAGCCCTCTGAGTAAGCTCAAGTTGCCTGTTGCTGCCAGGTAAGGATAGTCAGAGCAGACCTTGTGAGAGAGGAAGCTCTAGCAGCTTCCAAGGAGCTCTGTTAGCTGTCCTTGAATAAAGAGTGCATTACTGAGAGGCTCCTGAAGATTTTACAGTCCTTTGACTATTCCCCCCTGCTGTTCTTCCACAAGAGCATCCCTGATACTGCCCCAGGAGACCTGGAAAGTATCAAGCATGACTATGTGACTCTGGACACAATGTTCAAAGGCATGGGGGCACAGGTGGTCTTTTTTTCGGGTCTGTTGGTTAGGGTAAAAGTTTTGAGAAGTAGACAGATCCTGCATGTAGGCAATTGTTTGTGTGACTGGTGTCAGCAACAGGGTTTCATGAGACCCTTCCTGAGGATCAACAACTGCCTGGAAGATATGAGATTCACATGATAAAATGGAGCAAAAGTGTCTTTGTCAACAGGTTGGCCAATCTGGTAACGAGAGCATTAAACAAGAACTCAAGTAAAGAGAGTAAGAGACCAGCATGGATGAGTATTGAGCTCCAGTCGAAACTCAGGTGGAAGAAAGATGTTTATGTAATGTGGAAAAAGGGACAGACCACCTGGGAGGAATACAAGGAGGCTGTTAGAGTGTGCGGGGATGCAATGAGGAAGGCCAGGCTCCACTTGGAAGCAAATCTCGCCAGGGAGACCAAAGGCAACAAGAAGGGCTTCTCCAAGTACATCAGCAGCAAAAGGAAGGTTGGGGAAAATGTAGTTCTGCTGCTGAATGAGAAGGGTTCCCTGAACAGGTTGAACAGGACTGGAAATAATACCCTGGGGTATTATAATACCCCTGGGGACCCCCACTAACTACAGGCCTCCAACCAGACTCTGCACCATTGATCGCAACCCTCTGAGCTCTGCCATCCAGCCAGTTCACGATCCATCTCACCATGCATTCATCCAGCCCGCAATTCCTGAGCTTGCCTATGATGAGGTTGTGAGAGATGGTGTCAAAAGCCTTGCTGAAGTCAAGGTAGACAATGTCCACTGCTCTTCACTCGTCTACCCAGCCAGTCATACCATCATAGAAGGTTATCAGGTTGGTCAAGCATGATTTCCCTTTGGTGAACCCATGCTGACTACTCCTGGTAACCTTTTCCTCCACATGCTTGGAGATGATGTCCAGAATAAGTTGTTCCATCACCTTTCCAGGGATGGAGGTGAGGCTCAGTGGCCTGTAGTTTCCCGGGTCATCCTTCTTGCCCTTTTGGAAGACTGGAGTGATGTTGGCTTTTTCCAGTCCTCAGGCACCTCTCCTGTTCTCTAAGACCTTTCAAAGATGATGGAGAGTGGCTTAGCAATAACATCTGCCAACTTTCTCAGCCTTCGTGGGTCAATCCCATCGGGGCCCATGGATTTGTGGCTGTCCAGTTTGTGTAAACGATCTCTAACCTTTTCTTCGTCAACCAAGTGAAAGTCTTCCTTTTGTCTGACTCTCTATCCTGTCTCTAGGGTCTGGGATATCTGAGTGCTGGTTTTAGCAGTAAAGATGGAAGCAAAGAAGGCATTCAGTAACGCTGCCTTCTTTGTGTCATCTGTCACCAGGGCACCCTCCTCATTCAGCAACAGAACTACATTTCCCCCAACCTTCCTTTTGCTGCTGATGTACTTGAAGAAGCCCTTCTTGTTGTCCTTGACATCCCTGGCCAGATTTGCTTCCAGGTGGAGCTTGGCCTTCCTCACTGCATCCCCGCACACTCTAACAGCCTCCTCGTATTCCTCCCAGGTGGTCTGTCCCTTTTTCCACATTACATAAACATCCTTCTTTCACCTGAGTTTCAACTGGAGCTCATTACTCATCCACATGGCCTCAGACTCCCATTTCACCAAAGGGAGGAATGATGGTATTAAGAGATGGGGAATGGGGAACTCTTGTCCTTCTTCAGCCACTTCCCAGGCCCTGTGGAGCACCTGGACAAGAAGGACATCTAGGTCTGCACCATGAACGTGTTTTAGTGTACCTACACGTTGTCCTGGTTTAGTTAAATGCTTGCATTTTTCTCTCAAAAGAGTTTCCAGCTTTGTCAGCTTCCATTTCATCAGTCCCTATCCCACTTCTGATCTACCCAGACATTCCCGTGCTCCACACAGGGCCCCGAGCTGATGGTGCTGCTCTGCAGAGCAAGTGGGTTGTGGTGCTCAGGGCGAAAGGGTGACCTTATCCTGGTCATACTGGTCAGAGTGGGATGCAGAACCAGCCAGAAGAGGATCACTGCTGCTCATTGCTTATACCCGTGGTCTGTGGAGGCAGAAGGTGCTTGGGACTGTGGACCATTTCCAGGGGCATTAGATCTGTCCTGGTGTGCCTCTAGATCCAGCTGGTGATACTTCACTAAGGATGACATGAATCCTACTCCAGCCTCCATTCTCCATACCTGCAGGCTGCCACTTGCCTCTCCTGTGACTCCAGAGTCTTCTTTTGCCTGTGGATACCTGAATTTAGTGTTTTCCCTTTGGGTCACTCCACACATTGTGGGGCTCCATTCATTGCCCACCCCAGCCACACACTGTCCCTGGAGAGCCCCTGTGCACTCAGGTTCCCCTCTTGATTGATGCCTGTCTGCCATGCCATGTGTGGGGACAGCCCAGTGCATGTCTGTCCGTGACACTCACCATCTGTGCTGTCACTAGACACCAGCATGTAGTCCTAAGTCCAACCTTTGGTCTCTAAGAGGTCACAATGTGAAAACGAGCTTTTGGGTCCCAAATCCATGGATCAACGGTCACTTTTTGGGTCCTGTTTTTCTTGACACCAGGTTTGGATGACAAACCCTGCCTTCAGGCAGTGGACTCGAACAATCACAGTTTATTACAGAAGTGGTATAATAAAGTCAGGCACACTTTCCAATGGTCTAGAGGTGAGATACTGCACATTCATGCCTCAGATATAGTGGGAGAAATCCAAACACTTGTGTAGGAGAAATAACAACCACGAGAATAACACAGTGAATAAACAAAGATCAGGGCTAGTAAGGAATATATCAGGAATCATTTGTGGAGAAAGAAAGGAAGTTTTAGCTGATAAAAAATGTCTATGAAATCAATTTCCTCAGGGCATCCTTGAGATCTTGGTTTCTCATGCTATAGATGAGGGGATTCACTGCTGGAGGCATCACTGTGTACAGCACAGCCACCACCAGATCCAGGGATGGGAAAGAGATGGAGGGGGGCTTCAGGTTGGCAAACATTATGGTGCTGAGGAACAGAGAGACCACGACCAAGTGAGGAAGGCACGTGGAAAAGGCTTTGTGCCGTCCCTGCTCAGAGGGGATCCTCAGCACAGCCCTGAAGATCCGCACGTAGGACAGCACAATGAAGACAAAACACACAAAAGCAAAAGACGCACTAATCACAAGAAGCTCAACTTCCCTGAGGTAGGAGTCTGAGCAGGAGAGCTTGAGGATCTGGGGAACTTCACAGAAGAACTGGTCCAGGACATTGCCCTTGCAGAGTGGTAGTGAAAATGTATTGGCCGTGTGCAGCAGAGCATTGAGAAACCCACTGGCCCAGGCAGCTGCTGCCATGTGGACACAAGCTCTGCTGCCCAGGAGCGTTCCGTAGTGCAGGGGTTTGCAGATGGCAATGTAGCGATCGTAGGCCATGATGGTGAGAAGGGAACACTCTCCTCCAGTGAAGAAGAGAAACAGAAAGATCTGGGCAGTACATCCTGCATAGGAAATGGCCCTGGTGTCCCAGAGGGAATTGGCCATGGATTTCGGGACAGTGGTTGAGATGAAGCCAAGGTCAAGGAGGGAGAGATTGAGGAGAAAGAAGTACATGGGAGTGTGGAGGTGCTGGTCACAGGCTACAGCGGTGATGATGAGACCGTTGCCCAGGAGGGCAGCCAGGTAGATGAACAGGAAGAGACAGAAGTGCAAAAGCTGCAACTTCTGCATGTCCGAAAATGCCAGGAGAAGGAATTCAGTCATGGTGCTGCTGTTGGATATTTGTTCCATCTGAGCATGATGGCACTGTCACAGGAGGAGAAGACAGTGAAAAGTTAGGACAGAAGTCTGTGCAAAACCATACCCATTTCTCATAGACCCTTCCCTTGCCACATATGTGGAGCCTTTTTCTGTTTTGGCAGGACCTTCATGCATTTTCCTGGCTGGAGCTCTGTGTTTTCTGGCCAAGTGTGCTGTGAGGAACAGGGCCTCTTCGTGTGGGCTCCTGAGGCATCAGTTGTGCTCTACTTGATGGGGTATATGGGAGCAGAAGGAATGCGGGGGCCAGATCTGGTATTTAGACTTGCTCAGATGAAGTCACATAGAAGGGCCTGTCAGCATCTGAACCCACATTTCTATAGAAAGCTGAGTGCAAAAATGAATTCTAGACTTTAGAAAGTCATTCTATTTTCTCGGACAACCCTTCCCTGCCCTGCCCCATCTCACCTGGAGAGTTTTCTCTGAAGTTAGAAATCCTCAGCATTTCTGCTGCCCTCAAGCTGAACAGCTGCAAGTCCTGAAAGGCAAAAGGAGTCATGGTGCAGGTGAGGTGCACTGGTTTGTCCATCGGTCTTGTTCCCAGATGCCCTCTACTCGCTCCTTTTGGAGATGGAGGGAGATTGCACTCATATCCTGAAAAGAAGCTGGAAGCTGTTGAGAGCAGAGGAACACCCTGCACATCAGTTTCCCTCCTTGTAGCATCTCTTTGCTTCTCCATCAGATAACACACAGCTGCTTTGGGAGAGATTTGCAGTCTGGAGGGCAGCTTACAGCTTGGAAGGACACGCCAAGAAGTTTGCCAAGTGTCCTAACAATGTCATCTCATTAAGAGAGAGTCAACCCATTCTCCAGCCCCACAGACTGCCCACAGTGCCATGAGTTAGAGGACAGCTGGCACATCTCACTCCCATGGACACAGTGGCATGGGAGGATCCACAAGGTCAGTGCCTGACTCTGCAGCTGAAACTCCCATCCCCAGAGAGCCTGACAGCAGTAACGAGCAGCACAGACAAGTGGGGAGGGAAGAAGAGATACAGTGATGGTCTAGATGAGAGAAGCTAACAGAGAGACAGGTGGGCACTTGGAAAAGCTGTGCACATCACCTCCCAGACAGTGACATCGCAGGGCATTCACCCTCAGCCCCCGTGCCGGGCAGTGGGAAATGGCATGTGGCAGGAGAGACGCACTTCGCCTCTTGTGGCACTCAGGGAATCGAGGAGCCTACTCATGCCCTGGACCCCATGTCTGTGTGGGCAAAAGGCACTGCTGGGTGGGAGAGCAGAGATGAGGGGCTTTAACGGGGGAAGGGTCCGAACTGCAGGGGTGGCAGGAGGTGCCCACATATTTCCTGCAACCAGATGTCTGCCAAACGTCGCCTCTCACTCCCTGCCCATGTCCCTGCTGCCTGGAGATTTCCCTGTTGCCTGGAGCTGTCCCTGCCCAGAGCCTTTTCTCTGTTTCCCTGTCTCTTCCCTATCAGTGCTCACAGACTCCATCCCACCCACTGAGTGCTCAGCGCTGCCTGCACACGTCTCCTAGCAGCAGGACACTGTCCAGTGGAACCTCTGTGTTGGCAAGTCCTCAGGAGCAGGTCACATATGAAGAGACCACACAAGTGATGAGGCTTTCTGTAGGCAAAGGAAAGTGTCTTTATCAGCAGCAGGGTACTGCCCAGGAGCATCTTCATCTTTAAAGGTCCTAAAGAGCACATCTGACAAGCCTTGATGCTTGTGCATCAAAGGTGAAGCTGATGCTGTCTGTAAGCAGAAGGGTGGGTGAAGGCATACTATGAGGTTCTGGGAAGATCTACAAATCCCTCAGCGTTCAGGATCCCTCAGTGTTATTAAACCTCAACTGCTCCTTTGCCCTCTCCCTTTCAAGAAAACTGAAAGCACAGGTTCAGGAAAGAACTTCAACTCAATAGTAATCCCTGTCTAACCTTCCTCTTGAAAAGCTCCCCAACAACATCCTGGAGTGATCTGTGAGCAGCCCTGAGCCATGCATCACCCTCTTGACAGCACAAGGACCCTACCCTGCCCAGGGTCAATCCTTCTACCCACAGCTTCTTCCTGCAGTGCTGTGGGAAGCTCTCTGGCAGGCAGCAGAGTCCCTGCCCCAGCACACAGCCCTGTGGCGCAGGGACCCTGCTCTGAAGGACAGCCCTGGGCACCCCTGGCTGCACACCCGGCTTCATTCCTCTGCAGCCATGTCTGGGAGAAGGCAGATATCATGCCCTGGCCCTCTGACAGTGTGGTAGGGAAGCAGTACTCTAGAGCACGTCCTTCCCCTCTACACTGGAGAGAGATCCCACAGCTTTTGGAATGATCCACTTGTAGGAGATCCCTGCAGGAACCACAGCTGCATTGCCCTGCACCCGGAGACTTACTGCATCAAGGGCCATGAAGATTTCTCACCCAGTGAGCTCTTCTCTATCATGCCACTCCTCAACGTCTTTCACTTCTTTCTGCCTCCCTCATTTCTCCTCAGCGCCTGCAGACAGTCCCCTCAGCCCTGCCGCACATTGCAGAGGAGCTGCTCCTGGGCAGAACTGTTTCCTTGCAGCCCTGCTCACTTGCCATGAGCTCATCTGTGTCCCAGGAGCCTGGTCCAGCTCAGCAGCAGAGGACCAGCCCAAGGCATTTTAATGACCTCTCTGGAGGGCTTGATGCTGACTCCGTGGACCTCAGACAGTAATAAAGAAGTTGAAGAAATCTCTCAAGAAGTGAAAGGCAGATGCAAACTCCAAAGATTCTTGGAGCCTCAATAGGTTCCACTGAGGGGCATTACTGACAAAACTTCCTGAGAGGCTGGTTAGAGAAGAAAACTGGAGGCAGTGATGACAGGTAGGCAAAGGCAAGGTAAAGGTGGCTCTGATACTGAGCAAACTTCCATGTGTTACATAAGCCACAAGGCCAAGTCCTGGCCTCCTAGGCCCTGGGAAAGGAGATCCCATCCCTCACACGTTGCTCAGGACTCTTCCTGGGGTAGAGTGATATGGTGATGTGCAATGCTAAGAGTAGGACTACGCTACGACGTTTATGGGCCTCTCCTGGGTGGGGTGAGAAAGCAACAAGTTCCTGGTGCCATATGGTTAAGGTGTCTCCTCACAGGCCTTGGTGGTCAAAATAACAGCTATAGCTAAGAGGAGAAAGACCTCGGCTCTCTTGGGGGCCTTGCCACAGCCCTTGATCATCTCCACCACTGGCTGTCCTATGTTGTCCCACACCTGCATCTCTTTCCATGCGTGCTGTAGACATTCACCTTGCTTCCTTGCCTTGCTCTCATCTGAGCATCTCACTACCCTTACTCGTGTGGCTCTGTCCTGCCTGGACATTCCTTGAAATCCAAAGTCATGAGCTCATCCAGATTCCCTCAGGGTGGCCTATTATGTCACAGCACTGCCCTTCAAGTGACATTTCTTTCTCCTTATGTCCAGTTTCAAGCTCCCAAGCTACATTTTGTGCCATTATTTCTTTCACATATTGTTTCCTAACATTAAGAAAAGGTCCATCGTCTATTAAACCATCCTTCAATCAGCCTCAGGCTATACTGCCTTCATGCCACGGGGCCAAAGAAGCCTTGGTCCCTCCACACAGGTTGTGTGCTTGAGGCTCCAACCCGCACGTTGGCAGTCCTCCTCTAGACATTGTCCAGTTCTCCCTCACCCCTCCAAAATGAGGACCTGCACACAGGGACACACCCATGTGTGTGGGACCACACCAATACTGAGTTGAGTGGGATGATAACAAGTTGTCTTGGTAGCCATGCTCATCCTAAGGCAGTTGTCTTTGTTCAGTGCAAGCCTGCGCCACTGGGTTGTATGGCATTCCTCATAGTGCCCAGGTCCTTCTCCTCAGGGTCACTACTCCACCTGTCAGGTCCCAGCCTGCCCTAAAAGATGGGGTTATTCTTCCCCCTCAGTGCAGGGCTGTCCACTTCTCATTGTAAATCTTCAAAAGGTTTCTGCTGGCCACATCCCAGAGTTGCCCAAGATCTCCCTGAACTGAACCTCCGTTTGGCTGGTGTTAATGTTTGCATGCAAGTGCCTCACACACTGATGTGGTGTCTCTCACAAGACAACAGCATGAGGAGTTACAGGGCACTACAGACAGTTAAAGGAGGTACTAGTTCAATGGAATTTCTGACCCAGCTAGTAATTACCATGGCAACCATCTCCAAAATTCCAGTGAGAGTTCAAAGGAAGCAAAGCCAGGGCCAGTGGAGAATAGGTTAATGAGGCTAGGCTATGCTAGTGGAAAATGAATACCCATAGACACGTAGATATTATGGACCCCTCCAGGAGCTGGTCTTAGACCCTCCATCTCTTCAAGAGCCGGACCTGGGATCCCCTCATGGCCCAAGTTCCCCCGCGCAGAGGCAAACACGCGCACACGCACAGATGGCTGCCTTCCAGCACAGAATGACAGAAACATTGAGGCTGGAAGGCAGAAAGCTTCCACCTTTTCTGTGCTTCCTCTTCATGCTTGGTTGAAGTTAGGAGCTCTCATTTGTGCCGGCCTCTGCCAGGTTTGCTTGACTTCCTGCACATCAAAGTGGACTGTTCTGGAGCTCGAAAAAGATATCCTTGAACATCAAGGCTCTGCCTTCTCAACCCTGACTCTTACAGCCCTGAGCAGCTTTTTTGTAAGGGTGAAGTGCCACAGGGCACCTCACCTCCTTGCCTCCTCAGTCACCCTGGTGAGGAAGATGACTTCATGAGCAACAAAACCTCCTGGGTGGTTTGCCCTTTGCTCTGTTGCAGCTTTCAGCAGATATGGGGATAGTTCAAGTCCCCCACGAGGATCAAGACCTGCAAACATGAGTCTTCTTCCAGTTGTCTGAAGAAAACAGATTTCCTCTTCCTGATCAGGAGGCCCATAGCAGACATCCACATACCACAAAGTTGCCCATGTTGTTCTGCTCTCTGGTGCTGACCCCTCAGCTCTCAGGTGACTCATTGTGTGTCCCCAGGCAGAGCTCCATACATTCCTTCTGCTCGCTCACATTAAGGGCAACTTCCCCTCAGGTCCAGACCCATGACCTTATCATTGCCAGACCCCCAAGACCCCACAGTTTCCCCAGGAGGTAGCAGCCAACTCGCAGACCTTCTGGGCTCTCCAGTGTCCAGTCCAGACTTAGTCTCTAAATACCTGTCTCCCAGGCCACTTCTTCTCACTGGCTGCTCTGCTTTGATGTTTGCTAGTAGGTACACCCACTGACATACACACCAATGTGATATGCACACTCTCTAATCTGTCCAGTTTCTGGTCTCCTGAAGAACATGAGCCCATCTAACTTGTGTTTTCCGCTCCAGTAGCTGGCACTCGGACTTCCATTTGTACACAAAACCAGGGATTCCACTCACCCCACACTGGTGGAGCAAATCAGAGTTTAATAAGAGGATAGGACAGGCTGGGGAGATCAGTTGCTGGACATGGCCAGAAAGTGTACTGGGCGGCCACCTATTTACACATGACCAGCTCTTCTTATCCTCTTTGCTCTTGATATTCCATGCTTGTTCATCCCCAAACCACTTTGATCCCTCTCTCTCGCTGCCTTTGTTCCTTTCCTAGGCATCCCATAGGAAGTCTTGCACAATCCCTAAATGCTCTTTCTGGCATCTCATCACGAGTCTCACACCCCCAGAGGCAGACACCCCCATCCGCGGTCAACAAGGTACTTGTGGGAAGCTCTTCCATTGACCCGCCTGGTGAGTCTCATGCTCAGATGTCTTGGACCTGTCTGTGAAAGAAAGGATTTTTCATCTGGATGTTTAATTGCTGCTCAGAAAACAGGGTAATTAATGCTCTAGAAATTCTTGGCAATTCTTTATGTTTATGGAAGTGTGAGGGATTTGGTCAGATTAAAATGCCTACATGGAATATGTGTGAAACTGAGCAGACTACCTGCCTCTTGCCTGACGAGGACTGAGTCCTGAGGTTATCAATTCCATGAAACATTTACTTGCACTGACCACATATGATAAAGATTGTTATGACCCAGTATATCCCCTTCATTCCTGTCTGCCGATGTTTCTATGTTTCTGCCCTCAAAAGTTGTGTCTCACACACAAAGGATCTAAGACTTCAAAGGAATTAAAGGGTCAGTAATGCAAGCCAGGCCAACAAGAACTCCTCATCAAAGCTTAAACCACAATGAACAAGCAGCAGTTGATTAAAGGCATCCTGGAGTATTTGGGTGTACATCACCTTCAGGATGCCAGGGACTTTTGTGATGCATCCAGTCATTTGGAGGTTGTTTCTGATCCTCTCCATTGTGCTGCAACCATGCAAAGTAAATGCCATCCTTCAGAGGGTGGAATCGGTGTCACATCATGCCAGACATCAGACACCTTAGATCATGGTCTAGGCCTACTTTGCCACCATCAGAGAGACACAGGGAGAAACTGGAAGATGATCCATCTCATTCTGAGGGAGACACTGAAAAAATCTGAGTGACTCAGTCTTGATCTTGTTTCTCCAAGTTACCAGCAAGTCAATTTAGAACAAAGGTTGTCCTGTATGCAGGAAAACTTTCAGATAGGAATGGACCTTGGAAGGTTTTCAGTCCACCCTGCAGATATGTAGAGTGGGTCTATGAGAAAGACAGAGAGAGACTTTTTACCGAGGTCTGTAGTGACAGGACAAGGGATGATGGTTTTAAACTGAAAGGGGGTAGGTTTAGATCAGACATAGGGAAGAAATGTAGCATGACGAGGGTGGCGAGACACTGAAACAGGCTGCCCAGAGAAGTTGTAGATGTCTCATCCCTGGAAGAGTTCAAAGTCAGGTTGGATGGGGCACTGAGTGACCTGATCTAGTGAAAGATGTCCCTGCCCATGAGAGGGGGTGGACTAGGTGATCTTTAATGGTACCCTTCAACCCAAACTGTTCAATGATTCAATGTCAGTGTCTGCAGAGTCCCTTGACCAGTGCTTAAAGTATGTAACCGTGACCAGCCCAAAGAAGAGAGTCACCACTCTGAGGTGTGAGGAGCAAGTGGAAAAGGCTTTCTTTCTGCTCAGAACTGAAGGCGTTTTCTGATAATTTCCATGTGAGAAATAACTATGAAGGAAAAAGGAAGTACTGCAAATACCAGGATGATGGTGTGCAGCACCACTTGGTTCCAGGACGTGTCTGCAGAGACCAGTTCCAGCAGAAGGGGTGTCACAGAAGAAGAGATGAAGGTCATGGGATGCCCAGAAGGGCAAAGTGAATACCTGATAGGTCTGCCCTACTTTGACTAATATGATAGCTGCCCGTGACCCCACTACCAGTGTGACGCAGAACCCTCCATTCATGATGAGGCTATAGTGCAGGAGGTCACAGATGGTCACATAATGGTTGTAGGCCATGGAAGCCAGGAGAAGGCTTTCAATGCCTCCCAGACAAATCAGGAAATACCGCTGGGCAGCACATCCATGGAAACATATCCTACTGCATTCCCTCAGGAAGCCCACCAGGATATTTGTCAGAGAGACTGATGTAGAGCAGATCTCTGGGAAGGAAAAAATCCTCGGGAGGAAGTATGGTGTGCTGTCCAGGCTTGACTACACCACAGTGACAAGCACAATGAAGCCATTCCCTACGAGGCCCATGCAGCAGATGATCAGAAAGACTGTGAAGCACATGCCCTGCAGGTTGGTGTGGACAGAAAACCCTAGAAGAACAAATCCAGGTCCAGCAGTGTGATTCTCCAAGCCACTTCTTTGGGGCATTTCCGTAATACATAAAGTCATCCGAACAACAGCTGTTAGAGATTGGTGACAGCCCATCCATCACCCCTCAAGCATAGGGAAAGACTACAAACATCAGCATAATGTATGTGGTAATAGGAAGGCTAGACCAAGCTCTATGTCTGTGTATTAAAGTCTAACAGGGAGTGATGGGTGGACCTAGCACACAGCTAAGCCTCCAAGCAGTTGCTCTCTCACTGCCCCTCCTCAGCTTGACAGGGGAGAAAATACGATGGACAAGTTTGTGGCTTGAGACAAAAGCAGTTTGATGAGAAAAGCAAAGGCTACCCATGGAAGCAAAGGAAGAAGCTATTTATTCTTTCCTTCTCCTTGTCAGGCAGAGCAACTGCCTTCAACAAGGCACTTTTCCTTCTCCCTGGCTGCAAAAGAGTTCATCCTCTTTGCCATCCTGTCCTATGACTGGTATGTGCCAGAAAGGAACCCCTGGAGGTATCCCACCCTCATAATGAGGAAGGTGTGTAGCCAGCTTGTCCTGGGCACGTGGGTGGGTGGCTTGGTCATGGTCCTGTTGCCAGTGGTCTCCAAAGCCAGGCTGCTCTACTGTGGTCCCAACGTCATTTACCGCTACTTCTGTGACAGTGCACCTCTTTTGCACCTCACTTCTCGAGTTTGTCCAGGTCCCCCTGCTTGGCAAACCATCCCTCAGATATGTCAGCTGTACCTCTCAGCTTGGTGTCATCTGCAAACTTGCTGAGGGTGCACTTGATCCCACTGTCCATGTCATTGATGAAGACAATAAATAGTACTGGTTCAAACATGGACCCCTGAGGGACACCATTTGTCACTGGTGTCCATCCGGACACTGAGCCATTGACCACTACCCTCTGGATGTGATCATGCAGCCAATTCCTCATCCACTGAACAGTTTACCTATCAAATCCATATCTCTCCAATCTAGAGAGAAGGATGTTGTTGGGACCATGTCAAAGGCCTTACGGAAGTCCAGACAGACAACATCCGTAGCCCTTCCTTTGTCCACTGAGGTAGTTACTCCATTGGACAAGGTCACGAGGATGGTCCGGCAGGACTTGCCCTTGGTGAAGCCGTGCTGGCTGTCTCGAATCACATCCCTGTCCTCCATGTACCTCAGCACGGTTTCTACAGGATCTGTTCTATGATCTTCCCAGGCACGGGGTGAGGCTGACAGGTCAGTAGTTCCCGGGTTCCTCCTTTCTCCCTTTTTAAAGATGGGTGCAATGTTTCCCTTTTTCCTGTCACCAGGACTTCACCCGACTGCCAGGGCTTCTCAGATATCACAGAGAGCGGCCGGGCAACCGCACCAGCCAGTTCCCTCAGGATTCCGCGATGCAGCTTGTCAGGTCCCATGGACTGATGTATGTTCGAGTCCCTCAACTGGTCACAAACCTCATCTTCACTTACACTTTGTAGGGACTTTGCTCCCCGTCCCCACTCAAGAGGTATGGGAAGAGAACTTGCCAGTGAAGAGTGAGGTAAAAAGGTTGTTGAGTACCTCAGTTTTCACTTTGTCCATTGTTACCAGTTTGCCAGGCTTGCTCATCATGCGGAGCACACTTTCTTTGACCTTACTTTTCTGGCTGACATACCTGCAGAAGCCCTTCTTGTTATTCTTTGCATCCCTTGCCAAGTTCAGCTGCAGCTGGGCCTTGGCCTTCCTAATCCCATCTTTGCACAACCAGGCAGTGTCCCTATGCTCTTCCCAGGATCCCTGTCCCTGATTCCACCACCTGTTCATTTCCTTCTTGCCCTTTAGTTTGACCAGAGGTCTTGACTCAGCTATGCCAGCCTCTTGCCCTCCTTAGCCAACTTCTAACACCTGGGGATCGCGAGCTCTTGGGCTCTATGTGAAGCCTCCTTAAAGATCTGCCAGCTCTGTTCTGCTCCCTCTTCCCTCAGGGCAGTTTCCCAGGGGGTTTTATTGACTAACTTCTATTCCCATATCACAACTCCGTGATTTTCAGTTAAAGCTCTCCACTGAGATTACAAAAAAAAAAAGACCACTGTGTCCTGGAATGATGAGTAATTCCACAGACTTGATAGTCTTACTCTTGTAGTTTTCAGTTCTCCTTAAACAGCAGGTGTGGTTTTATTCCCTTGTGCTGGGCAGTGATTAAAAATCAAACCAAACCAAACCAAACCAACACCCTTGAAACTGCCTCTGAAATTAGAGGTGGGTGAGACACATTACCTTTTCTGCCTCTTCCACTACCCTGCTTTCTCTTAACTTTGTATCATTATTCCAAATTCTGTGCTTTCACTAGAGCCAAGACAACCTAAGATTTTTTTTCAGGCTGGTCATCTCCTGCCTGTCAGAGATATCCATGTAGATGTGCTCAGTCACAGAGGCCTTGCTGCTAAAGAACTAATGGTGGGTGTGTGGTTAAGTGATGGTTCTGCCTTATAAACAGTGCTCTCATGCACGACAGTTAATAATCTTTGGAGAGGTTTCAGATCAGTGTTAATTCCAGAATAACAGTATTATTATTACTGGCATAATCTCAGGGTGTGAGTGAAACAAAGGTTTGGGGAGGACAGGGCACTTTTTATCAGCCACAAGATTTTTTGAAACTCAGCATTTGTGGGTCACTGACAAGATAATCTTGGAGGCTGTGGATGAGACTCTGCAATGGAAATTCTTTTGTTCTGGAACTGAAGCCCAGATTGCCTTCTAAAATCTACTTAATCTGGAAGTGAGTTTCCTTCCCTAAAACTGCAAAATACTTAGTTAGAAAGAAAGCCTGTTTGGATATTTTGATGGTTTGGGGACAAAGGCCGGTGGGGGGCTGGAGCCCTCATTGGTGGGGGCTGTTTCTTCACCATGCCCTTGGGCTGGCATTCACATCTGGGAACAGGCTTTCCAAAATCCTGTTGGGAAGAGCCAGATGTGGGGCCTGTGGCTGAGCTGGGGGACAGGGAGAAGCCCTGGACAGGCCTCGGGACCTGCGGCAAACCTCCCTTCAAATCGTCTCTTCCCAGCAGCACATTTCCCAGGAGTCACTTTGACTGTTGCTGTTCTTCTGAAATGACGAAATACAGCTAACAGCAGCTTATTGACAATTTCATTGATAGTGCTGGGGAGCTCCGGGGATCATCCTCCACAAGTGCTCCAATGACTGGATGCTCTTGCATTGCTTATATTCACTCAATTATTTCATATTAATTACAATTTTTAGAAATTTTTAACGTACAGTACATCTATACTAAGAAATAATTGATAAAGTTAGTTATAATTGTTTAGTTTCTTACCTACAATACATCTATTAATTATTAGTTAAATATAAACTAAGCACTCTTCTTCTAAACAATGTATTTCTTAATCTGCTGTCTCCCTCCTGTCATGCAGAAGGATCTAAAACTTGAGAAATATCCCCTCATTTTGCAGGTGGTCAGAAATCATTTATCATGTCAACTGGTTAATGATGGGTACATCTTTTGTAACTTAATCACAGTGTACATTAATTTAGCAGCTTCTCTTCACTTCGGGAAGCGTGGTGCACACCAAGCACACCCAGAGCTGTTCCTGTGCCAGGAGAAGACTTCAAGCACAGCTGGGGCTGATGTTCCCACCAGCCATCCAGCTCAGGAAGGTGCAGGTAGAGGTGCCACAGAGGGGGCACTGACTGGTTGTCAGTTCTCTTGCGGGAACAGGATTTAACAGAAGAAGGGAGGCAGGATGATGGGGCCCATGAGGTCAAAAAGCACATCAGTCAGCTGGCACAGTCAGAGTGAGAGCTGAGGGAGATGTGAAAGAGAAGCAGGTGACCTGGTTGGGACTATGCTTCTCAGGTAACATCTGCCGCCCAAACACAGAGACAGACCGAGGCATCGATGGGTCCTGGAGTGGGTGAGAAAGGTGCGTGGGAGAGAGGAGAGCAGGGAGAGATGTGGGACAGAGGTGGAGGTGAAAAACATGGTGTTGGCAGTGAGGATGCTCCTGCTGTGCCGGTGTTTGTGGGGAACATTGCCTAGATACGCAAGGGGACATGGAAGGGGCAGTGCTGGTGGGGCTGAGAACAGAGCTGGGACGGGTGCTGCCATGCCTTGCCCTGCTCCAGGGAAATGCTTTGGGGATGGGGGAGCACCTCAGGGGCATTTGGAGCAGCAGCGTCCAGCTGATGCCTTTGTCCCACCATCTTTTCCTGGCCAGGGAAAGAGACGGGTGGCTGTGGCATGCTCTGGAGGGGATGCCAGGGGGTCTCTGCAGACAGGGGGCTTTCATCTCATCATCATCTCATCTCATCTCATCCGCTTTCTTTCACAGCCGTCTGGCCCTTGGAGGAAGACACCGACCTCTCAGTCTGTTCCCTGGCAGCTCAGACCATCCTCATCCTGCAATCTGCAAGGGGGCGGCTGACATCACCAGGGACCCTGCGAGCGCTGTGCTGCTGCTGGCCCTGCAAAGCCAGGGAGAGGCGCAGCTCTCCTGGGGAAAATGACTGTCCTTGATCAAAGATGGATCAACCAGCCCAGTCTCAGGGCGTCCTTGGCACAGGGAGCGCCCTGGGCATGCTGAGAAGACGGGGTCACTCCTGGCCTCTCCTGCTGCCTGCAGGAGAACTCCTCCCTCTGCTACTCTGGCCCCAGTCATGTTTTACAAGTTTACCCCGTGGGCTTCCCCCAAAAGAAACCATGTTTGTTCACACCCTGGGAAAGTCTTTTCTTTAGGGGGGCAGAGGGCCAAGGGGAAATGGCAGCCTCAGAGGAAGAAGGGCTGCCTGGAGAGCTCACAGAATCCCAGAATGTCAGGGACTGGAAGGGACCTCGAAAGCTCATCCAGCGCAATCCCCCCGCCGGAGCAGGAACACCCAGATGAGGTTACACAGGAAGGTGTCCAGGCGGGTTGGGATGTCTGCAGAGAAGGAGAGTCCATAACGTCCCTGGGCAGCCTGGTCCAGGCTCTGCCACCCTCACCATGAAGAAGTTTCTTCTCGTCTCTAAGTGGAACCTCCTGTGTTCCAGTTTGCACCCATTGCCTCTTGTCCTATCACTGGTTGTCACCCAGAAGAGCCTGGCTCCATCCTCCTGACACTCCCCCTTTCCATATTGATCCCCATGAATGAGGTCACCCCTCAGTCTCCTCTCCTCCAAGCTCAAGAGCCCCAGCTCCTCAGCCTTTCCTCACACGGGAGATGCTCCACTCCCTTCAGCATCTTCGTGGCTCTGCGCTGGACTCTCTCCAGCAGTTCCCTGTCCTTCGGGAACTGAGGGGCCTGGAACTGGACACATTATTCCAGATGCAGCCTCACCAGGGCAGAGTAGAGGGGCAGGAGAACCTCTCTGACCTACTGACCACCCCCTTCTAATCCTCCCCAGGTCCCATTGGCCTTGCTGGCCACAAGGGCCCAGTGCTGGCTCATGGTCATCCTGCTGTCCCCAGGACCCTCTGGTCCCTTTCCCCTACACTGCTCTCCAACAGCTCATTCCCCAACTTATACTGGACCCTGGGCTTGTTCCTGCCCAGATGCAAGACTCTACACTTGCCCTTGTTATATTTCATTAAATTTTTCCCCACGCAGCTCTCCGGCCTGTCCATGTCTCTGGATGGCAGCACAGCCTCTGGTGTGTCAGCCACTCCTCCCAGTCTTTTGTCATCAGCAAGTATAAATACAACCCTGCATTTGTAATAAATGTCTCACTGGGACTATAGCTCCTACCTGTACAAAGAAACCTGGCACACAGGTGTTATCCTTCTATTAACCCTCAGGGCAACTGCCCTCGTAGGATATCTCCTACCCTGAGGACAAATAGCATCCTGAGTGGCTCGAGTTATTACTCACCTATTCTCCACTGTCCCCTATTGTCACGGAGGCACCCAAAGTGAGTTTTAGGCGGACAACAAGTTCTGAAACAGACTTTATTCTGGCTGGAAAAGTGCAGCCAGTGAACAAATTAGAAACAGGGTTTATACAATGAGTTAGCACTCCGACAACATAAAATACAGCTTTGGATATCAGTAGAGGAGATTATTGGGGTACAGCGAAATAAGGATAATGAGGATCCACAGCGCGCGTGCACACACTCAGAAGAAACAAACCAGAGCCCTCTGACTCCAGGGAACCCACAAGAAATAATCGCTCGCTTGGGTTAGGCAGGAACTCACACTTGCCTGGGCTGGGCAGGAACTCACACTGGCCTGGGATGGGCAAGGACCCATTCGAGGATCCATCCAGTAAATTACCACTCACCTGACGAGGAGCTGAGGCGATCTCAATCCCGGGAAGTCTCCTTAGACGGCGTCCCAGTCTAAGGTGAGGGCTCCAGTTCACACACCCGCGGCTCCCACAAGACCACTCCAAGGGGGCCTTCGGTGGGAACCCTGTTTTATAGTCTGGCTGTGGGCATCACAACATGGTCCAGAAGCTGTGCAGCTGCTCTGGGCACCTCTTCTGCTAAACACCCTGTCAATTGACTCAGGGTCCCGTTAAGGACCCGGTCAACTGACGGAGGGTCCCACCCCTCCTGTCCCCCCAGCTGGTGGAGGTGAAGTCACCCTGCCCAGGGCAGGGGAGGATGCGACTGACAGCACCTTGGTACCACCCTGGTGTGTACGTGGGGACAGGCAGAGTGGGGCACAAAAGGTGCTAAAAGAGCCATCGACTGCCCCACTGAAGGCTCCGCATCTCCGGGGGATGTGCAACTGCCACAGCTATATTGGGCAAACCCTCCTTGAATGAGCTTGAGGTGGCTTTTCTGTAGACAACCCCACATTAACACGATTCTTCACCCTCATTTCCTTCTCCCTTTTGTAACTGCAGGCCTCACCATTATCCAGCTTACATTCCCGCACGAATTGGGCTCAAACAATCCGCTAGGCACCTCATCCGATTGTGACAAAATCCCGTTCCACTCCTACTTCTCTCTAAAAGATATCCTAGGTTTCATGCTGATATTCATCCCTCACAAACTTAATGTCACTTCATGAAAAAAAAAGGGAGGATTGTTGCAGAATAAATTTAGTCAAACTAACTTTTAAATTGTCGTTTATGCTTCCAGCTGTATTCTTTTGTTTGAATCGTCAATTTTAGCTCGAGTAGCCAAAGTCAGCATGAGTGGCCAGGCTGGCTGGAATTCCAGGCCACATACCTGGTTGCTTGGTGACCCTGGCCTTGGAGACCAGTACCAGGAGACAAAGAAGAAACTGCCAGCAGAGGCTGCAAACCATCTAGACAACAACAGTAAAAAAGCTGCCTGTAGGACAGAGAAAGAGAATCCAGTAAGAAAAAAAGAAGTCCCCAGACCCAGAATTACCATTGGACCAAAAGGCGTGTGGACGGCACGTAGAAGGACACGTGTAAAGCGGGTGCACAGATTGTGAGGGTTCCAAAGCCCAGACCTCTTTTGTGTCAGGGTCCCTCCCCGTGAGAGGCACCCAGTCGGCACTGTTGCTTTGCTGTACCTTGCAATATATTTTTTAATTCATCCTTTGCTTAAATCATTTCTAAACACAGACCTCTGAGACGATCCTATGAGAAAACTAGGCCACCAACATTTATTTAGCACGAGCGATACCATTAGCGGCTGGAGGAACCATGACACGTGAAAACACAAGCGAAGATCAGTTACACAGAGCAGTACAGATGCTGATACGGGTGCTGCTACACCTACAGGTGGACCCCGCAGTGGACGTCCCGCCCCTCCCGGCCCGGGCAGTGGGTCCCAGTGGGGCCCTTTGTGACCCGCTCTGTGACACCCCACGGTGCTACATCCAGCCAGCGTGGCCACGGCCCTGCACTGTCTGACCAGACAGCGACGGGACGGGACAGCAGCGCGGAGCTGGCGAGGAGACCCCCAGCGCAGCCCACGTCTTTCCCGCAGCACCAAGCCATTTCCCTTAAGCAGTAGTCCTCCTCCCCTTCCCCCTGCCCCGACACGCACCCCCCGTTTCGCCCATTTTGCAGGATGGCAAAGAGACCCCCCAGTCGCCCCAGGGTGGCCTGGGAGGACTTGAGGACTCCACGGGAGAGAAGATCTCCACCAGAGCCCTACCAGGTGTCAAGGGTCAGGCCACTGCAGAACTGTAAGTGAGGAGACCCCGCGGCTGGGCAGGGGTCTGCATGCTGGCAGCAGGGGTCCTGCGGGCAGGGGGACGGCAGAACACTGGCTCAGCCTTTTTGCTGGGCACCCTCGAGCCCAGACACCCCCAGGGACGTTGTGCCGGGGCAGCAGGCATGGGGCTGGACGGAGGGCAGAGCTCCTTCTTCTGCTCTCTCCCGCCTTGGGGCCCTCTCTACAGCCCTCCCTGCTCTCTCCTGTGCTTAGCTGGCAGCTGGTTAGCTGTCTATGAAGAGGAAGAGGAAGCCGTTCACTGCATCCAGGATTTTGTCAAGAGCACAGAGAAGGTAACCATGGTCCCTTCCCCGGCACCTGTGCCTGTGTCTCCTGACGGCCCCCCCGGCTCTGCTGCCAGCCTGCTGGAGGGCTGCTGGCTGGGCAGAGAGGCTCTCCCCGGTGTCCCACAAGGCACTGAACCCCCAGTGCTCTGATGGTGCTGGCCACGGACTGCCCCTCTCACGCTCTCCCTTTGTCTCCTGGCTGCCAGGATGAGGCCCAGAAGATCTGCTTTCTACAGAGCATCCGCAGGCTGTGCAGATCTGCCAGGCACAAGGGCTTGTTGCAGGGCCTGGGCGTCTTCTGCCACGGCCAGAAGCTGGCAGACAACATCAGGGTGAGGGGACAGCCAGAGGGTCTGGGGAAGGGGGAAAGGCCCCCGGGCACCGGCATGCTGGCACTGGGTGCTGGCGGCTGACCGGTCCCATCCCGCTTCTGTTCCCCAGGCCGTGCTGCAAGAGGAGCCCAGGGACCACCTGCGCACGGCAGCGCGGCAGCAAGCCATGCTTGCCATCGCCGCCTTGAGGTACCTGCAGCCCTGCTTTGGCTGGCAGCTCTCCACAGCCAGAGGCCCTGGGCCAGTCTGAGGGGCACCCCCCATGCGGGCGCAGTCCGACAGTCGGGTCTGCAGGGTGGCTGCTCTCCCTGCTCGCATCTTGTCTGGGGGGCGCAAGGCACCAGGACTGTCCTCTGGCCCAGGCCAGGCTCAGGGAAGGGAGGAGGTGCCTCCAGGCAGGGCTCCCCCACAGCCTCCGTCCTTCCCAGCAGCTCTTGCCCAGAGGTGCCTCCAGGCACTGCTCCCAGCACAGCTATTCCACAGGCCTCTCTCTCTCTCTTTGCAGCACAGTGCAGACAGCGCTGGTGGACAAAAAGAAGGACCTCTTGCACACCTGCTTCACCAGTGTCTTCTGGCTTCCTCCAAAAGAGAACATGCAGGGGCTGGACACTTCCCTCTACCACAAGGTAAGCGCTGGCTGAGCCGCAGGAGCTCTGGGGTCCCCTGGGGCCTCCGCACTGCCCTGTGTCCACAGGTGACGGGACGTGCAAGGCAGGGCAGGCTCTCGGCTCTGCTCTCCCAGCCTCGTTCTTCGCCCCCTTCCCGTGGGCCTGGCTTCATCCAGTGCCGCAGGCTACGCTGCCTGCAGCAGCTCGTCTGCCCTGAGGCCTCTCCCAGGCACCTGGAGGCAGTGCAGATGTCCTCCCCTTGCATGGGGAGTTCAGACCCGTGTCCTGGGGCTGAGAGGGACGGCCAAAAGTCTGCCACCCGCCTTGGTCCTCTCTGCAGACCCTGCATGCCATGGACATCATGCTGCACACACTGGTCCTCAGCATTCCTGCCTCCAGACTCAGCAAGGAGCTGCAGCAGATCCTGCAGGTCTGGCACGAGCAAAGCGCGGGGTTGGCAGGGGCTGTTCTTCAGCCTGGAGGGAAGAGAGGGTCCACAGGCGGTCCCCATCCCAGTGCCATGCACAGACCACCCTGCAGGGAGGGTTCCCACCTCCACTGGCTGAGCCAGGGGCTGCCCAGTGGGCTCTTCTGGAGCCCAGGGTCACCTGCCTGCAAAGTCTCTTTGCCCCCCACAGAGCCCTCTTGTGTCCCCCTGCCTCATGGCCCTCGTGCTTTCTTCCCCCGACGTGAACAGGGCAGAGGCCTACGGGACCCGAGCATCCTGCATGGGGAGTCTGTCCCTGAAGCTCTGTCCTCCTGATTTCCCAGGGGGCATTATCCCCATCCCCCATTGCAGATCCCCAGGGAGGCTCCTGCCTGCAAGACCTCCCTGCACAGAGAGGGGACGTGGGGCTGCTTTCTGGGGGAGGGCACAGAAGGGAGCAGACGATGCACTGGGGGTGACAGCTGGCGACCTGCCTGACCACCAGGTTGGCCTGGGAGATTTACACCGGCTGTAGGAAACCCACAACGGGCTTTGCTCAGGCTCAGAGGAAGCCTGGACTGACTGCACAAGTCCAGCTGGGAGATCAGCAGTGCTGCTTCTGCTGGCACCGGCCATCAGTTCCCAGGGCACACCAGCAGCTTCTCTCCTCGCAGATGCTGCTGAGCTTCACCAAGTCCCCGAGCGCGGCGGTGCGTGAGAGGGCTGTGGGGAGGATTGGCATGCTGAGCTATTTGCTGGCCAGCTGGTCCTCACTGCAGGTAAGGAGCCAGGCACACTGCAGCCAGGCCGTCTCCCCTTCCCTGCACACCAGAGCAGGACGGGGGTGCCTGTGAGGCAAGCCGGGCGGGAGGTTAGGGCACTCAGCAAGGCTCTGAAGCTGGACTTTTCGTCCCTGCTTTCCCCGTGGTCTTCTGTCCCCAGCCCCCTCTCTGCCAGGAGCCAGCTCTGGCCCCAGCCCTGTGCAGGACAGGACTGCCCCAGGAGCACGGTGGGAACCCCAGCCTGGCAGCTCTCCCTGTGCAGGGATGATGCCTGGCTCCAGCCGCTTTGGGAGCCGGGGCCGGCAGGGCCTGGCAAAGCTCTGACTCACCGGGCAATCCAGCCCAGGCAGACTCTTGGCTTCACAGCTTTGGCCCAAGGTGCTGTCCCTCAGCATTGCTGGTGTTCTGCCTCCTTCACACAGGCCTGGCGCCCCTTTGCAAGAGAGAAGGTCAGTCCTGCCTGCTACCAAGACATCAACATCCCCATCCTGGGACAGCTGCTGGGACGTCTCATCCTTCTCAGCTCTTGCGAGGGCCAAGAAACCAGCTGTGCAGCTATGGATGCTCTTTGCCACCTCTTCAGATTCATCCTGCAGCAAAGAGGTGAGAGAAGCTGTGCTGGGCTGTGGCCCTCCACACATACACATCTCCTGTCTGCTTGTTTCCCTGAGCATTGCCATGGACCGTTCTCGTGCTTGCTGGAGGCTGTCCATGAATTCCGGCCAGCTTTGCTGACCTCCTTTGCCCTTCCGAGCTGCTCTCTGTAGGATCCCAGCTCTGCCATTTTGCTGCTGAAACTGAATGCTCACCTCAAGTCCAGGATCTGTTCTCTGCTGCTCTTCTTGCTCACTCCTCCCAGGATCTCAGACCTTGCTGTTACATGGGCCCTGCAGCCGCAGCTACCACATCCCCAAACCCCTTCTTCCCTGTCAGTGAAGAGCAGATCCAGCTGGGCATCACGCCGGCTCATCCTTCCAGTGCCTGTAGCAAGAAACCGTCCTTTCTCCTAAGTTTTGCCCATCATTCCTGAGGAGCGTTCCCATCTTGTTCCCATCGCCTGTCAGCCTTTGCTTTACAGCTCTGTCCACCACCTCCTCCCCTGCCTGTGGGTCATAACCTCCCTTCTAAGACACTCCCAGTTCCAAGCTCTTTTGACCACTTAGGAAGCTTCTTGGCAAAGATACTGTGTCTAACCAACTCTATTGTGTTTCCCCACCACTTAGGCAGGACACTGCCGGAGGATAATGCGCAGATCGCAAGGCTTTTGGAAGCCAAGAACACCTCCTGGCTTTCTTCGACCAGAACCAGCACCATTACCATGGTAATGAGCTCCCACCTTGCTGGGCCTCTTGCCCATGGCATCAGCAAGGGACTTGTATGGGCAAAGGGATCCAGAATCAGCAGGGCTGGCATGGCCTCACTGTCCCTGCTGAGAAGAGGGTTCCTGCTGTCCCTGAGCAGGAACTAACCGAGGGCGGCACTCCAGTGTCCCAGCAGCAGCTCCAGAGCTCCTGGACACACCAGCGAGCCCTGGTTCTCCGCAGGGCAAGCACAGTGTCCCCATGACGCCAACCCTCCTCCGTGAGCCTGAGGACCTTCTGCTCTCATGCTCCCCCCTCCAGTGACTGCAGCCCCTGTCGCCAGCTTTCCTGCGGGCACTGCTGACAGCACTGCCAGACATCTCTCGACACAGCTGCTCGCATGGCTCAGCTAAGCCGCACCGTCAGTGTGCTCGCTGCGACATTTCTTCTTTCCTTCCTCCCTTAGGTGTTTCGAGACTACCTCCAGCCTTTTGAAAGGACAGATGTCCTCCTCACGGCCATCGGAGCCATGACAGACAGCACTATTAATGACAAGGCGGGGGCCAGAAGCGTGCTGGATGAGGCCGCCAGAGACCCTGACTCCTGGCTGACAGACGTAAGCAGCTTGTGGCAGCATTGCCCTGCCCAAGAGCCTTTTCAGGGGTTGTTCTTCCCTCCCTCCTCCTTCCCTCCCTACCCCTATCGCACAATCCCTCTCTCCCACTCCCTGGTCTTTCGGGCACCTAAAACTCTTTTCAACCAGCAGAGAGGGACAGGAAGGGCAGTAGTTTCAGTGGTAGCAGCTGGGAAAATGGCTGCGCTCCAGTGGCAGCACCATCCTCCCCTGTGTCCCCTCCAGGTGCCGAAGATCATGAGCGGCATCCACAGAAACTGGCAGCGCGTCCACCTGGTGCCGGCACTGCACAGCACAAACTCGCTCCTTCTTGTGCTGACAAACCAGCGCCCCAGGGAAGCGGTGATGAGTCTGTTGAAGTTCTCTCCAAGACGTGACAGGTACCAGTCCCAACTGCCCTGAGGGCTTGTTCCAGCTGGGGACAGGGGCTCAGAGACTCTGGCCGCCAGAGCCATGGAAAACTGCAGCACGTCCCTGAGAAGCAGGGACCTCCACCCCACCACGCTTCCCAGCCCCAGGGGGTCAGCCAGGCCCACAGCAGGCAGAGCCGGCCAAGCCAGCCCACAGCCCAGTCACCACACTCGGTCCTGCCCCGGGGGAACACCACCCCAGTGCCCTCCTGCCTGTGTGAGCAGGGCCCCCCGGCACCCCAAGTGAAGGGGGCCGGCAGGGCCGGGGCTGCAGCAGCGCCTGGGTCCGCAGGGCTGCCCCAAGCCCAGCGCTGTGGCAGCTGTGCCCGAGGCAGCCCTGCTGACGGAACGCTCTGGCTTGCAGCGCTGTCCTGGCCATGTGGGATGTGATGTTCTCCTCGCCGCAGACTTTGGAGAAGGTCTTGAGGGAGCTGCGCAGCAAACTCGCGTGCCAGAAGGAGTGCGGGATGTTGGGCAGCGCCAGAGAGGACATGTGCATCCTGCACCTGGCTGTGAGTGACCAGACCGGGCCTTGCTCACCTGCAGAGCTGCGTGTGCTCTCTGTCCTCCCATCTGCCCCCAAACGCTGTTGGGTTGCTCCTCAGAGGCGTGATGGTCAGAGCACAGGGGGAGCCAACAGATACAGTGTGTGGTGCGTGGTGTGGCGCAGGGCACAGGGCTGGCCAAGCAGCCCTCCCCAGGCAGAGCTGCCCCCGGGACGGGCTGCATGGCCCCAGTGCCCTTGCCCTGAGCTACCAGTGGGAACCAGGAGCCACCACGGTGCGTGGAGCCCTGCAGGCTCTGCCAGTGTCTCACCGTCATCTTTGTTTCAGCTGCTGGCCGCCAGCGACATCACATCCGAGGATTTTGCTGCTATGTACGATGCCTGGAGGTCTCTGAAGCACGCAAGGATGGACACGCTGTCGCTGGTGCTACGAGGCCTCGTCACGCTGTCGCAGACACCTGAGACAGTGAGTGGGGCACAGTCAAGTGGAGCCAGGCTGGCAGCCTGGGCCTGGGGCAGTGGATAACGTGGTGGCTTGGCCTTGGATGGGAGTCAGGAGGCGGGGTGACGGCTCCAAACAGCTCCCCTGTCTTTGCTCTCCTGCCCTCCCTTCCCTCTCCCCGCTCTCCTCGCATCCCCGTCAGTGCACTCGTGGCTCCCACGGGCCAGGAGGCTGCTACAGCAATTCTTGTGCCCGTGGCCGGGAAGCCGGACGGGAGGCTGGTGCTCGGTGAGCAGTGCATGTTGGCCAGGGTGATGTTTTGCTGCTTCACACAAAGGAAATGGTGTGTTTCATACAGAAAAGCAAAATGGAGGTCCTGTTGGAAGACATCATGGAGACCCTGCAGTATGCCCGTGAAGATATCCAGATGAAGGCCCTACTTGTCTTCAGAAACATGCTGGGTCATATGAGCAGGAAGGAGGCCAGCTCCATCACTCTGGAGCTGACAGAGGAGCTCCTGCCACTCTTCAACAATGTAAGGCTGCTGCAGGAGCCTAAGCCGCAGTGACGGGCACACCGCAAGGAAATGTGCCCATGGGCCCAGCTCTGCAGTCAGCACTCGGGCAGGGCTGCTCCCCTCCTCGCTCCCCTGGGCTCTGCAGCCCAGCACGGCTTCTCCCTGACACGTTGATGCCTCCGGGCGACCTGGGACCCTGTGCTGGGTGCCAGCCCAGCCCCACACTGTGTGCCCCAGAGGCTTTGCCCAGGGTGAGCGGGCTCTCCTCCTCAGCCTGTCCCTTGGGGAACTCTGCACTGCTCTGGCTGCTGTGGCTGGTGGCAAATGCTGAGTGACAACGGGAGCGCTCAGGGACTTAGGTTTCCACCACCTTCTGGAAACGTCTTGCACGGCCTTGAACGGGCCCAGGGCCACTCAGCCGCAGCTCCTGTTTTCAGGATACGACGCCAGAGCATCTTCCCTCACGTCAGCCACGCTGATGCCCTTGCTCACTGTGGGTAGGGAGCGGCTGTTGCTCAAGTCCCCCTGTCCTCCTCCCTAACAGGAGTCCAGCCAGGTGCAGGAGCTCTCCATCAGCCTCTTCAAAGAACTGATGAAGACTGTAGTGGGGAGAAACAAGAGAAAGATGAAGAAGCAAGTGCAGAGGCTCTTGCTGCCGCTGTTCTTCCGTACGAATGACCAGGTGGACAGCGTGGCCAAGGTGCAGTGACAAGCAGTGACAGTGCAGTGACAGTGACAAACCAGTGTCACAGGGAAGGGCGTGCTGACACCACAGGGGTGGCCTGTGCCTGAGGGGCGAGCGCTGCTGGACGTCAGAGTCTGGGAATGCGTGTCAGCTCAGGGTCCCACTGCTCCCCTCCTTCCCTGCACTGGTCCCACCACTGCCTTCCTCGTCCCCCCCGGCTGCAGAGGTGGATGGGGAGCTGGGGTCCCCTCTCAGCCCCGCTCTCCCCATTCAGCCCTCCTCCAGAACAGCCCAGAGGAAGGGCCCCTGCAGACCCAGCACGAGCTGAGCTGGAGAACCTGTCACAGCCGTTTCCCACACATCCCTGCCTGGTCCGGCAGGGCCCAGCAGCAGCCCAAGGCCACCCCACACCCGAGTCCCTACAAGCTTCCCAGCTGTCCCTGCAGGTGCAGGAGGCCAGGGCTCTGAGCCCCCATCCCTGTCCCCCAGAGAGCCCCGGCTGTTGCGGACAGGGCATGTCCCAGCTCCCAGAGAGCAGAATGGCCCCAGGAATGAAGCCCTGTTCACCCAGGTCCCTTGCATTGCGCCAGTGACCTTGGTCTGTGCAGAGGCGTGCAGCACTTACAAGGGGTGGAGAGCCAACTTGTTCCCCAGCCTGGGGTGGGGAGAGCAGTGGGAAGGGAGATGCAGCTGGAAGGGGACTGGCCCTGCATCCCAGCATCAAAGCTCTGCCCACCCGCAGCCTGGGCATGAAGCAGCCGGGGCAGGCCTGGCTGGGGAGCCAAGTGTCCTGCTGGGGGACGCCCGTGGGAGGTGCTGCTCGCTCCGTCCTGCCCCGGGGTATCTGGGACTCCAGCCCTCGCTGCCTGCAGCCGTGGGCCCTCACCTCCCCTGCCCTTCAGGCTGCCCCCAGCCCCAGCAGCAGCTCAGCAGCTCTTGAGAATCTCTGTTCTGCTGGCTGGCAGCGGGAGATGCCCAAGATGGTGGCTGCCCCATGTCCCCGCCTCAGGCATTGAGGCCAGTTCAGACTCCGTCCTCCGCCACCCCTTATAGGCTGGGAATGGCTTGGAGCCTGGCCAAGAGAAAGGGTTTCCTTCCCTGGGCTGTGGTGCCATCTCCCAGCCTGTGCTTCTCTGCAGGTCTCCCGGGAAGCCCTCCTAGCTGCTGCAGAGTTCCTGCAGCAGAAACAGCTCAAGTACCTGACCCAGACGCAGCAGGCATGGAGGATCGGAGAGTGCTTGGTGAGAAGGACCCTCCACCCCAGGGCCCTGGCTAGAAAAGGGCTGCCCGTGCTGAGGGCTGTGCACTTGTGCCTCCCCTGCCCTGCTGAGGGCTGTGCACTTGTGCCTCCCCTGCCCTGCCCAAGCCCAGAAACCAGAGCCTGGAGCTGTATCCTCCTTCCCTGCCATGTAGCACGGAGCCCCCAGGGACCCTTCTCCAGGCTCTTCTCCCTTCCATGCCCCCCAGGCTGCTGAAGGAGTCCCTGGCCCATCTGGGCCCTGGCAGTGGGACAGAGGGGTCTCAGTACCTCCAGGCACCCTCTCTCTGTGGCTCTTTCTGGACCTCAGCCCCACAGGGCTCCTGGTTGGGTGACAGGAACGGCCCAGGGGGAAGAGGGAAGGGGGTGCTGGGAGGAGGGATTAGTCCGGCTGACCGGGGAGGCTCTGTTGGCAGCCCTGTGCTCTTGTGCTCTTTCCAGCTGCTGCAGGACAGGAGCAGGGCGGAAGAATACCTGCAACAGGGCATGCTGTACTTGAAGGATGCTCAGGCCACCATGCGAGAGGAAGCCATCAGGTTCATTGGTGAGCCACAGCCCTGGGATCCCTCTTCTGGCAGCCTGGGCCCAGTCTCAACCACTGCCCTGGCCGCAAGCAGCAGCCCTGTGGCTGCCAGAGCCCCGGCTGCCCCGCGCAGGGCCCAGGCAGACAGAGGCTCTGGCTTTCCCTCTCCCAGCCCTGCCCGGGCAAGCGAGCTTGGTGGCAACCTTGCTCAGTCCCAGCCCACCTCCAGCCCTGTCCTTCCCTGGAGTCGGCCCTCCTGAGGAGGAGGAGGCCGTGCCGCTGAGCTGGCGGCGCTGGGGGCTGTGCCGCTGGGAGTGCGCTGGGAAGCAGGAGGTCTGACGGGAGCTCTCTGCCTAGGGCTTGCTGCACGGCACCTGCAGGACCAAAGCGAGGAGAAGCTGCATAAAATCTGCAATGGTGAGAAGGGGCAGTGCTGGTGGGGCTGAGAACAGAGCTGGGATGAGTGCTGCCATGCCTTGCCCTGCTCCACGGAAATGCTTTGGGGACGGGGGAGCACCTCAGGGGCATTTGGAGCAGCAGCGTCCAGCTGATGCCTTTGTCCCACCGTCTTTTCCAGGCCAGGGAAAGAGACGGGTGGCTGTGGCATGCTCTGGAGGGGATGCCAGGGGGTCTCTGCAGACAGGGGGCTTTCATCTCCTCTCTCCTCTCTCCTCTGCTCTCCTCTCCTCGCCTCGCCTCTCCTGTCCTCCTCCTCTCCTCTCCTCCTCTCTCCTCTCCTCCTCATCTCCTCCTCTCTCTTCCTCATCTCCTCCTCCTCTCTCCTCTCCTCATCTCTCCTCATCTGCTCATCTCATCTCTCCTCACGTCATCACTCCTCATCTCATCTCTCATCTCATCTCCTTTCTTTCACAGCCCTCCGGCCCTTGGAGGAAGACACCAACCTCTCAGTCTGTTCCCTGGCAGCTCAGACCATCCTCATCCTGCAATCTGCAAGGGGGCGGCTGACATCACCAGGGACCCTGCGAGCGCTGTGCTGCTGCTGGCCCTGCAAAGCCAGGGAGAGGCGCAGCTCTCCTGGAGAAAATGACTGTCCTTGATCAAAGATGGATCAACCAGCCCAGTCTCATGGCGTCCTTGGCACAGGGAGCGCCCTGGGCATGCTGAGAAGACGGGGTCACTCCTGGCCTCTCCTGCTGCCTGCAGGAGAACTCCTCCCTCTGCTACTCTGACCCCAGTCATGTTTTACAAGTTTACCCCGTGGGCTTCCCCCAAAAGAAGCCATGTTTGTTCACGCCCTGGGAAAGTCTTTTCTTTAGGGGGGCAGAGGGCCAAGGGGAAATGGCAGCCTCAGAGGAAGGAGGGCTGCCTGGAGAGCTCACAGAATCCCAGAATGTCAGGGATTGGAAGGGACCTCGAAAGCTCATCCAGCGCAATCCCCCCGCCGGAGCAGGAACACCCAGATGAGGTTACACAGGAAGGAGTCCAGGCGGGTTGGGATGTCTGCAGAGAAGGAGACTCCACAACCTCCCTGGGCAGCCTGGGCCAGGCTCTGGCACCCTCACCATGAAGAAGTTTCTTCTCGTCTTTAAGTGGAACCTCCTGTGTTCCAGTTTGCACCCATTGCCTCTTGTCCTATCACTGGTTGTCACCCAGAAGAGCCTGGCTCCATCCTCCTGACACTCCCCCTTTCCATATTGATCCCCATGAATGAGGTCACCCCTCAGTCTCCTCTCCTCCAAGCTCAAGAGCCCCAGCTCCCTCAGCCTTTACTCACACGGGAGATGCTCCACTCCACCATCTTCGTGGCTCTGCGCTGGACTCTCTCCAGCAGTTCCCTGTCCTTCTGGAACTGAGGGGCCTGGAACTGGACACATTATTCCAGATGCGGCCTCACCAGGGCAGAGTAGAGGGGCAGGAGAACCTCTCTGACCTACTGACCACACCCCTTCTAATCCTCCCCAGGTCCCATTGGCCTTCCTGGCCACAAGGGCCTACTGCTGGCCCATGCTCATCCTGCTGTCCCCAGGACCCCCAGGTCCCTTTCCCCTACACTGCTCTCCAACAGCTCATTCCCCAACTTATACTGGACCCTGGGCTTGTTCCTGCCCAGATGCAAGACTCTACACTTGCCCTTGTTATATTTCATTAAATTTTTCCCCACGCAGCTCTCCGGCCTGTCCATGTCTCTGGATGGCAGCACAGCCTCTGGTGTGTCAGCCACTCCTCCCAGTTTTTTGTCATCAGCAAACTTGCTGACAGTCACTCTATTGCCTCATCCAAGTCGTTGATGAATATATTGAATAATACTGGTCCCAGTCCTGACCCTTGAGACACTCCACTAGACACAGGCCTCCAACTGGACTCCGTCCCATTGACCACAACTCTCTGGCTTCTTTCCTTCAGCCAGTTCGCCATCCAACTCACTACCCGATCATCCAGACCACACTTCCTCAGTTTAGCTGTGAGGATGCTGTGGGAGACTGTGTCAAATGCTTTACTGAAATCAAGATAGACCACATCCACTGCTCTGCCATCATCTCTCCACCTGGTTATGTCCTCATAAAAGTCCTTGAGCTTGGTCAAGCACAACTTCCCCTTGGTGAAGCCATGCTGACTGCCCCTAATGACCCCCTTATCCTTGATATGCCTTGAGATGGCACCGAGGATAAGTTGTTCCATCACCTTCCCAGGGATGGAGGTGAGGCTGACCGGTCTATAGTTTACCCGGGTCCTCCTTCTTGCCCTTTTTGAAGACTGGAGTGACATTTGCTTTCCTCCAGCCCTCAGGCACCTCTCCCGTTTCCCATGACTTAGCAAAGAGGATGGAGAGTGGCCCAGCAATGACCTCAGCCAGCTCCCTCAGCACCCGCGGGTGCATCCCATCTGGACCCATGGATTTATGGATGTCCAGATTGCTTAATTGCTCCCTAACCCAGTCCTCATCAACCAAGGCAGACTCCTCCATTGTCCTGCCCTCCTCTGGGGCCTCAGGGGTACGGGGCTCCTCAGGACAACCTCTGGTAGAGTAGACAGAGACAAAGGCGGCATTGAGTAAATCTACCTTCTCTGTATCCTCTGCCACCAGGGCACCCACTCCATTCACCAGTGGGCCTACATTGCCTCTAGTGTTAGTTTTATCTGCCATGTATTTGAAGAAGCTCTTTCTGTTGTCCTTGACCCCTCTTGCCAGGTTAAGGAGGTCTCAGCTTTCCTAGTTACCTCCCTACATCCTCTGACAATGGCCTTATATTCTTCCCCTCCTTCCGTGATCTGTAAACTCTCCGCTTGCACTGGAGTTTGCCCAGCAGTTCCCTGTTTAACCACGCAGGTCTCCTGGCTGCCTTCCTTGACTCCCTACGTGTCGGGATGCTCTGATCTCGAGCATGGAGGAAGCAGTCCCTGAATGCTAACCAACTACCTCGGGCCCCTTTATCTTCAAGTACCCTTTTCCACGGGATTTCCCCTAGCAGTTGCTTGAAAAGGCCAAAGTTGGCCCTGCTGAAGTCCAGGCTTGCGATTCTGCTTGGTATTCTGTTCCTGCCACGCCAGATCCTGAACTCCACCATTTCATGGTCGCTGCAAGCAAGGCAGCCCTCAGTCTCTACTGCTTCAACCAGGCCCGCCTTGTTAGTGAGGATGAGATCCAGCAGTGCTCCTCTCCTAGTTGGCTCCTCCACCATTTGCATCAGGAAATTATCACCGACGCACTGGAGGAACCTCCTGGACTCTGGCTGGCTGGCTGTCATCCTTCCGGCAAACATCAGGGAAGTCAAAATCCCCCACGACAGCCAGGGCCTGTGACTGTGAGGCCGCTCTCAGCTGCCTGTAGAGGACTCATCAACTTCCCCACCTTGATCTGGTGGCCTGTAATAGACACCCATGACAGTATCACCCCTGCCAGCCTGCCCCTTAATTCTCACCCACACACTCTCAACTCACTCCTCATCTGCCCCTGGACAGTACTCAACACATTGTAGTTGCTCTCTCATGTAAAGAGCAACTGCACCACCACGCCTGGCTGGCCTGTCTTTCCTGAGAAGGACATAGCCATCCATGAGCAGTCATGTGAGCTGGCCCACCATGTCTCTCTAATTGCCACCAGATCATAATCTCCTGACCAAACACAGGTTTCTAACTCCTCCTGCTTATTCCCCATGCTGCGCGCATTGGTGTACAGGCATTTCAGGGAGCCAGCTGAGCACACTGATTCCACCCTAGGGGGATGGGAGGCCTCCCGGTCTTTATCAGTTCTAGAGTGCTGCCCTACTGGCGCAAGCCCAGCTACAACCCCATCCCCCTTCGAATCTAGGTTAAACCTCTCCAAATGAGGCCTGCTCATTCCTGTCCCAGCATCCTTTTACCCCTGTGAGACAAACCTTTCCCACGTATCAGTGTCCGGACTGGTGTCTTCCAAAACCAGTCGTTACCAAAGAAGCCAAAGCCCTGCCTGTAGCACCAGTCTTGTAGCCAATCATTTATGGACCAGATCCTTCTATTCCATCCCACGTCGTCCCCCGAAGATGGAAGGAGGGAAGAGAAAATCACTTGCGCCCTGTGTCTTTACAAAGTGGAGTGCAACAGCCTTACAGGTTTAACCAGTCAGTTAACAGGGCATGTTGGTGGGGACACACTGTGGCAGTTTTCTGATATCGGGCCTGTGGGAAACTACGCGAGTCAGCTGCGTGGGAGCAAGCATTGGTGGAAAAATACAAGCAGCAAGGACTGTGTACTGATTGATACCTCAAGGCCAGAGGGATTGATACAGGATGATACATCAAACACAGGGCGGTAACTTGTGATAGACCAAAAATGCTTTTATGGAAGCAACTCTGGTGGGAACGCAAAATGTATCGCGTATGTAATGCCTGACTTAGCAAATCAGCAATGCTTGAGCAAGCATCCCAGCAAGTATGAATACAACCCTGCATTTGTAATAAATGTCTCACTGGCACTACGGCTGCTGCCTGTACAAAGAAACCTGGCACACGGGTGTTATCCTTCTACTAACCCTCAGGGCAAATGGCCTCGTAGGATATCTCCTACCCTGAGGACAAATAGCATCCTGAGGGGCTCCAGTTATTACCTATTCTCCGCTGTCCCCTATTGTCACGGAGGCACCCAAAGTGAGTTTTAGGTGGAAAACAAGTTCCGAAACGGACTTTATTCTGGCTGGAAAAGTGCAGCCAGAGAACCGACTAGAAACGGGTTTTATACAATGAGTTAGCACTCCGACAATATAAAATACAGCTTTGGATATCAGTTGAGGAGATTATTGGGGTACAGCGAAATAATGAGGATCCACAGCGTGCATGCACACACTCAGAAGAAACAAACCAGAGCCCTCTGACTCCAGGGAACCCACAAGAAATAATCACTCACTTGGGTTAGGCAAGAACTCACACTTGCCTGGGTTGGGCAAGGACCCATTCGAGGATCCATCCAGTAAATTACCACTCACCCGACGAGGAGCTGAGGCGATCTCAATCCCGGGAAGTCTCCTTAGACAGCGTCCCAGACTAAGGCGAGGGCTCCAGTTCACACACCCGTGGCTCCCACAAGACCACTCCAAGGGGGCCTTCGGTGGGAACCCCGTTTTATAGTCTGGCTGTGGGCATTACAACATGGTCCAGAAGCTCTGCAGCTACTCTGGGCACCTCCTCTGCTAACGACCCTGTCAATTGACTCAGGGTCCCGTTAAGGACCCGGCCAATTGACGGAGGGTCCCACCCCTCCTGTCCCCCCAGCTGGTGGAGGTGAAGTCACCCTGCCCAGGGCAGGGGAGGATGCGACTGACAGCACCTTGGTACCACCCTGGTGTGTACGTGGGGACAGGCAGAGTGGGGCACAAAAGGTGCTAAAAGAGCCATCGACTGCTCCACTGAAGGCTTCACATCTCAGGGGGATGTGCAACTGCCACAGCTATATTGGGCAAACCCTCCTTGAATGAGCTTGAGCTGGCTTTTCAGTAGACAACCCCACATTAACATGATTCTTCACCCTCATTTCCTTCTCCCTCTTGTAATTGCAGGCCTCACCATTATCCAGCTTACTTTCCCGCACGAATCGGGCTCAAACAATCCGCTAGGCACCTCATCCGATTGTGACAAAATCCCGTTCCACTCCTACTTCTCTCTAAAAGATATCCTAGGTTTCATGCTGATATTCCTCCCTCACAAACTTAATGTCACTTCATGAAAAAAAAAGGGAGGATTGTTGCAGAATAAATTTAGTCAAACTAACTTAAATTGTCGTCTATTCTTCCAGCTGTATTCTTTTGTTTGAATCGTCAATTTTAGCGTGAGTAGCCAAACTCAGCATGAGTGGCCAGGCTGGCTGGAATTCCAGGCCACATACCTGGTTGCTTGGTGACCTTGGCCTTGAAGACCAGTAACCGGAGACAAAGAAGAAACTGTCAGCAGAGGCTGCAAACCATCTAGACAAGAACAGTAAAAAAGCTGCCTGTAGGACAGAGAAAGAGAATCCAGTAAGAAAAAAAGAAGTCCCCAGACCAAGAATTACCATTGGACGAAAAGGCGTGTGGACGGCACGTAGAAGGACACGTGTAAAGCGGGTGCACAGATTGTGAGGGTTCCAAAGGCCAGACCTCTTTTGTGTCAGGGTCCCTCCCCGTGAGAGGCACCCAGTCGGCACTGTTGCTTTGCTGTACCTTGCAATGTATTTTTTATTTCATCCTTTGCTTAAATCATTTCTAAACACAGACCTCTGAGACGATCCTATGAGAAAACTAGGCCACCAACATTTATTTAGCATGAGCGATACCATTACCAGCTGGAGGAACCATGACACGTGAAAACACAAGCGAAGATCAGTTACAGAGAGCAGTACAGATGCTGATACGGGTGCTGCTACACCTACAGGTGGACCCCGCAGTGGACGTCCCGCCCCTCCCGGCCCGGGCAGTGGGTCCCAGTGGGGCCCTTTGTGACCCGCTCTGTGACACCCCACGGTGCTACATCCAGCCAGCGTGGCCACGGCCCTGCACTGTCTGACCAGACAGCGACGGGACGGGACAGCAGCGCGGAGCTGGCGAGGAGACCCCGAGCGCAGCCCACGTCTTTCCCGCAGCACCGAGCCATTTCCCTTAAGGAGTAGTCCTCCTCCCCTTCCCCCTGCCCCGACACGCACCCCCCGTTTTGCCCATTTTGCAGGATGGCAAAGAGACCCCCCAGTCGCCCCAGGGTGGCCTGGGAGGACTTGAGGACTCCACGGGAGAGAAGATCTCCACCAGAGCCCTACCAGGTGTCAAGGGTCAGGCCACTGCAGAACTGTAAGTGAGGAGACCCCGCGGCTGGGCAGGGGTCTGCATGTTGGCAGCAGGGGTCCTGCGGGCAGGGGGACGGCAGAACGCTGGCTCAGCCTTTTGGCTGGGCACCCTCGAGCCCAGACACCCCCAGGGACGTTGTGCCGGGGCAGCAGGCATGGGGCTGGACGGAGGGCAGAGCTCCTTCTTCTGCTCTCTCCCGCCTTGGGGCCCTCTCTACAGCCCTCCCTGCTCTCTCCTGTGCTTAGCTGGCAGCTGGTTAGCTGTCTATGAAGAGGAAGAGGAAGCCGTTCACTGCATCCAGGATTTTGTCAAGAGCACAGAGAAGGTAACCATGGTCCCTTCCCCGGCACCTGTGCCTGTGTCTCCTGACGGCCCCCCCGGCTCTGCTGCCAGCCTGCTGGAGGGCTGCTGGCTGGGCAGAGAGGCTCTCCCCGGTGTCCCACAAGGCACTGAACCCCCAGTGCTCTGATGGTGCTGGCCACGGGCTGCCCCTCTCACGCTCTCCCTTTGTCTCCTGGCTGCCAGGATGAGGCCCAGAAGATCTGCTTTCTACAGAGCATCCGCAGGCTGTGCAGATCTGCCAGGCACAAGGGCTTGTTGCAGGGCCTGGGCATCTTCTGCCACGGCCAGAAGCTGGCAGACAATATCAGGGTGAGGGGACAGCCAGAGGGTCTGGGGAAGGGGGAAAGGCCCCCGGGCATCGGCATGCTGGCACTGGGTGCTGGCAGCTGACCGGTCCCATCCCGCTTCTGTTCTCCAGGCCATGCTGCAAGAGGAGCCCAGGGACCACCTGCGCACGGCAGCGCGGCAGCAAGCCATGCTTGCCATCGCCGCCTTGAGGTACCTGCAGCCCTGCTTTGGCTGGCAGCTCTCCACAGCCAGAGGCCCTGGGCCAGTCTGAGGGGCACCCCCCATGCGGGCGCAGTCCGACAGTCGGGTCTGCAGGGTGGCTGCTCTCCCTGCTCGCATCTTGTCTGGGGGGCGCAAGGCACCAGGACTGTCCTCTGGCCCAGGCCAGGCTCAGGGAAGGGAGGAGGTGCCTCCAGGCAGGGCTCCCCCACAGCCTCCGTCCTTCCCAGCAGCTCTTGCCCAGAGGTGCCTCCAGGCACTGCTCCCAGCACAGCTATTCCACAGGCCTCTCTCTCTCTCTTTGCAGCACAGTGCAGACAGCGCTGGTGGACAAAAAGAAGGACCTCTTGCACACCTGCTTCACCAGTGTCTTCTGGCTTCCTCCAAAAGAGAACATGCAGGGCCTGGACACTTCCCTCTACCACAAGGTAAGCGCTGGCTGAGCCACAGGAGCTCTGGTCTCCCCTGGGGCCTCCGCACTGCCCTGTGTCCACAGGTGACAGGACGTGCAAGGCAGGGGAGGCTCTCGGCTCTGCTTTCCCAGCCTCGTTCTTCGCCCCCTTCCCGTGGGCCTGGCTTCATCCAGTGCCGCAGGCTACGCTGCCTGCAGCAGCTCGTCTGCCCTGAGGCCTCTCCCAGGCACCTGGAGGCAGTGCAGATGTCCTCCCCTTGCATGGGGAGTTCAGACCCGTGTCCTGGGGCTGAGAGGGACGGCCAAAAGTCTGCCACCCCCCTTGGTCCTCTCTGCAGACCCTGCATGCCATGGACATCATGCTGCACACACTGGTCCTCAGCATTCCTGCCTCCAGACTCAGCAAGGAGCTGCAGCAGATCCTGCAGGTCTGGCACGAGCAAAATGCGGGGTTGGCAGGGGCTATTCTTCAGCCTGGAGGGAAGAGAGTGTCCACAGGCAGTCCCCATCCCAGTGCCATGCACAGACCACCCTGCAGGGAGGGTTCCCACCTCCACTGGCTGAGCCAGGGGCTGCCCAGTGGGCTCTTCTGGAGCCCAGGGTCACCTGCCTGCAAAGTCTCTTTGCCCCCCACAGAGCCCTCTTGTGTCCCCCTGCCTCATGGCCCTCGTGCTTTCTTCCCCCGACGCGAACAGGGCAGAGGCCTACGGGGACCAAAGCATCCTGCATGGGGAGCGTGTCCCTGAAGCTCCGTCCTCCTGATTTCCCAGGGGGCATTATCCCCATCCCCCATTGCAGACCCCCAGGGAGGCTCCTGCCTGCAAGACCTCCCTGCACAGAGAGGGGACGTGGGGCTGCTTTCTGGGGGAGGGCACAGAAGGGAGCAGACGATGCACTGGGGGTGACAGCTGGCGACCTGCCTGGCCACCAGGTTGGCCTGGGAGATTTACACCGGCTGTAGGAAACCCACAACGGGCTTTGCTCAGGCTCAGAGGAAGCCTGGACTGACTGCACAAGTCCAGCTGGGAGATCAGCAGTGCTGCTTCTGCTGGCACCGGCCATCAGTTCCCAGGGCACACCAGCAGCTTCTCTCTTCCCAGACGCTGCTGAGCTTCACCAAGTCCCCGAGCGCGGCGGTGCGTGAGAGGGCTGTGGGGAGGATTGGCATGCTGAGCTATTTGCTGGCCAGCTGGTCCTCACTGCAGGTAAGGAGCCAGGCACGCTGCAGCCAGGCCGTCTCCCCTTCCCTGCACACCAGAGCAGGACGGGGGTGCCTGTGAGGCAAGCCGGGCGGGAGGTTAGGGCACTCAGCAAGGCTCTGAAGCTGGGCTTTTCGTCCCTGCTTTCCCCGTGGTCTTCTGTCCCCAGCCCCCTCTCTGCCAGGAGCCAGCTCTGCCCCCAGCCCTGTGCAGGACAGGACTGCCCCAGGAGCACGGTGGGAACCCCAGCCTGGCAGCTCTCCCTGTGCAGGGATGATGCCCGGCTCCAGCCGCTTTGGGAGCCGGGGCCGGCAGGGCCTGGCAAAGCTCTGACTCACCGGGCAATCCAGCCCAGGCAGACTCTTGGCTTCACAGCTTTGGCCCAAGGTGCTGTCCCTCAGCATTGCTGGTGTTCTGCCTCCTTCACACAGGCCTGGCGCCCCTTTGCAAGAGAGAAGGTCAGTCCTGCCTGCTACCAAGACATCAACATCCCCATCCTGGGACAGCTGCTGGGACGTCTCATCCTTCTCAGCTCTTGCGAGGGCCAAGAAACCAGCTGTGCAGCTATGGATGCTCTTTGCCACCTCTTCAGATTCATCCTGCAGCAAAGAGGTGAGAGAAGCTGTGCTGGGCTGTGGCCCTCCACACATACACATCTCCTGTCTGCTTGTTTCCCTGAGCATTGCCATGGACCGTTCTCGTGCTTGCTGGAGGCTGTCCATGAATTCCGGCCAGCTTTGCTGACCTCCTTTGCCCTTCCGAGCTGCTCTCTGTAGGATCCCAGCTCTGCCATTTTGCTGCTGAAACTGAATGCTCACCTCAAGTCCAGGATCTGTTCTCTGCTGCTCTCCTTGCTCACTCCTCCCAGGATCTCAGACCTTGCTGTTACATGGGCCCTGCAGCCGCAGCTACCACATCCCCAAACCCCTTCTTCCCTGTCAGTGAAGAGCAGATCCAGCTGGGCGTCACGCCGGCTCATCCTTCCAGTGCCTGTAGCAAGAAACCGTCCCTTCTCCTAAACTTTGCCCATCTTTCCTGAGGAGCGTTCCCATCTTGTTCCCATCGCCTGTCAGCCTTTGCTTTACAGCTCTGTCCACCACCTCCTCCCCTGCCTGTGGGTCATAACCTCCCTTCTAAGACACTCCCAGTTCCAAGCTCTTTTGACCACTTAGGAAGCTTCTTGGCAAAGATACTGTGTCTAACCAACTCTATTGTGTTTCCCCACCACTTAGGCAGGACACTGCCGGAGGATAATGCGCAGATCGCAAGGCTTTTGGAAGCCAAGAACACCTCCTGGCTTTCTTCGACCAGAACCAGCGCCATTACCATGGTAATGAGCTCCCACCTTGCTGGGCCTCTTGCCCATGGCATCAGCAAGGGACTTGTATGGGCAAAGGGATCCAGAATCAGCGGGGCTGGCATGGCCTCACTGTCCCTGCTGAGAAGAGGGTTCCTGCTGTCCCTGAGCAGGAACTAACTGAGGGCGGCACTCCAGTGTCCCAGCAGCAGCTCCAGAGCTCCTGGACACACCAGCGAGCCCTGGTTCTCCGCAGGGCAAGCACAGTGTCCCCATGACGCCAACCCTCCTCCGTGAGCCTGAGGACCTTCTGCTCTCATGCTCCCCCCTCCAGTGACTGCAGCCCCTGTCGCCAGCTTTCCTGCGGGCACTGCTGACAGCACTGCCAGACATCTCTCGACACAGCTGCTCGCATGGCTCAGCTAAGCCGCACCGTCAGTGTGCTCGCTGCGACATTTCTTCTTCCCTTCCTCCCTTAGGTGTTTCGAGACTACCTCCAGCCTTTTGAAAGGACAGATGTCCTCCTCACGGCCATCGGAGCCATGACGGACAGCACTATTAATGACAAGGCAGGGGCCAGAAGCATGCTGGATGAGGCCGCCAGAGACCCTGACTCCTGGCTGACAGACGTAAGCAGCTTGTGGCAGCATTGCCCTGCCCAAGAGCCTTTTCAGGGGTTGTTCTTCCCTCCCTCCTCCTTCCCTCCCTACCCCTATCGCACAATCCCTCTCTCCCACTCCCTGGTCTTTCGGGCACCTAAAACTCTTTTCAACCAGCAGAGAGGGACAGGAAGGGCAGTAGTTTCAGTGGTAGCAGCTGGGAAAATGGCTGCGCTCCAGTGGCAGCACCATCCTCCCCTGTGTCCCCTCCAGGTGCCGAAGATCATGAGCGGCATCCACAGAAACTGGCAGCGCGTCCACCTGGTGCCGGCACTGCACAGCACAAACTCGCTCCTTCTTGTGCTGACAAACCAGCGCCCCAGGGAAGCGGTGATGAGTCTGTTGAAGTTCTCTCCAAGACGTGACAGGTACCAGTCCCAACTGCCCTGAGGGCTTGTTCCAGCTGGGGACAGGGGCTCAGAGACTCTGGCCGCCAGAGCCATGGAAAACTGCAGCACGTCCCTGAGAAGCAGGGACCTCCACCCCACCACGCTTCCCAGCCCCAGGGGGTCAGCCAGGCCCACAGCAGGCAGAGCCGGCCAAGCCAGCCCACAGCCCAGTCACCACACTCGGTCCTGCCCCGGGGGAACACCACCCCAGTGCCCTCCTGCCTGTGTGAGCAGGGCCCCCCGGCACCCCAAGTGAAGGGGGCCGGCAGGGCCGGGGCTGCAGCAGCGCCTGGGTCCGCAGGGCTGCCCCAAGCCCAGCGCTGTGGCAGCTGTGCCCGAGGCAGCCCTGCTGACGGAACGCTCTGGCTTGCAGCGCTGTCCTGGCCATGTGGGATGTGATGTTCTCCTCGCCGCAGACTTTGGAGAAGGTCTTGAGGGAGCTGCGCAGCAAACTCGCGTGCCAGAAGGAGTGCGGGATGTTGGGCAGCGCCAGAGAGGACATGTGCATCCTGCACCTGGCTGTGAGTGACCAGACCGGGCCTTGCTCACCTGCAGAGCTGCGTGTGCTCTCTGTCCTCCCATCTGCCCCCAAACGCTGTTGGGTTGCTCCTCAGAGGCGTGATGGTCAGAGCACAGGGGGAGCCAACAGATACAGTGTGTGGTGCGTGGTGTGGCGCAGGGCACAGGGCTGGCCAAGCAGCCCTCCCCAGGCAGAGCTGCCCCCGGGACGGGCTGCATGGCCCCAGTGCCCTTGCCCTGAGCTGCCAGTGGGAACCAGGAGCCACCACGGTGCGTGGAGCCCTGCAGGCTCTGCCAGTGTCTCACCGTCATCTTTGTTTCAGCTGCTGGCCGCCAGCGACATCACATCCGAGGATTTTGCTGCTATGTACGATGCCTGGAGGTCTCTGAAGCACGCAAGGATGGACACGCTGTCGCTGGTGCTACGAGGCCTCGTCACGCTGTCGCAGACACCTGAGACAGTGAGTGGGGCACAGTCAAGTGGAGCCAGGCTGGCAGCCTGGGCCTGGGGCAGTGGATAACGTGGTGGCTTGGCCTTGGATGGGAGTCAGGAGGCGGGTTGACGGCTCCAAACAGCTCCCCTGTCTTTGCTCTCCTGCCCTCCCTTCCCTCTCCCCGCTCTCCTCGCATCCCCGTCAATGCACTCGTGGCTCCCACGGGCCAGGAGGCTGCTACAGCAATTCTTGTGCCTGTGGCCGGGAAGCTGGACGGGAGGCTGGTGCTCGGTGAGCAGTGCATGTTGGCCAGGGTGATGTTTTGCTGCTTCACACAAAGGAAATGGTGTGTTTCATACAGAAAAGCAAAATGGAGGTCCTGTTGGAAGACATCATGGAGACCCTGCAGTATGCCCGTGAAGATATCCAGATGAAGGCCCTACTTGTCTTCAGAAACATGCTGGGTCATATGAGCAGGAAGGAGGCCAGCTCCATCACTCTGGAGCTGACAGCGGAGCTCCTGCCACTCTTCAACAATGTAAGGCTGCTGCAGGAGCCTAAGCCGCAGTGACGGGCACACCGCAAGGAAATGTGCCCATGGGCCCAGCTCTGCAGTCAGCACTCGGGCAGGGCTGCTCCCCTCCTCGCTCCCCTGGGCTCTGCAGCCCAGCACGGCTTCTCCCTGACACGTTGATGCCTCCGGGCGACCTGGGACCCTGTGCTGGGTGCCAGCCCAGCCCCACGTTGTGTGCCCCAGAGGCTTTGCCCAGGGTGAGCGGGCTCTCCTCCTCAGCCTGTCCCTTGGGGAACTCTGCACTGCTCTGGCTGCTGTGGCTGGTGGCAAATGCTGAGTGACAACGGGAGCGCTCAGGGACTTAGGTTTCCACCACCTTCTGGAAACGTCTTGCACGGCCTTGAACGGGCCCAGGGCCACTCAGCCGCAGCTCCTGTTTTCAGGATACGACGCCAGAGCATCTTCCCTCACGTCAGCCACGCTGATGCCCTTGCTCACTGTGGGTAGGGAGCGGCTGTTGCTCAAGTCCCCCTGTCCTCCTCCCTAACAGGAGTCCAGCCAGGTGCAGGAGCTCTCCATCAGCCTCTTCAAAGAACTGATGAAGACTGTAGTGGGGAGAAACAAGAGAAAGATGAAGAAGCAGGTGCAGAGGCTCTTGCTGCCGCTGTTCTTCCGTACGAATGACCAGGTGGACAGCGTGGCCAAGGTGCAGTGACAAGCAGTGACAGTGCAGTGACAGTGACAAACCAGTGTCACAGGGAAGGGCGTGCTGACACCACAGGGGCGGCCTGTGCCTGAGGGGCGAGCGCTGCTGGACGTCAGAGTCTGGGAATGTGTGTCAGCTCAGGGTCCCACTGCTCCCCTCCTTCCCTGCACTGGTCCCACCACTGCCTTCCTCGTCCCCCCCGGCTGCAGAGGTGGATGGGGAGCTGGGGTCCCCTCCCAGCCCCGCTCTCCCCATTCAGCCCTCCTCCAGAACAGCCCAGAGGAAGGGCCCCTGCAGACCCAGCACGAGCTGAGCTGGAGAACCTGTCACAGCCGTTTCCCACACATCCCTGCCTGGTCCGGCAGGGCCCAGCAGCAGCCCAAGGCCACCCCACACCCGAGTCCCTACAGGCTTCCCAGCTGTCCCTGCAGGTGTGGGAGGCCAGGGCTTTGAGCCCCCATCCCTGTCCCCCAGAGAGCCCCAGCTGTTGCGGACAGGGCATGTCCCAGCTCCCAGAGAGCAGAATGGCCCCAGGAACGAAGACCTGTTCACCCAGGTCCCTTGCATTGCGCCAGTGACCTTGGTCTGTGCAGAGGCGTGCAGCACTTACAAGGGGTGGAGAGCCAGCTTGTTCCCCAGCCTGGGGTGGGGAGAGCGGTGGGAAGGGAGATGCAGCTGGAAGGGGACTGGCCCTGCATCCCAGCATCAAAGCTCTGCCCACCCGCAGCCTGGGCATGAAGCAGCCGGGGCAGGCCTGGCTGGGGAGCCAAGTGTCCTGCTGGGGGACGCCCGTGGGAGGTGCTGATGGCTCCGTCCTGCCCCGGGGTCTCTGGGACTCCAGCCCTCGCTGCCTGCAGCCGTGGGCCCTCACCTCCCCTGCCCTTCAGGCTGCCCCCAGCCCCAGCAGCAGCTCAGCAGCTCTTGAGAATCTCTGTTCTGCTGGCTGGCAGCGGGAGATGCCCAAGATGGTGGCTGCCCCGTGTCCCCGACTCAGGCATTGAGGCCAGTTCAGACTCCGTCCTCCGCCACCCCTCATAGGCTGGGAATGGCTTGGAGCCTGGCCAAGAGAAAGGGTTTCCTTCCCTGGGCTGTGGTGCCATCTCCCAGCCTGTGCTTCTCTGCAGGTCTCCCGGGAAGCCCTCCTAGCTGCTGCAGAGTTCCTGCAGCAGAAACAGCTCAAGTACCTGACCCAGACGCAGCAGGCATGGAGGATCGGAGAGTGCTTGGTGAGAAGGACCCTCCACCCCAGGGCCCTGGCTAGAAAAGGGCTGCCCGTGCTGAGGGCTGTGCACTTGTGCCTCCCCTGCCCTGCTGAGGGCTGTGCACTTGTGCCTCCCCTGCCCTGCCCAAGCCCAGAAACCAGAGCCTGGAGCTGTATCCTCCTTCCCTGCCATGTAGCACGGAGCCCCCAGGGACCCTTCTCCAAGCTCTTCTCCCTTCCATGCCCCCCAGGCTGCTGAAGGAGTCCCTGGCCCATCTGGGCCCTGGCAGTGGGACAGAGGGGTCTCAGTACCTCCAGGCACCCTCTCTCTGTGGCTCTTTCTGGACCTCAGCCCCACAGGGCTCCTGGTTGGGTGACAGGAACGGCCCAGGGGGAAGAGGGAAGGGGGTGCTGGGAGGAGGGATTAGTCCGGCTGACCGGGGAGGCTCTGTTGGCAGCCCTGTGCTCTTATGCTCTTTCCAGCTGCTGCAGGACAGGAGCAGGGCGGAAGAATACCTGCAACAGGGCATGCTGTACTTGAAGGATGCTCAGGCCACCATGCGAGAGGAAGCCATCAGGTTCATTGGTGAGCCACAGCCCTGGGATCCCTCTTCTGGCAGCCTGGGCCCAGTCTCAACCACTGCCCTGGCCGCAAGCAGCAGCCCTGTGGCTGCCAGAGCCCCGGCTGCCCCGCGCAGGGCCCAGGCAGACAGAGGCTCTGGCTTTCCCTCTCCCAGCCCTGCCCGGGCAAGCGAGCTTGGTGGCAACCTTGCTCAGTCCCAGCCCACCTCCAGCCCTGTTCTTCCCTGGAGTCGGCCCTCCTGAGGAGGAGGAGGCCGTGCCGCTGAGCTGGCGGCGCTGGGGGCTGTGCCGCTGGGAGTGCGCCGGGAAGCAGGAGGTCTGACGGGAGCTCTCTGCCTAGGGCTTGCTGCACGGCACCTGCAGGACCAAAGCGAGGAGAAGCTGCATAAAATCTGCAATGGTGAGAAGGGGCAGTGTTGGTGGGGCTGAGAACAGAGCTGGGACGGATGCTGCCATGCCTTGCCCTGCTCCACGGAAATGCTTTGGGGACGGGGGAGAACCTCAGGGGCATTTGGAGCAGCAGCGTCCAGCTGATGCCTTTGTCCCACCGTCTTTTCCTGGCCAGGGAAAGAGACGGGTGGCTGTGGCATGCTCTGGAGGGGATGCCAGGGGGTCTCTGCAGACAGGGGGCTTTCATCTCCTCTCTCCTCTCTCCTCTCCTCTCCTCTCCTCTCCTCTCCTCTCCTCTCCTCTCCTCTCCTCTCCTCTCCTCTCCTCTCCTCTCCTCTCCTCTCCTCTCCTCTCCTCTCCTCTCCTCTCCTCTCCTCTCCTCCTCTCCTCTCCTCTCCTCTCCTCTCCTCTCCTCTCCTCTCCTCTCCTCTCCTCCTCATCTCCTCCTCTCTCCTCCTCATCTCCTCCTCTCTCTTCCTCATCTCCTCCTCCTCTCTCCTCTCCTCCTCTCTCCTCTCCTCATCTCTCCTCTCCTCATCTCTCCTCATCTGCTCATCTCATCTCTCCTCACCTCATCACTCCTCATCTCATCTCTCATCTCATCTCCTTTCTTTCACAGCCCTCCGGCCCTTGGAGGAAGACACCAACCTCTCAGTCTGTTCCCTGGCAGCTCAGACCATCCTCATCCTGCAATCTGCAAGGGGGCGGCTGACATCACCAGGGACCCTGCGAGCGCTGTGCTGCTGCTGGCCCTGCAAAGCCAGGGAGAGGCGCAGCTCTCCTGGGCAAAATGACTGTCCTTGATCAAAGATGGATCAACAAGCCCAGTCTCATGGCGTCCTTGGCACAGGGAGCGCCCTGGGCATGCTGAGAAGACGGGGTCACTCCTGGCCTCTCCTGCTGCCTGCAGGAGAACTCCTCCCTCTGCTACTCTGGCCGCAGTCATGTTTTACAAGTTTACCCCGTGGGTTTCCCCCAAAAGAAGCCATGTTTGTTCACACCCTGGGAAAGTCCTTTCTTTAGGGGGGCAGAGGGCCAAGGGGAAATGGCAGCCTCAGAGGAAGCAGGGCTGCCTGGAGAGCTACCCGATGCCCTCCCATTCCAGCAGCCATGGCTGCACACCACACGCTGTCCCAGGGTGTCCTTGGAGCAGAGCCCCAGCTGCCCTGTGGGACCACAAAACCTCCGAGGGGAGGAGGACAAGAGAAGCTTTAGGCAACCTGCCCCCTCCTGAGACAGCCAGGGCACCGAGAGGCACCTGCGCTCTGCCAAACTGGCGAGTCTCCATTTGCCCTGCTACGCAGAGGTGACAACCACCTGTGTGCTCTGGGCTGGCACAGCCTTGTCCATGTGCCTGGGGGAGGTTCCATGTCCCTCACTCCAGTGTCCTGACCTGGAAAGCCTCATTTTTAGGGCCAAAATGCTCATTTTTAGGGTCCCAACCTTTCTTTCATATCCCAGAGTTGCCTCTTAGGGTCCACAGTTCCATTTGCAGAACCTAAATGCTCATGTTCAGGAAGAAAGTGTTGTTTTAAGGTCCAACGCTACATTTCTTCTGTCCAAAGCCTCATTTTTACTTTCCAAAGTCTTCATTTTGGCTTCCAAAGCCTCATTTGAGGCTCCAAGGCCTCATGTTTATAGTCAAAAAGCTCAGCTGTGCTTTGCAAAGTCGCCTTTGGAGAGTCCAAAGCTGCAACTGGAGTTTCCAAAGCCTCACTTTCAGGCTCCAAAGCAGCATTTTTAGGATCCAGTCAGTTGTTTTGAGGGTCCAAGCCACATCTGGACTGTCCAAACCTTGATTTTAATGACCCAGAACCACATTTTTAGGTCCCAAAGCCCCATATTTAGGGTCCAGACCCTCATTTGTGATGGGAACGGCTATCCCGTGTCTTTACAAGTGGAGTGCAACAGCCTTACAGGTGTAACCAGTCAGTTAACAGGGAATGTTGGTGGGGACACACTGTGGCGGTTTTCTGATATCGGGCCTGTGGGAAACTACGAGAGTTGACTGCATGGGAGCAAGCGTTGGTGGAAAAATACAAGCAGCAAGGACCGTGTACTGATTGATACCTCAAGGCCAGAGGGATTGATACAGGATGATACATCAAGGACAGGGCAGTAACTTGTGATAGACCAAAAATGCTTTTATGGCAGCAGCTCTGGTGGGAACGCAAAATGTATCGCGTATGTAAGTCCCGACTTAGCAAATCAGCAATGCTCGCGCAAGCATCCCAGCAAGTATAAATACAACCCTGCATTTGTAATAAATGTCTCTTATTGCATCTTTTCGAGAGTCCGTGCCTCATTTGCTACAAATGGCGCCCTGAACGGGGACTTTCAAAGTGGCTGTAAAGGAAGCAGCTGTTCCGGTAGCGAAGCCCAATCGAACCAGGACCGGGACACAGAACCAGGAACCAGGAAATTGCGCACTCATCACCGAGAAAAGGTGAGCGACTGGGAACCATGGGAGGGAAGTTATTCCTTCAACAAAGACAAAGCATAGATGTCCCTCAACGTTTGTTACGAAAGCAAAATCAAGATGTACCAGGAGTCTGATTAGTGACTTTCTTAGAATGGATCGCTAATCATGTGCCAGACTTTCCTACAACTGGAATATTTCAGTTGGAGGCATGGCACAAAGTTGGAAAAGAACTATTTGAACAGGCAGCGCCCGGAGATAAGGCTGCTTGCAAACATTTATCTACTTGGGGGAAAATTATGACTACTGTAAAAGTGGCTCAGAATGAAGTAGTTGCGCAGGTCGCAATTGTGAACCTTCTGCTCCTCCCTTGCCAGGGCAGGAGGGGGATCTTGTAACTGTACAGGGAAAAAATGCACTAGCCACGGATGCAGTAGCGGAGAAAGGGCTGGCTGATAACGAAGCCCCCGCTTGTACGCTACAGCGAACGCTTTTGACAAAAGATGGTTTGTGGGAGTCGCCCAACAACCCCCTTGATCCTGGCCCGATGGACCCGGAGCAAGAGCCTGATTTATTCCCCCTGGATGTTAATTTGCAACCGAAAGTGCACACTAATTTAACCATGTGGGATACATGCAGAGAAGAGGCTTTGAAAGCAGGAGACTGGAAAGTGGTCATGGCACGCCCTGTGATCTATCGTGAACTGCAGACTCCAGGCTTTCAACAGCTACCGTATGATGTTGTAAAGGAATTACGGACATTAGCTAAAGAAAATGGAGTTACTTCATCATTTGTTATAAATTTTTTGGAAGCGTTAAGCTTCTCCCACGTACTTACTCCACATGACTGGTGTTCTTTGTTGGAAACGATTTTAACCACTACTCAATATACTGTATGGCTCTCTGATTTTTGGGAGAACCGTACTATAGAGACTATTGATAATGCATATCGGCAAAGAGGGATTGATTGCAGTCATTTAGCTGGGGAAGGTGACCATGCTTTGCCAGAGAATCAAGTTGCATATCCCAGGGACATATATGGTGCAATAGCAAAACTAGCAATGAAAGCGGTTCGGAAGGTACGGGAGGTTGGGAGAGATGCCAATATGTCTTCTTCAAAAATCTTGCAAGGATTACAGGAACCTTATGCGCAGCTTTTAGACTGCTTGCAAACTGCTCTGGAGCGACAAATTAATAATGACACAGCTCTTGAGTTGTTACTAAAACAACTGGCTTTTGAGGATGCTAATGCTGATTGTCGGTGTGCATTACAGGGTATTAGGAATAGGGAAAAGTGGAGTGTAGCAGAGATGGTGAGAGCGTGTCAAAACATAGGGTCAACTGAACATTATACCAGCTCTCTAGCTGGCACTTTAGCAGCACAGTTCCAAGTATCGGAAACAAAACTGAGATCGAGATGCTTTCGTTGTGGGGCACTGGGTCATGCAAAGAAAGATTGCACAAAGTATGCACACCAGACTGCAAAGGATGCACCCGCAAGAGATTGTCCAAAATGTGGAAAGGGCAGGCACTGGGCGAGTGAATGTTGTTCGAGGGTTAATGTAAAGGGGGAGCCAATTAACCCTTCCCAGGGAAAGAGGAGGTGGGGGCAGGACCAGAGGAGCAGTGGCTGCTGGGGCTGCGCCCCCCCGCCCCGCCCCAGCCGTTCCCTGCTGGGCTGCTTCATGGCACACCATGCGCACAGAGCACTCGCATTTTCCCTTCTGATCTGGCAAAGAAAACCAACACCATCGTTCACTTTTGTGCTAGCACTTCTGTGTTTACAACAGATACTTGCAAGGCCAAAGCTTAAGCAACTATGCAAAGGACCCTTCAGGCTGGTTAAAAGATCCATGTTTTCATTACAAGTTTAATCGGGTGGTTGGTCGGCATGGCAATCAATATTCATTCTGATCATATTCTCAGAAATCTGAGAAAATCTGGAGAAACCGGTTACAAAATACCAAGACTGCATATCTGAGTTCAGCAATATAGAGAGCATCTGATGCTACTGAACAAAAACCGGGATGGCAACACAATTTGCAACTGCCTATTTGGCTGGCACTCATCGCTAGGAAATTCCAACCATTTGCAGTACTGTTTCAATGGGACAAATCATTAAGAGATTCTGTAAGAGTGTTAGAATGGGTTTTTCTAGCTCACACACCAACTAAAACAGTTTGGACAATTAAGGAAATGTATGCAAAACTAATAATTAAAAGCAGAGAATGTTTACATGCTATGGACAGGACAGACCCTGAATGTATATTTATTCCTACAACAAAAGAAAATTTGCAATGGTTATTGACTGAAGATGTGAATTTCCAGATTGCATTAGCTACATACACAGGGAACATATCAGTTCATTACCCTCAACATAGACTGTGGGCTGAAATTGGTAATTTACCATTGCACAGCAAACACCGCTGTCAACAGCGACCGGCAAGCGGCAAGACTGTTTTCACTGATGCCTCTGGTCACTCACGTGAGGTTGTAATTACACGGCTAAACTCAGAAACACAGTGTTGGGAACACAAGGTAGAAAAAAGAGATCAAGGGTCAATACAAGTTCTTGAGCTAACAGCTGTTAGGATCACTTCTGAGGTGTTCTGTAATGAACCTTTGAATGTTGTAACTGATTCATGCTATGCAGTTGGCATACTTAACTGCCTAGAAGCTTCTTTTCTTAAGGAAGTGGATAATCCTCTTTTGATGGCTGAATTGAGAAAGTTAGGTTTTCTAACAAATCACAGACGTCATGATTTTTATGCAATGCACGTCTGCTCTCACACTGCCCTTCCAGGACCTCTTGTGGAAGGGAATAGGAGGGCTGATGCACGAGCTGTGCCATTTATTGTGCCTAAAACCTTTGAGCGAGCTAAATTATCACATGAATTCTTTCAGCAGAATGCAAGGTCGCTAAAATGACAATCTCAAATTACAATGGATCAGGCCAGGAGCATTCTTATGTCCTGCCCTGATTGTCAACAGTTCGCACCTATGCCATCCAAGGAGCGTGTTAATCCACGAAGGATTACTGCCAATGAAACACAGCAAACTGATGTAACGCATTATTCTGAATTGGGTAAACTGAAATATGCACGAGTTTCTGTAGACGCTCATTCCAGATTTCTCGTTGCTACTCCACACACTGCTGAAAGAGCATGTGATGTCTGTAAATATTGGTTGACACGTTTTGCTGTTTCAGGAGTTCCGCGTTGTATAAAAACAGATGATGGTCCAGCCCACTGCTCCAGCAAAGTTCACTTCTTTTTAAATGACCGGCGCATTTCCCACATTGCGGGAATACCTCACTCACCAACAGGACAAGCTATAGTAGAATGAGCTCATAGAGACCTTAAAGCTCTGTGAACTAAACGAAAGAGAGGGAGCCTGGCCTCTCGCCCCAGGAGTGTTTATGGAAAGCTGCTTATGTTTTGAATTTTTTGAATTGCAATGATACTGGGTGTAGTAGTTACGAACGGCAACATAGTACCAGCATACCAGAACACCAACGGCCTCTAGTGATGGTAAAAGATCCTGTGTCGAAAGAATAGTCACGACCTGTTGATCTAATAACCTGTTGAAGGCGCTCTGCTTGTGTCTCTGCAGGTTCTCAAGTGAAATGGATTCCGTCAAGATGCGTACAACCTTATGCTGCCTCCTCGTTGGAGTCTTCGGGTGGCCCCTCGACACAGGGCTGATTCAGCAAGAAAATGTATGGCTTACCTTAGCAAACTTAACCCATGCAACTACTCTCTGTGTTTCTTTGTCCACACCAACAGATCCTTTTTGTACATGCTTAGTAGGAGTGCCAGTAACGGAACAACGTTTAGGTACCTTATACATGAAACCGTTAGAAGCAATCGCACCAAGGCAGGAGTTATGCAGCCATGGTGGTGGTGTTGGGAAACTTGGAGACAGACTGCCAGGGAAAAAGCTACATGGTACCCTGATAAATTGTACAAGTTTAATGATTTTCCTGCATTGCCCCTTGAACCACAGGAGTTAGACATCGTGGGAACCTTACAGGCACCTATTTGCTTTTATCTAAGTTTCACAACACATCAGTATCTAAATAGTTTAAGGTTTCATGTGTCCCCTATAGGGATATATGTCAATCACTCCCTGTGGTGCAATACCACAAGTATTGATCAAATCACTCTTGGAACAGATCCCGTAGGTTTACCTGAGGATTTGTTTTTGATCTGTGGGCAGCGAGCACGGAAGGGCAGCCTGGGAAGAGCGGTAGGAGGGCCTTGTGCCTTCGGACAACCAACATTCTTTCACCCTGACTTTTACCACACGATAAAGCTGTATGGCAAAAACGAGACATACATCAGTTTTCAGATTCCTGTAACTCAAACACAGAATTTTGGGGTAAAGGCCAGAGAGTTTCAGCAAGCTTTTTTTGTCTGTAGGTACTGCACATGCACTTGCAACTTTAAGCAACTAGGCAGCTGGCTTGCAAAAGAAACTAACACTAGGAGCCTGGCCCTGGATGGTCTTTTAACAGATGTCGGTGCTGTAAGACATGCTTTGCTACAAAACAGCTGCCACTCATTTCTTATCATTAGCTCAAGGTCATGGCTGTCAGGACTTTGAAGGAATCTGTTGCATGAATCTCAGTGACCACTCAGAATCCATCCACATCAGCATAACTAAATTAAAGGAATTAACAAAGCAATTACAAAACCAAGAAGACGGTGATTTCTGGAGTCCGTTCTCTTGGCTGGGGGGGTTAGGACCATGGGCAAAGCAACTAATTATGCTTGTAATGATTGTATGTGGAGTCTTGTTGCTAATTCTGATTTGTATACCATGTGTCTTGTCTTGTGTACAACGAAGGATTGAAAAAAGTTTTAATCGTGTAATGGCTGTGAAATTACAAGCTGCTATGGCTATGCAATTATTAAAAAAAGAGGGGGGAGATGTGGCAGAATTCTGACATTGGGCCTGTGGGAAACTGCAAGAGTTGACTGCGTGGGAACAAGCGTTGGTGGAAAAATACAAGCAGCAAGGACTGTACTCATTGATACATTAAGGCCAGAGGGATTGATACAGGATGATACATCAAGGACAGGGCGGTAACTTGTGGTAGACCAAAAAATGCTTTTATGGCAGCAACTCTGGTGGGAACGCAAAATGTATTGCCTATGTAATGCCTGACTTAGCAAATCAGCAATGCCTGAGCAAGCATCCCAGCAAGTATAAATACGACCCTGCATTTGTAATAAATGTCTCTCTTCGCATCTAAAAAAGGGAGTGCGTGCCTCATTCGCTACACAGACAGGGGATGTTGCTGGGGGAATAAGGAAAGGCGTATCGGAAATCTTGTACTCCCCAAGCAGCTCAAGCTGATGGGGAAAGAAGAAGGAATCACCTGTGCCCGGGGATCAGGGCAAATGGGGGCTTTGGAGAGACCCCATGGGGACTCCCGTGGACTCTCTCTTTATTCAAATCAACTTTCTTTTGTTTGGCTGGTTGGTTTTTGGTTGGTTGGTTGGTTTACCTTTGGCCACATTTTGAAGACCCAAACCCTTCTTTTGAGGGTCCAAACTCTCATTTATAGGCTCCAAACCCCTCTTATCCAGCTCTAAGCCTCCACTGCAGTGTCCAAAGCCCCTTTTTAGGGATCAAAGCTGCATTTCTTGGGGTCATTAAGGAACAAGAGGTTCCCCTCCTTCGCAGGGTCCAAAGTGTCACTTGTGATATCCAGCCAAACCCTCCTTGAATGAGCTTGAGGTGGCTTTTCTGTAGACAACCCCACATTAACACGATTCTTCACCCTCATTTCACAGGGGTGGCCTGTGCCTGAGGGGCGAGCGCTGCTGGACGTCAGAGTCTGGGAATGTGTGTCAGCTCAGGGTCCCACTGCTCCCCTCCTTCCCTGCACTGGTCCCACCACTGCCTTCCTCGTCCCCCCCGGCTGCAGAGGTGGATGGGGAGCTGGGGTCCCCTCCCAGCCCCGCTCTCCCCATTCAGCCCTCCTCCAGAACAGCCCAGAGGAAGGGCCCCTGCAGACCCAGCACGAGCTGGGCCGGAGAACCTGTCACAGCCGTTTCCCACACATCCCTGCCTGGTCCGGCAGGGCCCAGCAGCAGCCCAAGGCCACCCCACACCCGAGTCCCTCCAAGCTTCTCAGCTGTCCCTGCAGGTGCAGGAGGCCAGGGCTCTGAGCCCCCATCCCTGTCCCCCAGAGAGCCCCGGCTGTTGCGGACAGGGCATGTCCCAGCTCCCAGAGAGCAGAATGGCCCCAGGAATGAAGCCCTGTTCACCCAGGTCCCTTGCATTGCGCCAGTGACCTTGGTCTGTGCAGAGGCGTGCAGCACTTACAAGGGGTGGAGAGCCAGCTTGTTCCCCAGCCTGGGGTGGGGAGAGCGGTGGGAAGGGAGATGCAGCTGGAAGGGGACTGGCCCTGCATCCCAGCATCAAAGCTCTGCCCACCCGCAGCCTGGGCATGAAGCAGCCGGGGCAGGCCTGGCTGGGGAGCCAAGTGTCCTGCTGGGGGACGCCCGTGGGAGGTGCTGCTGGCTCCGTCCTGCCCCGGGGTCTCTGGGACTCCAGCCCTCGCTGCCTGCAGCCGTGGGCCCTCACCTCCCCTGCCCTTCAGGCTGCCCCCAGCCCCAGCAGCAGCTCAGCAGCTCTTGAGAATCTCTGTTCTGCTGGCTGGCAGCGGGAGATGCCCAAGATGGTGGCTGCCCCGTGTCCCCAACTCAGGCATTGAGGCCAGTTCAGACTCCGTCCTCCGCCACCCCTCATAGGCTGGGAATGGCTTGGAGCCTGGCCAAGAGAAAGGGTTTCCTTCCCTGGGCTGTGGTGCCATCTCCCAGCCTGTGCTTCTCTGCAGGTCTCCCGGGAAGCCCTCCTAGCTGCTGCAGAGTTCCTGCAGCAGAAACAGCTCAAGTACCTGACCCAGACACAGCAGGCATGGAGGATCGGAGAGTGCTTGGTGAGAAGGACCCTCCACCCCAGGGTCCTTGCTAGAAAAGGGCTGCCCGTGCTGAGGGCTGTGCACTTGTGCCTCCCCTGCCCTGCCCAAGCCCAGAAACCAGAGCCTGGAGCTGTATCCTCCTTCCCTGCCATCTAGCACAGAGCCCCCAGGGACTCTTCTCCAGGCTCTTCTCCCTTCCGTGCCCCCTAGGCTGCTGAAGGAGTCCCTGGCCCATCTGGGCCCTAGCAGTGGGACAGAGGGGTCTCAGTACCTCCAGGCACCCTCTCTCTGTGGCTCTTTCTGGACCTCAGCCCCATAGGGCTCCTGGCTGGGTGACAGGAACGGCCCAGGGGGAAGAGGGAAGGGGATGCTGGGAGGAGGGACTAGTCCGGCTGACCGGGGAGGCTCTGTTGCCAGCCCCGTGCTCTTGTGCTCTTTCCAGCTGCTGCAGGACAGGAGCAGGGCGGAAGAATACCTGCAACAGAGCATGCTGTACTTGAAGGACGCTCAGGCCACCATGCGAGAGGAGGCCATCAGGTTCATTGGTGAGCCACAGCCCTGGGATCCCTCTTCTGGCAGCCTGGGCCCAGTCTCAACCACTGCCCTGGCCGCAAGCAGCAGCCCTGTGGCTGCCAGAGCCCCGGCTGCCCCGCGCAGGGCCCAGGCAGACAGAGGCTCTGGCTTTCCCTCTCCCAGCCCTGCCCGGGCAAGCGAGCTTGGTGGCAACCTTGCTCAGTCCCAGCCCACCTCCAGCCCTGTCCTTCCCTGGAGTCGGCCCTCCTGAGGAGGAGGAGGCCGTGCCGCTGAGCTGGCGGCGCTGGGGGCTGTGCCGCTGGGAGTGCGCTGGGAAGCAGGAGGTCTGACGGGAGCTCTCTGCCTAGGGCTTGCTGCACGGCACCTGCAGGACCAAAGCGAGGAGAAGCTGCATAAAATCTGCAATGGTGAGAAGGGGCAGTGTTGGTGGGGCTGAGAACAGAGCTGGGACGGATGCTGCCATGCCTTGCCCTGCTCCACGGAAATGCTTTGGGGACGGGGGAGAACCTCAGGGGCATTTGGAGCAGCAGCGTCCAGCTGATGCCTTTGTCCCACCGTCTTTTCCTGGCCAGGGAAAGAGACGGGTGGCTGTGACATGCTCTGGAGGGGATGCCAGGGGGTCTCTGCAGACAGGGGGCTTTCATCTCCTCTCTCCTCTCTCCTCTGCTCTCCTCTCCTCGCCTCGCCTCTCCTGTCCTCCTCCTCTCCTCTCTTCCTCTCTCCTCTCCTCCTCATCTCCTCCTCTCTCATCTCCTCCTCTCTCCTCTCCTCCTCATCTCCTCCTCTCTCTTCCTCATCTCCTCCTCCTCTCTCCTCTCCTCCTCTCTCCTCATCTGCTCATCTCATCTCTCCTCACCTCATCACTCCTCATCTCATCTCTCATCTCATCTCCTTTCTTTCACAGCCCTCCGGCCCTTGGAGGAAGACACCGACCTCTCAGTCTGTTCCCTGGCAGCTCAGACCATCCTCATCCTGCAATCTGCAAGGGGGTGGCTGACATCACCAGGGACCCTGCGAGCGCTGTGCTGCTGCTGGCCCTGTAAAGCCAGGGAGAGGCGCAGCTCTCCTGGGGAAAATGACTGTCCTTGATCAAAGATGGATCAACCAGCCCAGTCTCATGGCGTCCTTGGCACAGGGAGCACCCTGGGCATGCTGAGAAGACGGGGTCACTCCTGGCCTCTCCTGCTGCCTGCAGGAGAACTCCTCCCTCTGCTACTCTGGCCCCAGTCATGTTTTACAAGTTCACCCTGTGGGCTTCCCCCAAAAGAAGCCATGTTTGTTCACGTGCTGGGAAAGTCTTTTCTTTAGGGGGGCAGAGGGCCAAGGGGAAATGGCAGCCTCAGAGGAAGAAGGGCTGCCTGGAGAGCTCACAGAATCCCAGAGTGTCAGGGACTGGAAGGGACCTCGAAAGCTCATCCAGCGCAATCCCCCCGCCGGAGCAGGAACACCCAGATGAGGTTACACAGGAAGGTGTCCAGGCGGGTTGGGATGTCTGCAGAGAAGGAGAGTCCACAGCCTCCCTGGGCAGCCTGGGCCAGGCTCTGGCACCCTCACCATGAAGAAGTTTCTTCTCGTGTTTCAGTGGAACCTCCTGTGTTCCAGTTTGCACCCATTGCCCCTTGTCCTATCACTGGTTGTCACCCAGAAGAGCCTGGCTCCATCCTCCTGACACTCCCCCTTTCCATATTGATCCCCATGAATGAGGTCACCCCTCAGTCTCCTCTTCTCCAAGCTCAAGAGCCCCAGCTCCCTCAGCCTTTACTCACACGGGAGATGCTTCACTCCACCATCTTCGTGGCTCTGCGCTGGACTCTCTCCAGCAGTTCCCTGTCCTTCTGGAACTGAGGGGCCTGGAACTGGACACATTATTCCAGATGCGGCCTCACCAGGGCAGAGTAGAGGGGCAGGAGAACCTCTCTGACCTACTGACCACCCCCCTTCTAATCCTCCCCAGGTCCCATTGGCCTTCCTGGCCACAAGGGCCTACTGCTGGCCCATGCTCATCCTGCTGTCCCCAGGACCCCCAGGTCCCTTTCCCCTACACTGCTCTCCAACAGCTCATTCCCCAACTTATACTGGACCCTGGGCTTGTTCCTGCCCAGATGCAAGACTCTACACTTGCCCTTGTTATATTTCATTAAATTTTTCCCCATGCAGCTCTCCAGCCTGTCCATGTCTCTGGATGGCAGCACAGCCTCTGGTGTGTCAGCCACTCCTCCCAGTTTTTTGTCATCAGCAAACTTGCTGACAGTCACTCTATTGCCTCATCCAAGTCGTTGATGAATATATTGAATAATACTGGTCCTAGTCCTGACCCTTGAGACGCTCCACTAGACACAGGCCTCCAACTGGACTCCGTCCCATTGACCACAACTCTCTGGCTTCTTTCCTTCAGCCAGTTCGCCGTCCAACTCACTACCCAATCATCCAGACCACACTTCCTCAGTTTAGCTGTGAGGATGCTGTGGGAGACTGTGTCAAATGCTTTACTGAAATCAAGATAGACCACATCCACTGCTCTGCCATCATCTCTCCACCTGGTTATGTCCTCATAAAAGTCCTTGAGCTTGGTCAAGCACAACTTCCCCTTGGTGAAGCCATGCTGACTGCCCCTAATGACCCCCTTATCCTTGATATGCCTTGAGATGGCACCGAGGATAAGTTGTTCCATCACCTTCCCAGGGATGGAGGTGAGGCTGACCGGTCTATAGTTATCCGGGTCCTCCTTCTTGCCCTTTTTGAAGACTGGAGTGACATTTGCTTTCCTCCAGCCCTCAGGCGCCTCTCCCGTTTCCCATGACTTAGCAAAGAGGATGGAGAGTGGCCCAGCAATGACCTCAGCCAGCTCCCTCAGCACCCGCGGGTGCATCCCATCTGGACCCATGGATTTATGGATGTCCAGATTGCTTAATTGCTCCCTAACCCAGTCCTCATCAACCAAGGCAGACTCCTCCATTGTCCTGCCCTCCTCTGGGGCCTCAGGGGTACGGGGCTCCTCAGGACGACCTCCGGTAGAGTAGACAGAGACAAAGGCGGCATTGAGTAAATCTACCTTCTCTGTATCCTCTGCCACCAGGGCACCCACTCCATTCACCAGTGGGCCTCCATTGCCTCTAGTGTTAGTTTTATCTGCCATTTATTTGAAGAAGCTCTTTCTGTTGTCCTTGACCCCTCTTGCCAGGTTAAGGAGGCCTCAGCTTTCCTAGTTACCTCCCTACATCCTCTGACAACGGCCTTATATTCTTCCCCTCCTTCCGTGATCTGTAAACTCTCCTCCTCCACTTGAGTTTGCCCAGCAGTTCCCTGTTTAACCACGCAGGTCTCCTGGCTCCCTTCCTTGACTCCCTACGTGTCGGGATGCTCTGATCTCAAGCATGGAAGAAGCAGTCCCTGAATGCTAACCAACTACCTCGGGCCCCTTTATCTTCAAGTACCCTTTTCCACGGGATTTCCCCTAGCAGTTACTTGAAAAGGCCAAAGTTGGCCCTGCTGAAGTCCAGGCTTGCGATTCTGCTTGGTATTCTGTTCCTGCCACGCCAGATCCTGAACTCCACCATTTCATGGTCGCTGCAAGCAAGGCAGCCCTCAACCTCTACTGCTTCAACCAGGCCCGCCTTGTTAGTGAGGATGAGATCCAGCAGTGCTCCTCTCCTAGTTGGCTCCTCCACCATTTGCATCAGGAAATTATCACCGACGCACTGGAGGAACCTCCTGGACTCTGGCTGGCTGGCTGTCATCCTTCCGGCAAACATCAGGGAAGTCAAAATCCCCCACGACAGCCAGGGCCTGTGACTGTGAGGCCGCTCTCAGCTGCCTGTAGAGGACTCATCAACTTCCCCACCTTGATCTGGTGGCCTGTAATAGACACCCATGACAGTATCACCCCTGCCAGCCTGCCCCTTAATTCTCACCCACACACTCTCAACTCACTCCTCATCTGCCCCTGGACAGTACTCAACACATTGTAGTTGCTCTCTCATGTAAAGAGCAACTCCACCACCACGCCTGGCTGGCCTGTCTTTCCTGAGAAGGACATAGCCATCCATGACCAGTCATGTGAGCTGGCCCACCATGTCTCTCTAATTGCCACCAGATCATAATCTCCTGACCAAACACAGGTTTCTAACTCCTCCTGCTTATTCCCCATGCTGCGCGCATTGGTGTACAGGCATTTCAGGGAGCCAGCTGAGCACACTGATTCCACCCTAGGGGGATGGGAGGCCTCCCGGTCTTTATCAGTTCTAGAGTGCTGCCCCACTGGCGCAAGCCCAGCTACAATCCCATCCCCCTTCGAATCTAGTTTAAACCTCTCCAAATGAGGCCTGCTCATTCCGGTCCCAGCATCCTTTTACCCCTGTGAGACAAACCTTTCCCACGTATCAGTGTCCGGACTGGTGTCTTCCAAAACCAGTCGTTACCAAAGAAGCCAAAGCCCTGCCTGTAGCACCAGTCTTGTAGCCAATCATTTATGGACCAGATCCTTCTATTCCATCCCACGTCGTCCCCCGAAGATGGAAGGAGGGAAGAGAAAATCACTTGCGCCCTGTGTCTTTACAAAGTGGAGTGCAACAGCCTTACAGGTTTAACCAGTCAGTTAACAGGGAATGTTGGTGGGGACACACTGTGGCAGTTTTCTGATATCGGGCCTGTGGGAAACTACGCGAGTCAGCTGCGTGGGAGCAAGCGTTGGTGGAAAAATACAAGCAGCAAGGACTGTGTACTGATTGATACCTCAAGGCCAGAGGGATTGATACAGGATGATACATCAAACACAGGGCGGTAACTTGTGATAGACCAAAAAATGCTTTTATGGAAGCAACTCTGGTGGGAACGCAAAATGTATCGCGTATGTAATGCCTGACTTAGCAAATCAGCAATGCTCGCGCAAGCATCCCAGCAAGTATGAATACAACCCTGCATTTGTAATAAATGTCTCACTGGCACTACGGCTCCTGCCTGTACAAAGAAACCTGGCACACGGGTGTTATCCTTCTACTAACCCTCAGGGCAAACGGCCTCCTAGGATATCTCCTACCCTGAGGACAAATAGCATCCTGAGGGGCTCCAGTTATTACCTATTCTCCGCTGTCCCCTATTGTCACGGAGGCACCCAAAGTGAGTTTTAGGTGGAAAACAAGTTCCGAAACCGACTTTATTCTGGCTGGAAAAGTGCAGCCAGAGAACCGACTAGAAACGGGTTTTATACAATGAGTTAGCACTCCGACAATATAAAATACAGCTTTGGATATCAGCTGAGGAGATTATTGGGGTACAGCGAAATAATGAGGATCCACAGCGTGCATGCACACACTCAGAAGAAACAAACCAGAGCCCTCTGACTCCAGGGAACCCACAAGAAATAATCACTCACTTGGGTTAGGCAAGAACTCACACTTGCCTGGGTTGGGCAAGGACCCATTCGAGGATCCATCCAGTAAATCACCACTCACCCGACGAGGAGCTGAGGCGATCTCAATCCCGGGAAGTCTCCTTAGACAGCGTCCCAGACTAAGGCGAGGGCTCCAGTTCACACACCCGCGGCTCCCACAAGACCACTCCAAGGGGGCCTTCGGTGGGAACCCCGTTTTATAGTCTGGCTGTGGGCATTACAACATGGTCCAGAAGCTCTGCAGCTACTCTGGGCACCTCCTCTGCTAACGACCCTGTCAATTGACTGAGGGTCCCATTAAGGACCCGGCCAATTGACGGAGGGTCCCACCCCTCCTGTCCCCCCAGCTGGTGGAGGTGAAGTCACCCTGCCCAGGGCAGGGGAGAATGCGACTGACAGCACCTTGGTACCACCCTGGTGTGTACGTGGGGACAGGCAGAGTGGGGCACAAAAGGTGCTAAAAGAGCCATCGACTGCCCCACTGAAGGCTCCACATCTCAGGGGGATGTGCAACTGCCACAGCTATATTGGCCAAACCCTCCTTGAATGAGCTTGAGCTGGCTTTTCAGTAGACAACCCCACATTAACACGATTCTTCACCCTCATTTCCTTCTCCCTTTTGTAATTGCAGGCCTCACCATTATCCAGCTTACATTCCCGCACGAATCGGGCTCAAACAATCCGCTAGGCACCTCATCCGATTGTGACAAAATCCCGTTCCACTCCTACTTCTCTCTAAAAGATATCCTAGGTTTCATGCTGATATTCCTCCCTCACAAACTTAATGTCACTTAATGAAAAAAAAAAGGGAGGACTGTTGCAGAATAAATTTAGTCAAACTAACTTTTAAATTGTCGTCTATTCTTCCAGCTGTATTCTTTTGTTTGAATCGTCAATTTTAGCGTGAGTAGCCAAAGTCAGCATGAGTGGCCAGGCTGGCTGGAATTCCAGGCCACATACCTGGTTGCTTGGTGACCTTGGCCTTGGAGACCAGTACCAGGAGACAAAGAAGAAACTGTCGGCAGAGGCTGCAAACCATCTAGACAAGAACAGTAAAAAAGCTGCCTGTAGGACAGAGAAAGAGAATCCAGTAAGAAAAAAGAAGTCCCCAGACCCAGAATTACCATTGGACCAAAAGGCGTGCGGACGGCACGTAGAAGGACACGTGTAAAGCGGGTGCACAGATTGTGAGGGTTCCAAAGCCCAGACCTCTTTTGTGTCAGGGTCCCTCCCCGTGAGAGGCACCCAGTCGGCACTGTTGCTTTGCTGTACCTTGCAATATATTTTTTATTTCATCCTTTGCTTAAATCGTTTCTAAACACAGACCTCTGAGATGATCCTATGAGAAAACTAGGTCACCAACATTTATTTAGCACGAGCGATACCATTACCAGCTGGAGGAACCATGACACGTGAAAACACAAGCGAAGATCAGTTACACAGAGCAGTACAGATGCTGATACGGGTGCTGCTACACCTACAGGTGGACCCCGCAGTGGACGTCCCGCCCCTCCCGGCCCGGGCAGTGGGTCCCAGTGGGGCCCTTTGTGACCCGCTCTGTGACACCCCACGGTGCTACATCCAGCCAGCGTGGCCACGGCCCTGCACTGTCTGACCAGACAGCGACGGGACGGGACAGCAGCGCGGAGCTGGCGAGGAGACCCCGAGCGCAGCCCACGTCTTCCCCGCAGCACCGAGCCATTTCCCTTAAGCAGTAGTCCTCCTCCCCTTCCCCCTGCCCCGACACGCACCCCCCGTTTTGCCCATTTTGCAGGATGGCAAAGAGACCCCCCAGTCGCCCCAGGGTGGCCTGGGAGGACTTGAGGACTCCACGGGAGAGAAGATCTCCACCAGAGCCCTACCAGGTGTCAAGGGTCAGGCCACTGCAGAACTGTAAGTGAGGAGACCCCGCGGCTGGGCAGGGGTCTGCATGTTGGCAGCAGGGGTCCTGCGGGCAGGGGGACGGCAGAACGCTGGCTCAGCCTTTTTGCTGGGCACCCTCGAGCCCAGACACCCGCAGGGGCGTTGTGCCGGGGCAGCAGGCATGGGGCTGGACGGAGGGCAGAGCTCCTTCTTCTGCTCTCTCCCGCCTTGGGGCCCTCTCTACAGCCCTCCCTGCTCTCTCCTGTGCTTAGCTGGCAGCTGGTTAGCTGTCTATGAAGAGGAAGAGGAAGCCGTTCACTGCATCCAGGATTTTGTCAAGAGCACAGAGAAGGTAACCATGGTCCCTTCCCCGGCACCTGTGCCTGTGTCTCCTGACGGCCCCCCCGGCTCTGCTGCCAGCCTGCTGGAGGGCTGCTGGCTGGGCAGAGAGGCTCTCCCCGGTGTCCCACAAGGCACTGAACCCCCAGTGCTCTGATGGTGCTGGCCACGGGCTGCCCCTCTCACGCTCTCCCTTTGTCTCCTGGCTGCCAGGATGAGGCCCAGAAGATCTGCTTTCTACAGAGCATCCGCAGGCTGTGCAGATCTGCCAGGCACAAGGGCTTGTTGCAGGGCCTGGGCGTCTTCTGCCACGGCCAGAAGCTGGCAGACAACATCAGGGTGAGGGGACAGCCAGAGGGTCTGGGGAAGGGGGAAAGGCCCCCTGGCACCGGCATGTGGCACTGGGTGCTGGCAACTGACCGGTCCCATCCCGGTTCTGTTCCCCAGGCCGTGCTGCAAGAGGAGCCCAGGGACCACCTGCGCACGGCAGCGCGGCAGCAAGCCATGCTTGCCATCGCCGCCTTGAGGTACCTGCAGCCCTGCTTTGGCTGGCAGCTCTCCACAGCCAGAGGCCCTGGGCCAGTCTGAGGGGCACCCCCCATGCGGGCGCAGTCCGACAGTCGGGTCTGCAGGGTTGCTGCTCTCCCTGCTCGCATCTTGTCTGGGGGGCGCAAGGCACCAGGACTGTCCTCTGGCCCAGGCCAGGCTCAGGGAAGGGAGGAGGTGCCTCCAGGCAGGGCTCCCCCACAGCCTCCGTCCTTCCCAGCAGCTCTTGCCCAGAGGTGCCTCCAGGCACTGCTCCCAGCACAGCTATTCCACAGGCCTCTCTCTCTCTCTTTGCAGCACAGTGCAGACAGCGCTGGTGGACAAAAAGAAGGACCTCTTGCACACCTGCTTCACCAGTGTCTTCTGGCTTCCTCCAAAAGAGAACATGCAGGGCCTGGACACTTCCCTCTACCACAAGGTAAGCGCTGGCTGAGCCACAGGAGCTCTGGGCTCCCCTGGGGCCTCCGCACTGCCCTGTGTCCAGAGGTGACGGGACGTGCAAGGCAGGGCAGGCTCTCGGCTCTGCTTTCTCAGCCTCGTTCTTCGCCCCCTTCCCGTGGGCCTGGCTTCATCCAGTGCCGCAGGCTGCGTTGCCTGCAGCAGCTCGTCTGCCCTGAGGCCTCTCCCAGGCACCTGGAGGCAGTGCAGATGTCCTCCCCTTGCATGGGGAGTTCAGACCCGTGTCCTGGGGCTGAGAGGGACGGCCAAAAGTCTGCCACCCCCCTTGGTCCTCTCTGCAGACCCTGCATGCCATGGACATCATGCTGCACACACTGGTCCTCAGCATTCCTGCCTCCAGACTCAGCAAGGAGCTGCAGCAGATCCTGCAGGTCTGGCACGAGCAAAATGAGGGTTTGGCAGGGGCTGTTCTTCAGCCTGGAGGGAAGAGAGTGTCCACAGGCAGTCCCCATCCCAGTGCCATGCACAGACCACCCTGCAGGGAGGGTTCCCACCTCCACTGGCTGAGCCAGGGGCTGCCCAGTGGGCTCTTCTGGAGCCCAGGGTCACCTGCCTGCAAAGTCTCTTTGCCCCCCACAGAGCCCTCTTGTGTCCCCCTGCCTCATGGCCCTCGTGCTTTCTTCCCCCAACGTGAACAGGGCAGAGGCCTACGGGGACCAAAGCATCCTGCATGGGGAGTGTGTCCCTGAAGCTCCGTCCTCCTGCTTTCCCAGGGGGCATTATCCCCATCCCCCATTGCAGATCCCCAGGGAGGCTCCTGCCTGCAAGACCTCCCTGCACAGAGAGGGGACGTGGGGCTGCTTTCTGGGGGAGGGCACAGAAGGGAGCAGACGATGCACTGGGGGTGACAGCTGGCGACCTGCCTGGCCACCAGGTTGGCCTGGGAGATTTACACCGGCTGTAGGAAACCCACAACGGGCTTTGCTCAGGCTCAGAGGAAGCCTGGACTGACTGCACAAGTCCAGCTGGGACATCAGCAGTGCTGCTTCTGCTGGCACCGGCCATCAGTTCCCAGGGCACACCAGCAGCTTCTCTCCTCGCAGACGCTGCTGAGCTTCACCAAGTCCCCGAGCGCGGCGGTGCGTGAGAGGGCTGTGGGGAGGATTGGCATGCTGAGCTATTTGCTGGCCAGCTGGTCCTCACTGCAGGTAAGGAGCCAGGCACTCTGCAGCCAGGCCGTCTCCCCTTCCCTGCACACCAGAGCAGGACGGGGGTGCCTGTGAGGCAAGCGGGGCGGGAGGTTAGGGCACTCAGCAAGGCTCTGAAGCTGGGCTTTTTGTCCCTGCTTTCCCCGTGGTCTTCTGTCCCCAGCCCCCTCTCTGCCAGGAGCCAGCTCTGCCCCCAGCCCTGTGCAGGACAGGACTGCCCCAGGAGCACGGTGGGAACCCCAGCCTGGCAGCTCTCCCTGTGCAGGGATGATGCCCGGCTCCAGCCGCTTTGGGAGCCGGGGCCGGCAGGGCCTGGCAAAGCTCTGACTCACCGGGCAATCCAGCCCAGGCAGACTCTTGGCTTCACAGCTTTGGCCCAAGGTGCTGTCCCTCAGCATTGCTGGTGTTCTGCCTCCTTCACACAGGCCTGGCGCCCCTTTGCAAGAGAGAAGGTCAGTCCTGCCTGCTACCAAGACATCAACATCCCCATCCTGGGACAGCTGCTGGGACGTCTCATCCTTCTCAGCTCTTGCGAGGGCCAAGAAACCAGCTGTGCAGCTATGGATGCTCTTTGCCACCTCTTCAGATTCATCCTGCAGCAAAGAGGTGAGAGAAGCTGTGCTGGGCTGTGGCCCTCCACACATACACATCTCCTGTCTGCTTGTTTCCCTGAGCATTGCCATGGACCGTTCTCGTGCTTGCTGGAGGCTGTCCATGAATTCCGGCCAGCTTTGCTGACCTCCTTTGCCCTTCCGAGCTGCTCTCTGTAGGATCCCAGCTCTGCCATTTTGCTGCTGAAACTGAATGCTCACCTCAAGTCCAGGATCTGTTCTCTGCTGCTCTCCTTGCTCACTCCTCCCAGGATCTCAGACCTTGCTGTTACATGGGCCCTGCAGCCGCAGCTACCACATCCCCAAACCCCTTCTTCCCTGTCAGTGAAGAGCAGATCCAGCTGGGCATCACGCCGGCTCATCCTTCCAGTGCCTGTAGCAAGAAACCGTCCCTTCTCCTAAACTTTGCCCATCATTCCTGAGGAGCGTTCCCATCTTGTTCCCATCGCCTGTCAGCCTTTGCTTTACAGCTCTGTCCACCACCTCCTCCCCTGCCTGTGGGTCATAACCTCCCTTCTAAGACACTCCCAGTTCCAAGCTCTTTTGACCACTTAGGAAGCTTCTTGGCAAAGATACTGTGTCTAACCAACTCTATTGTGTTTCCCCACCACTTAGGCAGGACACTGCCGGAGGATAATGCGCAGATCGCAAGGCTTTTGGAAGCCAAGAACACCTCCTGGCTTTCTTCGACCAGAACCAGCGCCATTACCATGGTAATGAGCTCCCACCTTGCTGGGCCTCTTGCCCATGGCATCAGCAAGGGACTTGTATGGGCAAAGGGATCCAGAATCAGCGGGGCTGGCATGGCCTCACTGTCCCTGCTGAGAAGAGGGTTCCTGCTGTCCCTGAGCAGGAACTAACCGAGGGCGGCACTCCAGTGTCCCAGCAGCAGCTCCAGAGCTCCTGGACACACCAGCGAGCCCTGGTTCTCCGCAGGGCAAGCACAGTGTCCCCATGACGCCAACCCTCCTCCGTCAGCCTGAGGACCTTCTGCTCTCATGCTCCCCCCTCCAGTGACTGCAGCCCCTGTCGCCAGCTTTCCTGCGGGCACTGCTGACAGCACTGCCAGACATCTCTCGACACAGCTGCTCGCATGGCTCAGCTAAGCCGCACCGTCAGTGTGCTCGCTGCGACATTTCTTCTTTCCTTCCTCCCTTAGGTGCTTCGAGACTACCTCCAGCCTTTTGAAAGGACAGATGTCCTCCTCACGGCCATCGGAGCCATGACGGACAGCACTATTAATGACAAGGCAGGGGCCAGAAGCATGCTGGATGAGGCCGCCAGAGACCCTGACTCCTGGCTGACAGACGTAAGCAGCTTGTGGCAGCATTGCCCTGCCCAAGAGCCTTTTCAGGGGTTGTTCTTCCCTCCCTCCTCCTTCCCTCCCTACCCCTATCGCACAATCCCTCTCTCCCACTCCCCGGTCTTTCGGGCACCTAAAACTCTTTTCAACCAGCAGAGAGGGACAGGAAGGGCAGTAGTTTCAGTGGTAGCAGCTGGGAAAATGGCTGCGCTCCAGTGGCAGCACCATCCTCCCCTGTGTCCCCTCCAGGTGCCGAAGATCATGAGCGGCATCCACAGAAACTGGCAGCGTGTCCACCTGGTGCCGGCACTGCACAGCACAAACTCGCTCCTTCTTGTGCTGACAAACCAGCGCCCCAGGGAAGCGGTGATGAGTCTGTTGAAGTTGTCTCCAAGACGTGACAGGTACCAGTCCCAACTGCCCTGAGGGCTTGTTCCAGCTGGGGACAGGGGCTCAGAGACTCTGGCCGCCAGAGCCATGGAAAACTGCAGCACGTCCCTGAGAAGCAGGGACCTCCACCCCACCACGCTTCCCAGCCCCAGGGGGTCAGCCAGGTCCACAGCAGGCAGAGCCGGCCAAGCCAGCCCACAGCCCAGCCACCACACTCGGTCCTGCCCCGGGGGAACACCACCCCAGTGCCCTCCTGCCTGTGTGAGCAGGGCCCCCCGGCACCCCAAGTGAGGGGGGCCGGCAGGGCTGGGGCTGCAGCAGCGCCTGGGTCCGCAGGGCTGCCCCAAGCCCAGCGCTGTGGCAGCTGTGCTCGAGGCAGCCCTGCTGATGGAACGCTCTGGCTTGCAGCGCTGTCCTGGCCATGTGGGATGTGATGTTCTCCTCGCCGCAGACTTTGGAGAAGGTCTTGAGGGAGCTGCGCAGCAAACTCGCGTGCCAGAAGGAGTGCGGGATGTTGGGCAGCGCCAGAGAGGACATGTGCATCCTGCACCTGGCTGTGAGTGACCAGACCGGGCCTTGCTCACCTGCAGAGCTGCATGTGCTCTCTGTCCTCCCATCTGCCCCCAAACGCTGTTGGGTTGCTCCTCAGAGGCGTGATGGTCAGAGCACAGGGGGAGCCAACAGAGGCAGTGTGCGGTGCGTGGTGTGGCGCAGGGCACAGGGCTGGCCAAGCAGCCCTCCCCAGGCAGAGCTGCCCCCGGGACGGGCTGCATGGCCCCAGTGCCCTTGCCCTGAGCTGCCAGTGGGAACCAGGAGCCACCACGGTGCGTGGAGCCCTGCAGGCTCTGCCAGTGTCTCACCGTCATCTTTGTTTCAGCTGCTGGCCGCCAGCGACATCACATCCGAGGATTTTGCTGCTATGTACGATGCCTGGAGGTCTCTGAAGCACGCAAGGATGGACACGCTGTCGCTGGTGCTACGAGGCCTCGTCACGCTGTCGCAGACACCTGAGACAGTGAGTGGGGCACAGTCAAGTGGAGCCAGGCTGGCAGCCTGGGCCTGGGGCAGTGGATAACGCGGTGGCTTGGCCTTGGATGGGAGTCAGGAGGCGGGGTGACGGCTCCAAACAGCTCCCCTGTCTTTGCTCTCCTGCCCTCCCTTCCCTCTCCCTGCTCTCCTCACATCCCCGTCAATGCACTCGTGGCTCCCACGGGCCAGGAGGCTGCTACAGCAATTCTTGTGCCCGTGGCCGGGAAGCCGGACGGGAGGCTGGTGCTCGGTGAGCAGTGCATGTTGGCCAGGGTGATGTTTTGCTGCTTCACACAAAGGAAATGGTGTGTTTCATACAGAAAAGCAAAATGGAGGTCCTGTTGGAAGACATCATGGAGACCCTGCAGTATGCCCGTGAAGATATCCAGATGAAGGCCCTACTTGTCTTCAGAAACATGCTGGGTCATATGAGCAGGAAGGAGGCCAGCTCCATCACTCTGGAGCTGACAGAGGAGCTCCTGCCACTCTTCAACAATGTAAGGCTGCTGCAGGAGCCTAAGCCGCAGTGACGGGCACACCGCAAGGAAATGTGCCCATGGGCCCAGCTCTGCAGTCAGCACTCGGGCAGGGCTGCTCCCCTCCTCGCTCCCCTGGGCTCTGCAGCCCAGCACGGCTTCTCCCTGACACGTTGATGCCTCCGGGCGACCTGGGACCCTGTGCTGGGTGCCAGCCCAGCCCCACGGTGTGTGCCCCAGAGGCTTTGCCCAGGGTGAGCGGGCTCTCCTCCTCAGCCTGTCCCTTGGGGAACTCTGCACTGCTCTGGCTGCTGTGGCTGGTGGCAAATGCTGAGTGACAACGGGAGCGCTCAGGGACTTTGGTTTCCACCACCTTCTGGAAACGTCTTGCATGGTCTTGAACGGGCCCAGGGCCACTCAGCCGCAGCTCCTGTTTTCAGGATACGACCCCAGAGCATCATCCCTCACGTCAGCCACGCTGATGCCCTTGCTCACTGTGGGTAGGGAGCGGCTGTTGCTCAAGTCCCCCTGTCCTCCTCTCTAACAGGAGTCCAGCCAGGTGCAGGAGCTCTCCATCAGCCTCTTCAAAGAACTGATGAAGACTGTAGTGGGGAGAAACAAGAGAAAGATGAAGAAGCAAGTGCAGAGGCTCTTGCTGCCGCTGTTCTTCCGTACGAATGACCAGGTGGACAGCGTGGCCAAGGTGCAGTGACAAGCAGTGACAGTGCAGTGACAGTGACAAACCAGTGTCACAGGGAAGGGCGTGCTGACACCACAGGGGTGGCCTGTGCCTGAGGGGCGAGCGCTGCTGGACGTCAGAGTCTGGGAATGTGTGTCAGCTCAGGGTCCCACTGCTCCCCTCCTTCCCTGCACTGGTCCCACCACTGCCTTCCTCGTCCCCCCCGGCTGCAGAGGTGGATGGGGAGCTGGGGTCCCCTCCCAGCCCCGCTCTCCCCATTCAGCCCTCCTCCAGAACAGCCCAGAGGAAGGGCCCCTGCAGACCCAGCACGAGCTGAGCTGGAGAACCTGTCACAGCCGTTTCCCACACATCCCTGCCTGGTCCGGCAGGGCCCAGCAGCAGCCCAAGGCCACCCCACACCCGAGTCCCTACAAGCTTCTCAGCTGTCCCTGCAGGTGCAGGAGGCCAGGGCTCTGAGCCCCCATCCCTGTCCCCCAGAGAGCCCCGGCTGTTGCGGACAGGGCATGTCCCAGCTCCCAGAGAGCAGAATGGCCCCAGGAATGAAGCCCTGTTCACCCAGGTCCCTTGCATTGCGCCAGTGACCTTGGTCTGTGCAGAGGCGTGCAGCACTTACAAGGGGTGGAGAGCCAGCTTGTTCCCCAGCCTGGGGTGGGGAGAGCGGTGGGAAGGGAGATGCAGCTGGAAGGGGACTGGCCCTGCATCCCATCATCAAAGCTCTGCCCACCCGCAGCCTGGGCATGAAGCAGCCGGGGCAGGCCTGGCTGGGGAGCCAAGTGTCCTGCTGGGGGACGCCCGTGGGAGGTGCTGCTGGCTCCGTCCTGCCCCGGGGTCTCTGGGACTCCAGCCCTCGCTGCCTGCAGCCGTGGGCCCTCACCTCCCCTGCCCCCAGGCTGCCCCCAGCCCCAGCAGCAGCTCAGCAGCTCTTGAGAATCTCTGTTCTGCTGGCTGGTAGCGGGAGATGCCCAAGATGGTGGCTGCCCCGTGTCCCTGCCTCAGGCATTGAGGCCAGTTCAGACTCGGTCCTCCGCCACCCCTCATAGGCTGGGAATGGCTTGGAGCCTGGCCAAGAGAAAGGGTTTCCTTCCCTGGGCTGTGGTGCCATCTCCCAGCCTGTGCTTCTCTGCAGGTCTCCCGGGAAGCCCTCCTAGCTGCTGCAGAGTTCCTGCAGCAGAAACAGCTCAAGTACCTGACCCAGACGCAGCAGGCATGGAGGATCGGAGAGTGCTTGGTGAGAAGGACCCTCCACCCCAGGGCCCTGGCTAGAAAAGCGCTGCCCGTGCTGAGGGCTGTGCACTTGTGCCTCCCCTGCCCTGCTGAGGGCTGTGCACTTGTGCCTCCCCTGCCCTGCCCAAGCCCAGAAACCAGAGCCTGGAGCTGTATCCTCCTTCCCTGCCATGTAGCACGGAGCCCCCTGGGACCCTTCTCCAAGCTCTTCTCCCTTCCATGGCCCCCAGGCTGCTGAAGGAGTCCCTGGCCCATCTGGGCCCTGGCAGTGGGACAGAGGGGTCTCAGTACCTCCAGGCACCCTCTCTCTGTGGCTCTTTCTGGACCTCAGCCCCACAGGGCTCCTGGCTGGGTGACAGGAACGGCCCAGGGGGAAGAGGGAAGGGGGTGCTGGGAGGAGGGATTAGTCCGGCTGACCGGGGAGGCTCTGTTGCCAGCCCCGTGCTCTTGTGCTCTTTCCAGCTGCTGCAGGACAGGAGCAGGGCGGAAGAATACCTGCAACAGAGCATGCTATACTTGAAGGATGCTCAGGCCACCATGCGAGAGGAGGCCATCAGGTTCATTGGTGAGCCACAGCCCTGGGATCCCTCTTCTGGCAGCCTGGGCCCAGTCTCAACCACTGCCCCGGCCGCAAGCAGCAGCCCTGTGGCTGCCAGAGCCCCGGCTGCCCCGCGCAGGGCCCAGGCAGACAGAGGCTCTGGCTTTCCCTCTCCCAGCCCTGCCCGGGCAAGCGAGCTTGGTGGCAACCTTGCTCAGTCCCAGCCCACCTCCAGTCCTGTCCTTCCCTGGAGTCGGCCCTCCTGAGGAGGAGGAGGCCGTGCCGCTGAGCTGGCGGCGCTGGGGGCTGTGCCGCTGGGAGTGCGCTGGGAAGCAGGAGGTCTGACGGGAGCTCTCTGCCTAGGGCTTGCTGCACGGCACCTGCAGGACCAAAGCGAGGAGAAGCTGCATAAAATCTGCAATGGTGAGAAGGGGCAGTGCTGGTGGGGCTGAGAACAGAGCTGGGATGGGTGCTGCCATGCCTTGCCCTGCTCCAGGGAAATGCTTTGGGGACGGGGGAGCACCTCAGGGGCATTTGGAGCAGCAGCGTCCAGCTGATGCCTTTGTCCCACCGTCTTTTCCTGGCCAGGGAAAGAGACGGGTGGCTGTGGCATGCTCTGGAGGGGCTTTCATCTCCTCTCTCCTCTCTCCTCTCCTGTCCTCTCCTGTCCTGTCCTCTCCTCTCCTCTCCTCTCCTCTCCTCTCCTCTCCTCTCCTCTCCTCTCCTCTCCTCTCCTCTCCTCTCCTCCTCTCCTCTCCTCTCCTCTCCTCTCCTCTCCTCTCCTCTCCTCTCCTCTCCTCTCCTCTCCTCTCCTCTCCTCTCCTCTCCTCTCCTCCTCATCTCCTCCTCTCTCTTCCTCATCTCCTCCTCCTCTCTCCTCTCCTCATCTCTCCTCTCCTCCTCTCTCCTCATCTGCTCATCTCATCTCTCCTCACCTCATCACTCCTCATCTCATCTCTCATCTCATCTCCTTTCTTTCACAGCCCTCCGGCCCTTGGAGGAAGACACCAACCTCTCAGTCTGTTCCCTGGCAGCTCAGACCATCCTCATCCTGCAATCTGCAAGGGGGCGGCTGACATCACCAGGGACCCTGCGAGCGCTGTGCTGCTGCTGGCCCTGCAAAGCCAGGGAGAGGCGCAGCTCTCCTGGGGAAAATGACTGTCCTTGATCAAAGTTGGATCAACCAGCCCAGCCTCATGGCGTCCTTGGCACAGGGAGCGCCCTGGGCATGCTGAGAAGACGGGGTCACTCCTGGCCTCTCCTGCTGCCTGCAGGAGAACTCCTCCCTCTGCTACTCTGGCCGCAGTCATGTTTTACAAGTTTACCCCGTGGGTTTCCCCCAAAAGAAGCCATGTTTGTTCACACCCTGGGAAAGTCCTTTATTTAGGGGGGCAGAGGGCCAAGGGGAAATGGCAGCCTCAGAGGAAGGAGGGCTGCCTGGAGAGCTACCCGATGCCCTCCCATTCCAGCAGCCATGGCTGCACACCACACGCTGTCCCAGGGTGTCCTTGGAGCAGAGCCCCAGCTGCCCTGTGGGACCACAAAACCTCCGAGGGGAGGAGGACAAGAGAAGCTTTAGGCAACCTGCCCCCTCCTGAGACAGCCAGGGCACCGAGAGGCACCTGCGCTCTGCCAAACTGGCGAGTCTCCATTTGCCCTGCTACGCAGAGGTGACAACCACCTGTGTGCTCTGGGCTGGCACAGCCTTGTCCATGTGCCTGGGGGAGGTTCCATGTCCCTCACTCCAGTGTCCTGACCTGGAAAGCCTCATTTTTAGGGCCAAAATGCTCATTTTTAGGGTCCCAACCTTTCTTTCATATCCCAGAGTTGCCTCTTAGGGTCCACAGTTCCATTTGCAGAACCTAAATGCTCATGTTCAGAAAGAAAGTGTTGTTTTAAGGTCCAACGCTACATTTCTTCTGTCCAAAGCCTCATTTTTACTTTTCAAAGTCTTCATTTTGGCTTCCAAAGCCTCATTTGAGGCTCCAAGGCCTCATGTTTATAGTCAAAAAGCTCAGCTGTGCTTTGCAAAGTCGCCTTTGGAGAGTCCAAAGCTGCAACTGGAGTTTCCAAAGCCTCACTTTCAGGCTCCAAAGCAGCATTTTTAGGATCCAGTCAGTTGTTTTGAGGGTCCAAGCCACATCTGGACTGTCCAAACCTTGATTTTAATGACCCAGAACCACATTTTTAGGTCCCAAAGCCTCATATTTAGGGTCCAGACCCTCATTTGTGATGGGAACGGCTATCCCGTGTCTTTACAAGTGCAGTGCAACAGCCTTACAGGTTTAACCAGTCAGTTAACAGGGAATGTTGGTGGGGACACACTGTGGCGGTTTTCTGATATCGGGCCTGTGGGAAACTACGAGAGTTGACTGCATGGGAGCAAGCGTTGGTGGAAAAATACAAGCAGCAAGGACCGTGTACTGATTGATACCTCAAGGCCAGAGGGATTGATACAGGATGATACATCAAGGACAGGGCGGTAACTTGTGATAGACCAAAAATGCTTTTATGGCAGCAGCTCTGGTGGGAACGCAAAATGTATCGCGTATGTAAGTCCCGACTTAGCAAATCAGCAATGCTCGCGCAAGCATCCCAGCAAGTATAAATACAACCCTGCATTTGTAATAAATGTCTCTTATTGCATCTTTTCGAGAGTCCGTGCCTCATTTGCTACAAATGGCGCCCTGAACGGGGACTTTCAAAGAACCAGGACCGGGACACAGAACCAGGAACCAGGAAATTGCGCACTCATCACCGAGAAAAGGTGAGCGACTGGGAACCATGGGAGGGAAGTTATTCCTTCAACAAAGACAAAGCATAGATGTCCCTCAACGTTTGTTACGAAAGCAAAATCAAGATGTACCAGGAGTCTGATTAGTGACTTTATTAGAATGGATCGCTAATCATGTGCCAGACTTTCCTACAACTGGAATATTTCAGTTGGAGGCATGGCACAAAGTTGGAAAAGAACTATTTGAACAGGCAGCGCCCGGAGATAAGGCTGCTTGCAAACATTTATCTACTTGGGGGAAAATTATGACTACTGTAAAAGTGGCTCAGAATGAAGTAGTTGCGCAGGTCGCAATTGTGAACCTTCTGCTCCTCCCTTGCCAGGGCAGGAGGGGGATCTCGTAACTGTACAGGGAAAAAATGCACTAGCCACGGATGCAGTAGCGGAGAAAGGGCTGGCTGATAACGAAGCCCCCGCTTGTACGCTACAGCGAACGCTTTTGACAAAAGATGGTTTGTGGGAGTCGCCCAACAACCCCCTTGATCCTGGCCCGATGGACCCGGAGCAAGAGCCTGATTTATTCCCCCTGGATGTTAATTTGCAACCGAAAGTGCACACTAATTTAACCATGTGGGATACATGCAGAGAAGAGGCTTTGAAAGCAGGAGACTGGAGAGTGGTCATGGCATGCCCTGTGATCTATCGTGAACTGCAGACTCCAGGCTTTCAACAGCTACCGTATGATGTTGTAAAGGAATTACGGACATTAGCTAAAGAAAATGGAGTTACTTCATCATTTGTTATAAATTTTTTGGAAGCGTTAAGCTTCTCCCACGTACTTACTCCACATGACTGGTGTTCTTTGTTGGAAACGATTTTAACCACTACTCAATATACTGTATGGCTCTCTGATTTTTGGGAGAACTGTACTATAGAGACTATTGATAATGCATATCGGCAAAGAGGGATTGATTGCAGTCATTTAGCTGGGGAAGGTGACCATGCTTTGCCAGAGAATCAAGTTGCATATCCCAGGGACATATATGGTGCAATAGCAAAACTAGCAATGAAAGCGGTTCGGAAGGTACGGGAGGTTGGGAGAGATGCCAATATGTCTTCTTCAAAAATCTTGCAAGGATTACAGGAACCTTATGCGCAGCTTTTAGACTGCTTGCAAACTGCTCTGGAGCGACAAATTAATAATGACACAGCTCTTGAGTTGTTACTAAAACAACTGGCTTTTGAGGATGCTAATGCTGATTGTCGGTGTGCATTACAGGGTATTAGGAATAGGGAAAAGTGGAGTATAGCAGAGATGGTGAGAGCGTGTCAAAACATAGGGTCAACTGAACATTATACCAGCTCTCTAGCTGGCACTTTAGCAGCACAGTTCCAAGTATCGGAAACAAAACTGAGATCGAGATGCTTTCGTTGTGGGGCACTGGGTCATGCAAAGAAAGATTGCACAAAGTATGCACACCAGGCTGCAAAGGATGCACCCCCAAGAGATTGTCCAAAATGTGGAAAGGGCAGGCACTGGGCGAGTGAATGTTGTTTGAGGGTTAATGTAAAGGGGGAGCCAATTAACCCTTCCCAGGGAAAGAGGAGGTGGGGGCAGGACCAGAGGAGCAGTGGCTGCTGGGGCTGCGCCCCCCCGCCCCGCCCCAGCCGTTCCCTGCTGGGCTGCTTCATGGCACACCATGCGCACAGAGCACTCGCATTTTCCCTTCTGATCTGGCAAAGAAAACCAACACCATCGTTCACTTTTGTGCTAGCACTTCTGTGTTTACAACAGATACTTGCAAGGCCAAAGCTCAAGCAACTATGCAAAGTACCCTTCAGGCTGGTTAAAAGATCCATGTTTTCATTACAAGTTTAATCGGGTGGTTGGTCGGCATGGCAATCAATATTCATTCTGATCATATTCTCAGAAATCTGAGAAAATCTGGAGAAACCGGTTACAAAATACCAAGACTGCATATCTGAGTTCAGCAATATAGAGAGCATCTGATGCTACTGAACAAAAACCGGGATGGCAACACAATTTGCAACTGCCTATTTGGCTGGCACTCATCGCTAGGAAATTCCAACCATTTGCAGTACTGTTTCAATGGGACAAATCATTAAGAGATTCTGTAAGAGTGTTAGAATGGGTTTTTCTAGCTCACACACCAACTAAAGCAGTTTGGACAATTAAGGAAATGTATGCAAAACTAATAATTAAAAGCAGAGAATGTTTACATGCTATGGACAGGACAGACCCTGAATGTATATTTACTCCTACAACAAAAGAGAATTTGCAATGGTTATTGACTGAAGATGTGATTTTCCAGATTGCATTAGCTACATACACAGGGAACATATCAGTTCGTTACCCTCAACATAGACTGTGGGCTGAAATTGGTAATTTACCATTGCACAGCAAACACCGCTGTCAACAGCGACCGGCAAGCGGCAAGACTGTTTTCACTGATGCCTCTGGTCACTCACGTGAGGTTGTAATTACACGGCTAAACTCAGAAACACAGTGTTGGGAACACAAGGTAGAAAAAAGAGATCAAGGGTCAATACAAGTTCTTGAGCTAACAGCTGTTAGGATCACTTCTGAGGTGTTCTGTAATGAACCTTTGAATGTTGTAACTGATTCATGCTATGCAGTTGGCATACTTAACTGCCTAGAAGCTTCTTTTCTTAAGGAAGTGGATAATCCTCTTTTGATGGCTGAATTGAGAAAGTTAGGTTTTCTAACAAATCACAGACGTCATGATTTTTATGCAATGCACATCTGCTCTCACACTGCCCTTCCAGGACCTCTTGTGGAAGGGAATAGGAGGGCTGATGCACGAGCTGTGCCATTTATTGTGCCTAAAACCTTTGAGCGAGCTAAATTATCACATGAATTCTTTCAGCAGAATGCAAGGTCGCTAAAATGACAATCTCAAATTACAATGGATCAGGCCAGGAGCATTCTTATGTCCTGCCCTGATTGTCAACAGTTCGCACCCATGCCATCCAAGGAGCGTGTTAATCCACGAAGGATTACTGCCAATGAAACACAGCAAACTGATGCAACGCATTATTCTGAATTGGGTAAACGGAAATATGCACGAGTTTCTGTAGACGCTCATTCCAGATTTCTCGTTGCTACTCCACACACTGCTGAAAGAGCATGTGACGTCTGTAAACATTGGCTGACACGTTTTGCTGTTTCAGGAGTTCCGCGTTGTATAAAAACAGATGATGGTCCAGCCTACTGCTCCAGCAAAGTTCACTTCTTTTTAAAAGACCGGCACATTTCCCACATTGCGGGAATACCTCACTCACCAACAGGACAAGCTATAGTAGAATGAGCTCATAGAGACCTTAAAGCTCTGTGAACTAAACGAAAGAGGGGGAGCCTGGCCTCTCGCCCCAGGAGTGTTTATGGAAAGCTGCTTATGTTTTGAATTTTTTGAATTGCAATGATACTGGGTGTAGTAGTTACGAACGGCAGCATAGTACCAGCATACCAGAACACCAACGGCCTCTAGTGATGGTAAAAGATCCTGTGTCGAAAGAATAGTCACGACCTGTTGATCTAATAACCTGTTGAAGGCGCTCTGCTTGTGTCTCTGCAGGTTCTCAAGTGAAATGGATTCCGTCAAGATGCGTACAACCTTATGCTGCCTCCTCGTTGGAGTCTTCGGGTGGCCCCTCGACACAGGGCTGATTCAGCAAGAAAATGTATGGCTTACCTTAGCAAACTGAACCCATGCAACTACTCTCTGTGTTTCTTTGTCCACACCAACAGATCCTTTTTGTACATGCTTAGTAGGAGTGCCAGTAACGGAACAACGTTTAGGTACCTTATACATGAAACCGTTAGAAGCAATCGCACCAAGGCAGGAGTTATGCAGCCATGGTGGTGGTGTTGGGAAACTTGGAGACAGACTGCCGGGGAAAAAGCTACATGGTACCCTGATAAATTGTACAAGTTTAATGATTTTCCTGCATTGCCCTTTGAACCGCAGGAGTTAGACATCGTGGGAACCTTACAGGCACCTATTTGCTTTTATCTAAGTTTCACAACACATCAGTATCTAAATAGGTTTCATGTGTCCCCTATAGGGATATATGTCAATCACTCCCTGTGGTGCAATACCACAAGTATTGATCAAATCACTCTTGGAACAGATCCCGTAGGTTTACCTGAGGATTTGTTTTTGATCTGTGGGCAGCGAGCACGGAAGGGCATCCTGGGAAGAGCGGTAGGAGGGCCTTGTGCCTTCGGACAACCAACATTCTTTCACCCTGACATTTTACCACACAATAAAGCTGTATGGCAAAAACGAGACATACATCAGTTTTCAGATTCCTGTAACTCAAACACAGAATTTTGGGGTAAAGGCCAGAGAGTTTCAGCAAGCTTTTTTTGTCTGTAGGTACTGCACATGCACTTGCAACTTTAAGCAAACTAGGCAGCTGGCTTGCAAAAGAAACTAACACTAGGAGCCTGGCCCTGGATGGTCTTTTAACAGATGTCGGTGCTGTAAGACATGCTTTGCTACAAAACAGCTGCCACTCATTTCTTATCATTAGCTCAAGGTCATGGCTGTCAGGACTTTGAAGGAATCTGTTGCATGAATCTCAGTGACCACTCAGAATCCATCCACATCAGCATAACTAAATTAAAGGAATTAACAAAGCAATTACAAAACCAAGAAGACGGTGATTTCTGGAGTCCGTTCTCTTGGCTGGGGGGGTTAGGACCATGGGCAAAGCAACTAATTATGCTTGTAATGATTGTATGTGGAGTCTTGTTGCTAATTCTGATTTGTATACCATGTGTCTTGTCTTGTGTACAACGAATGATTGAAAAAAGTTTTAATCGTGTAATGGCTGTGAAATTACAAGCTGCTATGGCTATGCAATTATTAAAAATAGAGGGGGGAGATGTGGCAGAATTCTGACATTGGGCCTGTGGGAAACTGCAAGAGTTGACTGCGTGGGAACAAGCGTTGGTGGAAAAATACAAGCAGCAAAGACTGTACTCATTGATACATTAAGGCCAGAGGGATTGATACAGGATGATACATCAAGGACAGGGCGGTAACTTGTGGTAGACAAAAAAATGCTTTTATGGCAGCAACTCTGGTGGGAACGCAAAATGTATTGCCTATGTAATGCCTGACTTAGCAAATCAGCAATGCCTGAGCAAGCATCCCAGCAAGTATAAATACGACCCTGCATTTGTAATAAATGTCTCTCTTCGCATCTAAAAAAGGGAGTGCGTGCCTCATTCGCTACACAGACAGGGGATGTTGCTGGGGGAATAAGGAAAGGCGTATCGGAAATCTTGTACTCCCCAAGCAGCTCAAGCTGATGGGGAAAGGAGAAGGAATCACCTGTGCCCGGGGATCAGGGCAAATGGGGGCTTTGGAGAGACCCCATGGGGACTCCTGTGGACTCTCCCTTTATTCAAATCAAGTTGCTTTTGTTTGGCTGGTTGGTTTTTGGTTGGTTGGTTGGTTTACCTTTGGCCACATTTTGAAGACCCAAACCCTTCTTTTGAGGGTCCAAGCTCTCATTTATAGGCTCCAAACCCCTCTTATCCAGCTCTAAGCCTCCACTGCAGTGTCCAAAGCCCCTTTTTAGGGATCAAAGCTGCATTTCTTGGGGTCATTAAGGAACAAGAGGTTCCCCTCCTTCGCAGGGTCCAAAGTGTCACTTGTGATATCCAGCCAAACCCTCCTTGAATGAGCTTGAGGTGGCTTTTCTGTAGACAACCCCACATTAACATGATTCTTCACCCTCATTTCCTTCTCCCTTTTGTAATTGCAGGCCTCACCATTATCCAGCTTACATTCCTGCACGAATCGGGTTCAAACAATCCGCTAGGCACCTCATCCGATTGTGACAAAATCCCGTTCAACTCCTAGTTCTCTCTAAAAAATATCCTAGGTTTCATGCTGATATTCCTCCCTCACAAACTTAATGTCACTTCATGAAAAAAAAAAAAGAGAGGACTATTGCAGAATAAATTTAGTCAAACTAACTTTTAAATTGTCGTCTATTCTTCCAGCTGTATTCTTTTGTTTGAATCGTCAATTTTAGCGTGAGTAGCCAAAGTCAGCATGAGTGGCCAGGCTGGCTGGAATTCCAGGCCACATACCTGGTTGCTTGGTGACCTTGGCCTTGGAGACCAGTACCAGGAGACAAAGAAGAAACTGCCAGCAGAGGCTGCAAACCATCTAGACAACAACAGTAAAAAAGCTGCCTGTAGGACAGAGAAAGAGAATCCAGTAAGAAAAAAGAAGTCCCCAGACCCAGAATTACCATTGGACCAAAAGGCGTGTGGACGGCACGTAGAAGGACACGTGTAAAGCGGGTGCACAGATTGTGAGGGTTCCAAAGCCCAGACCTCTTTTGTGTCAGGGTCCCTCCCCGTGAGAGGCACCCAGTCGGCACTGTTGCTTTGCTGTACCTTGCAATATATTTTTTATTTCATCCTTTGCTTAAATCATTTCTAAACACAGACCTCTGAGACGATCCTATGAGAAAACTAGGTCACCAACATTTATTTAGCACGAGCGATACCATTACCAGCTGGAGGAACCATGACACGTGAAAACACAAGCGAAGATCAGTTACACAGAGCAGTACAGATGCTGATACGGGTGCTGCTACACCTACAGGTGGACCCCGCAGTGGACGTCCCGCCCCTCCCGGCCCGGGCAGTGGGTCCCAGTGGGGCCCTTTGTGACCCGCTCTGTGACACCCCACGGTGCTACATCCAGCCAGCGTGGCCACGGCCCTGCACTGTCTGACCAGACAGCGACGGGACGGGACAGCAGCGCGGAGCTGGCGAGGAGACCCCCAGCGCAGCCCACGTCTTTCCCGCAGCACCGAGCCATTTCCCTTAAGGAGTAGTCCTCCTCCCCTTCCCCCCGCCCCGACACACACCCCCCGTTTTGCCCATTTTGCAGGATGGCAAAGAGACCCCCCAGTCGCCCCAGGGTGGCCTGGGAGGACTTGAGGACTCCACGGGAGAGAAGATCTCCACCAGAGCCCTACCAGGTGTCAAGGGTCAGGCCACTGCAGAACTGTAAGTGAGGAGACCCCGCGGCTGGGCAGGGGTCTGCATGCTGGCAGCAGGGGTCCTGCGGGCAGGGGGACGGCAGAACGCTGGCTCAGCCTTTTGGCTGGGCACCCTCGAGCCCAGACACCCCCAGGGACGTTGTGCCGGGGCAGCAGGCATGGGGCTGGACGGAGGGCAGAGCTCCTTCTTCTGCTCTCTCCCGCCTTGGGGCCCTCTCTACAGCCCTCCCTGCTCTCTCCTGTGCTTAGCTGGCAGCTGGTTAGCTGTCTATGAAGAGGAAGAGGAAGCCGTTCACTGCATCCAGGATTTTGTCAAGAGCACAGAGAAGGTAACCATGGTCCCTTCCCCGGCACCTGTGCCTGTGTCTCCTGACGGCCCCCCCGGCTCTGCTGCCAGCCTGCTGGAGGGCTGCTGGCTGGGCAGAGAGGCTCTCCCCGGTGTCCCACAAGGCACTGAACCCCCAGTGCTCTGATGGTGCTGGCCACGGGCTGCCCCTCTCACGCTCTCCCTTTGTCTCCTGGCTGCCAGGATGAGGCCCAGAAGATCTGCTTTCTACAGAGCATCCGCAGGCTGTGCAGATCTGCCAGGCACAAGGGCTTGTTGCAGGGCCTGGGCGTCTTCTGCCACGGCCAGAAGCTGGCAGACAACATCAGGGTGAGGGGACAGCCAGAGGGTCTGGGGAAGGGGGAAAGGCCCCCTGGCACCGGCATGTGGCACTGGGTGCTGGCAGCTGACCGGTCCCATCCCGCTTCTGTTCTCCAGGCCGTGCTGCAAGAGGAGCCCAGGGACCACCTGCGCACGGCAGCGCGGCAGCAAGCCATGCTTGCCATCGCCGCCTTGAGGTACCTGCAGCCCTGCTTTGGCTGGCAGCTCTCCACAGCCAGAGGCCCTGGGCCAGTCTGAGGGGCACTCCCCATGCGGGCGCAGTCCGACAGTCGGGTCTGCAGGGTTGCTGCTCTCCCTGCTCGCATCTTGTCTGGGGGGCGCAAGGCACCAGGACTGTCCTCTGGCCCAGGCCAGGCTCAGGGAAGGGAGGAGGTGCCTCCAGGCAGGGCTCCCCCACAGCCTCCGTCCTTCCCAGCAGCTCTTGCCCAGAGGTGCCTCCAGGCACTGCTCCCAGCACAGCTATTCCACAGGCCTCTCTCTCTCTCTTTGCAGCACAGTGCAGACAGCGCTGGTGGACAAAAAGAAGGACCTCTTGCACACCTGCTTCACCAGTGTCTTCTGGCTTCCTCCAAAAGAGAACATGCAGGGCCTGGACACTTCCCTCTACCACAAGGTAAGCGCTGGCTGAGCCACAGGAGCTCTGGGCTCCCCTGGGGCCTCCGCACTGCCCTGTGTCCACAGGTGACAGGACGTGCAAGGCAGGGCAGGCTCTCGGCTCTGCTTTCCCAGCCTCGTTCTTCGCCCCCTTCCCGTGGGCCTGGCTTCATCCAGTGCCGCAGGCTGCGTTGCCTGCAGCAGCTCGTCTGCCCTGAGGCCTCTCCCAGGCACCTGGAGGCAGTGCAGATGTCCTCCCCTTGCATGGGGAGTTCAGACCCGTGTCCTGGGGCTGAGAGGGACGGCCAAAAGTCTGCCACCCCCCTTGGTCCTCTCTGCAGACCCTGCATGCCATGGACATCATGCTGCACACACTGGTCCTCAGCATTCCTGCCTCCAGACTCAGCAAGGAGCTGCAGCAGATCCTGCAGGTCTGGCACGAGCAAAGCGCAGGGTTGGCAGGGGCTGTTCTTCAGCCTGGAGGGAAGAGAGTGTCCACAGGCAGTCCCCATCCCAGTGCCATGCACAGACCACCCTGCAGGGAGGGTTCCCACCTCCACTGGCTGAGCCAGGGGCTGCCCAGTGGGCTCTTCTGGAGCCCAGGGTCACCTGCCTGCAAAGTCTCTTTGCCCCCCACAGAGCCCTCTTGTGTCCCCCTGCCTCATGGCCCTCGTGCTTTATTCCCCCGACGTGAACAGGGCAGAGGCCTACAGGGACCAAAGCATCCTGCATGGGGAGTGTGTCCCTGAAGCTCCGTCCTCCTGATTTCCCAGGGGGCATTATCCCCATCCCCCATTGCAGATCCCCAGGGAGGCTCCTGCCTGCAAGACCTCCCTGCACAGAGAGGGGACGTGGGGCTGCGTTCTGGGGGAGGGCACAGAAGGGAGCAGACGATGCACTGGGGGTGACAGCTGGCAACCTGCCTGGCCACCAGGTTGGCCTGGGAGATTTACACCGGCTGTAGGAAACCCACAACGGGCTTTGCTCGGGCTCAGAGGAAGCCTGGACTGACTGCACAAGTCCAGCTGGGAGATCAGCAGTGCTGCTTCTGCTGGCACCGGCCATCAGTTCCCAGGGCACACCAGCAGCTTCTCTCCTCGCAGACGCTGCTGAGCTTCACCAAGTCCCCGAGCGCGGCGGTGCGTGAGAGGGCTGTGGGGAGGATAGGCATGCTGAGCTATTTGCTGGCCAGCTGGTCCTCACTGCAGGTAAGGAGCCAGGCACGCTGCAGCCAGGCCGTCTCCCCTTCCCTGCACACCAGAGCAGGACGGGGGTGCCTGTGAGGCAAGCCGGGCGGGAGGTTAGGGCACTCAGCAAGGCTCTGAAGCTGGGCTTTTCGTCCCTGCTTTCCCCGTGGTCTTCTGTCCCCAGCCCCCTCTCTGCCAGGAGCCAGCTCTGCCCCCAGCGCTGTGTAGGACAGGACTGCCCCAGGAGCACGGTGGGAACCCCAGCCTGGCAGCTCTCCCTGTGCAGGGATGATGCCCGGCCCCAGCCGCTTTGGGAGCCGGGGCCGGCAGGGCCTGGCAAAGCTCTGACTCACCGGGCAATCCAGCCCAGGCAGACTCTTGGCTTCACAGCTTTGGCCCAAGGTGCTGTCCCTCAGCATTGCTGGTGTTCTGCCTCCTTCACACAGGCCTGGCGCCCCTCTGCAAGAGAGAAGGTCAGTCCTGCCTGCTACCAAGACATCAACATCCCCATCCTGGGACAGCTGCTGGGACGTCTCATCCTTCTCAGCTCTTGCGAGGGCCAAGAAACCAGCTGTGCAGCTATGGATGCTCTTTGCCACCTCCTCAGATTCATCCTGAAGCAAAGAGGTGAGAGAAGCTGTGCTGGGCTGTGGCCCTCCACACATACGCATCTCCTGTCTGCTTGTTTCCCTGAGCATTGCCATGGACCGTTCTCGTGCTTGCTGGAGGCTGTCCATGAATTCCGGCCAGCTTTGCTGACCTCCTTTGCCCTTCCGAGCTGCTCTCTGTAGGATCCCAGCTCTGCCATTTTGCTGCTGAAACTAAATGCTCACCTCAAGTCCAGGATCTGTTCTCTGCTGCTCTCCTTGCTCACTCCTCCCAGGATCTCAGACCTTGCTGTTACATGGGCCCTGCAGCCGCAGCTACCACATCCCCAAACCCCTTCTTCCCTGTCAGTGAAGAGCAGATCCAGCTGGGCATCACGCCGGCTCATCCTTCCAGTGCCTGTAGCAAGAAACCGTCCCTTCTCCTAAACTTTGCCCATCTTTCCTGAGGAGCGTTCCCATCTTGTTCCCATCACCTGTCAGCCTTTGCTTTACAGCTCTGTCCACCACCTCCTCCCCTGCCTGTGGGTCATAACCTCCCTTCTAAGACACTCCCAGTTCCAAGCTCTTTTGACCACTTAGGAAGCTTCTTGGCAAAGATACTGTGTCTAACCAACTCTATTGTGTTTCCCCACCACTTAGGCAGGACACTGCCGGAGGATAATGCGCAGATCGCAAGGCTTTTGGAAGCCAAGAACACCTCCTGGCTTTCTTCGACCAGAACCAGCGCCATTACCATGGTAATGAGCTCCCACCTTGCTGGGCCTCTTGCCCATGGCATCAGCAAGGGACTTGTATGGGCAAAGGGATCCAGAATCAGCGGGGCTGGCATGGCCTCACTGTCCCTGCTGAGAAGAGGGTTCCTGCTGTCCCTGAGCAGGAACTAACCGAGGGCGGCACTCCAGTGTCCCAGCAGCAGCTCCAGAGCTCCTGGACACACCAGCGAGCCCTGGTTCTCCGCAGGGCAAGCACAGTGTCCCCATGACGCCAACCCTCCTCCGTCAGCCTGAGGACCTTCTGCTCTCATGCTCCCCCCTCCAGTGACTGCAGCCCCTGTCGCCAGCTTTCCTGCGGGCACTGCTGACAGCACTGCCAGACATCTCTCGACACAGCTGCTCGCATGGCTCAGCTAAGCCGCACCGTCAGTGTGCTCGCTGCGACATTTCTTCTTTCCTTCCTCCCTTAGGTGCTTCGAGACTACCTCCAGCCTTTTGAAAGGACAGATGTCCTCCTCACGGCCATCGGAGCCATGACGGACAGCACTATTAATGACAAGGCAGGGGCCAGAAGCGTGCTGGATGAGGCCGCCAGAGACCCTGACTCCTGGCTGACAGACGTAAGCAGCTTGTGGCAGCATTGCCCTGCCCAAGAGCCTTTTCAGGGGTTGTTCTTCCCTCCCTCCTCCTTCCCTCCCTACCCCTATCGCACAATCCCTCTCTCCCACTCCCCGGTCTTTCGGGCACCTAAAACTCTTTTCAACCAGCAGAGAGGGACAGGAAGGGCAGTAGTTTCAGTGGTAGCAGCTGGGAAAATGGCTGCGCTCCAGTGGCAGCACCATCCTCCCCTGTGTCCCCTCCAGGTGCCGAAGATCATGAGCGGCATCCACAGAAACTGGCAGCGCGTCCACCTGGTGCCGGCACTGCACAGCACAAACTCGCTCCTTCTTGTGCTGACAAACCAGCGCCCCAGGGAAGCGGTGATGAGTCTGTTGAAGTTGTCTCCAAGACGTGACAGGTACCAGTCCCAACTGCCCTGAGGGCTTGTTCCAGCTGGGGACAGGGGCTCAGAGACTCTGGCCGCCAGAGCCATGGAAAACTGCAGCACGTCCCTGAGAAGCAGGGACCTCCACCCCACCACGCTTCCCAGCCCCAGGGGGTCAGCCAGGCCCACAGCAGGCAGAGCCGGCCAAGCCAGCCCACAGCCCAGCCAGCACACTCGGTCCTGCCCCGGGGGAACACCACCCCAGTGCCCTCCTGCCTGTCTGAGCAGGGCCTCCTGGCACCCCAAGTGAAGGAGGGCCGGCAGGGCCGGGGCTGCAGCAGCGCCTGGGTCCGCAGGGCTGCCCCAAGCCCAGCGCTGTGGCAGCTGTGGCCGAGGCAGCCCTGCTGACGGAACGCTCTGGCTTGCAGCGCTGTCCTGGCCATGTGGGATGTGATGTTCTCCTCGCCGCAGACTTTGGAGAAGGTCTTGAGGGAGCTGCGCAGCAAACTCGCGTGCCAGAAGGAGTGCGGGATGTTGGGCAGCGCCAGAGAGGACATGTGCATCCTGCACCTGGCTGTGAGTGACCAGACCGGGCCTTGCTCACCTGCAGAGCTGCGTGTGCTCTCTGTCCTCCCATCTGCCCCCAAATGCTGTTGGGTTGCTCCTCAGAGGCGTGATGGTCAGAGCACAGGGGGAGCCAACAGATACAGTGTGCGGTGCATGGTGTGGCGCAGGGCACAGGGCTGGCCAAGCAGCCCTCTCCAGGCAGAGCTGTCCCCGCGACGGGCTGCATGGCCCCAGTGCCCTTGCCCTGAGCTGCCAGTGGGAACCAGGAGCCACCACGGTGCGTGGAGCCCTGCAGGCTCTGCCAGTGTCTCACCGTCATCTTTGTTTCAGCTGCTGGCCGCCAGTGACATCACATCCGAGGATTTTGCTGCTATGTACGATGCCTGGAGGTCTCTGAAGCACGCAAGGATGGACACGCTGTCGCTGGTGCTACGAGGCCTCGTCACGCTGTCGCAGACACCTGAGACAGTGAGTGGGGCACAGTCAAGTGGAGCCAGGCTGGCAGCCTGGGCCTGGGGCAGTGGATAACGTGGTGGCTTGGCCTTGGATGGGAGTCAGGAGGCGGGGTGACGGCTCCAAACAGCTCCCCTGTCTTTGCTCTCCTGCCCTCCCTTCCCTCTCCCCGCTCTCCTCGCATCCCCATCAGTGCACTCGTGGCTCCCACGGGCCAGGAGGCTGCTACAGCAATTCTTGTGCCCGCGGCCGGGAAGCCGGACGGGAGGCTGGTGCTCGGTGAGCAGTGCATGTTGGCCAGGGTGATGTTTTGCTGCTTCACACAAAGGAAATGGTGTGTTTCATACAGAAAAGCAAAATGGAGGTCCTGTTGGAAGACATCATGGAGACCCTGCAGTATGCCCGTGAAGATATCCAGATGAAGGCCCTACTTGTCTTCAGAAACATGCTGGGTCATATGAGCAGGAAGGAGGCCAGCTCCATCACTCTGGAGCTGACAGCGGAGCTCCTGCCACTCTTCAACAATGTAAGGCTGCTGCAGGAGCCTAAGCCGCAGTGACGGGCACACCGCAAGGAAATGTGCCCATGGGCCCAGCTCTGCAGTCAGCACTCGGGCAGGGCTGCTCCCCTCCTCGCTCCCCTGGGCTCTGCAGCCCAGCACGGCTTCTCCCTGACACGTTGATGCCTCCGGGCGACCTGGGACCCTGTGCTGGGTGCCAGCCCAGCCCCACGGTGTGTGCCCCAGAGGCTTTGCCCATGGTGAGCGGGCTCTCCTCCTCAGCCTGTCCCTTGGGGAACTCTGCACTGCTCTGGCTGCTGTGGCTGGTGGCAAATGCTGAGTGACAACGGGAGCGCTCAGGGACTTAGGTTTCCACCACCTTCTGGAAACGTCTTGCACGGCCTTGAACGGGCCCAGGGCCACCCAGCCGCAGCTCCTGTTTTCAGGATACGACGCCAGAGCATCTTCCCTCACGTCAGCCACGCTGATGCCCTTGCTCACTGTGGGTAGGGAGCGGCTGTTGCTCAAGTCCCCCTGTCCTCCTCCCTAACAGGAGTCCAGCCAGGTGCAGGAGCTCTCCATCAGCCTCTTCAAAGAACTGATGAAGACTGTAGTGGGGAGAAACAAGAGAAAGATGAAGAAGCAAGTGCAGAGGCTCTTGCTGCCGCTGTTCTTCCGTACGAATGACCAGGTGGACAGCGTGGCCAAGGTGCAGTGACAAGCAGTGAGAGTGCAGTGACAGTGACAAACCAGTGTCACAGGGAAGGGCGTGCTGACACCACAGGGGTGGCCTGTGCCTGAGGGGCGAGCGCTGCTGGACGTCAGAGTCTGGGAATGCGTGTCAGCTCAGGGTCCCACTGCTCCCCTCCTTCCCTGCACTGGTCCCACCACTGCCTTCCTCGTCCCCCCCGGCTGCAGAGGTGGATGGGGAGCTGGGGTCCCCTCCCAGCCCCGCTCTCCCCATTCAGCCCTCCTCCAGAACAGCCCAGAGGAAGGGCCCCTGCAGACCCAGCACGAGCTGAGCTGGAGAACCTGTCACAGCCGTTTCCCACACATCCCTGCCTGGTCCGGCAGGGCCCAGCAGCAGCCCAAGGCCACCCCACACCCGAGTCCCTACAAGCTTCCCAGCTGTCCCTGCAGGTGCAGGAGGCCAGGGCTCTGAGCCCCCATCCCTGTCCCCCACAGAGCCCCGGCTGTTGCGGACAGGGCATGTCCCAGCTCCCAGAGAGCAGAATGGCCCCAGGAATGAAGCCCTGTTCACCCAGGTCCCTTGCATTGCTCCAGTGACCTTGGTCTGTGCAGAGGCGTGCAGCACTTACAAGGGGTGGAGAGCCAGCTTGTTCCCCAGCCTGGGGTGGGGAGAGCGGTGGGAAGGGAGATGCAGCTGGAAGGGGACTGGCCCTGCATCCCAGCATCAAAGCTCTGCCCACCCGCAGCCTGGGCATGAAGAAGCCGGGGCAGGCCTGGCTGGGGAGCCAAGTGTCCTGCTGTGGGACGCCCATAGGAGGTGCTGCTGGCTCCGTCCTGCCCCGGGGTCTCTGGGACTCCAGCCCTCGCTGCCTGCAGCCGTGGGCCCTCACCTCCCCTGCCCTTCAGGCTGCCCCCAGCCCCAGCAGCAGCTCAGCAGCTCTTGAGAATCTCTGTTCTGCTGGCTGGCAGCGGGAGATGCCCAAGATGGTGGCTGCCCCTTGTCCCCGACTCAGGCATTGAGGCCAGTTCAGACTCCGTCCTCCGCCACCCCTCATAGGCTGGGAATGGCTTGGAGCCTGGCCAAGAGAAAGGGTTTCCTTCCCTGGGCTGTGGTGCCATCTCCCAGCCTGTGCTTCTCTGCAGGTCTCCCGGGAAGCCCTCCTAGCTGCTGCAGAGTTCCTGCAGCAGAAACAGCTCAAGTACCTGACCCAGACGCAGCAGGCATGGAGGATCGGAGAGTGCTTGGTGAGAAGGACCCTCCACCCCAGGGCCCTGGCTAGAAAAGGGCTGCCCGTGCTGAGGGCTGTGCACTTGTGCCTCCCCTGCCCTGCTGAGGGCTGTGCACTTGTGCCTCCCCTGCCCTGCCCAAGACCAGAAACCAGAGCCTGGAGCTGTATCCTCCTTCCCTGCCATGTAGCACGGAGCCCCCAGGGACCCTTCTCCAAGCTCTTCTCCCTTCCATGCCCCCCAGGCTGCTGAAGGAGTCCCTGGCCCATCTGGGCCCTGGCAGTGGGACAGAGGGGTCTCAGTACCTCCAGGCACCCTCTCTCTGTGGCTCTTTCTGGACCTCAGCCCCACAGGGCTCCTGGTTGGGTGACAGGAACGGCCCAGGGGGAAGAAGGAAGGGGATGCTGGGAGGAGGGATTAGTCTGGCTGACCGGGGAGGCTCTGTTGCCAGCCCCGTGCTCTTGTGCTCTTTCCAGCTGCTGCAGGACAGGAGCAGGGCGGAAGAATACCTGCAACAGAGCATGCTGTACTTGAAGGATGCTCAGGCCACCATGCGAGAGGAGGCCATCAGGTTCATTGGTGAGCCACAGCCCTGGGATCCCTCTTCTGGCAGCCTGGGCCCAGTCTCAACCACTGCCCTGGCCGCAAGCAGCAGCCCTGTGGCTGCCAGAGCCCCGGCTGCCCCGCGCAGGGCCCAGGCAGACAGAGGCTCTGGCTTTCCCTCTCCCAGCCCTGCCCGGGCAAGCGAGCTTGGTGGCAACCTTGCTCAGTCCCAGCCCACCTCCAGCCCTGTCCTTCCCTGGAGTCGGCCCTCCTGAGGAGGAGGAGGCCGTGCCGCTGAGCTGGCGGCGCTGGGGGCTGTGCCGCTGGGAGTGCGCTGGGAAGCAGGAGGTCTGACGGGAGCTCTCTGCCTAGGGCTTGCTGCACGGCACCTGCAGGACCAAAGCGAGGAGAAGCTGCATAAAATCTGCAATGGTGAGAAGGGGCAGTGCTGGTGGGGCTGAGAACAGAGCTGGGATGAGTGCTGCCATGCCTTGCCCTGCTCCACGGAAATGCTCTGGGGACGGGGGAGCACCTCAGGGGCATTTGGAGCAGCAGCGTCCAGCTGATGCCTTTGTCCCACCGTCTTTTCCTGGCCAGGGAAAGAGACGGGTGGCTGTGGCATGCTCTGGAGGGGATGCCAGGGCGTCTCTGCAGACAGGGGGCTTTCATCTCCTCTCTCCTCTCTCCTCTGCTCTCCTCTCCTCGCCTCGCCTCTCCTGTCCTCCTCCTCTCCTCTCCTCCTCTCTCCTCTCCTCCTCATCTCCTCCTCTCTCTTCCTCATCTCCTCCTCCTCTCTCCTCTCCTCATCTCTCCTCATCTGCTCATCTCATCTCTCCTCACCTCATCACTCCTCATCTCATCTCTCATCTCATCTCCTTTCTTTCACAGCCCTCCGGCCCTTGGAGGAAGACACCAGCCTCTCAGTCTGTTCCCTGGCAGCTCAGACCATCCTCATCCTGCAATCTGCAAGGGGGCGGCTGACATCACCAGGGACCCTGCGAGCGCTGTGCTGCTGCTGGCCCTGCAAAGCCAGGGAGAGGCGCAGCTCTCCTGGGGAAAATGACTGTCCTTGAGCAAAGATGGATCAACCAGCCCAGTCTCATGGCGTCCTTGGCACAGGGAGCGCCCTGGGCATGCTGAGAAGACGGGGTCACTCCTGGCCTCTCCTGCTGCCTGCAGGAGAACTCCTCCCTCTGCTACTCTGGCCCCAGTCATGTTTTACAAGTTTACCCCGTGGGTTTCCCCCAAAAGAAGCCATGTTTGTTCACACCCTGGGAAAGTCCTTTCTTTAGGGGGGCAGAGGGCCAAGGGGAAATGGCAGCCTCAGAGGAAGGAGGGCTGCCTGGAGAGCTACCCGATGCCCTCCCATTCCAGCAGCCATGGCTGCACACCACACGCTGTCCCAGGGTGTTTTTGGAGCAGAGCCCCAGCTGCCCTGTGGGACCACAAAACCTCCGAGGGGAGGAGGACAAGAGAAGCTTTAGGCAACCTGCCCCCTCCTGAGACAGCCAGGGCACCGAGAGGCACCTGCGCTCTGCCAAACTGGCGAGTCTCCATTTGCCCTGCTACGCAGAGGTGACAACCACCTGTGTGCTCTGGGCTGGCACAGCCTTGTCCATGTGCCTGGGGGAGGTTCCATGTCCCTCACTCCAGTGTCCTGACCTGGAAAGCCTCATTTTTAGGGCCAAAATGCTCATTTTTAGGGTCCCAACCTTTCTTTCATATCCCAGAGTTGCCTCTTAGGGTCCACAGTTCCATTTGCAGAACCTAAATGCTCATGTTCAGGAAGAAAGTGTTGTTTTAAGGTCCAACGCTACATTTCTTCTGTCCAAAGCCTCATTTTTACTTTTCAAAGTCTTCATTTTGGCTTCCAAAGCCTCATTTGAGGCTCCAAGGCCTCATGTTTATAGTCAAAAAGCTCAGCTGTGCTTTGCAAAGTCGCCTTTGGAGAGTCCAAAGCTGCAACTGGAGTTTCCAAAGCCTCACTTTCAGGCTCCAAAGCAGCATTTTTAGGATCCAGTCAGTTGTTTTGAGGGTCCAAGCCACATCTGGACTGTCCAAACCTTGATTTTAATGACCCAGAACCACATTTTTAGGTCCCAAAGCCCCATATTTAGGGTCCAGACCCTCATTTGTGATGGGAACGGCTATCCCGTGTCTTTACAAGTGCAGTGCAACAGCCTTACAGGTTTAACCAGTCAGTTAACAGGGAATGTTGGTGGGGACACACTGTGGCGGTTTTCTGATATCGGGCCTGTGGGAAACTACGAGAGTTGACTGCATGGGAGCAAGCGTTGGTGGAAAAATACAAGCAGCAAGGACCGTGTACTGATTGATACCTCAAGGCCAGAGGGATTGATACAGGATGATACATCAAGGACAGGGCAGTAACTTGTGATAGACCAAAAATGCTTTTATGGCAGCAGCTCTGGTGGGAACGCAAAATGTATCGCGTATGTAAGTCCCGACTTAGCAAATCAGCAATGCTCGCGCAAGCATCCCAGCAAGTATAAATACAACCCTGCATTTGTAATAAATGTCTCTTATTGCATCTTTTCGAGAGTCCGTGCCTCATTTGCTACAAATGGCGCCCTGAACGGGGACTTTCAAAGTGGCTGTAAAGGAAGCAGCTGTTCCGGTAGCGAAGCCCAATCGAACCAGGACCGGGACACAGAACCAGGAACCAGGAAATTGCGCACTCATCACCGAGAAAAGGTGAGCGACTGGGAACCATGGGAGGGAAGTTATTCCTTCAACAAAGACAAAGCATAGATGTCCCTCAACGTTTGTTACGAAAGCAAAATCAAGATGTACCAGGAGTCTGATTAGTGACTTTATTAGAATGGATCGCTAATCATGTGCCAGACTTTCCTACAACTGGAATATTTCAGTTGGAGGCATGGCACAAAGTTGGAAAAGAACTATTTGAACAGGCAGCGCCCGGAGATAAGGCTGCTTGCAAACATTTATCTACTTGGGGGAAAATTATGGCTACTGTAAAAGTGGCTCAGAATGAAGTAGTTGCGCAGGTCGCAATTGTGAACCTTCTGCTCCTCCCTTGCCAGGGCAGGAGGGGGATCTTGTAACTGTACAGGGAAAAAATGCACTAGCCACGGATGCAGTAGCGGAGAAAGGGCTGGCTGATAACGAAGCCCCCGCTTGTACGCTACAGCGAACGCTTTTGACAAAAGATGGTTTGTGGGAGTCACCCAACAACCCCCTTGATCCTGGCCCGATGGACCCGGAGCAAGAGCCTGATTTATTCCCCCTGGATGTTAATTTGCAACCGAAAGTGCACACTAATTTAACCATGTGGGATACATGCAGAGAAGAGGCTTTGAAAGCAGGAGACTGGAAAGTGGTCATGGCATGCCCTGTGATCTATCGTGAACTGCAGACTCCAGGCTTTCAACAGCTACCGTATGATGTTGTAAAGGAATTACGGACATTAGCTAAAGAAAATGGAGTTACTTCATCATTTGTTATAAATTTTTTGGAAGCGTTAAGCTTCTCCCACGTACTTACTCCACATGACTGGTGTTCTTTGTTGGAAACGATTTTAACCACTACTCAATATACTGTATGGCTCTCTGATTTTTGGGAGAACCGTACTATAGAGACTATTGATAATGCATATCGGCAAAGAGGGATTGATTGCAGTCATTTAGCTGGGGAAGGTGACCATGCTTTGCCAGAGAATCAAGTTGCATATCCCAGGGACATATATGGTGCAATAGCAAAACTAGCAATGAAAGCGGTTCGGAAGGTACGGGAGGTTGGGAGAGATGCCAATATGTCTTCTTCAAAAATCTTGCAAGGATTACAGGAACCTTATGCGCAGCTTTTAGACTGCTTGCAAACTGCTCTGGAGCGACAAATTAATAATGACACAGCTCTTGAGTTGTTACTAAAACAACTGGCTTTTGAGGATGCTAATGCTGATTGTCGGTGTGCATTACAGGGTATTAGGAATAGGGAAAAGTGGAGTGTAGCAGAGATGGTGAGAGCGTGTCAAAACATAGGGTCAACTGAACATTATACCAGCTCTCTAGCTGGCACTTTAGCAGCACAGTTCCAAGTATCGGAAACAAAACTGAGATCGAGATGCTTTCGTTGTGGGGCACTGGGTCATGCAAAGAAAGATTGCACAAAGTATGCACACCAGACTGCAAAGGATGCACCCCCAAGAGATTGTCCAAAATGTGGAAAGGGCAGGCACTGGGCGAGTGAATGTTGTTCGAGGGTTAATGTAAAGGGGGAGCCAATTAACCCTTCCCAGGGAAAGAGGAGGTGGGGGCAGGACCAGAGGAGCAGTGGCTGCTGGGGCTGCGCCCCCCCGCCCCGCCCCAGCCGTTCCCTGCTGGGCTGCTTCATGGCACACGATGCGCACAGAGCACTCGCATTTTCCCTTCTGATCTGGCAAAGAAAACCAACACCATCGTTCACTTTTGTGCTAGCAATTCTGTGTTTACAACAGATACTTGCAAGGCCAAAGCTTAAGCAACTATGCAAAGGACCCTTCAGGCTGGTTAAAAGATCCATGTTTTCATTACAAGTTTAATCGGGTGGTTGGTCGGCGTGGCAATCAATATTCATTCTGATCATATTCTCAGAAATCTGAGAAAATCTGGAGAAACCGGTTACAAAATACCAAGACTGCATATCTGAGTTCAGCAATATAGAGAGCATCTGATGCTACTGAACAAAAACCGGGATGGCAACACAATTTGCAACTGCCTATTTGGCTGGCACTCATCGCTAGGAAATTCCAACCATTTGCAGTACTGTTTCAATGGGACAAATCATTAAGAGATTCTGTAAGAGTGTTAGAATGGGTTTTTCTAGCTCACACACCAACTAAAACAGTTTGGACAATTAAGGAAACGTATGCAAAACTAATAATTAAAAGCAGAGAATGTTTACATGCTATGGACAGGACAGACCCTGAATGTATATTTATTCCTACAACAAAAGAGAATTTGCAATGGTTATTGACTGAAGATGTGAATTTCCAGATTGCATTAGCTACATACACAGGGAACATATCAGTTCATTACCCTCAACATAGACTGTGGGCTGAAATTGGTAATTTACCATTGCACAGCAAACACCGCTGTCAACAGCGACCGGCAAGCGGCAAGACTGTTTTCACTGATGCCTCTGGTCGCTCACGTGAGGTTGTAATTACACGGCTAAACTCAGAAACACAGTGTTGGGAACACAAGGTAGAAAAAAGAGATCAAGGGTCAATACAAGTTCTTGAGCTAACAGCTGTTAGGATCACTTCTGAGGTGTTCTGTAATGAACCTTTGAATGTTGTAACTGATTCATGCTATGCAGTTGGCATACTTAACTGCCTAGAAGCTTCTTTTCTTAAGGAAGTGGATAATCCTCTTTTGATGGCTGAATTGAGAAAGTTAGGTTTTCTAACAAATCACAGACGTCATGATTTTTATGCAATGCACATCTGCTCTCACACTGCCCTTCCAGGACCTCTTGTGGAAGGGAATAGGAGGGCTGATGCACGAGCTGTGCCATTTATTGTGCCTAAAACCTTTGAGCGAGCTAAATTATCACATGAATTCTTTCAGCAGAATGCAAGGTCGCTAAAATGACAATTTCAAATTACAATGGATCAGGCCAGGAGCATTCTTATGTCCTGCCCTGATTGTCAACTGTTCGCACCTATGCCATCCAAGGAGCGTGTTAATCCACGAAGGATTACTGCCAATGAAACACAGCAAACTGATGTAACGCATTATTCTGAATTGGGTAAACGGAAATATGCACGAGTTTCTGTAGACGCTCATTCCAGATTTCTCGTTGCTACTCCACACACTGCTGAAAGAGCATGTGACGTCTGTAAATATTGGTTGACATGTTTTGCTGTTTCAGGAGTTCCACGTTGTATAAAAACAGATGATGGTCCAGCCTACTGCTCCAGCAAAGTTCACTTCTTTTTAAAAGACTGGTGCATTTCCCACATTGCGGGAATACCTCACTCACCAACAGGACAAGCTATAGTAGAATGAGCTCATAGAGACCTTAAAGCTCTGTGAACTAAACGAAAGAGGGGGAGCCTGGCCTCTCGCCCCAGGAGTGTTTATGGAAAGCTGCTTATGTTTTGAATTTTTTGAATTGCAATGATACTGGGTGTAGTAGTTACGAACGGCAACATAGTACCAGCATACCAGAACACCAACGGCCTCTAGTGATGGTAAAAGATCCTGTGTCGAAAGAATAGTCAGGACCTGTTGATCTAATAACCTGTTGAAGGCGCTCTGCTTGTGTCTCTGCAGGTTCTCAAGTGAAATGGATTCCGTCAAGATGCGTACAACCTTATGCTGCCTCCTCGTTGGAGTCTTCGGGTGGCCCCTCGACACAGGGCTGATTCAGCAAGAAAATGTGTGGCTTACCTTAGCAAACTTAACCCATGCAACTACTCTCTGTGTTTCTTTGTCCACACCAACAGATCCTTTTTGTACATGCTTAGTAGGAGTGCCAGTAACGGAACAATGTTTAGGTACCTTATACATGAAACCGTTAGAAGCAATCGCACCAAGGCAGGAGTTATGCAGCCATGGTGGTGGTGTTGGGAAACTTGGAGACAGACTGCCGGGGAAAAAGCTACATGGTACCCTGATAAATTGTACAAGTTTAATGATTTTCCTGCATTGCCCCTTGAACCGCAGGAGTTAGATATCATGGGAACCTTACAGGCACCTATTTGCTTTTATCTAAGTTTCACAACACATCAGTATCTAAATAGTTTAAGGTTTCATGTGTCCCCTATAGGGATATATGTCAATCACTCCCTGTGGTGCAATACCACAAGTATTGATCAAATCACTCTTGGAACAGATCCCGTAGGTTTACCTGAGGATTTGTTTTTGATCTGTGGGCAGCGAGCACGGAAGGGCAGCCTGGGAAGAGCAGTAGGAGGGCCTTGTGCCTTCAGACAACCAACATTCTTTCACCCTGACATTTTACCACACAATAAAGCTGTATGGCAAAAACGAGACATACATCAGTTTTCAGATTCCTGTAACTCAAACACAGAATTTTGGGGTAAAGGCCAGAGAGTTTCAGCAAGCTTTTTTTGTCTGTAGGTACTGCACATGCACTTGCAACTTTAAGCAAACTAGGCAGCTGGCTTGCAAAAGAAACTAACACTAGGAGCCTGGCCCTGGATGGTCTTTTAACAGATGTCGGTGCTGTAAGACATGCTTTGCTACAAAACAGCTGCCATTCATTTCTTATCATTAGCTCAAGGTCATGGCTGTCAGGACTTTGAAGGAATCTGTTGCATGAATCTCAGTGACCACTCAGAATCCATCCACATCAGCATAACTAAATTAAAGGAATTAACAAAGCAATTACAAAACCAAGAAGACGGTGATTTCTGGAGTCCGTTATCTTGGTTGGGGGGGTTAGGACCATGGGCAAAGCAACTAATTATGCTTGTAATGATTGTATGTGGAGTCTTGTTGCTAATTCTGATTTGTATACCATGTGTCTTGTCTCGTGTACAACGAATGATTGAAAAAAGTTTTAATCGTGTAATGGCTGTGAAATTACAAGCTGCGATGGCTATGCAATTATTAAAAAAAGAGGGGGGAGATGTGGCAGAATTCTGACATTGGGCCTGTGGGAAACTGCAAGAGTTGACTGCGTGGGAACAAGCGTTGGTGGAAAAATACAAGCAGCAAGGACTGTACTCATTGATACATTAAGGCCAGAGGGATTGATACAGGATGATACATCAAGGACAGGGCGGTAACTTGTGATAGACCAAAAAATGCTTTTATGGCAGCAACTCTGGTGGGAACGCAAAATGTATTGCCTATGTAATGCCTGACTTAGCAAATCAGCAATGCCTGAGCAAGCATCCCAGCAAGTATAAATACAACCCTGCATTTGTAATAAATGTCTCTCTTCGCATCTAAAAAAGGGAGTGCGTGCCTCATTCGCTACAGAGACAGGGGATGTTGCTGGGGGAATAAGGAAAGGCGTATCGGAAATCTTGTACTCCCCAAGCAGCTCAAGCTGATGGGGAAAGGAGAAGGAATCACCTGTGCCCGGGGATCAGGGCAAATGGGGGCTTTGGAGAGACCCCATGGGGACTCCTGTGGACTCTCCCTTTATTCAAATCAACTTTCTTTTGTTTGGCTGGTTGGTTTTTGGTTGGTTGGTTGGTTTACCTTTGGCCACATTTTGAAGACACAAACCCTTCTTTTGAGGGTCCAAACTCTCATTTATAGGCTCCAAACCCCTCTTATCCAGCTCTAAGCCTCCACTGCAGTGTCCAAAGCCCCTTTTTAGGGATCAAAGCTGCATTTCTTGGGGTCATTAAGGAACAAGAAGTTCCCCTCCTTCGCAGGGTCCAAAGTGTCACTTGTGGAATCCAGCCCATCCTTTTTAGGACTGAAATTCTCATTTGTAGGGTCCAGACCTGTCTTTTATTACCCACAGCCTTTTCTTAGGGCCCCCAGTTTCTTTCTTAGAGCCCAAACCCTGCAGGCACAGTCGCCTGGCAGCGGCTGCCCACAAGTCGATGGGGAGTTACCGGACGCAGGACAGCCAATTGCATTTGAGGAGGGTACAGTGAAATAAGGATAATGAGGATCCATGGCGTGCATGTACACACTCGGAAGAAACAAACCAGAGCCCTCTGACTCCAGAGAACCCACAAGAAATAATTGCTCGCCTGGGTTAGGCAAGAACTCACACTTGCCTGGGTTGGGCAAGGACCCATTTGAGGATCCATCCAGTAAATTACCACTCACCCAACGAGGAGCTGAGGCGCTCTCAGTCCTGGGAAGTCTCCTTAGACGGCGTCCCAGTCTAAGGCGAGGGCTCCAGTTCACACACCCGCTGCTCCCACTGAGGTGCGGTAAATGACCTTACAACCTGTGAGATTGTAAAGCAGGTATGTTTATTCATACTGGACACACGGTGAAATAATTTCCACCAAAGACGTGTGCAAATTTCTAGTAGCTGTGAGCTTAGTTAAAATCCGTAAAGTGCTACATATTCATGAAAGTTCTAGGAACGCCTATACATATTCATAACCTGTCCCCGAGAAGGCAGTTCTTATTACAATGAGTTCCGGGAAATCATTTCCATAGTCTCCACCTTTGGCCCCTCCTGGTTGCACCTGCGCAGTGATCGTGAACCGGGGTCATCTTCTCTGCACACGTTCACCTCTGGTCTGGTGTGATGTGTTGGCTGGGACTCAGACTGCTGAGCTGGTTAGAACTGGCGTATCTCCTGTCCCGTGCCCAAGTTTTGGTTATCTACTCCACTCAAGGATGCACCAAGAATGCACCCAAGATTTTGTCTCCCTGCAAGGCCTGTGAAATCGTCAATAAACTTTTGTTTCTCTTATAGAAGGCTAAGCAAAGCTAGGCAATTGTAATATGGGTTAAGGGTTCTAAGTGTTGTGGGTTAAGGCTTTGCTCTCTACGCGTTAGCTCCTTAACTGCTAGTTCTCTAAGTATTAATCAGTTAATTCCCTGTATCACCACAAGACCACTCCAAGGGGGCCTTCGGTGGGAACCCCGTTTTATAGTCTGGCTGTGGGCATTACAACATGGTCCAGAAGCTCTGCAGCTACTCTGGGCACCTCCTCTGCTAACGACCCTGTCAATTGACTCAGGGTCCCGTTAAGGACCCGGTCAATTGACGGAGGGTCCCACCCCTCCTGTCCCCCCAGCTGGTGGAGGTGAAGTCACCCTGCCCGGGGCAGGGGAGGATGCGACTGACACCACCTTGGTACCACCCTGGTGTGTACGTGGGGACAGGCAGAGTGGGGCACAAAAGGTGCTAAAAGAGCCATCGACTGCCCCACTGAAGGCTCCACATCTCAGGGGGATGTGCAACTGCCACAGCTATATTGGCCAAACCCTCCTTGAATGAGCTTGAGCTGGCTTTTCTGTAGACAACCCCACATTAACACGATTCTTCACCCTCATTTCCTTCTCCCTTTTGTAATTGCAGGCCTCACCATTATCCAGCTTACATTCCCGCACGAATCAGGCTCAAACAATCCGCTAGGCACCTCATCCGATTGTGACAAAATCCCGTTCCACTCCTACTTCTCTCTAAAAGATATCCTAGGTTTCATGCTGATATTCATCCCTCACAAACTTAATGTCACTTCATGAAAAAAAAAGGGAGGATTGTTGCAGAATAAATTTAGTCAAACTAACTTTTAAATTGTCGTTTATGCTTCCAGCTGTATTCTTTTGTTTGAATCGTCAATTTTAGCTCGAGTAGCCAAAGTCAGCATGAGTGGCCAGGCTGGCTGGAATTCCAGGCCACATACCTGGTTGCTTGGTGACCCTGGCCTTGGAGACCAGTACCAGGAGACAAAGAAGAAACTGCCAGCAGAGGCTGCAAACCATCTAGACAACAACAGTAAAAAAGCTGCCTGTAGGACAGAGAAAGAGAATCCAGTAAGAAAAAAAGAAGTCCCCAGACCCAGAATTACCATTGGACCAAAAGGCGTGTGGACGGCACGTAGAAGGACACGTGTAAAGCGGGTGCACAGATTGTGAGGGTTCCAAAGCCCAGACCTCTTTTGTGTCAGGGTCCCTCCCCGTGAGAGGCACCCAGTCGGCACTGTTGCTTTGCTGTACCTTGCAATATATTTTTTAATTCATCCTTTGCTTAAATCATTTCTAAACACAGACCTCTGAGACGATCCTATGAGAAAACTAGGCCACCAACATTTATTTAGCACGAGCGATACCATTAGCGGCTGGAGGAACCATGACACGTGAAAACACAAGCGAAGATCAGTTACACAGAGCAGTACAGATGCTGATACGGGTGCTGCTACACCTACAGGTGGACCCCGCAGTGGACGTCCCGCCCCTCCCGGCCCGGGCAGTGGGTCCCAGTGGGGCCCTTTGTGACCCGCTCTGTGACACCCCACGGTGCTACATCCAGCCAGCGTGGCCACGGCCCTGCACTGTCTGACCAGACAGCGACGGGACGGGACAGCAGCGCGGAGCTGGCGAGGAGACCCCCAGCGCAGCCCACGTCTTTCCCGCAGCACCAAGCCATTTCCCTTAAGCAGTAGTCCTCCTCCCCTTCCCCCTGCCCCGACACGCACCCCCCGTTTCGCCCATTTTGCAGGATGGCAAAGAGACCCCCCAGTCGCCCCAGGGTGGCCTGGGAGGACTTGAGGACTCCACGGGAGAGAAGATCTCCACCAGAGCCCTACCAGGTGTCAAGGGTCAGGCCACTGCAGAACTGTAAGTGAGGAGACCCCGCGGCTGGGCAGGGGTCTGCATGCTGGCAGCAGGGGTCCTGCGGGCAGGGGGACGGCAGAACGCTGGCTCAGCCTTTTTGCTGGGCACCCTCGAGCCCAGACACCCCCAGGGACGTTGTGCCGGGGCAGCAGGCATGGGGCTGGACGGAGGGCAGAGCTCCTTCTTCTGCTCTCTCCCGCCTTGGGGCCCTCTCTACAGCCCTCCCTGCTCTCTCCTGTGCTTAGCTGGCAGCTGGTTAGCTGTCTATGAAGAGGAAGAGGAAGCCGTTCACTGCATCCAGGATTTTGTCAAGAGCACAGAGAAGGTAACCATGGTCCCTTCCCCGGCACCTGTGCCTGTGTCTCCTGACGGCCCCCCCGGCTCTGCTGCCAGCCTGCTGGAGGGCTGCTGGCTGGGCAGAGAGGCTCTCCCCGGTGTCCCACAAGGCACTGAACCCCCAGTGCTCTGATGGTGCTGGCCACGGGCTGCCCCTCTCACGCTCTCCCTTTGTCTCCTGGCTGCCAGGATGAGGCCCAGAAGATCTGCTTTCTACAGAGCATCCGCAGGCTGTGCAGATCTGCCAGGCACAAGGGCTTGTTGCAGGGCCTGGGCGTCTTCTGCCACGGCCAGAAGCTGGCAGACAACATCAGGGTGAGGGGACAGCCAGAGGGTCTGGGGAAGGGGGAAAGGCCCCCGGGCACCGGCATGCTGGCACTGGGTGCTGGCGGCTGACCGGTCCCATCCCGCTTCTGTTCTCCAGGCCGTGCTGCAAGAGGAGCCCAGGGACCACCTGCGCACGGCAGCGCGGCAGCAAGCCATGCTTGCCATCGCCGCCTTGAGGTACCTGCAGCCCTGCTTTGGCTGGCAGCTCTCCACAGCCAGAGGCCCTGGGCCAGTCTGAGGGGCACCCCCCATGCGGGCGCAGTCCGACAGTCGGGTCTGCAGGGTGGCTGCTCTCCCTGCTCGCATCTTGTCTGGGGGGCGCAAGGCACCAGGACTGTCCTCTGGCCCAGGCCAGGCTCAGGGAAGGGAGGAGGTGCCTCCAGGCAGGGCTCCCCCACAGCCTCCGTCCTTCCCAGCAGCTCTTGCCCAGAGGTGCCTCCAGGCACTGCTCCCAGCACAGCTATTCCACAGGCCTCTCTCTCTCTCTTTGCAGCACAGTGCAGACAGCGCTGGTGGACAAAAAGAAGGACCTCTTGCACACCTGCTTCACCAGTGTCTTCTGGCTTCCTCCAAAAGAGAACATGCAGGGGCTGGACACTTCCCTCTACCACAAGGTAAGCGCTGGCTGAGCCACAGGAGCTCTGGGGTCCCCTGGGGCCTCCGCACTGCCCTGTGTCCACAGGTGACGGGACGTGCAAGGCAGGGCAGGCTCTCGGCTCTGCTCTCCCAGCCTCGTTCTTCGCCCCCTTCCCGTGGGCCTGGCTTCATCCAGTGCCGCAGGCTGCGCTGCCTGCAGCAGCTCGTCTGCCCTGAGGCCTCTCCCAGGCACCTGGAGGCAGTGCAGATGTCCTCCCCTTGCATGGGGAGTTCAGACCCGTGTCCTGGGGCTGAGAGGGACGGCCAAAAGTCTGCCACCCGCCTTGGTCCTCTCTGCAGACCCTGCATGCCATGGACATCATGCTGCACACACTGGTCCTCAGCATTCCTGCCTCCAGACTCAGCAAGGAGCTGCAGCAGATCCTGCAGGTCTGGCACGAGCAAAGCGCGGGGTTGGCAGGGGCTGTTCTTCAGCCTGGAGGGAAGAGAGGGTCCACAGGCGGTCCCCATCCCAGTGCCATGCACAGACCACCCTGCAGGGAGGGTTCCCACCTCCACTGGCTGAGCCAGGGGCTGCCCAGTGGGCTCTTCTGGAGCCCAGGGTCACCTGCCTGCAAAGTCTCTTTGCCCCCCACAGAGCCCTCTTGTGTCCCCCTGCCTCATGGCCCTCGTGCTTTCTTCCCCCGACGTGAACAGGGCAGAGGCCTACGGGACCCGAGCATCCTGCATGGGGAGTGTGTCCCTGAAGCTCTGTCCTCCTGATTTCCCAGGGGGCATTATCCCCATCCCCCATTGCAGATCCCCAGGGAGGCTCCTGCCTGCAAGACCTCCCTGCACAGAGAGGGGACGTGGGGCTGCTTTCTGGGGGAGGGCACAGAAGGGAGCAGACGATGCACTGGGGGTGACAGCTGGCGACCTGCCTGACCACCAGGTTGGCCTGGGAGATTTACACCGGCTGTAGGAAACCCACAACGGGCTTTGCTCAGGCTCAGAGGAAGCCTGGACTGACTGCACAAGTCCAGCTGGGAGATCAGCAGTGCTGCTTCTGCTGGCACCGGCCATCAGTTCCCAGGGCACACCAGCAGCTTCTCTCCTCGCAGACGCTGCTGAGCTTCACCAAGTCCCCGAGCGCGGCGGTGCGTGAGAGGGCTGTGGGGAGGATTGGCATGCTGAGCTATTTGCTGGCCAGCTGGTCCTCACTGCAGGTAAGGAGCCAGGCACACTGCAGCCAGGCCGTCTCCCCTTCCCTGCACACCAGAGCAGGACGGGGGTGCCTGTGAGGCAAGCGGGGCGGGAGGTTAGGGCACTCAGCAAGGCTCTGAAGCTGGACTTTTCGTCCCTGCTTTCCCCGTGGTCTTCTGTCCCCAGCCCCCTCTCTGCCAGGAGCCAGCTCTGGCCCCAGCCCTGTGCAGGACAGGACTGCCCCAGGAGCACGGTGGGAACCCCAGCCTGGCAGCTCTCCCTGTGCAGGGATGATGCCCGGCTCCAGCCGCTTTGGGAGCCGGGGCCGGCAGGGCCTGGCAAAGCTCTGACTCACCGGGCAATCCAGCCCAGGCAGACTCTTGGCTTCACAGCTTTGGCCCAAGGTGCTGTCCCTCAGCATTGCTGGTGTTCTGCCTCCTTCACACAGGCCTGGCGCCCCTTTGCAAGAGAGAAGGTCAGTCCTGCCTGCTACCAAGACATCAACATCCCCATCCTGGGACAGCTGCTGGGACGTCTCATCCTTCTCAGCTCTTGCGAGGGCCAAGAAACCAGCTGTGCAGCTATGGATGCTCTTTGCCACCTCTTCAGATTCATCCTGCAGCAAAGAGGTGAGAGAAGCTGTGCTGGGCTGTGGCCCTCCACACATACACATCTCCTGTCTGCTTGTTTCCCTGAGCATTGCCATGGACCGTTCTCGTGCTTGCTGGAGGCTGTCCATGAATTCCGGCCAGCTTTGCTGACCTCCTTTGCCCTTCCGAGCTGCTCTCTGTAGGATCCCAGCTCTGCCATTTTGCTGCTGAAACTGAATGCTCACCTCAAGTCCAGGATCTGTTCTCTGCTGCTCTTCTTGCTCACTCCTCCCAGGATCTCAGACCTTGCTGTTACATGGGCCCTGCAGCCGCAGCTACCACATCCCCAAACCCCTTCTTCCCTGTCAGTGAAGAGCAGATCCAGCTGGGCATCACGCCGGCTCATCCTTCCAGTGCCTGTAGCAAGAAACCGTCCTTTCTCCTAAGTTTTGCCCATCATTCCTGAGGAGCGTTCCCATCTTGTTCCCATCGCCTGTCAGCCTTTGCTTTACAGCTCTGTCCACCACCTCCTCCCCTGCCTGTGGGTCATAACCTCCCTTCTAAGACACTCCCAGTTCCAAGCTCTTTTGACCACTTAGGAAGCTTCTTGGCAAAGATACTGTGTCTAACCAACTCTATTGTGTTTCCCCACCACTTAGGCAGGACACTGCCGGAGGATAATGCGCAGATCGCAAGGCTTTTGGAAGCCAAGAACACCTCCTGGCTTTCTTCGACCAGAACCAGCGCCATTACCATGGTAATGAGCTCCCACCTTGCTGGGCCTCTTGCCCATGGCATCAGCAAGGGACTTGTATGGGCAAAGGGATCCAGAATCAGCGGGGCTGGCATGGCCTCACTGTCCCTGCTGAGAAGAGGGTTCCTGCTGTCCCTGAGCAGGAACTAACTGAGGGCGGCACTCCAGTGTCCCAGCAGCAGCTCCAGAGCTCCTGGACACACCAGCGAGCCCTGGTTCTCCGCAGGGCAAGCACAGTGTCCCCATGACGCCAACCCTCCTCCGTCAGCCTGAGGACCTTCTGCTCTCATGCTCCCCCCTCCAGTGACTGCAGCCCCTGTCGCCAGCTTTCCTGCGGGCACTGCTGACAGCACTGCCAGACATCTCTCGACACAGCTGCTCGCATGGCTCAGCTAAGCCGCACCGTCAGTGTGCTCGCTGCGACATTTCTTCTTCCCTTCCTCCCTTAGGTGTTTCGAGACTACCTCCAGCCTTTTGAAAGGACAGATGTCCTCCTCACGGCCATCGGAGCCATGACGGACAGCACTATTAATGACAAGGCAGGGGCCAGAAGCATGCTGGATGAGGCCGCCAGAGACCCTGACTCCTGGCTGACAGACGTAAGCAGCTTGTGGCAGCATTGCCCTGCCCAAGAGCCTTTTCAGGGGTTGTTCTTCCCTCCCTCCTCCTTCCCTCCCTACCCCTATCGCACAATCCCTCTCTCCCACTCCCCGGTCTTTCGGGCACCTAAAACTCTTTTCAACCAGCAGAGAGGGACAGGAAGGGCAGTAGTTTCAGTGGTAGCAGCTGGGAAAATGGCTGCGCTCCAGTGGCAGCACCATCCTCCCCTGTGTCCCCTCCAGGTGCCGAAGATCATGAGCGGCATCCACAGAAACTGGCAGCGCGTCCACCTGGTGCCGGCACTGCACAGCACAAACTCGCTCCTTCTTGTGCTGACAAACCAGCGCCCCAGGGAAGCGGTGATGAGTCTGTTGAAGTTCTCTCCAAGACGTGACAGGTACCAGTCCCAACTGCCCTGAGGGCTTGTTCCAGCTGGGGACAGGGGCTCAGAGACTCTGGCCGCCAGAGCCATGGAAAACTGCAGCACGTCCCTGAGAAGCAGGGACCTCCACCCCACCACGCTTCCCAGCCCCAGGGGGTCAGCCAGGCCCACAGCAGGCAGAGCCGGCCAAGCCAGCCCACAGCCCAGCCAGCACACTCGGTCCTGCCCCGGGGGAACACCACCCCAGTGCCCTCCTGCCTGTGTGAGCAGGGCCCCCCGGCACCCCAAGTGAGGGGGCCGGCAGGGCCGGGGCTGCAGCAGCGCCTGGGTCCGCAGGGCTGCCCCAAGCCCAGTGATGTCGCAGCTTTGGCCGAGGCAGCCCTGCTGACGGAACGCTCTGGCTTGCAGCGCTGTCCTGGCCATGTGGGATGTGATGTTCTCCTCGCCGCAGACTTTGGAGAAGGTCTTGAGGGAGCTGCGCAGCAAACTCGCGTGCCAGAAGGAGTGCGGGATGTTGGGCAGCGCCAGAGAGGACATGTGCATCCTGCACCTGGCTGTGAGTGACCAGACCGGGCCTTGCTCACCTGCAGAGCTGCGTGTGCTCTCTGTCCTCCCATCTGCCCCCAAACGCTGTTGGGTTGCTCCTCAGAGGCGTGATGGTCAGAGCACAGGGGGAGCCAACAGATACAGTGTGTGGTGCGTGGTGTGGCGCAGGGCACAGGGCTGGCCAAGCAGCCCTCCCCAGGCAGAGCTGCCCCCGGGACGGGCTGCATGGCCCCAGTGCCCTTGCCCTGAGCTGCCAGTGGGAACCAGGAGCCACCACGGTGCGTGGAGCCCTGCAGGCTCTGCCAGTGTCTCACCGTCATCTTTGTTTCAGCTGCTGGCCGCCAGTGACATCACATCCGAGGATTTTGCTGCTATGTACGATGCCTGGAGGTCTCTGAAGCACGCAAGGATGGACACGCTGTCGCTGGTGCTACGAGGCCTCGTCACGCTGTCGCAGACACCTGAGACAGTGAGTGGGGCACAGTCAAGTGGAGCCAGGCTGGCAGCCTGGGCCTGGGGCAGTGGATAACGTGGTGGCTTGGCCTTGGATGGGAGTCAGGAGGCGGGGTGACGGCTCCAAACAGCTCCCCTGTCTTTGCTCTCCTGCCCTCCCTTCCCTCTCCCCGCTCTCCTCGCATCCCTGTCAGCGCACTCGTGGCTCCCACGGGCCAGGAGGCTGCTACAGCAATTCTTGTGCCCGTGGCCGGGAAGCCGGACGGGAGGCTGGTGCTCGGTGAGCAGTGCATGTTGGCCAGGGTGATGTTTTGCTGCTTCACACAAAGGAAATGGTGTGTTTCATACAGAAAAGCAAAATGGAGGTCCTGTTGGAAGACATCATGGAGACCCTGCAGTATGCCCGTGAAGATATCCAGATGAAGGCCCTACTTGTCTTCAGAAACATGCTGGGTCATATGAGCAGGAAGGAGGCCAGCTCCATCACTCTGGAGCTGACAGAGGAGCTCCTGCCACTCTTCAACAATGTAAGGCTGCTGCAGGAGCCTAAGCCGCAGTGACGGGCACACCGCAAGGAAATGTGCCCATGGGCCCAGCTCTGCAGTCAGCACTCGGGCAGGGCTGCTCCCCTCCTCGCTCCCCTGGGCTCTGCAGCCCAGCACGGCTTCTCCCTGACACGTTGATGCCTCCGGGTGACCTGGGACCCTGTGCTGGGTGCCAGCCCAGCCCCACGGTGTGTGCCCCAGAGGCTTTGCCCAGGGTGAGCGGGCTCTCCTCCTCAGCCTGTCCCTTGGGGAACTCTGCACTGCTCTGGCTGCTGTGGCTGGTGGCAAATGCTGAGTGACAACGGGAGCGCTCAGGGACTTAGGTTTCCACCACCTTCTGGAAACGTCTTGCATGGCCTTAAACGGGCCCAGGGCCACTCAGCCGCAGCTCCTGCTTTCAGGATACGACCCCAGAGCATCTTCCCTCACGTCAGCCACGCTGATGCCCTTGCTCACTGTGGGTAGGGAGCGGCTGTTGCTCAAGTCCCCCTGTCCTCCTCCCTAACAGGAGTCCAGCCAGGTGCAGGAGCTCTCCATCAGCCTCTTCAAAGAACTGATGAAGACTGTAGTGGGGAGAAACAAGAGAAAGATGAAGAAGCAAGTGCAGAGGCTCTTGCTGCCGCTGTTCTTCCGTACGAATGACCAGGTGGACAGCGTGGCCAAGGTGCAGTGACAAGCAGTGACAGTGCAGTGACAGTGACAAACCAGTGTCACAGGGAAGGGCGTGCTGACACCACAGGGGCGGCCTGTGCCTGAGGGGCGAGCGCTGCTGGACGTCAGAGTCTGGGAATGTGTGTCAGCTCAGGGTCCCACTGCTCCCCTCCTTTCCTGCACTGGTCCCTCCACTGCCTTCCTCGTCCCCCCCGGCTGCAGAGATGGATGGGGAGCTGGGGTCCCCTCCCAGCCCCGCTCTCCCCATTCAGCCCTCCTCCAGAACAGCCCAGAGGAAGGGCCCCTGCAGACCCAGCACGAGCTGAGCTGGAGAACCTGTCACAGCCGTTTCCCACACATCCCTGCCTGGTCCGGCAGGGCCCAGCAGCAGCCCAAGGCCACCCCACACCCGAGTCCCTACAGGCTTCCCAGCTGTCCCTGCAGGTGTGGGAGGCCAGGGCTTTGAGCCCCCATCCCTGTCCCCCAGAGAGCCCCGGCTGTTGCGGACAGGGCATGTCCCAGCTCCCAGAGAGCAGAATGGCCCCAGGAACGAAGCCCTGTTCACCCAGGTCCCTTGCATTGCGCCAGTGACCTTGGTCTGTGCAGAGGCGTGCAGCACTTACAAGGGGTGGAGAGCCAACTTGTTCCCCAGCCTGGGGTGGGGAGAGCGGTGGGAAGGGAGATGCAGCTGGAAGGGGACTGGCCCTGCATCCCAGCATCAAAGCTCTGCCCACCCGCAGCCTGGGCATGAAGCAGCCGGGGCAGGCCTGGCTGGGGAGCCAAGTGTCCTGCTGGGGGACGCCCGTGGGAGGTGCTGCTGGCTCCGTCCTGCCCCGGGGTCTCTGGGACTCCAGCCCTCGCTGCCTGCAGCCGTGGGCCCTCACTTCCCCTGCCCTTCAGGCTGCCCCCAGCCTCAGCAGCAGCTCAGCAGCTCTTGAGAATCTCTGTTCTGCTGGCTGGCAGCGGGAGATGCCCAAGATGGTGGCTGCCCCGTGTCCCCGACTCAGGCATTGAGGCCAGTTCAGACTCCGTCCTCCGCCACCCCTCATAGGCTGGGAATGGCTTGGAGCCTGGCCAAGAGAAAGGGTTTCCTTCCCTGGGCTGTGGTGCCATCTCCCAGCCTGTGCTTCTCTGCAGGTCTCCCGGGAAGCCCTCCTAGCTGCTGCAGAGTTCCTGCAGCAGAAACAGCTCAAGTACCTGACCCAGACGCAGCAGGCATGGAGGATCGGAGAGTGCTTGGTGAGAAGGACCCTCCACCCCAGGGCCCTGGCTAGAAAAGGGCTGCCCGTGCTGAGGGCTGTGCACTTGTGCCTCCCCTGCCCTGCCCAAGCCCAGAAACCAGAGCCTGGAGCTGTATCCTCCTTCCCTGCCATGTAGCACGGAGCCCCCAGGGACCCTTCTCCAAGCTCTTCTCCCTTCCATGCCCCCAGGCTGCTGAAGGAGTCCCTGGCCCATCTGGGCCCTGGCAGTGGGACAGAGGGGTCTCAGTACCTCCAGGCACCCTCTCTCTGTGGCTCTTTCTGGACCTCAGCCCCATAGGGCTCCTGGCTGGGTGACAGGAACGGCCCAGGGGGAAGAGGGAAGGGGGTGCTGGGAGGAGGGATTAGTCCGGCTGACTGGGGAGGCTCTGTTGCCAGCCCCGTGCTCTTGTGCTCTTTCCAGCTGCTGCAGGACAGGAGCAGGGCGGAAGAATACCTGCAACAGAGCATGCTGTACTTGAAGGATGCTCAGGCCACCATGCGAGAGGAAGCCATCAGGTTCATTGGTGAGCCACAGCCCTGGGATCCCTCTTCTGGCAGCCTGGGCCCAGTCTCAACCACTGCCCTGGCCGCAAGCAGCAGCCCTGTGGCTGCCAGAGCCCCGGCTGCCCTGCGCAGGGCCCAGGCAGACAGAGGCTCTGGCTTTCCCTCTCCCAGCCCTGCCCGGGCAAGCGAGCTTGGTGGCAACCTTGCTCAGTCCCAGCCCACCTCCAGCCCTGTCCTTCCCTGGAGTCGGCCCTCCTGAGGAGGAGGAGGCTGTGCCGCTGAGCTGGCGGCGCTGGGGGCTGTGCCGCTGGGAGTGCGCTGGGAAGCAGGAGGTCTGACGGGAGCTCTCTGCCTAGGGCTTGCTGCACGGCACCTGCAGGACCAAAGCGAGGAGAAGCTGCATAAAATCTGCAATGGTGAGAAGGGGCAGTGCTGGTGGGGCTGAGAACAGAGCTGGGATGAGTGCTGCCATGCCTTGCCCTGCTCCACAGAAATGCTTTGGGGACGGGGGAGCACCTCAGGGGCATTTGGAGCAGCAGCGTCCAGCTGATGCCTTTGTCCCACCGTCTTTTCCTGGCCAGGGAAAGAGACGGGTGGCTGTGGCATGCTCTGGAGGGGATGCCAGGGGGTCTCTGCAGACAGGGGGCTTTCATCTCCTCTCTCCTCTCTCCTCTCCTCTCCTCTCCTCTCCTCTCCTCTCCTCTCCTCTCCTCTCCTCTCCTCTCCTCTCCTCTCCTCTCCTCTCCTCTCCTCTCTCCTCTCTCCTCTCTCCTCTCCTCATCTCTCCTCTCCTCATCTCTCCTCATCTGCTCATCTCATCTCTCCTCACCTCATCACTCCTCATCTCATCTCTCATCTCATCTCCTTTCTTTCACAGCCCTCCGGCCCTTGGAGGAAGACACCAACCTCTCAGTCTGTTCCCTGGCAGCTCAGACCATCCTCATCCTGCAATCTGCAAGGGGGCAGCTGACATCACCAGGGACCCTGCGAGCGCTGTGCTGCTGCTGGCCCTGCAAAGCCAGGGAGACGCGCAGCTCTCCTGGGCAAAATGACTGTCCTTGATCAAAGATGGATCAACAAGCCCAGTCTCATGGCGTCCTTGGCACAGGGAGCGCCCTGGGCATGCTGAGAAGACGGGGTCACTCCTGGCCTCTCCTGCTGCCTGCAGGAGAACTCCTCCCTCTGCTACTCTGGCCCCAGTCATGTTTTACAAGTTTACCCCGTGGGGTTCCCCCAAAAGAAGCCATGTTTGTTCACACCCTGGGAAAGTCCTTTCTTTAGGGGGGCAGAGGGCCAAGGGGAAATGGCAGCCTCAGAGGAAGGAGGGCTGCCTGGAGAGCTACCCGATGCCCTCCCATTCCAGCAGCCATGGCTGCACACCACACGCTGTCCCAGGGTGTCCTTGGAGCAGAGCCCCAGCTGCCCTGTGGGACCACAAAACCTCCGAGGGGAGGAGGACAAGAGAAGCTTTAGGCAACCTGCCCCCTCCTGAGACAGCCAGGGCACCGAGAGGCACCTGCGCTCTGCCAAACTGGCGAGTCTCCATTTGCCCTGCTACGCAGAGGTGACAACCACCTGTGTGCTCTGGGCTGGCACAGCCTTGTCCATATGCCTGGGGGAGGTTCCATGTCCCTCACTCCAGTGTCCTGACCTGGAAAGCCTCATTTTTAGGGCCAAAATGCTCATTTTTAGGGTCCCAACCTTTCTTTCATATCCCAGAGTTGCCTCTTAGGGTCCACAGTTCCATTTGCAGAACCTAAATCCTCATGTTCAGGAAGAAAGTGTTGTTTTAAGGTCCAACGCTACATTTCTTCTGTCCAAAGCCTCATTTTTACTTTTCAAAGTCTTCATTTTGGCTTCCAAAGCCTCATTTGAGGCTCCAAGGCCTCATGTTTATAGTCAAAAAGCTCAGCTGTGCTTTGCAAAGTCACCTTTGGAGAGTCCAAAGCTGCAACTGGAGTTTCCAAAGCCTCACTTTCAGGCTCCAAAGCAGCATTTTTAGGATCCAGTCAGTTGTTTTGAGGGTCCAAGCCACATCTGGACTGTCCAAACCTTGATTTTAATGACCCAGAACCACATTTTTAGGTCCCAAAGCCTCATATTTAGGGTCCAGACCCTCATTTGTGATGGGAACGGCTATCCCGTGTCTTTACAAGTGGAGTGCAACAGCCTTACAGGTTTAACCAGTCAGTTAACAGGGAATGTTGGTGGGGACACACTGTGGCGGTTTTCTGATATCGGGCCTGTGGGAAACTACGAGAGTTGACTGCATGGGAGCAAGCGTTGGTGGAAAAATACAAGCAGCAAGGACCGTGTACTGATTGATACCTCAAGGCCAGAGGGATTGATACAGGATGATACATCAAGGACAGGGCGGTAACTTGTGATAGACCAAAAATGCTTTTATGGCAGCAGCTCTGGTGAGAACGCAAAATGTATCGCGTATGTAAGTCCCGACTTAGCAAATCAGCAATGCTCGCGCAAGCATCCCAGCAAGTATAAATACAACCCTGCATTTGTAATAAATGTCTCTTATTGCATCTTTTCGAGAGTCCGTGCCTCATTTGCTACAAATGGCGCCCTGAACGGGGACTTTCAAAGAACCAGGACCGGGACACAGAACCAGGAACCAGGAAATTGCGCACTCATCACCGAGAAAAGGTGAGCGACTGGGAACCATGGGAGGGAAGTTATTCCTTCAACAAAGACAAAGCACAGATGTCCCTCAACGTTTGTTACGAAAGCAAAATCAAGATGTACCAGGAGTCTGATTAGTGACTTTATTAGAATGGATCGCTAATCATGTGCCAGACTTTCCTACAACTGGAATATTTCAGTTGGAGGCATGGCACAAAGTTGGAAAAGAACTATTTGAACAGGCAGCGCCCGGAGATAAGGCTGCTTGCAAACATTTATCTACTTGGGGGAAAATTATGACTACTGTAAAAGTGGCTCAGAATGAAGTAGTTGCGCAGGTCGCAATTGTGAACCTTCTGCTCCTCCCTTGCCAGGGCAGGAGGGGGATCTTGTAACTGTACAGGGAAAAAATGCACTAGCCACGGATGCAGTAGCGGAGAAAGGGCTGGCTGATAACGAAGCCCCCGCTTGTACGCTACAGCGAACGCTTTTGACAAAAGATGGTTTGTGGGAGTCGCCCAACAACCCCCTTGATCCTGGCCCGATGGACCCGGAGCAAGAGCCTGATTTATTCCCCCTGGATGTTAATTTGCAACCGAAAGTGCACACTAATTTAACCATGTGGGATACATGCAGAGAAGAGGCTTTGAAAGCAGGAGACTGGAAAGTGGTCATGGCACGCCCTGTGATCTATCGTGAACTGCAGACTCCAGGCTTTCAACAGCTACCGTATGATGTTGTAAAGGAATTACGGACATTAGCTAAAGAAAATGGAGTTACTTCATCATTTGTTATAAATTTTTTGGAAGCGTTAAGCTTCTCCCACGTACTTACTCCACATGACTGGTGTTCTTTGTTGGAAACGATTTTAACCACTACTCAATATACTGTATGGCTCTCTGATTTTTGGGAGAACTGTACTATAGAGACTATTGATAATGCATATCGGCAAAGAGGGATTGATTGCAGTCATTTAGCTGGGGAAGGTGACCATGCTTTGCCAGAGAATCAAGTTGCATATCCCAGGGACATATATGGTGCAATAGCAAAACTAGGAATGAAAGCGGTTCGGAAGGTACGGGAGGTTGGGAGAGATGCCAATATGTCTTCTTCAAAAATCTTGCAAGGATTACAGGAACCTTATGCGCAGCTTTTAGACTGCTTGCAAACTGCTCTGGAGCGACAAATTAATAATGACACAGCTCTTGAGTTGTTACTAAAACAACTGGCTTTTGAGGATGCTAATGCTGATTGTCGGTGTGCATTACAGGGTATTAGGAATAGGGAAAAGTGGAGTGTAGCAGAGATGGTGAGAGCGTGTCAAAACATAGGGTCAACTGAACATTATACCAGCTCTCTAGCTGGCACTTTAGCAGCACAGTTCCAAGTATCGGAAACAAAACTGAGATCGAGATGCTTTCGTTGTGGGGCACTGGGTCATGCAAAGAAAGATTGCACAAAGTATGCACACCAGACTGCAAAGGATGCACCCCCAAGAGATTGTCCAAAATGTGGAAAGGGCAGGCACTGGGCGAGTGAATGTTGTTCGAGGGTTAATGTAAAGGGGGAGCCAATTAACCCTTCCCAGGGAAAGAGGAGGTGGGGGCAGGACCAGAGGAGCAGTGGCTGCTGGGGCTGCGCCCCCCCGCCCCGCCCCAGCCGTTCCCTGCTGGGCTGCTTCATGGCACACGATGCGCACAGAGCACTCGCATTTTCCCTTCTGATCTGGCAAAGAAAACCAACACCATCGTTCACTTTTGTGCTAGCACTTCTGTGTTTACAACAGATACTTGCAAGGCCAAAGCTCAAGCAACTATGCAAAGGACCCTTCAGGCTGGTTAAAAGATCCATGTTTTCATTACAAGTTTAATCGGGTGGTTGGTCGGCATGGCAATCAATATTCATTCTGATCATATTCTCAGAAATCTGAGAAAATCTGGAGAAACCGGTTACAAAATACCAAGACTGCATATCTGAGTTCAGCAATATAGAGAGCATCTGATGCTACTGAACAAAAACCGGGATGGCAACACAATTTGCAACTGCCTATTTGGCTGGCACTCATCGCTAGGAAATTCCAACCATTTGCAGTACTGTTTCAATGGGACAAATCATTAAGAGATTCTGTAAGAGTGTTAGAATGGGTTTTTCTAGCTCACACACCAACTAAAACAGTTTGGACAATTAAGGAAATGTATGCAAAACTAATAATTAAAAGCAGAGAATGTTTACATGCTATGGACAGGACAGACCCTGAATGTATATTTATTCCTACAACAAAAGAGAATTTGCAATGGTTATTGACTGAAGATGTGAATTTCCAGATTGCATTAGCTACATACACAGGGAACATATCAGTTCATTACCCTCAACATAGACTGTGGGCTGAAATTGGTAATTTACCATTGCACAGCAAACACCGCTGTCAACAGCGACCGGCAAGCGGCAAGACTGTTTTCACTGATGCCTCTGGTCACTCACGTGAGGTTGTAATTACACGGCTAAACTCAGAAACACAGTGTTGGGAACACAAGGTAGAAAAAAGAGATCAAGGGTCAATACAAGTTCTTGAGCTAACAGCTGTTAGGATCACTTCTGAGGTGTTCTGTAATGAACCTTTGAATGTTGTAACTGATTCATGCTATGCAGTTGGCATACTTAACTGCCTAGAAGCTTCTTTTCTTAAGGAAGTGGATAATCCTCTTTTGATGGCTGAATTGAGAATGTTAGGTTTTCTAACAAATCACAGACGTCATGATTTTTATGCAATGCACATCTGCTCTCACACTGCCCTTCCAGGACCTCTTGTGGAAGGGAATAGGAGGGCTGATGCACGAGCTGTGCCATTTATTGTGCCTAAAACTTTTGAGCGAGCTAAATTATCACATGAATTCTTTCAGCAGAATGCAAGGTCGCTAAAATGACAATTTCAAATTACAATGGATCAGGCCAGGAGCATTCTTATGTCCTGCCCTGATTGTCAACAGTTCGCACCTATGCCATCCAAGGAGCGTGTTAATCCACGAAGGATTACTGCCAATGAAACACAGCAAACTGATGCAACGCATTATTCTGAATTGGGTAAACTGAAATATGCACGAGTTTCTGTAGACGCTCATTCCAGATTTCTCGTTGCTACTCCACACACTGCTGAAAGAGCATGTGACGTCTGTAAATATTGGTTGACACGTTTTGCTGTTTTAGGAGTTCCACGTTGTATAAAAACAGATGAGGGTCCAGCCTACTGCTCCAGCAAAGTTCACTTCTTTTTAAATGACTGGCGCATTTCCCACATTGCGGGAATACCTCACTCACCAACAGGACAAGCTATAGTAGAATGAGCTCATAGAGACCTTAAAGCTCTGTGAACTAAACGAAAGAGGGGGAGCCTGGCCTCTCGCCCCAGGAGTGTTTATGGAAAGCTGCTTATGTTTTGAATTTTTTGAATTGCAATGATACTGGGTGTAGTAGTTACAAACGGCAACATAGTACCAGCATACCAGAACACCAACGGCCTCTAGCGATGGTAAAAGATCCTGTGTCGAAAGAATAGTCAGGACCTGTTGATCTAATAACCTGTTGAAGGCGCTCTGCTTGTGTCTCTGCAGGTTCTCAAGTGAAATGGATTCCGTCAAGATGCGTACAACCATATGCTGCCTCCTCGTTGGAGTCTTCGGGTGGCCCCTCGACACAGGGCTGATTCAGCAAGAAAATGTATGGCTTACCTTAGCAAACTGAACCCATGCAACTACTCTCTGTGTTTCTTTGTCCACACCAACAGATCCTTTTTGTACATGCTTAGTAGGAGTGCCAGTAACGGAACAACGTTTAGGTACCTTATACATGAAACCGTTAGAAGCAATCGCACCAAGGCAGGAGTTATGCAGCCATGGTGGTGGTGTTGGGAAACTTGGAGACAGACTGCCGGGGAAAAAGCTACATGGTACCCTGATAAATTGTACAAGTTTAATGATTTTCCTGCATTGCCCCTTGAACCGCAGGAGTTAGACATCGTGGGATCCTTACAGGCACCTATTTGCTTTTATCTAAGTTTCACAACACATCAGTATCTAAATAGTTTAGGGTTTCATGTGTCCCCTATAGGGATATATGTCAATCACTCCCTGTGGTGCAATACCACAAGTATTGATCAAATCACTCTTGGAACAGATCCCGTAGGTTTACCTGAGGATTTGTTTTTGATCTGTGGGCAGCGAGCACGGAAGGGCAGCCTGGGAAGAGCAGTAGGAGGGCCTTGTGCCTTCGGACAACCAACATTCTTTCACCCTGACATTTTACCACACAATAAAGCTGTATGGCAAAAACGAGACATACATCAGTTTTCAGATTCCTGTAACTCAAACACAGAATTTTGGGGTAAAGGCCAGAGAGTTTCAGCAAGCTTTTTTTGTCTGTAGGTACTGCACATACACTTGCAACTTTAAGCAAACTAGGCAGCTGGCTTGCAAAAGAAACTAACACTAGGAGCCTGGCCCTGGATGGTCTTTTAACAGATGTCGGTGCTGTAAGACATGCTTTGCTACAAAACAGCTGCCATTCATTTCTTATCATTAGCTCAAGGTCATGGCTGTCAGGACTTTGAAGGAATCTGTTGCATGAATCTCAGTGACCACTCAGAATCCATCCACATCAGCATAACTAAATTAAAGGAATTAACAAAGCAATTACAAAACCAAGAAGACGGTGATTTCTGGAGTCCGTTCTCTTGGCTGGGGGGGTTAGGACCATGGGCAAAGCAACTAATTATGCTTGTAATGATTGTATGTGGAGTCTTGTTGCTAATTCTGATTTGTATACCATGTGTCTTGTCTTGCGTACAACGAATGATTGAAAAAAGTTTTAATCGTGTAATGGCTGTGAAATTATATGCTGCTATGGCTATGCAATTATTAAAAATAGAGGGGGGAGATGTGGCAGAATTCTGACATTGGGCCTGTGGGAAACTGCAAGAGTTGACTGCGTGGGAACAAGCGTTGGTGGAAAAATACAAGCAGCAAGGACTGTACTCATTGATACATTAGGGCCAGAGGGATTGATACAGGATGATACATCAAGGACAGGGCGGTAACTTGTGGTAGACCAAAAAATGCTTTTATGGCAGCAACTCTGGTGGGAACGCAAAATGTATTGCCTATGTAATGCCTGACTTAGCAAATCAGCAATGCCTGAGCAAGCATCCCAGCAAGTATAAATACGACCCTGCATTTGTAATAAATGTCTCTCTTCGCATCTAAAAAAGGGAGTGCGTGCCTCATTCGCTACACAGACAGGGGATGTTGCTGGGGGAATAAGGAAAGGCGTATCGGAAATCTTGTACTCCCCAAGCAGCTCAAGCTGATGGGGAAAGGAGAAGGAATCACCTGTGCCCGGGGATCAGGGCAAATGGGGGCTTTGGAGAGACCCCATGGGGACTCCTGTGGACTCTCCCTTTATTCAAATCAAGTTGCTTTTGTTTGGCTGGTTGGTTTTTGGTTGGTTGGTTGGTTTACTCCTCAGTCTCCTCTTTAAACATTTACCTCTAGCGAAGCCAATTTCTGTACATCTATAAATTCCAAGCCCCACTTTCAAAGTCCAAAGACTCATCTTAAGGGCCCAAAGCATCATTTTTAAGGCCCAAAGTCTGATTTTGGTGGTCCAAAGCCACATTTTGAGAGTCTAAAGCTTCCTTTCTAGAATTTAGCCTGTCTAGAGAGCCTTTTTCAGGCTCAAACCCTCATTTTTATCTTCCAAGCTTCCTTTCTACAATTCAGCCTGCAATTGTGAGGGTCCAAGCTCTCATTTATAGGCTCCAAACCCCTCTTGTCCAGCTCTAAGCCTCCACTGCAGTGTCCAAACCCCCTTTTTAGGGATCAAAGCTGCATTTCTTGGGGCCGTCAAAGAACAAGAAGCTCCCCTCCTTCGCAGGGTTCAAAGTGTCACTTGTGGAATCCAGCCCATCCTTTTTAGGGCTGAAACTCTCATTTGTAGGGTCCAGACCTGTCTTTTATTACCTACAGCCTCTTCTCGGGGCTCCCAGCTTCTTTCCTAGAGCCCAAGCCCTTCAGGCACAGTCCCCTGGCAGCGGCTGCCCACAAGTCGATGGGGAGTCACCGGACGCTGGACAGCCAATTGCATCTGAGGAGGCGGGGGCAATGCGCACGACTGATATGGAATCAACCAATCAAGCTTGGAGGCCTGCAAGCAAGACAGCCAATCAGAGGAAAGAGCCCCTCAGGGAAGGGCGGGCACCTGCGCAGAGTGGCAGCCCCGGCCGCCAGCAGAGCTTCACATCGGGGGAAGGGCGGGACTGCCGCACGGCAGCCTGACAAGCCTGGGGGCCAATCAGAGGCGGAATCACCTCAGGAGAGGGCGGGCCCAAACCAGGGCACTTTGTTCCCCAACTGGTGACCGTGTCCCTGCAAAAAACAAATAACAAATAAACAAAAGAATCTTGGTTTGAATAAAGGGAGACTCCACAGGGAGACCAACATCCCCTGTGTGTGTACCGAATGAGGCACGCACTCCCTTTTTTAGATTCAAAGACATTTATTACAAATGCAGGGTTGTATTCATACTTGCTGGGATGCTTGCTCAAGCATTGCTGATCTGCTAAGTCAGGCATTACATACGCGATACATTTTGCGTTCCCACCAGAGTTGCTGCCATAAAAGCATTTTTGGTCTATCACAAGTTACTGCCCTGTCCTTGATGTATCATCCTGTATCAATCCCTCTGGCCTTGAGGTATCAATCAGTACACGGTCCTTGCTGCTTGTATTTTTCCACCAACGCTTGCTCCCACGCAGTCGACTCTCGTAGTTTCCCACAGGCCCGATATCAGAAAACTGCCACAGTGTGTCCCCACCAACATTCCCTGTTAACTGACTGGTTAAACCTGTAAGGCTGTTGCGCTCCACTTTGTAAAGACACAGGGCGCAAGTGATTTTCTCTTCCCTCCTTCCATCTTCAGGGGACGACGTGGGATGGAATAGAAGGATCCAGTCCATAAATGATTGGCTACAAGACTGGTGCTACAGGCAGGGCTTTGGCTTCTTTGGTAACGACTGGTTTTGGAAGACACCAGTACGGACACTGATACATGGGAATGGTTTATCTCACAGGGGCAAAAGGATGCTGGGACCGGAATGAGCAGGCCTCATTTGGAGAGGTTTAACCTAGATTCGAAGGGGGATGGGGTTGTAGCTGGGCTTGCGCCAGTGGGGCAGCACTCTAGAACTGATAAAGACCGGGAGGCCTCCCATCCCCCTAGGGTGGAATCAGTGTGCTCAGCTGGCTCCCTGAAATGCTTGTACACCAATGCGCGCAGCATGGGGAATAAGCAGGAGGAGTTAGAAACCTGTGTTTGGTCAGGAGATTATGATCTGGTGGCAATTAGAGAGACATGGTGGGCCAGCTCACATGACTGGTCATGGATGGCTATGTCCTTCTCAGGAAAGACAGGCCAGCCAGGCCTGGTGGTGCAGTTGCTCTTTACGTGAGACAACAACTACAATGTGTTGAGTACTGTCCAGGGGCAGATGAGGAGTGAGTTGAGAGTGTGTGGGTGAGAATTAAGGGGCAGGCTGGCAGGGGTGATACTGCCATCGGTGTCTATTATAGGCCACCAGATCAGGGTGGGGAAGTTGATGAGTCCTCTACAGGCAGCTGAGAGCGGCCTCACAGTCACAGGCCCTGGCTGTCGTGGGGGATTTTAACTTCCCTGATATTTGCCGGAAGGATGACAGCCAGCCAGCCAGAGTCCAGGAGGTTCCTCCAGTGCGTCGGTGATAATTTCCTGATGCAAATGGTGGAGGAGCCAACTAGGAGAGGAGCACTGCTGGATCTCATCCTCACTAACAAGGCGGGCCTGGCTGAAGCAGTAGAGGCTGAGGGCTGCCTTGCTTGCAGCGACCATGAAATGGTGGAGTTCAGGATCTGGCGTGGCAGGAACAGCATACCAAGCAGAATCACAAGCCTGGACTTCAGCAGGGCCAACTTTGGCCTTTTCAAGTAACTGCTAGGGGAAATCCCATGGAAAAGGGTACTTGAAGATAAAGGGGCCCGAGGTAGTTGGTTAGCATTCAGGGACTGCTTCTTCCATGCTCGAGATCAGAGCATCCCGACACGTAGGGAGTCAAGGAAGGGAGCCAGGAGACCTGCGTGGTTAAACAGGGAACTGCTGGGCAAACTCAAGTGGAGGAGGAGAGTTTACAGATCACGGAAGGAGGGGAAGAATATAAGGCCATTGTCAGAGGATGTAGGGAGGCAACTAGGAAAGCTAAGGCCTCCTTAGAATTTAACCTGGCGAGACAGGTCAAGGACAACAGAAAGAGCTTCTTCAAATAAATGGCAGATAAAACTAACACTAGAGGCAATGGAGGCCCACTGATGAATGGAGTGGGTGCCCTGGTGGCAGAGGATACAGAGAAGGCAGATTTACTCAATGCCGCCTTTGTCTCTGTCTACTCTACCGGAGGTTGTCCTGAGGAGCCCCGTACCCCTGAGGCCCCAGAGGAGGGCAGGACAATGGAGGAGTCTACCTTGGTTGATGAGGACTGGGTAAGGGAGCAATTAAGCAATCTGGACATCCATAAATCCATGCGTCCAGATGAGATGCACCCGCAGGTACTGAGGGAGCTGGCTGAGGTCATTGCTGGGCCACTCTCCATCCTCTTTGCTAAGTCATGGGAAATGGGAGAGGCGCCTGAGGGCTGGAGGAAAGCAAATGTCACTCCAGTCTTCAAAAAGGGCAAGAAGGAGGACCCGGGTAACTATAGACCGGTCAGCCCCACCTCCATCCCTGGGAAGGTGATGGAACAACTTATCCTCGGTGCCATCTCAAGGCATATCAAGGATAAGGGGGTCATTAGGGGCAGTCAACATGGCTTCACCAAGGGGAAGTTGTGCTTGACCAAGCTCAAGGACTTTTATGAGGACATAACCAGGTGGAGAGATGATGGCAGAGCAGTGGATGTGGTCTATCTTGATTTCAGTAAAGCATTTGACACAGTCTCCCACAGCATCCTCACAGCTAAACTGAGGAAGTGTGGTCTGGATGATTGGGTAGTGAGTTGGACGGCAAACTGGCTGAAGGAAAGAAGCCAGAGAGTTGTGGTCAATGGGACGGAGTCCAGTTGGAGGCCTGTGTCTAGTGGAGTGTCTCAAGGGTCAGGACTGGGACCAGTATTATTCAATATATTCATCAACGACTTGGATGAGGCAATAGAGTGACTGTCAGCAAGTTTGCTGATGACAAAAAACTGGGAGGAGTGGCTGACACACCAGAGGCTGTGCTGCCATCCAGAGACCTGGACAGGCCGGAGAGCTGCGTGGGGAAGAATTTAATGAAATATAACAAGGGCAAGTTTAGAGTCTTGCGTCTGGGCAGGAACAAGCCCAGGGTCCAGTATAAGTTGGGGAACGAGCTGTTGGAGAGCAGTGTGGGGGAAAGGGACCTGGGGGTCCTGGGGACAGCAGGATGAGCATGAGCCAGCACTGGGCCCTTGTGGCCAGGAAGGCCAATGGGACCTGGGCTGGATTAGAAGCGGGGTGGTCAGTAGGTCAGAGAGGTTCTCCTGCCTCTCTACTCTGCCCTGGTGAGACCACATCTGGAATTTTGTATCCAGTTCCGGGCCCCTCAGTTCCAGAAGGGCAGGGAACTGCTGGAGAGAGTCCAGCGCAGAGCCACGAAGATGCTGAAGGGAGTGGAGCATCCCCCGTCTGAGGAAAGGCTGAGGGAGCTGGGGCTCTTGAGCTTGGAGAAGAGGAGACTGAGGGGCGACCTCATTCATGGTTATCAATACGGAAAGGGGGAGTGTCGCAAGGATGGAGCCAGGCTCTTCTGGGTAACAACCAGTGATAGGACAAGGGGCAATGGGTGCAAACTGGAACACAGGAGGTTCCATTTAAATTTGAGAAGAAACTTCTTCCCAGTAAGGGTGCCAGAGCCTGGCCCAGGCTGCCCAGGGAAGTTGTGGAGTCTCTTTCTCTGCAGACATTCCAACCCGCCTGGACACCTTCCTGTGTAACCTCATCTGAGTGTTCCTGCTCCAGCAGGGGTATTGCACTGGATGAGCTTTCGAGGTCCCTTCCAGTCCCTGACATTCTGGGATTCTGTGAGCTCTCCAGGCAGCCCTTCTTCCTCTGAGGCTGCCATTTCCCCTTGGCCCTCTGCCCCCCTAAAGAAAGGACTTTCCCAGGGCGTGAACAAACATGGCTTCTTTTGGGGGAAACCCACGGGGTAAACTTGTAAAACATGACTGGGGCCAGAGTAGCAGAAGGAGGAGTTCTCCTGCAAGCAGCAGGAGAGGCCAGGAGTGACCCCGTCTTCTCAGCATGCCCAGGGCGCTCCCTGTGCCAAGGACGCCATGAGACTGGGCTGGTTGATCCATCTTTGATCAAGGACAGTCATTTTCCCCAGGAGAGCTGCGCCTCTCCCTGGCTTTGCAGGGCCAGCAGCAGCACAGCACTCGCAGGGTCCCTGGTGATGTCAGCTGCCCCCTTGCAGATTGCAGGATGAGGATGGTCTGAGCTGCCAGGGAACAGACTGAGAGGTCGGTGTCTTCCTCCAAGGGCTGGAGGGCTGTGGAAGAAAGGAGATGAGATGAGATGAGATGAGATGAGATGAGATGAGATGAGATGAGATGAGATGAGATGAGATGAAAGCCCCCTGTCTGCAGAGACGCCCTGGCATCCCCTCCAGAGCATGCCACAGCCACCCGTCTCTTTCCCTGGCCAGGAAAAGACGGTGGGACAAGAGCAGATGTGCATTGCATAAAAATCGTGACGTCTGTGATTTGTTAGAAAACCTAACTTTCTCAATTCAGCCATCAAAAGAGGATTATCCACTTCCTTAAGAAAAGAAGCTTCTAGGCAGTTAAGTATGCCAACTGCATAGCATGAATCAGTTACAACATTCAAAGGTTCATTACAGAACACCTCAGAAGTGATCCTAACAGCTGTTAGCTCAAGAACTTGTATTGACCCTTGATCTCTTTTTTCTACCTTGTGTTCCCAACACTGTGTTTCTGAGTTTAGCCGTGTAATTACAACCTCACGGGAGCGACCAGAGGCATCAGTGAAAACAGTCTTGCCGCTTGCCGGTCGCTGTTGACAGCGGTGTTTGCTGTGCAATGGTAAATTACCAATTTCAGCCCACAGTCTATGTTGAGGGTAATGAACTGATATGTTCCCTGTGTATGTAGCTAATGCAATCTGGAAATTCACATCTTCAGTCAATAACCATTGCAAATTCTCTTTTGTTGTAGGAATAAATATACATTCAGGGTCTGTCCTGTCCATAGCATGTAAACATTCTCTGCTTTTAATTATTAGTTTTGCATACGTTTCCTTAATTGTCCAAACTGTTTTAGTTGGTGTGTGAGCTAGAAAAACCCATTCTAACACTCTTACAGAATCTCTTAATGATTTGTCCCATTGAAACAGTACTGCAAATGGTTGGAATTTCCTAGCGATGAGTGCCAGCCAAATAGGCAGTTGCAAATTGTGTTGCCATCCCGGTTTTTGTTCAGTAGCATCAGATGCTCTCTATATTGCTGAACTCAGATATGCAGTCTTGGTATTTTGTAACCGGTTTCTCCAGATTTTCTCAGATTTCTAAGAATATGATCAGAATGAATATTGATTGCCATGCCGACCAACCACCCGATTAAACTTGTAATGAAAACATGGATCTTTTAACCAGCCTGAAGGGTCCTTTGCATAGTTGCTTAAGCTTTGGCCTTGCAAGTATCTGTTGTAAACACAGAATTGCTAGCACAAAAGTGAACGATGGTGTTGGTTTTCTTTGCCAGATCAGAAGGGAAAATGCGAGTGCTCTGTGCGCATGGTGTGCCATGAAGCAGCCCAGCAGGGAACGGCTGGGGCGGGGCGGGGGGGTGCAGCCCCAGCAGCCACTGCTCCTCTGGTCCTGCCCCCACCTCCTCTTTCCCTGGGAAGGGTTAATTGGCTCCCCCTTTACATTAACCCTCGAACAACATTCACTCGCCCAGTGCCTGCCCTTTCCACATTTTGGACAATCTCTTGGGGGTGCATCCTTTGCAGCCTGGTGTGCATACTTTGTGCAGTCTTTCTTTGCATGACCCAGTGCCCCACAACGAAAGCATCTCGATCTCAGTTTTGTTTCCGATACTTGGAACTGTGCTGCTAAAGTGCCAGCTAGAGAGCTGGTATAATGTTCAGTTGACCCTATGTTTTGACACGCTCTCACCATCTCTGCTACACTCCACTTTTCCCTATTCCTAATACCCTGTAATGCACACCGACAATCAGCATTAGCATCCTCAAAAGCCAGTTGTTTTAGTAACAACTCAAGAGCTGTGTCATTATTAATTTGTCGCTCCAGAGCAGTTTGCAAGCAGTCTAAAAGCTGCGCATAAGGTTCCTGTAATCCTTGCAAGATTTTTGAAGAAGACATATTGGCATCTCTCCCAACCTCCCGTACCTTCCGAACCGCTTTCATTGCTAGTTTTGCTATTGCACCATATATGTCCCTGGGATATGCAACTTGATTCTCTGGCAAAGCATGGTCACCTTCCCCAGCTAAACGACTGCAATCAATCCCTCTTTGCCGATATGCATTATCAATAGTCTCTATAGTACAGTTCTCCCAAAAATCAGAGAGCCATACAGTATATTGAGTAGTGGTTAAAATCGTTTCCAACAAAGAACACCAGTCATGTGGAGTAAGTACGTGGGAGAAGCTTAATGCTTCCAAAAAATTTATAACAAATGATGAAGTAACTCCATTTTCTTTAGCTAATGTCCGTAATTCCTTTACAACATCATACGGTAGCTGTTGAAAGCCTGGAGTCTGCAATTCACGATAGATCACAGGGCGTGCCATGACCACTTTCCAGTCTCCTGCTTTCAAAGCCTCTTCTCTGCATGTATCCCACATGGTTAAATTAGTGTGCACTTTCGGTTGCAAATTAACATCCAGGGGGAATAAATCAGGCTCTTGCTCCGGGTCCATCGGGCCAGGATCAAGGGGGTTGTTGGGCGACTCCCACAAACCATCTTTTGTCAAAAGCGTTCGCTGTAGCGTACAAGCGGGGGCTTCGTTATCAGCCAGCCCTTTCTCCGCTACTGCATCCGTGGCTAGTGCATTTTTTCCCTGTACAGTTACGAGATCCCCCTCCTGCCCTGGCAAGGGAGGAGCAGAAGGTTCACAATTGCGACCTGCGCAACTACTTCATTCTGAGCCACTTTTACAGTAGTCATAATTTTCCCCCAAGTAGATAAATGTTTGCAAGCAGCCTTATCTCCGGGCGCTGCCTGTTCAAATAGTTCTTTTCCAACTTTGTGCCATGCCTCCAACTGAAATATTCCAGTTGTAGGAAAGTCTGGCACATGATTAGCGATCCATTCTAATAAAGTCACTAATCAGACTCCTGGTACATCTTGATTTTGCTTTCGTAACAAACGTTGAGGGACATCTATGCTTTGTCTTTGTTGAAGGAATAACTTCCCTCCCATGGTTCCCAGTCGCTCACCTTTTCTCGGTGATGAGTGCGCAATTTCCTGGTTCCTGGTTCTGTGTCCCGGTCCTGGTTCTTTGAAAGTCCCCGTTCAGGGCGCCATTTGTAGCAAATGAGGCACGGACTCTCGAAAAGATGCAATAAGAGACATTTATTACAAATGCAGGGTTGTATTTATACTTGCTGGGATGCTTGCGCGAGCATTGCTGATTTGCTAAGTCGGGACTTACATACGCGATACATTTTGCGTTCCCACCAGAGCTGCTGCCATAAAAGCATTTTTGGTCTATCACAAGTTACTGCCCTGTCCTTGATGTATCATCCTGTATCAATCTCTCTGGCCTTGAGGTATCAATCAGTACACGGTCCTTGCTGCTTGTATTTTTCCACCAACGCTTGCTCCCATGCAGTCAACTCTCGTAGTTTCCCACAGGCCCGATATCAGAAAACCGCCACAGTGTGTCCCCACCAACATTCCCTGTTAACTGACTGGTTAAACCTGTAAGGCTGTTGCACTCCACTTGTAAAGACACGGGATAGCCGTTCCCATCACAAATGAGGGTCTGGACCCTAAATATGAGGCTTTGGGACCTAAAAATGTGGTTCTGGGTCATTAAAATCAAGGTTTGGACAGTCCAGATGTGGCTTGGACCCTCAAAACAACTGACTGGATCCTAAAAAAGCTGCTTTGGAGCCTGAAAGTGAGGCTTTGGAAACTCCAGTTGCAGCTTTGGACTCTCCAAAGGCGACTTTGCAAAGCACAGCTGAGCTTTTTGACTATAAACATGAGGCCTTGGAGCCTCAAATGAGGCTTTGGAAGCCAAAATGAAGACTTTGGAAAGTAAAAATGAGGCTTTGGACAGAAGAAATGTAGCGTTGGACCTTAAAACAACACTTTCTTCCTGAACATGAGCATTTAGGTTCTGCAAATGGAACTGTGGACCCTAAGAGGCAACTCTGGGATATGAAAGAAAGGTTGGGACCCTAAAAATGAGCATTTTGGCCCTAAAAATGAGGCTTTCCAGGTCAGGACACTGGAGTGAGGGACATGGAACCTCCCCCAGGCACATGGACAAGGCTGTGCCAGCCCAGAGCACACAGGTGGTTGTCACCTCTGCGTAGCAGGGCAAATGGAGACTCGCCAGTTTGGCAGAGCGCAGGTGCCTCTCGGTGCCCTGGCTATCTCAGGAGGGGGCAGGTTGCCTAAAGCTTCTCTTGTCCTCCTCCCCTCGGAGGTTTTGTGGTCCCACAGGGCAGCTGAGGCTCTGCTCCAAGGACACCCTGGGACAGCGTGTGGTGTGCAGCCATGGCTGCTGGAATGGGAGGGCATCGGGTAGCTCTCCAGGCAGCCCTCCTTCCTCTGAGGCTGCCATTTCCCCTTGGCCCTCTGCCCCCCTAAAGAAAGGACTTTCCCAGGGTGTGAACAAACATGGCTTCTTTTGGGGGAAACCCACGGGGTAAACTTGTAAAACATGACTGGGGCCAGAGTAGCAGAGGGAGGAGTTCTCCTGCAGGCAGCAGGAGAGGCCAGGAGTGACCCCGTCTTCTCAGCATGCCCAGGGCGCTCCCTGTGCCAAGGACGCCATGAGACTGGGCTGGTTGATCCAACTTTGATCAAGGACAGTCATTTTCCCCAGGAGAGCTGCGCCTCTCCCTGGCTTTGCAGGGCCAGCAGCAGCACAGCGCTCGCAGGGTCCCTGGTGATGTCAGCCGCCCCCTTGCAGATTGCAGGATGAGGATGGTCTGAGCTGCCAGGGAACAGACTGAGAGGTTGGTGTCTTCCTCCAAGGGCCGGAGGGCTGTGAAAGAAAGGAGATGAGATGAGAGATGAGATGAGGAGTGATGAGGTGAGGAGAGATGAGATGAGCAGATGAGGAGAGAGGAGGAGAGGAGAGATGAGGAGAGGAGAGAGGAGGAGGAGATGAGGAAGAGAGAGGAGGAGATGAGGAGGAGAGGAGAGGAGAGGAGAGGAGAGGAGAGGAGAGGAGAGGAGAGGAGAGGAGAGGAGAGGAGAGGAGAGGAGAGGAGAGGAGAGGAGAGGAGGAGAGGAGAGGAGAGGAGAGGAGAGGAGAGGAGAGGAGAGGAGAGGAGAGGAGAGGAGAGGAGAGGAGAGGACAGGACAGGAGAGGACAGGAGAGGAGAGAGGAGAGAGGAGATGAAAGCCCCTCCAGAGCATGCCACAGCCACCCGTCTCTTTCCCTGGCCAGGAAAAGACGGTGGGACAAAGGCATCAGCTGGACGCTGCTGCTCCAAATGCCCCTGAGGTGCTCCCCCGTCCCCAAAGCATTTCCCTGGAGCAGGGCAAGGCATGGCAGCACCCATCCCAGCTCTGTTCTCAGCCCCACCAGCACTGCCCCTTCTCACCATTGCAGATTTTATGCAGCTTCTCCTCGCTTTGGTCCTGCAGGTGCCGTGCAGCAAGCCCTAGGCAGAGAGCTCCCGTCAGACCTCCTGCTTCCCGGCGCACTCCCAGCGGCACAGCCCCCAGCGCCGCCAGCTCAGCGGCACGGCCTCCTCCTCCTCAGGAGGGCCGACTCCAGGGAAGGACAGGGCTGGAGGTGGGCTGGGACTGAGCAAGGTTGCCACCAAGCTCGCTTGCCCGGGCAGGGCTGGGAGAGGGAAAGCCAGAGCCTGTCTGCCTGGGCCCTGCGCAGGGCAGCCGGGGCTCTGGCAGCCACAGGGCTGCTGCTTGCGGCCAGGGCAGTGGTTGAGACTGGGCCCAGGCTGCCAGAAGAGGGATCCCAGGGCTGTGGCTCACCAATGAACCTGATGGCTTCCTCTCGCATGGTGGCCTGAGCATCCTTCAAGTACAGCATGCTCTGTTGCAGGTATTCTTCCGCCCTGCTCCTGTCCTGCAGCAGCTGGAAAGAGCACAAGAGCACGGGGCTGCCAACAGAGCCTCCCCGGTCAGCCGGACTAATCCCTCCTCCCAGCACCCCCTTCCCTCTTCCCCCTGGGCCGTTCCTGTCACCCAGCCAGGAGCCCTGTGGGGCTGAGGTCCAGAAAGAGCCACAGAGAGAGGGTGCCTGGAGGTACTGAGACCCCTCTGTCCCACTGCCAGGGCCCAGATGGGCCAGGGACTCCTTCAGCAGCCTGGGGGGCATGGAAGGGAGAAGAGCCTGGAGAAGGGTCCCTGGGGGCTCTGTGCTAGATGGCAGGGAAGGAGGATACAGCTCCAGGCTCTGGTTTCTGGGCTTGGGCAGGGCAGGGGAGACACAAGGGCACAGCCCTCAGCACGGGCAGCCCTTTTCTAGCCAGGGCCCTGGGGTGGAGGGTCCTTCTCACCAAGCACTCTCCGATCCTCCATGCCTGCTGCGTCTGGGTCAGGTACTTGAGCTGTTTCTGCTGCAGGAACTCTGCAGCAGCTAGGAGGGCTTCCCGGGAGACCTGCAGAGAAGCACAGGCTGGGAGATGGCACCACAGCCCAGGGAAGGAAACCCTTTCTCTTGGCCAGGCTCCAAGCCATTCCCAGCCTATGAGGGGTGGCGGAGGACGGAGTCTGAACTGGCCTCAATGCCTGATTCGGGGACAAGGGGCAGCCACCATCTTGGGCATCTCCCGCTGCCAGCCAGCAGAACAGAGATTCTCAAGAGCTGCTGAGCTGCTGCTGGGGCTGGGGGCAGCCTGAAGGGCAGGGGAGGTGAGGGCCCACAGCTGCAGGCAGCGAGGGCTGGAGTCCCAGAGACCCCGGGGCAGGACGGAGCCAGCAGCACCTCCCACGGGCGTCCCCCAGCAGGACACTTGGCTCCCCAGCCAGGCCTGCCCCGGCTGCTTCATGCCCAGGCTGTGGGTGGGCAGAGCTTTGATGCTGGGATGCAGGGCCAGTCCCCTTCCAGCTGCATCTCCCTTCCCACCGCTCTCCCCACCCCAGGCTGGGGAACAAGTTGGCTCTCCACCCCTTGTAAGTGCTGCACGCCTCTGCACAGACCAAGGTCACTGGCGCAATGCAAGGGACCTGGGTGAACAGGTCTTCGTTCCTGGGGCCATTCTGCTCTCTGGGAGCTGGGACATGCCCTGTCCGCAACAGCTGGGGCTCTCTGGGGACAGGGATGGGGGCTCAAAGCCCTGGCCTCCTGCACCTGCAGGGACAGCTGGGAAGCCTGTAGGGACTCGGGTGTGGGGTGGCCTTGGGCTGCTGCTGGGCCCTGCCGGACCAGGCAGGGATGTGTGGGAAACGGCTGTGACAGGTTCTCTGGCCCAGCTCGTGCTGGGTCTGCAGGGGCCCTTCCTCTGGGCTGTTCTGGAGGAGGGCTGAATGGGGAGAGCGGGGCTGGGAGGGGACCCCAGCTCCCCATCCACCTCTGCAGCCGGGGGGGACGAGGAAGGCAGTGGTGGGACCAGTGCAGGGAAGGAGGGGAGCAGTGGGACCCTGAGCTGACACACATTCCCAGACTCTGACGTCCAGCAGCGCTCGCCCCTCAGGCACAGGCCACCCCTGTGGTGTCAGCACGCCCTTCCCTGTGACACTGGTTTGTCACTGTCACTGCACTGTCACTGCTTGTCACTGCACCTTGGCCACGCTGTCCACCTGGTCATTCGTACGGAAGAACAGCGGCAGCAAGAGCCTCTGCACTTGCTTCTTCATCTTTCTCTTGTTTCTCCCCACTACAGTCTTCATCAGTTCTTTGAAGAGGCTGATGGAGAGCTCCTGCACCTGGCTGGACTCCTGTTAGGGAGGAGGACAGGGGGACTTGTGCAACAGCCGCTCCCTACCCACAGTGAGCAAGGGCATCAGCGTGGCTGACGTGAGGGAAGATGCTCTGGGGTCGTATCCTGAAAACAGGAGCTGCGGCTGAGTGGCCCTGGGCCCGTTTAAGGCCATGCCAGACGTTTCCAGAAGGTGGTGGAAACCTAAGTCCCTGAGCGCTCCCGTTGTCACTCAGCATTTGCCACCAGCCACAGCAGCCAGAGCAGTGCAGAGTTCCCCAAGGGACAGGCTGAGGAGGAGAGCCCGCTCACCCTGGGCAAAGCCTCTGGGGCACACACCGTGAGGCTGGGCTGGCACCCAGCACAGGGTCCCAGGTCGCCCGGAGGCATCAACGTGTCAGGGAGAAGCCGTGCTGGGCTGCAGAGCCCAGGGGAGCGAGGAGGGGAGCAGCCCTGCCCGAGTGCTGACTGCAGAGCTGGGCTGAGGGGCACATTTCCTTGCGGTGTGCCCGTCACTGCGGCTTAGGCTCCTGCAGCAGCCTTACATTGTTGAAGAGTGGCAGGAGCTCCTCTGTCAGCTCCAGAGTGATGGAGCTGGCCTCCTTCCTGCTCATATGATCCAGCATGTTTCTGAAGACAAGTAGGGCCTTCATCTGGATATCTTCACGGGCATACTGCAGGGTCTCCATGATGTCTTCCAACAGGACCTCCATTTTGCTTTTCTGTATGAAACACACCATTTCCTTTGTGTGAAGCAGCAAAACATCACCCTGGCCAACATGCACTGCTCACCGAGCACCAGCCTCCCGTCCGGCTTCCCGGCCGCGGGCACAAGAATTGCTGTAGCAGCCTCCTGGCCCGTGGGAGCCACGAGTGCGCTGACGGGGATGCGAGGAGAGCGGGGAGAGGGGAGGGCAGGAGAGCAAAGACAGGGGAGCTGTTTGGAGCCGTCACCCCGCCTCCTGGCTCCCATCCTAGGCCAAGCCACCACGTTATCCACTGCCCCAGGCCCAGGCTGCCAGCCTGGCTCCACTTGACTGTGCCCCACTCACTGTCTCAGGTGTCTGCGACAGCGTGACGAGGCCTTGTAGCACCAGCGACAGCGTGTCCATCCTTGCGTGCCTCAGAGACCTCCAGGCATCGTACATAGCAGCAAAATCCTCTGATGTGATGTCGCTGGCGGCCAGCAGCTGAAACAAAGATGACGGTGAGACACTGGCAGAGCCTGCAGGGCTCCACGCACCGTGGTGGCTCCTGGTTCCCACTGGCAGCTCAGGGCAAGGGCACTGGGGCCATGCAGCCCGTCCCGGGGGCAGGTCTGCCTGGGGAGGGCTGCTTGGCCAGCCCTGTGCCCTGCGCCACACCACGCACCGCACGCTGCCTCTCTTGGCTCCCCCTGTGCTCTGACCATCACGCCTCTGAGGAGCAACCCAACAGCGTTTGGGGGCAGATGGGAGGACAGAGAGCACATGCAGCTCTGCAGGTGAGCAAGGCCCGGTCTGGTCACTCACAGCCAGGTGCAGGATGCACATGTCCTCTCTGGCGCTGGCCAACATCCCGCACTCCTTCTGGCACGCGAGTTTGCTGCGCAGCTCCCTCAAGACCTTCTCCAAAGTCTGCGGCGAGGAGAACATCACATCCCACATGGCCAGGACAGCGCTGCAAGCCAGAGCGTTCCGTCAGCAGGGCTGTCTCGGGCACAGCTGCCACAGCGCTGGGCTTGGGGCAGCCCTGCGGACCCAGGCGCTGCTGCAGCCCCACCCCTGCCAGCCCCCTTCACTTGGGGTGCCGGGGGGCCCTGCTCACACAGGCAGGAGGGCACTGGGGTGGTGTTCCCCTGGGGCAGGACCGAGTGTGCTGGCTGGGCTGTGGGCTGGCTTGACCGGCTCTGGCTGCTGTGGACCTGGCTGACCCCCTGGGGCTGGGAAGCGTGGTGGGGTGGAGGTCCCTGCTTCTCAGGGACGTGCTGCAGTTTTCCATGGCTCTGGCGGCCAGAGTCTCTGAGCCCCTGTCCCCAGCTGGAACAAGCCCTCAGGGCAGTTGGGACTGGTACCTGTCACGTCTTGGAGAGAACTTCAACAGACTCATCACCGCTTCCCTGGGGCGCCGGTTTGTCAGCACAAGAAGGAGCGAGTTTGTGCTGTGCAGTGCCGGCACCAGGTGGACGCGCTGCCAGTTTCTGTGGATGCCGCTCATGATCTTCGGCACCTGGAGGGGACACAGGGGAGGATGGTGCTGCCACTGGAGCGCAGCCATTTTCCCAGCTGCTACCACTGAAACTACTGCCCTTCCTGTCCCTCTCTGCTGGTTGAAAAGAGTTTTAGGTGCCCGAAAGACCGGGGAGTGGGAGAGAGGGATTGTGCGATAGGGGTAGGGAGGGAAGGAGGAGGGAGGGAAGAACAACCCCTGAAAAGGCTCTTGGGCAGGGCAATGCTGCCACAAGCTGCTTACGTCTGTCAGCCAGGAGTCAGGGTCTCTGGCGGCCTCATCCAGCATGCTTCTGGCCCCTGCCTTGTCATTAATAGTGCTGTCTGTCATGGCTCCCATGGCCGTGAGGAGGACATCTGTCCTTTCAAAAGGCTGGAGGTAGTCTCGAAACACCTAAGGGAGGAAGGAAAGAAGAAATGTCGCAGCGAGCACACTGACGGTGCGGCTTAGCTGAGCCATGCGAGCAGCTGTGTTGAGAGATGTCTGGCAGTGCTGTCAGCAGTGCCCGCAGGAAAGCTGGCAACAGGGGCTGCAGTCACTGGAAGGGGGAGCATGAGAGCAGAAGGTCCTCAGGCTGACGGAGGAGGGTTGGCGTCATGGGGACACTGTGCTTGCCCTGCGGAGAACCAGGGCTCGCTGGTGTGTCCAGGAGCTCTGGAGCTGCTGCTGGGACACTGGAGTGCCGCCCTCGGTTAGTTCCTGCTCAGGGACAGCAGGAACCCTCTTCTCAGCAGGGACAGTGAGGCCATGCCAGCCCCGCTGATTCTGGATCCCTTTGCCCATACAAGTCCCTTGCTGATGCCATGGGCAAGAGGCCCAGCAAGGTGGGAGCTCATTACCATGGTAATGGCGCTGGTTCTGGTCGAAGAAAGCCAGGAGGTGTTCTTGGCTTCCAAAAGCCTTGCGATCTGCGCATTATCCTCCGGCAGTGTCCTGCCTAAGTGGTGGGGAAACACAATAGAGTTGGTTAGACACAGTATCTTTGCCAAGAAGCTTCCTAAGTGGTCAAAAGAGCTTGGAACTGGGAGTGTCTTAGAAGGGAGGTTATGACCCACAGGCAGGGGAGGAGGTGGTGGACAGAGCTGTAAAGCAAAGGCTGACAGGCGATGGGAACAAGATGGGAACGCTCCTCAGGAAAGATGGGCAAAGTTTAGGAGAAGGGACGGTTTCTTGCTACAGGCACTGGAAGGATGAGCCGGCGTGACGCCCAGCTGGATCTGCTCTTCACTGACAGGGAAGAAGGGGTTTGGGGATGTGGTAGCTGCGGCTGCAGGGCCCATGTAACAGCAAGGTCTGAGATCCTGGGAGGAGTGAGCAAGGAGAGCAGCAGAGAACAGATCCTGGACTTGAGGTGAGCATTTAGTTTCAGCAGCAAAATGGCAGAGCTGGGATCCTACAGAGAGCAGCTCGGAAGGGCAAAGGAGGTCAGCAAAGCTGGCCGGAATTCATGGACAGCCTCCAGCAAGCACGAGAACGGTCCATGGCAATGCTCAGGGAAACAAGCAGACAGGAGATGCGTATGTGTGGAGGGCCACAGCCCAGCACAGCTTCTCTCACCTCTTTGCTGCAGGATGAATCTGAAGAGGTGGCAAAGAGCATCCATAGCTGCACAGCTGGTTTCTTGGCCCTCGCAAGAGCTGAGAAGGATGAGACGTCCCAGCAGCTGTCCCAGGATGGGGATGTTGATGTCTTGGTAGCAGGCAGGACTGACCTTCTCTCTTGCAGAGGGGCGCCAGGCCTGTGTGAAGGAGGCAGAACACCAGCAATGCTGAGGGACAGCACCTTGGGCCAAAGCTGTGAAGCCAAGAGTGCCTGGGCTGGATTGCCCGGTGAGTCAGAGCTTTGCCAGGCCCTGCCGGCCCCGGCTCCCAAAGCGGCTGGAGCCGGGCATCATCCCTGCACAGGGAGAGCTGCCAGGCTGGGGTTCCCACCGTGCTCCTGGGGCAGTCCTGTCCTGCACAGGGCTGGGGGCAGAGCTGGCTCCTGGCAGAGAGGGGGCTGGGGACAGAAGACCACGGGGAAAGCAGGGACGAAAAGCCCAGCTTCAGAGCCTTGCTGAGTGCCCTAACCTCCCGCCCGGCTTGCCTCACAGGCACCCCCGTCCTGCTCTGGTGTGCAGGGAAGGGGAGACGGCCTGGCTGCAGCGTGCCTGGCTCCTTACCTGCAGTGAGGACCAGCTGGCCAGCAAATAGCTCAGCATGGCAATCCTCCCCACAGCCCTCTCACGCACCACCGCGCTCGGGGACTTGGTGAAGCTCAGCAGCGTCTGGGAAGAGAGAAGCTGCTGGTGTGCCCTGGGAACTGATGGCCGGTGCCAGCAGAAGCAGCACTGCTGATCTCCCAGCTGGACTTGTGCAGTCAGTCCGGGCTTCCTCTGAGCCTGAGCAAAGCCCGTTGTGGGTTTCCTACAGCCGGTGTAAATCTCCCAGGCCAACCTGGTGGCCAGGCAGGTCGCCAGCTGTCACCCCCAGCGCATCGTCTGCTCCCTTCTGTGCCCTCCCCCAGAACGCAGCCCCACGTCCCCTCTCTGTGCAGGGAGGTCTTGCAGGCAGGAGCCTCCCTGGGGATCTGCAATGGGGGATGGGGATAATGCCCCCTGGGAAAGCAGGAGGACGGAGCTTCAGGGACACACTCCCCATGCAGGATGCTCGGGTCCCCGTAGGCCTCTGCCCTGTTCATGTTGGGGGAAGAAAGCACGAGGGCCATGAGGCAGGGGGACACAAGAGGGCTCTGTGGGGGGCAAAGAGACTTTGCAGGCAGGTGACCCTGGGCTCCAGAAGAGCCCACTGGGCAGCCCCTGGCTCAGCCAGTGGAGGTGGGAACCCTCCCTGCAGGGTGGTCTGTGCATGGCACTGGGATGGGGACTGCCTGTGGACACTCTCTTCCCTCCAGGCTGAAGAACAGCCCCTGCCAACCCCACGCTTTGCTCGTGCCAGACCTGCAGGATCTGCTGCAGCTCCTTGCTGAGTCTGGAGGCAGGAATGCTGAGGACCAGTGTGTGCAGCATGATGTCCATGGCATGCAGGGTCTGCAGAGAGGACCAAGGGGGGTGGCAGACTTTTGGCCATCCCTCTCAGCCCCAGGACACGGGTCTGAACTCCCCATGCAAGGGGAGGACATCTGCACTGCCTCCAGGTGCCTGGGAGAGGCCTCAGGGCAGACGAGCTGCTGCAGGCAGCGCAGCCTGCGGCACTGGATGAAGCCAGGCCCACGGGAAGGGGGTGAAGAACGAGGCTGGGAAAGCAGAGCCGAGAGCCTGCCCTGCCTTGCACGTCCCGTCACCTGTGGACACAGGGCAGTGCGGAGGCCCCAGGGGACCCCAGATCTCCTGTGGCTCAGCCAGCGCTTACCTTGTGGTAGAGGGAAGTGTCCAGGCCCTGCATGTTCTCTTTTGGAGGAAGCCAGAAGACACTGGTGAAGCAGGTGTGCAAGAGGTCCTTCTTTTTGTCCACCAGCGCTGTCTGCACTGTGCTGCAAAGAGAGAGAGAGAGGCCTGTGGAATAGCTGTGCTGGGAGCAGTGCCTGGAGGCACCTCTGGGCAAGAGCTGCTGGGAAGGACGGAGGCTGTGGGGGAGCCCTGCCTGGAGGCACCTCCTCCCTTCCCTGAGCCTGGCCTGGGCCAGAGGACAGTCCTGGTGCCTTGCGCCCCCCAGACAAGATGCGAGCAGGGAGAGCAGCCACCCTGCAGACCCGACTGTCGGACTGCGCCCGCATGGGGGGTGCCCCTCAGACTGGCCCAGGGCCTCTGGCTGTGGAGAGCTGCCAGCCAAAGCAGGGCTGCAGGTACCTCAAGGCGGCGATGGCAAGCATGGCTTGCTGCCGCGCTGCCGTGCGCAGGTGGTCCCTGGGCTCCTCTTGCAGCACGGCCTGGAGAACAGAAGCGGGATGGGACCGGTCAGCCGCCAGCACCCAGTGCCAGCATGCCGGTGCCCGGGGGCCTTTCCCCCTTCCCCAGACCCTCTGGCTGTCCCCTCACCCTGATGTTGTCTGCCAGCTTCTGGCCGTGGCAGAAGACGCCCAGGCCCTGCAACAAGCCCTTGTGCCTGGCAGATCTGCACAGCCTGCGGATGCTCTGTAGAAAGCAGATCTTCTGGGCCTCATCCTGGCAGCCAGGAGACAAAGGGAGAGCGTGAGAGGGGCAGCCCGTGGCCAGCACCATCAGAGCACTGGGGGTTCAGTGCCTTGTGGGACACCGGGGAGAGCCTCTCTGCCCAGCCAGCAGCCCTCCAGCAGGCTGGCAGCAGAGCCGGGGGGGCCGTCAGGAGACACAGGCACAGGTGCCGGGGAAGGGACCATGGTTACCTTCTCTGTGCTCTTGACAAAATCCTGGATGCAGTGAACGGCTTCCTCTTCCTCTTCATAGACAGCTAACCAGCTGCCAGCTAAGCACAGGAGAGAGCAGGGAGGGCTGTAGAGAGGGCCCCAAGGCGGCAGAGAGCAGAAGAAGGAGCTCTGCCCTCCGTCCAGCCCCATGCCTGCTGCCCCGGCACAACGTCCCTGGGGGTGTCTGGGCTCGAGGGTGCCCAGCCAAAAGGCTGAGCCAGCGTTCTGCCGTCCCCCTGCCCGCAGGACCCCTGCTGCCAACATGCAGACCCCTGCCCAGCCGCGGGGTCTCCTCACTTACAGTTCTGCAGTGGCCTGACCCTTGACACCTGGTAGGGCTCTGGTGGAGATCTTCTCTCCCGTGGAGTCCTCAAGTCCTCCCAGGCCACCCTGGGGCGACTGGGGGGTCTCTTTGCCATCCTGCAAAATGGGTGAAACGGGGGGTGTGTGTCGGGGCAGGGGGAAGGGGAGGAGGACTACTCCTTAAGGGAAATGGCTCGGTGCTGCGGGAAAGACGTGGGCTGCGCTGGGGGTCTCCTCGCCAGCTCCGCGCTGCTGTCCCGTCCCGTCGCTGTCTGGTCAGACAGTGCAGGGCCGTGGCCACGCTGGCTGGATGTAGCACCGTGGGGTGTCACAGAGCGGGTCACAAAGGGCCCCACTGGGACCCACTGCCCGGGCCGGGAGGGGCGGGACGTCCACTGCGGGGTCCACCTGTAGGTGTAGCAGCACCCGTATCAGCATCTGTACTGCTCTGTGTAACTGATCTTCGCTTGTGTTTTCACGTGTCATGGTTCCTCCAGCTGGTAATGGTATCGCTCGTGCTAAATAAATGTTGGTGACCTAGTTTTCTCATATGATCATCTCAGAGGTCTGTGTTTAGAAATGATTTAAGCAAAGGATGAATTAAAAAATATATTGCAAGGTACAGCAAAGCAACAGTGCCGACTGGGTGCCTCTCACGGGGAGGGACCCTGACACAAAAGAGGTCTGGGCTTTGGAACCCTCACAATCTGTGCACTCGCTTTACACGTGTCCTTCTACGTGCCGTCCACACGCCTTTTGGTCCAATGGTAATTCTGGGTCTGGGGACTTCTTTTTTCTTACTGGATTCTCTTTCTCTGTCCTACAGGCAGCTTTTTTACTGTTCTTGTCTAGATGGTTTGCAGCCTCTGCTGACAGTTTCTTCTTTGTCTCCGGGTACTGGTCTTCAAGGCCAAGGTCACCAAGCAACCAGGTATGTGGCCTGGAATTCCAGCCAGCCTGGCCACTCATGCTGAGTTTGGCTACTCGAGCTAAAATTGACGATTCAAACAAAAGAATACAGCTGGAAGAATAGACGACAATTTAAAAGTTAGTTTGACTAAATTTATTCTGCAACAATCCTCCCTTTTTTTTCATGAAGTGACATTAAGTTTGTGAGGGAGGAATATCAGCATGAAACCTAGGATATCTTTTAGAGAGAAGTAGGTGTGGAACGGGATTTTGTCACAATCGGATGAGGTGCCTAGCGGATTGTTTGAGCCCGATTCGTGCGGGAATGTAAGCTGGATAATGGTGAGGCCTGCAATTACAAAAGGGAGAAGGAAATGAGGGTGAAGAATCGTGTTAATGTGGGGTTGTCTACTGAAAAGCCAGCTCAAGCTCATTCAAGGAGGGTTTGCCCAATATAGCTGTGGCAGTTGCACATCCCCCTGAGATGTGTAGCCTTCAGTGGAGCAGTCGATGGCTCTTTTAGCACCTTTTGTGCCCCACTCTGCCTGTCCCCACGTACACACCAGGGTGGTACCAAGGTGCTGTCAGTCGCATTCTCCCCTGCCCTGGGCAGGGTGACTTCACCTCCACCAGCTGGGGGGACAGGAGGGGTGGGACCCTCCGTCAATTGACCGGGTCCTTAACGGGACCCTCAGTCAATTGACAGGGTCGTTAGCAGAGGAGGTGCCCAGAGTAACTGCAAAGCTTCTGGACCATGTTGTGATGCCCACAGCCAGACTATAAAACGGGGTTCCCACCGAAGGCCCCCTTGGAGTGGTCTTGTGGGAGCCGCGGGTGTGTGAACTGGAGCCCTCGCCTTAGTCTGGGACACTGTCTAAGGAGACTTCCCGGGATTGAGATCGCCTCAGCTCCTCGTCGGGTGAGTGGTAATTTACTGGATGGATCCTTGAATGGGTCCTTGCCCAACCCAGGCAAGTGTGAGTTCTTGCCTAACCCAAGTGAGTGATTATTTCTTGTGGGTTCCCTGGAGTCAGAGGGCTCTGCTTTGTTTCTTCTGAGTGTGTGCATGCACGCTGTGGATCCTCATTATTTCGCTGTACCCCAATAATCTCCTCAGCTGATATCCAAAGCTGTATTTTATATTGTCGGAGTGCTAACTCATTGTATAAAATCCGTTTCTAGTCGGTTCTCTGGCTGCACTTTTCCAGCCAGAATAAAGTCCGTTTCGGAACTTGTTTTCCACCTAAAACTCACTTTGGGTGCCTCCGTGACAATAGGGGACAGCGGAGAATAGGTAATAACTCAAGCCCCTCAGAATGCTATTTGTCCTCAGGGTAGGAGATATCCTAGGAGGCCATTTGCCCTGAGGGTTAGTAGAAGGATAACACCCGTGTGCCAGGTTTCTTTTTACAGGCAGGAGCCGTAGTGCCAGTGAGACATTTATTACAAATGCAGGGTTGTATTCATACTTGCTGGGATGCTTGCTCAAGCATTGCTGATTTGCTAAGTCAGGCATTACATACGCGATACATTTTGCGTTCCCACCAGAGTTGCTGCCATTAAAGCATTTTTTGGTCTATCACAAGTTACCGCCCTGTGTTTGATGTATCATCCTGTATCAATCCCTCTGGCCTTGAGGTATCAATCAGTACACGGTCCTTGCTGCTTGTATTTTTCCACCAACGCTTGCTCCCACGCAGTCGACTCTCGTAGTTTCCCACAGGCCCGATATCAGAAAACTGCCACAGTGTGTCCCCGCCAACATTCCCTGTTAACTGACTGGTTAAACCTGTAAGGCTGTTGCACTCCACTTTGTAAAGACACAGGGCGCAAGTGATTTTCTCTTCCCTCCTTCCATCTTCGGGGGACGACGTGGGATGGAATAGAAGGATCCAGTCCATAAATGATTGGCTACAAGACTGGTGCTACAGGCAGGGCTTTGGCTTCTTTGGTAACGACTGGTTTTGGAAGACACCAGTCCGGACACTGATACGTGGGAAAGGTTTGTCTCACAGGGGTAAAAGGATGCTGGGACAGGAATGAGCAGGCCTCATTTGGAGAGGTTTAACCTAGATTCGAAGGGGGATGGGATTGTAGCTGGGCTTGCGCCAGTGGGGCAGCACTCTAGAACTGATAAAGACCGGGAGGCCTCCCATCCCCCTAGGGTGGAATCAGTGTGCTCAGCTGGCTCCCTGAAATGCCTGTACACCAATGCGCGCAGCATGGGGAATAAGCAGGAGGAGTTAGAAACCTGTGTTCAGTCAGGAGATTATGATCTGGTGGCAATTAGAGAGACATGGTGGGCCAGCTCACATGACTGGTCATGGATGGCTATGTCCTTCTCAGGAAAGACAGGCCAGCCAGGCGTGGTGGTGGAGTTGCTCTTTACGTGAGACAACAACTACAATGTGTTGAGTACTGTCCAGGGGCAGATGAGGAGTGAGTTGAGAGTGTGTGGGTGAGAATTAAGGGGCAGGCTGGCAGGGATGATACTGCCATCGGTGTCTATTATAGGCCACCAGATCAAGGTGGGGAAGTTGATGAGTCCTCTACAGGCAGCTGAGAGCGGCCTCACAGTCACAGGCCCTGGCTGTCGTGGGGGATTTTGACTTCCCTGATGTTTGCCGGAAGGATGACAGCCAGCCAGCCAGAGTCCAGGAGGTTCCTCCAGTGCGTCGGTGATAATTTCCTGATGCAAATGGTGGAGGAGCCAACTAGGAGAGGAGCACTGCTGGATCTCATCCTCACTAACAAGGCGGGCCTGGTTGAAGCAGTAGAGGCTGAGGGCTGCCTTGCTTGCAGCGACCATGAAATGGTGGAGTTCAGGATCTGGCGTGGCAGGAACAGCATACCAAGCAGAATCGCAAGCCTGGACTTCAGCAGGGCCAACTTTGGCCTTTTCAAGTAACTGCTAGGGGAAATCCCATGGAAAAGGGTACTTGAAGATAAAGGGGCCCGAGTTAGTTGGTTAGCATTCAGGGACTGCTTCTTCCATGCTCGAGATCAGAGCATCCCGACACGTAGGGAGTCAAGGAAGGCAGCCAGGAGACCTGCGTGGTTAAACAGGGAACTGCTGGGCAAACTCCAGTGCAAGCGGAGAGTTTACAGATCACGGAAGGAGGGGAAGAATATAAGGCCATTGTCAGAGGATGTAGGGAGGTAACTAGGAAAGCTGAGGCCTCCTTAACCTGGCAAGAGGGGTCAAGGACAACAGAAAGAGCTTCTTCAAATAAATGGCAGATAAAACTAACACTAGAGGCAATGTAGGCCCACTGGTGAATGGAGTGGGTGCCCTGGTGGCAGAGGATACAGAGAAGGTAGATTTACTCAATGCCGCCTTTGTCTCTGTCTACTCTACCAGAGGTTGTCCTGAGGAGCCCCGTACCCCTGAGGCCCCAGAGGAGGGCAGGACAATGGAGGAGTCTGCCTTGGTTGATGAGGACTGGGTTAGGGAGCAATTAAGCAATCTGGACATCCATAAATCCATGGGTCCAGATGGGATGCACCCGCGGGTGCTGAGGGAGCTGGCTGAGGTCATTGCTGGGCCACTCTCCATCCTCTTTGCTAAGTCATGGGAAACGGGAGAGGTGCCTGAGGGCTGGAGGAAAGCAAATGTCACTCCAGTCTTCAAAAAGGGCAAGAAGGAGGACCCGGGTAACTATAGACTGGTCAGCCTCACCTCCATCCCTGGGAAGGTGATGGAACAACTTATCCTCAGTGCCATCTCAAGGCATATCAAGGATAAGGGGGTCATTAGGGGCAGTCAGCATGGCTTCACCAAGGGGAAGTTGTGCTTGACCAAGCTCAAGGACTTTTATGAGGACATAACCAAGTGGAGAGATGATGGCAGAGCAGTGGATGTGGTCTATCTTGATTTCAGTAAAGCATTTGACACAGTCTCCCACAGCATCCTCACAGCTAAACTGAGGAAGTGTGGTCTGGATGATCGGGTAGTGAGTTGGACGGCGAACTGGCTGAAGGAAAGAAGCCAGAGAGTTGTGGTCAATGGGATGGAGTCCAGTTGGAGGCCTGTGTCTAGTGGAGTGTCTCAAGGGTCAGGACTGGGACCAGTATTATTCAATATATTCATCAACGACTTGGATAAGGCAATAGAGTGACTGTCAGCAAGTTTGCTGATGACAAAAAACTGGGAGGAGTGGCTGACACACCAGAGGCTGTGCTGCCATCCAGAGACATGGACAGGCCGGAGAGCTGGGTGGGGAAAAATTTAATGAAATATAACAAGGGCAAGTGTAGAGTCTTGCATCTGGGCAGGAACAAGCCCAGGGTCCAGTATAAGTTGGGGAATGAGCTGTTGGAGAGCAGTGTAGGGGAAAGGGACCTGGGGGTCCTGGGGACAGCAGGGTGACCATGAGCCAGCACTGGGCCCTTGTGGCCAGGAAGGCCAATGGGACCTGGGGGGGATTAGAAGGGGGGTGGTCAGTAGGTCAGAGAGGTTCTCCTGCCCCTCTACTCTGCCCTGGTGAGGCCGCATCTGGAATATTGTGTCCAGTTCTGGGCCCCTCAGTTCCAGAAGGGCAGGGAACTGCTGGAGAGAGTCCAGCGCAGAGCCACGAAGATGGTGGAGTGAAGCATCTCCCGTGTGAGGAAAGGCTGAGGAGCTGGGGCTCTGGAGCTGGAGAAGAGGAGACTGAGGGGTGACCTCATTCATGGGGATCAATATGGAAAGGGGGAGTGTCAGGAGGATGGAGCCAGGCTCTTCTGGGTGACAACCAGTGATAGGACAAGAGGCAATGGGTGCAAACTGGAACACAGGAGGTTCCACTTAAAGACAAGAAGAAACTTCTTCATGGGGAGGGTGCCAGAGCCTGGCCCAGGCTGCCCAGGGAGGTTGTGGAGTCTCCTTCTCTGCAGACATCCCAACCCGCCTGGACACCTTCCTGTGTAACCTCATCTGGGTGTTCCTGCTCCAGCAGGGGTATTGCACTGGATGAGCTTTTGAGGTCCCTTCCAGTCCCTGACATTCTGGGATTCTGTGAGCTCTCCAGGCAGCCCTCCTTCCTCTGAGGCTGCCATTTCCCCTTGGCCCTCTGCCCCCCTAAAGAAAGGACTTTCCCAGGGCGTGAACAAACATGGCTTCTTTTGGGGGAAACCCACGGGGTAAACTTGTAAAACATGACTGCGGCCAGAGTAGCAGAGGGAGGAGTTCTCCTGCAGGCAGCAGGAGAGGCCAGGAGTGACCCCGTCTTCTCAGCATGCCCAGGGCGCTCCCTGTGCCAAGGACGCCATGACACTGGGCTGGTTGATCCATCTTTGATCAAGGACAGTCATTTTGCCCAGGAGAGCTGCGCCTCTCCCTGGCTTTGCAGGGCCAGCAGCAGCACAGCGCTCGCAGGGTCCCTGGTGATGTCAGCCGCCCCCTTGCAGATTGCAGGATGAGGATGGTCTGAGCTGCCAGGGAACAGACTGAGAGGTCGGTGTCTTCCTCCAAGGGCTGGAGGGCTGTGGAAGAAAGGAGATGAGATGAGATGAGATGAGATGAGATGAGATGAGATGAGATGAGATGAGATGAGATGAGATGAAAGCCCCCTGTCTGCAGAGACGCCCTGGCATCCCCTCCAGAGCATGCCACAGCCACCCGTCTCTTTCCCTGGCCAGGAAAAGACGGTGGGACAAGAGCAGATGTGCATTGCATAAAAATCATGACGTCTGTGATTTGTTAGAAAACGTAACTTTCTCAATCTACTTCCTTAAGAAAAGAAGCTTCTAGGCAGTTAAGTATGCCAACTGCATAGCATGAATCAGTTACAACATTCAAAGGTTCATTACAGAACACCTCAGAAGTGATCCTAACAGCTGTTAGCTCAAGAACTTGTATTGACCCTTGATCTCTTTTTTCTACCTTGTGTTCCCAACACTGTGTTTCTGAGTTTAGCCGTGTAATTACAACCTCACGGGAGCGACCAGAGGCATCAGTGAAAACAGTCTTGCCGCTTGCCGGTCGCTGTTGACAGCGGTGTTTGCTGTGCAATGGTAAATTACCAATTTCAGCCCACAGTCTATGTTGAGGGTAATGAACTGATATGTTCCCTGTGTATGTAGCTAATGCAATCTGGAAATTCACATCTTCAGTCAATAACCATTGCAAATTCTCTTTTGTTGTAGGAATAAATATACATTCAGGGTCTGTCCTGTCCATAGCATGTAAACATTCTCTGCTTTTAATTATTAGTTTTGCATACATTTCCTTAATTGTCCAAACTGTTTTAGTTGGTGTGTGAGCTAGAAAAACCCATTCTAACACTCTTACAGAATCTCTTAATGATTTGTCCCATTGAAACAGTACTGCAAATGGTTGGAATTTCCTAGCGATGAGTGCCAGCCAAATAGGCAGTTGCAAATTGTGTTGCCATCCCGGTTTTTGTTCAGTAGCATCAGATGCTCTCTATATTGCTGAACTCAGATATGCAGTCTTGGTATTTTGTAACCGGTTTCTCCAGATTTTCTCAGATTTCTGAGAATATGATCAGAATGAATATTGATTGCCATGCCGACCAACCACCCGATTAAACTTGTAATGAAAACATGGATCTTTTAACCAGCCTGAAGGGTCCTTTGCATAGTTGCTTAAGCTTTGGCCTTGCAAGTATCTGTTGTAAACACAGAAGTGCTAGCACAAAAGTGAACGATGGTGTTGGTTTTCTTTGCCAGATCAGAAGGGAAAATGCGAGTGCTCTGTGCGCATGGTGTGCCATGAAGCAGCCCAGCAGGGAACGGCTGGGGCGGGGCGGGGGGGCGCAGCCCCAGCAGCCACTGCTCCTCTGGTCCTGCCCCCACCTCCTCTTTCCCTGGGAAGGGTTAATTGGCTCCCCCTTTACATTAACCCTCGAACAACATTCACTCGCCCAGTGCCTGCCCTTTCCACATTTTGGACAATCTCTTGGGGGTGCATCCTTTGCAGCCTGGTGTGCATACTTTGTGCAATCTTTCTTTGCGTGACCCAGTGCCCCACAATGAAAGCATCTCGATCTCAGTTTTGTTTCCGATACTTGGAACTGTGCTGCTAAAGTGCCAGCTAGAGAGCTGGTATAATGTTCAGTTGACCCTATGTTTTGACACGCTCTCACCATCTCTGCTACACTCCACTTTTCCCTATTCCTAATACCCTGTAATGCACACCGACAATCAGCATTAGCATCCTCAAAAGCCAGTTGTTTTAGTAACAACTCAAGAGCTGTGTCATTATTAATTTGTCGCTCCAGAGCAGTTTGCAAGCAGTCTAAAAGCTGCGCATAAGGTTCCTGTAATCCTTGCAAGATTTTTGAAGAAGACATATTGGCATCTCTCCCAACCTCCCGTACCTTCCGAACCGCTTTCATTGCTAGTTTTGCTATTGCACCATATATGTCCCTGGGATATGCAACTTGATTCTCTGGCAAAGCATGGTCACCTTCCCCAGCTAAATGACTGCAATCAATCCCTCTTTGCCGATATGCATTATCAATAGTCTCTATAGTACAGTTCTCCCAAAAATCAGAGAGCCATACAGTATATTGAGTAGTGGTTAAAATCGTTTCCAACAAAGAACACCAGTCATGTGGAGTAAGTACGTGGGAGAAGCTTAACGCTTCCAAAAAATTTATAACAAATGATGAAGTAACTCCATTTTCTTTAGCTAATGTCCGTAATTCCTTTACAACATCATACGGTAGCTGTTGAAAGCCTGGAGTCTGCAGTTCACGATAGATCACAGGGCATGCCATGACCACTCTCCAGTCTCCTGCTTTCAAAGCCTCTTCTCTGCATGTATCCCACATGGTTAAATTAGTGTGCACTTTCGGTTGCAAATTAACATCCAGGGGGAATAAATCAGGCTCTTGCTCCGGGTCCATCGGGCCAGGATCAAGGGGGTTGTTGGGCGACTCCCACAAACCATCTTTTGTCAAAAGCGTTCGCTGTAGCGTACAAGCGGGGGCTTCGTTATCAGCCAGCCCTTTCTCCGCTACTGCATCCGTGGCTAGTGCATTTTTTCCCTGTACAGTTACAAGATCCCCCTCCTGCCCTGGCAAGGGAGGAGCAGAAGGTTCACAATTGCGACCTGCGCAACTACTTCATTCTGAGCCACTTTTACAGTAGTCATAATTTTCCCCCAAGTAGATAAATGTTTGCAAGCAGCCTTATCTCCGGGCGCTGCCTGTTCAAATAGTTCTTTTCCAACTTTGTGCCATGCCTCCAACTGAAATATTCCAGTTGTAGGAAAGTCTGGCACATGATTAGCAATCCATTCTAATAAAGTCACTAATCAGACTCCTGGTACATCTTGATTTTGCTTTCGTAACAAACGTTGAGGGACATCTATGCTTTGTCTTTGTTGAAGGAATAACTTCCCTCCCATGGTTCCCAGTCGCTCACCTTTTCTCGGTGATGAGTGCGCAATTTCCTGGTTCCTGGTTCTGTGTCCCGGTCCTGGTTCGATTGGGCTTCGCTACCGGAACAGCTGCTTCCTTTACAGCCACTTTGAAAGTCCCCGTTCAGGGCGCCATTTGTAGCAAATGAGGCACGGACTCTCGAAAAGATGCAATAAGAGACATTTATTACAAATGCAGGGTTGTATTTATACTTGCTGGGATGCTTGCGCGAGCATTGCTGATTTGCTAAGTCGGGACTTACATACGCGATACATTTTGCGTTCCCACCAGAGCTGCTGCCATAAAAGCATTTTTGGTCTATCACAAGTTACTGCCCTGTCCTTGATGTATCATCCTGTATCAATCCCTCTGGCTTCGAGGTATCAGTCAGTACACGGTCCTTGCTGCTTGTATTTTTCCACCAACGCTTGCTCCCATGCAGTCAACTCTCGTAGTTTCCCACAGGCCCGATATCAGAAAACCGCCACAGTGTGTCCCCACCAACATTCCCTGTTAACTGACTGGTTAAACCTGTAAGGCTGTTGCACTCCACTTGTAAAGACACGGAATAGCCGTTCCCATCACAAATGAGGGTCTGGACCCTAAATATGGGGCTTTGGGACCTAAAAATGTGGTTCTGGGTCATTAAAATCAAGGTTTGGACAGTCCAGATGTGGCTTGGACCCTCAAAACAACTGACTGGATCCTAAAAATGCTGCTTTGGAGCCTGAAAGTGAGGCTTTGGAAACTCCAGTTGCAGCTTTGGACTCTCCAAAGGCGACTTTGCAAAGCACAGCTGAGCTTTTTGACTATAAACATGAGGCCTTGGAGCCTCAAATGAGGCTTTGGAAGCCAAAATGAAGACTTTGGAAAGTAAAAATGAGGCTTTGGACAGAAGAAATGTAGCGTTGGACCTTAAAACAACACTTTCTTCCTGAACATGAGCATTTAGGTTCTGCAAATGGAACTGTGGACCCTAAGAGGCAACTCTGGGATATGAAAGAAAGGTTGGGACCCTAAAAATGAGCATTTTGGCCCTAAAAATGAGGCTTTCCAGGTCAGGACACTGCAGTGAGGGACATGGAACCTCCCCCAGGCACATGGACAAGGCTGTGCCAGCCCAGAGCACACAGGTGGTTGTCACCTCTGCGTAGCAGGGCAAATGGAGACTCACCAGTTTGGCAGAGCGCAGGTGCCTCTCGGTGCCCTGGCTGTCTCAGGAGGGGGCAGGTTGCCTAAAGCTTCTCTTGTCCTCCTCCCCTCAGAGGTTTTGTGGTCCCACAGGGCAGCTGGGGCTCTGCTCCAAGGACACCCTGGGACAGCGTGTGGTGTGCAGCCATGGCTGCTGGAATGGGAGGGCATCGGGTAGCTCTCCAGGCAGCCCTCCTTCCTCTGAGGCTGCCATTTCCCCTTGGCCCTCTGCCCCCCTAAAGAAAGGACTTTCCCAGGGCGTAAACAAACATGGCTTCTTTTGGGGGAAACCCACAGGGTGAACTTGTAAAACATGACTGGGGCCAGAGTAGCAGAGGGAGGAGTTCTCCTGCAGGCAGCAGGAGAGGCCAGGAGTGACCCCATCTTCTCAGCATGCCCAGGGCGCTCCCTGTGCCAAGGACGCCATGAGACTGGGCTGGTTGATCCATCTTTGATCAAGGACAGTCATTTTGCCCAGGAGAGCTGCGCCTCTCCCTGGCTTTGCAGGGCCAGCAGCAGCACAGCGCTCGCAGGGTCCCTGGTGATGTCAGCCGCCCCCTTGCAGATTGCAGGATGAGGATGGTCTGAGCTGCCAAGGAACAGACTGAGGGGTTGGTGTCTTCCTCCAAGGGCTGGAGGGCTGTGGAAGAAAGGAGATGAGATGAGAGATGAGATGAGGAGTGATGAGGTGAGGAGAGATGAGATGAGCAGATGAGGAGAGATGAGGAGAGGAGAGATGAGGAGAGGAGAGAGGAGGAGAGGAGAGAGGAGGAGATGAGAGAGGAGGAGATGAGGAGGAGAGGAGAGAGGAAGAGAGGAGAGGAGGAGGAGAGGAGGAGGAGAGGAGAGGAGAGGAGAGGAGAGGAGAGGAGAGGAGAGGAGAGGAGAGAGGAGAGAGGAGAGAGGAGATGAAAGCCCCCTGTCTGCAGAGACCCCCTGGCATCCCCTCCAGAGCATGCCACAGCCACCCGTCTCTTTCCCTGGCCAGGAAAAGATGGTGGGACAAAGGCATCAGCTGGACGCTGCTGCTCCAAATGCCCCTGAGGTGCTCCCCCGTCCCCAAAGCATTTCCGTGGAGCAGGGCAAGGCATGGCAGCACTCATCCCAGCTCTGTTCTCAGCCCCACCAGCACTGCCCCTTCTCACCATTGCAGATTTTATGCAGCTTCTCCTCGCTTTGGTCCTGCAGGTGCCGTGCAGCAAGCCCTAGGCAGAGAGCTCCCGTCAGACCTCCTGCTTCCCGGCGCACTCCCAGCGGCACAGCCCCCAGCGCCGCCAGCTCAGCGGCACGGCCTCCTCCTCCTCAGGAGGGCCGACTCCAGGGAAGGACAGGACTGGAGGTGGGCTGGGACTGAGCAAGGTTGCCACCAGGCTCGCTTGCCCGGGCAGGGCTGGGAGAGGGAAAGCCAGAGCCTCTGTCTGCCTGGGCCCTGCGCGGGGCAGCCGGGGCTCTGGCAGCCACAGGGCTGCTGCTTGCGGCCAGGGCAGTGGTTGAGACTGGGCCCAGGCTGCCAGAAGAGGGATCCCAGGGCTGTGGCTCACCAATGAACCTGATGGCCTCCTCTCGCATGGTGGCCTGAGCATCCTTCAAGTACACCATGCTCTGTTGCAGGTATTCTTCCGCCCTGCTCCTGTCCTGCAGCAGCTGGAAAGAGCACAAGAGCACGGGGCTGGCAACAGAGCCTCCCCGGTCAGCCAGACTAATCCCTCCTCCCAGCATCCCCTTCCCTCTTCCCCCTGGGCCGTTCCTGTCACCCAACCAGGAGCCCTGTGGGGCTGAGGTCCAGAAAGAGCCACAGAGAGAGGGTGCCTGGAGGTACTGAGACCCCTCTGTCCCACTGCCAGGGCCCAGATGGGCCAGGGACTCCTTCAGCAGCCTGGGGGGCATGGAAGGGAGAAGAGCCTGGAGAAGAGTCCCTGGGGGCTCTGTGCTAGATGGCAGGGAAGGAGGATACAGCTCCAGGCTCTGGTTTCTGTGCTTGGGCAGGGCAGGGGAGGCACAAGTGCACAGCCCTCAGCACGGGCAGCCCTTTTCTAGCCAGGGCCCTGGGGTGGAGGGTCCTTCTCACCAAGCACTCTCCGATCCTCCATGCCTGCTGCGTCTGGGTCAGGTACTTGAGCTGTTTCTGCTGCAGGAACTCTGCAGCAGCTAGGAGGGCTTCCCGGGAGACCTGCAGAGAAGCACAGGCTGGGAGATGGCACCACAGCCCAGGGAAGGAAACCCTTTCTCTTGGCCAGGCTCCAAGCCATTCCCAGCCTATGAGGGGTGGCGGAGGACGGAGTCTGAACTGGCCTCAATGCCTGAGTCGGGGAGAAGGGGCAGCCACCATCTTGGGCATCTCCCGCTGCCAGCCAGCAGAACAGAGATTCTCAAGAGCTGCTGAGCTGCTGCTGAGGCTGGGGGCAGCCTGAAGGGCAGGGGAGGTGAGGGCCCACGGCTGCAGGCAGCGAGGGCTGGAGTCCCAGAGACCCCGGGGCAGGACGGAGCCAGCAGCACCTCCCACGGGCGTCCCCCAGCAGGACACTTGGCTCCCCAGCCAGGCCTGCCCCGGCTCCTTCATGCCCAGGCTGCGGGTGGGCAGAGCTTTGATGCTGGGATGCAGGGCCAGTCCCCTTCCAGCTGCATCTCCCTTCCCACCGCTCTCCCCACCCCAGGCTGGGGAACAAGCTGGCTCTCCACCCCTTGTACGTGCTGCACGCCTCTGCACAGACCAAGGTTGCTGGCGCAATGCAAGGGACCTGGGTGAACAGGGCTTCGTTCCTGGGGCCATTCTGCTCTCTGGGAGCTGGGACATGCCCTGTCCGCAACAGCCGGGGCTCTCTGGGGACAGGGATGGGGGCTCAAAGCCCTGGCCTCCCACACCTGCAGGGACAGCTGAGAAGCTTGTAGGGACTCGGGTGTGGGGTGGCCTTGGGCTGCTGCTGGGCCCTGCCAGACCAGGCAGGGATGTGTGGGAAACGGCTGTGACAGGTTCTCCAGCTCAGCTCGTGCTGGGTCTGCAGGGGCCCTTCCTCTGGGCTGTTCTGGAGGAGGGCTGAATGGGGAGAGCGGGGCTGGGAGGGGACCCCAGCTCCCCATCCACCTCTGCAGCCGGGGGGGACGAGGAAGGCAGTGGTGGGACCAGTGCAGGGAAGGAGGGGAGCAGTGGGACCCTGAGCTGACACACATTCCCAGACTCTGACGTCCAGCAGCGCTCGCCCCTCAGGCACAGGCCACCCCTGTGGTGTCAGCACGCCCTTCCCTGTGACACTGGTTTGTCACTGTCACTGCACTGTCACTGCTTGTCACTGCACCTTGGCCACGCTGTCCACCTGGTCATTCGTACGGAAGAACAGCGGCAGCAAGAGCCTCTGCACTTGCTTCTTCATCTTTCTCTTGTTTCTCCCCACTACAGTCTTCATCAGTTCTTTGAAGAGGCTGATGGAGAGCTCCTGCACCTGGCTGGACTCCTGTTAGGGAGGAGGACAGGGGGACTTGAGCAACAGCCGCTCCCTACCCACAGTGAGCAAGGGCATCAGCGTGGCTGACGTGAGGGAAGATGCTCTGGGGTCGTATCCTGAAAGCAGGAGCTGCGGCTGAGTGGCCCTGGGCCCGTTTAAGGCCATGCAAGACGTTTCCAGAAGGTGGTGGAAACCTAAGTCCCTGAGCGCTCCCGTTGTCACTCAGCATTTGCCACCAGCCACAGCAGCCAGAGCAGTGCAGAGTTCCCCAAGGGACAGGCTGAGGAGGAGAGCCCGCTCACCCTGGGCAAAGCCTCTGGGGCACACACCGTGGGGCTGGGCTGGCACCCAGCACAGGGTCCCAGGTCACCCGGAGGCATCAACGTGTCAGGGAGAAGCCGTGCTGGGCTGCAGAGCCCAGGGGAGCGAGGAGGGGAGCAGCCCTGCCCGAGTGCTGACTGCAGAGCTGGGCTGAGGGGCACATTTCCTTGCGGTGTGCCCGTCACTGCGGCTTAGGCTCCTGCAGCAGCCTTACATTGTTGAAGAGTGGCAGGAGCTCCTCTGTCAGCTCCAGAGTGATGGAGCTGGCCTCCTTCCTGCTCATATGACCCAGCATGTTTCTGAAGACAAGTAGGGCCTTCATCTGGATATCTTCACGGGCATACTGCAGGGTCTCCATGATGTCTTCCAACAGGACCTCCATTTTGCTTTTCTGTATGAAACACACCATTTCCTTTGTGTGAAGCAGCAAAACATCACCCTGGCCAACATGCACTGCTCACCGAGCACCAGCCTCCCGTCCGGCTTCCCGGCCACGGGCACAAGAATTGCTGTAGCAGCCTCCTGGCCCGTGGGAGCCACGAGTGCGCTGACGGGGATGCGAGGAGAGCGGGGAGAGGGAAGGGAGGGCAGGAGAGCAAAGACAGGGGAGCTGTTTGGAGCCGTCACCCCGCCTCCTGACTCCCATCCAAGGCCAAGCCACCGCGTTATCCACTGCCCCAGGCCCAGGCTGCCAGCCTGGCTCCACTTGACTGTGCCCCACTCACTGTCTCAGGTGTCTGCGACAGCGTGACGAGGCCTCGTAGCACCAGCGACAGCGTGTCCATCCTTGCGTGCTTCAGAGACCTCCAGGCATCGTACATAGCAGCAAAATCCTCTGATGTGATGTCGCTGGCGGCCAGCAGCTGAAACAAAGATGACGGTGAGACACTGGCAGAGCCTGCAGGGCTCCACGCACCGTGGTGGCTCCTGGTTCCCACTGGCAGCTCAGGGCAAGGGCACTGGGGCCATGCAGCCCGTCCCGGGGGCAGCTCTGCCTGGGGAAGGCTGCTTGGCCAGCCCTGTGCCCTGCGCCACACCACGCACCACACACTGTATCTGTTGGCTCCCCCTGTGCTCTGACCATCACGCCTCTGAGGAGCAACCCAACAGCGTTTGGGGGCAGATGGGAGGACAGAGAGCACACGCAGCTCTGCAGGTGAGCAAGGCCCGGTCTGGTCACTCACAGCCAGGTGCAGGATGCACATGTCCTCTCTGGTGCTGCCCAACATCCCGCACTCCTTCTGGCACGCGAGTTTGCTGCGCAGCTCCCTCAAGACCTTCTCCAAAGTCTGCGGCGAGGAGAACATCACATCCCACATGGCCAGGACAGCGCTGCAAGCCAGAGCGTTCCGTCAGCAGGGCTGCCTCGGGCACAGCTGCCACAGCGCTGGGCTTAGGGCAGCCCTGCGGACCCAGGCGCTGCTGCAGCCCCGGCCCTGCCGGCCCCCTCACTTGGGGTGCCGGGGGGCCCTGCTCACACAGGCAGGAGGGCACTGGGGTGGTGTTCCCCCGGGGCAGGACCGAGTGTGCTGGCTGGGCTGTGGGCTGGCTTGGCCGGCTCTGCCTGCTGTGGGCCTGGCTGACCCCCTGGGGCTGGGAAGCGTGGTGGGGTGGAGGTCCCTGCTTCTCAGGGACGTGCTGCAGTTTTCCATGGCTCTGGCGGCCAGAGTCTCTGAGCCCCTGTCCCCAGCTGGAACAAGCCCTCAGGGCAGTTGGGACTGGTACCTGTCACGTCTTGGAGAGAACTTCAACAGACTCATCACCGCTTCCCTGGGGCGCTGGTTTGTCAGCACAAGAAGGAGCGAGTTTGTGCTGTGCAGTGCCGGCACCAGGTGGACGCGCTGCCAGTTTCTGTGGATGCCGCTCATGATCTTCGGCACCTGGAGGGGACACAGGGGAGGATGGTGCTGCCACTGGAGCGCAGCCATTTTCCCAGCTGCTACCACTGAAACTACTGCCCTTCCTGTCCCTCTCTGCTGGTTGAAAAGAGTTTTAGGTGCCCGAAAGACCGGGGAGTGGGAGAGAGGGATTGTGCGATAGGGGTAGGGAGGGAAGGAGGAGGGAGGGAAGAACAACCCCTGAAAAGGCTCTTGGGCAGGGCAATGCTGCCACAAGCTGCTTACGTCTGTCAGCCAGGAGTCAGGGTCTCTGGCGGCCTCATCCAGCATGCTTCTGGCCCCTGCCTTGTCATTAATAGTGCTGTCTGTCATGGCTCCCATGGCCGTGAGGAGGACATCTGTCCTTTCAAAAGGCTGGAGGTAGTCTCGAAACACCTAAGGGAGGAAGGAAAGAAGAAATGTCGCAGCGAGCACACTGACGGTGCGGCTTAGCTGAGCCATGCGAGCAGCTGTGTTGAGAGATGTCTGGCAGTGCTGTCAGCAGTGCCCGCAGGAAAGCTGGCAACAGGGGCTGCAGTCACTGGAAGGGGGAGCATGAGAGCAGAAGGTCCTCAGGCTGACGGAGGAGGGTTGGCGTCATGGGGACACTGTGCTTGCCCTGCGGAGAACCAGGGCTCGCTGGTGTGTCCAGGAGCTCTGGAGCTGCTGCTGGGACACTGGAGTGCCGCCCTCGGTTAGTTCCTGCTCAGGGACAGCAGGAACCCTCTTCTCAGCAGGGACAGTGAGGCCATGCCAGCCCCGCTGATTCTGGATCCCTTTGCCCATACAAGTCCCTTGCTGATGCCATGGGCAAGAGGCCCAGCAAGGTGGGAGCTCATTACCATGGTAATGGCGCTGGTTCTGGTCGAAGAAAGCCAGGAGGTGTTCTTGGCTTCCAAAAGCCTTGCGATCTGCGCATTATCCTCCGGCAGTGTCCTGCCTAAGTGGTGGGGAAACACAATAGAGTTGGTTAGACACAGTATCTTTGCCAAGAAGCTTCCTAAGTGGTCAAAAGAGCTTGGAACTGGGAGTGTCTTAGAAGGGAGGTTATGACCCACAGGCAGGGGAGGAGGTGGTGGACAGAGCTGTAAAGCAAAGGCTGACAGGCGATGGGAACAAGATGGGAACGCTCCTCAGGAAAGATGGGCAAAGTTTAGGAGAAGGGACGGTTTCTTGCTACAGGCACTGGAAGGATGAGCCGGCGTGACGCCCAGCTGGATCTGCTCTTCACTGACAGGGAAGAAGGGGTTTGGGGATGTGGTAGCTGCGGCTGCAGGGCCCATGTAACAGCAAGGTCTGAGATCCTGGGAGGAGTGAGCAAGGAGAGCAGCAGAGAACAGATCCTGGACTTGAGGTGAGCATTTAGTTTCAGCAGCAAAATGGCAGAGCTGGGATCCTACAGAGAGCAGCTCGGAAGGGCAAAGGAGGTCAGCAAAGCTGGCCGGAATTCATGGACAGCCTCCAGCAAGCACGAGAACGGTCCATGGCAATGCTCAGGGAAACAAGCAGACAGGAGATGCGTATGTGTGGAGGGCCACAGCCCAGCACAGCTTCTCTCACCTCTTTGCTGCAGGATGAATCTGAAGAGGTGGCAAAGAGCATCCATAGCTGCACAGCTGGTTTCTTGGCCCTCGCAAGAGCTGAGAAGGATGAGACGTCCCAGCAGCTGTCCCAGGATGGGGATGTTGATGTCTTGGTAGCAGGCAGGACTGACCTTCTCTCTTGCAAAGGGGCGCCAGGCCTGTGTGAAGGAGGCAGAACACCAGCAATGCTGAGGGACAGCACCTTGGGCCAAAGCTGTGAAGCCAAGAGTCTGCCTGGGCTGGATTGCCCGGTGAGTCAGAGCTTTGCCAGGCCCTGCCGGCCCCGGCTCCCAAAGCGGCTGGAGCCGGGCATCATCCCTGCACAGGGAGAGCTGCCAGGCTGGGGTTCCCACCGTGCTCCTGGGGCAGTCCTGTCCTGCACAGGGCTGGGGGCAGAGCTGGCTCCTGGCAGAGAGGGGGCTGGGGACAGAAGACCACGGGGAAAGCAGGGACGAAAAGCCCAGCTTCAGAGCCTTGCTGAGTGCCCTAACCTCCCACCCGGCTTGCCTCACAGGCACCTCCGTCCTGCTCTGGTGTGCAGGGAAGGGGAGACGGCCTGGCTGCAGAGTGCCTGGCTCCTTACCTGCAGTGAGGACCAGCTGGCCAGCAAATAGCTCAGCATGGCAATCCTCCCCACAGCCCTCTCACGCACCGCCGCGCTCGGGGACTTGGTGAAGCTCAGCAGCGTCTGGGAAGAGAGAAGCTGCTGGTGTGCCCTGGGAACTGATGGCCAGTGCCAGCAGAAGCAGCACTGCTGATCTCCCAGCTGGACTTGTGCAGTCAGTCCGGGCTTCCTCTGAGCCTGAGCAAAGCCCGTTGTGGGTTTCCTACAGCCGGTGTAAATCTCCCAGGCCAACCTGGTGGCCAGGCAGGTCGCCAGCTGTCACCCCCAGTGCATCGTCTGCTCCCTTCTGTGCCCTCCCCCAGAAAGCAGCCCCACGTCCCCTCTCTGTGCAGGGAGGTCTTGCAGGCAGGAGCCTCCCTGGGGATCTGCAATGGGGGATGGGGATAATGCCCCCTGGGAAATCAGGAGGACAGAGCTTCAGGGACACACTCCCCGTGCAGGATGCTCGGGTCCCGTAGGCCTCTGCCCTGTTCGCGTCGGGGGAAGAAAGCACGAGGGCCATGAGGCAGGGGGACACAAGAGGGCTCTGTGGGGGGCAAAGAGACTTTGCAGGCAGGTGACCCTGGGCTCCAGAAGAGCCCACTGGGCAGCCCCTGGCTCAGCCAGTGGAGGTGGGAACCCTCCCTGCAGGGTGGTCTGTGCATGGCACTGGGATGGGGACTGCCTGTGGACACTCTCTTCCCTCCAGGCTGAAGAACAGCCCCTGCCAACCCCGCGCTTTGCTCATGCCAGACCTGCAGGATCTGCTGCAGCTCCTTGCTGAGTCTGGAGGCAGGAATGCTGAGGACCAGTGTGTGCAGCATGATGTCCATGGCATGCAGGGTCTGCAGAGAGGAGCAAGGCGGGTGGCAGACTTTTGGCCGTCCCTCTCAGCCCCAGGACACGGGTCTGAACTCCCCATGCAAGGGGAGGACATCTGCACTGCCTCCAGGTGCCTGGGAGAGGCCTCAGGGCAGACGAGCTGCTGCAGGCAACGCAGCCTGCGGCACTGGATGAAGCCAGGCCCACGGGAAGGGGGCGAAGAACGAGGCTGGGAAAGCAGAGCCGAGAGCCTCCCCTGCCTTGCACGTCCCGTCACCTGTGGACACAGGGCAGTGCGGAGGCCCCAGGGGACCCCAGAGCTCCTGTGGCTCAGCCAGCGCTTACCTTGTGGTAGAGGGAAGTGTCCAGGCCCTGCATGTTCTCTTTTGGAGGAAGCCAGAAGACACTGGTGAAGCAGGCGTGCAAGAGGTCCTTCTTTTTGTCCACCAGCGCTGTCTGCACTGTGCTGCAAAGAGAGAGAGAGAGGCCTGTGGAATAGCTGTGCTGGGAGCAGTGCCTGGAGGCACCTCTGGGCAAGAGCTGCTGGGAAGGACGGAGGCTGTGGGGGAGCCCTGCCTGGAGGCACCTCCTCCCTTCCCTGAGCCTGGCCTGGGCCAGAGGACAGTCCTGGTGCCTTGCGCCCCCCAGACAAGATGCGAGCAGGGAGAGCAGCAACCCTGCAGACCCGACTGTCGGACTGCGCCCGCATGGGGGGTGCCCCTCAGACTGGCCCAGGGCCTCTGGCTGTGGAGAGCTGCCAGCCAAAGCAGGGCTGCAGGTACCTCAAGGCGGCGATGGCAAGCATGGCTTGCTGCCGCGCTGCCGTGCGCAGGTGGTCCCTGGGCTCCTCTTGCAGCACGGCCTGGGGAACAGAAGCGGGATGGGACCGGTCAGCCGCCAGCACCCAGTGCCAGCATGCCGGTGCCCGGGGGCCTTTCCCCCTTCCCCAGACCCTCTGGCTGTCCCCTCACCCTGATGTTGTCTGCCAGCTTCTGGCCGTGGCAGAAGACGCCCAGGCCCTGCAACAAGCCCTTGTGCCTGGCAGATCTGCACAGCCTGCGGATGCTCTGTAGAAAGCAGATCTTCTGGGCCTCATCCTGGCAGCCAGGAGACAAAGGGAGAGCGTGAGAGGGGCAGCCCGTGGCCAGCACCATCAGAGCACTGGGGGTTCAGTGCCTTGTGGGACACCGGGGAGAGCCTCTCTGCCCAGCCAGCAGCCCTCCAGCAGGCTGGCAGCAGAGCCGGGGGGGCCGTCAGGAGACACAGGCACGGGTGCCGGGGAAGGGACCATGGTTACCTTCTCTGTGCTCTTGACAAAATCCTGGATGCAGTGAACGGCTTCCTCTTCCTCTTCATAGACAGCTAACCAGCTGCCAGCTAAGCACAGGAGAGAGCAGGGAGGGCTGTAGAGAGGGCCCCAAGGCGGGAGAGAGCAGAAGAAGGAGCTCTGCCCTCCGTCCAGCCCCATGCCTGCTGCCCCGGCACAACGTCCCTGGGGGTGTCTGGGCTCGAGGGTGCCCAGCAAAAAGGCTGAGCCAGCGTTCTGCCGTCCCCCTGCCCGCAGGACCCCTGCTGCCAGCATGCAGACCCCTGCCCAGCCGCGGGGTCTCCTCACTTACAGTTCTGCAGTGGCCTGACCCTTGACACCTGGTAGGGCTCTGGTGGAGATCTTCTCTCCCGTGGAGTCCTCAAGTCCTCCCAGGCCACCCTGGGGCGACTGGGGGGTCTCTTTGCCATCCTGCAAAATGGGCAAAACGGGGGGTGTGTGTCGGGGCAGGGGGAAGGGGAGGAGGACTACTGCTTAAGGGAAATGGCTCGGTGCTGCGGGAAAGACGTGGGCTGCGCTGGGGGTCTCCTCGCCAGCTCCGCGCTGCTGTCCCGTCCCGTCGCTGTCTGGTCAGACAGTGCAGGGCCGTGGCCACGCTGGCTGGATGTAGCACCGTGGGGTGTCACAGAGCGGGTCACAAAGGGCCCCACTGGGACCCACTGCCCGGGCCGGGAGGGGCGGGACGTCCACTGCGGGGTCCACCTGTAGGTGTAGCAGCACCCGTATCAGCATCTGTACTGCTCTGTGTAACTGATCTTCGCTTGTGTTTTCACGTGTCATGGTTCCTCCAGCTGGTAATGGTATCGCTCGTGCTAAATAAATGTTGGTGACCTAGTTTTCTCATAGGATCATCTCAGAGGTCTGTGTTTAGAAATGATTTAAGCAAAGGATGAATTAAAAAATATATTGCAAGGTACAGCAAAGCAACAGTGCCGACTGGGTGCCTCTCACGGGGAGGGACCCTGACACAAAAGAGGTCTGGGCTTTGGAACCCTCACAATCTGTGCACCCGCTTTCCACGTGTCCTTCTACGTGCCATCCACACGCCTTTTGGTCCAATGGTAATTCTGGGTCTGGGGACTTCTTTTTTCTTACTGGATTCTCTTTCTCTGTCCTACAGGCAGCTTTTTTACTGTTCTTACCTAGATGGTTTGCAGCCTCTGCTGACAGTTTCTTCTTTGTCTCCGGGTACTGGTCTTCAAGGCCAAGGTCACCAAGCAACCAGGTATGTGGCCTGGAATTCCAGCCAGCCTGGCCACTCATGCTGACTTTGGCTACTCGAGCTAAAATTGACGATTCAAACAAAAGAATACAGCTGGAAGAATAGACGACAATTTAAGTTAGTTTGACTAAATTTATTCTGCAACAATCCTCCCTTTTTTTTTCATGAAGTGACATTAAGTTTGTGAGGGAGGAATATCAGCATGAAACCTAGGATATCTTTTAGAGAGAAGTAGGAGTGGAACGGGATTTTGTCACAATCGGATGAGGTGCCTAGCGGATTGTTTGAGCCCGATTCGTGCGGGAATGTAAGCTGGATAATGGTGAGGCCTGCAATTACAAGAGGGAGAAGGAAATGAGGGTGAAGAATCGTGTTAATGTGGGGTTGTCTACTGAAAAGCCAGCTCAAGCTCATTCAAGGAGGGTTTGGCCAATATAGCTGTGGCAGTTGCACATCCCCCTGAGATGTGGAGCCTTCAGTGGGGCAGTCGATGGCTCTTTTAGCACCTTTTGTGCCCCACTCTGCCTGTCCCCACGTACACACCAGGGTGGTACCAAGGTGCTGTCAGTCCCATCCTCCCCTGCCCTGGGCAGGGTGACTTCACCTCCACCAGCTGGGGGGGCAGGAGGGGTGGGACCCTCGGTCAATTGACCGGGTCCTTAACGGGACCCTGAGTCAATTGACAGGGTGGTTAGCAGAAGAGGTGCCCAGAGTAGCTGCAAAGCTTCTGGACTGTGTTGTAATGCCCACAGCCAGACTATAAAACGGGGTTCCCACCGAAGGCCCCCTTGGAGTGGTCTTGTGGGAGCCGCGGGTGTGTGAACTGGAGCCCTCACCTTAGACTGGGACGCTGTCTAAGGAGACTTCCCGGGATTGAGATCGCCTCAGCTCCTCGTTGGGTGAGTGGTAATTTACTGGATGGATCCTTGAATGGGTCCTTGCCCAACCCAGGCAAGTGTGAGTTCTTGCCTAACCCAAGCGAGCGATTATTTCTTGTGGGTTCCCTGGAGTCAGAGGGCTCTGGTTTGTTTCTTCTGAGTGTGTGCATGCGCGCTGTGGATCCTCATTATTTTGCTGTACCCCAATAATCTCCTCAACTGATATCCAAAGCTGTATTTTATGTTGTCGGAGTGCTAACTCATTGTATAAACCCCGTTTCTAGTCGGTTCACTGGCTGCACTTTTCCAGCCAGAATAAAGTCTGTTTCGAACTTGTTGTCTGCCTAAAACTCACTTTGGGTGCCTCCGTGACAATAGGGGACAGCGGAGAATAGGTGAGTAATAACTCGAGCCCCTCAGGATGCTATTTGTCCTCAGGGTAGGAGATATCCTACGAGGGCAGTTGCCCTGAGGGTTAATAGAAGGATCACACCCGTGTGCCAGGTTTCTTTGTACAGGTAGGAGCCGTAAGGCCAGTGCCCTGGTTTGGGCCCGCCCTCTCCTGAGGTGATTCCGCCTCTGATTGGCCCCCAGGCTTCTCAGGCTGCCGTGCGGCAGTCCCGCCCTTCCCCCGATGTGAAGCTCTGCTGGCGGCCGGGGCTGCCAGTCTGCGCAGGTGCCCGCCCTTCCCTGAGGGGCTCTTTCCTCTGATTGGCTGTCTTGCTTGCAGGCCTCCAAGCTTGATTGGTTGATTCCATATCAGTCGTGTGCATTGCCCCCGCCTCCTCAGATTCAATTCGCTGTCCAGCATCCGGTGACTCCCCATCGACTTGTGGGCAGCCGCTGCCAGGCGGCTGTGCCTGCAGGGCTTGGGCTCTAGGAAAGAAGCTGGGGGCCCCGAGAAAAGGCTGTGGGTAATAAAAGACAGGTCTGGACCCTACAAATGAGAGTTTCAGCCCTAAAAAGGATGGGCTGTGCAATAAACCCATGTTGTAAATTTGTTAATCAAAGCGGTACGTTATCTGGTGCAAACAGTTATGAAACAGTACAACTGGGGAAATGTATTGGAGCTGTGTGGGTGAGGTGAGCTGCGCGTGTCCGGAGGGGTGGGGTGGCCGCCTGCGGTGTGGAGGGAAAATGTTGCCTCCGTCCCGCGACCACCGGAGAGCCTGAGGAGACCCCCCCCCGGCAACCAGACGCGCAGCCGCAGAAGACGTCAGGCCAAGCTGTATCAACTTGGAAATCTACCTGGAGACAAAAAAACTATAAAAGAGGGACTCTGGTGGGGGTGGGTTGCGTGCTGTTCCTAGAGCTGAGGCTCCCCGGCCGCCCAGCGCAGTTTTGCCTGTTTACTCCTTGCTTAATAAATTCTAATTGGATAATTAAGATCAGCATACGGTTTCGCTTATAACAGCCATGAATAAAACACAGAGTGGCACAGAGCTGATGTCAGACATCTGCTCTGGTTGTGGCTGGGATGGAGTTCTCTTCCCAGCAGCCCATGTGGTGCCGAGTGTTGGGTTTGTGAGCAAACCAGCGTTGCAGCTGCGAGCGCTGGTTGTGTTCGATGCTGTGGGCAGGAGTGCGGACCCAGCGTGTGGTGCCCGGGGCCGGGTGCTGAGCTGGGCTGTCCCTTGGGCAGGGACAGGCTGGAAGGCTCGTGGAAAAGGGACATATTTTAAGGAGCAGAAACACAACCTCCTCACGTTTTCCTCAGCATTCACTCCAAACTGAGAATCGGTGGCAACCCGGAGGATCCTCTTTGTCTGAATCCAAGTAGCAAGAAAGAGACACTAACGAGAGATGCCCCTTTGCGCAGACCGGGCTGAACTTTGCTCAGCTCTAGGGGGATGTAAGCAAACGACTTGCAGAGGGGCTGCAAGGCTGCTCCAGCCCCGCAGTGACAGCAGGGCCACTCTGGTCCCTTCAGGGGGATTCGCTCTGGGGACAGAGGAGCGAGGGCGACACGGGCAGGAGCAGCCCGGGGCGAGGGAAGAGCCCGAGCCGCTGCGGCTCTGGGGCCATTTCTAGTCAGGCGGCGCAGCGGACACCCCCGTTGCTATGGCAGCGGGGGCTCTCCAAGGCCGGCCCCGCGCGGCGCAGCCCCTGTCGCTATGGGAACGGGTCCTTCCCCGAGGGCGGCGCGCTCCATGCGGGCGGCGGGCTGGCTGAGCGCCGCGCCGTGCGGCGGCGGGGCCGGGCGGGAGTTCGGCACGGCCGGGGGGTGACGGGCCGAGCAGCCCCGGTTCCCCCGGGCGGGCAGTGGGAGCCGGTGGGGGTGCAGAAGGGGGAAGCTCTCGGCCCCTGGACTCCCCGAGCGCGGCTGTCGGGCGGGCTCAGGGAGGAGCTGGGCTGGGAGCTGCGAGGCGCTTCCCGCATCCATCCCTGGGGCGGGCGGGCTGGGGCTGGTGGGGCAGAGGAGCCCCAGGGGTGAGCCAGGGTGGGGTCCGCTGTCACCAGCACTGTCCCGCGGGTGAGCGGGAGGAGGGGCCGGTGCCGTGGCCAGCACGTCCCCAGCCAGGGCAGCACTGGGCGGCAGCAGAGGGGTCAGGGCTGCGACTGCGGAGCAGCCCGAGCTCAGCGTCCTGTTCCCAAATCCTCTGCGCACTTGGGGTGCAGCGTGCGGGTGTTGTGATGACAGCAACAGCTCTGTGCTGTCACCCCTCAGGGGCTCTCTCCGGGCAGGACCTCGGTGAAGGTGTCAGGAGGATGGAGCCAGGCTCTTCTCGGTGACAGCCAGTGGTAAGACAAGGGGTAATGGGTTCAAGCTGGAACACAGGAGGTTCCACTTAAATTGGAGAAGAAACTTCTCAGTGAGGGTGACAGAACAGGCTGCCCAGGGGGGTTGTGGAGTCTCCTCTGCAGACATTCAAACCTGTCTGGACACCTTCCTGTGTAGCCTCATCTGGGTGTTCCGGCGGGGGGATTGGACTTGATGAGCTCTCGAGGTCCCTTCCAGTCCCAGACATTCTGTGATTCTGTGATTCTGTGAAGGTGCAGGAGACCCACGGGCAGCGGGAGCAGCTGCTGCGGCGGGAGAAGGAGCAGCGGGCGGCTCGGCTGCTGTGGCAGCGGCAGGACATGAGGCAGGAGCGGGCAGAGCTGCTGGTGCAGCACCAGCAGCACCTGAGTGCACTGGAGCAGCAGCACCAGCTGGAGCGGCTGCGGGAGCTGCAGAGGTGAGAGCGGCACCAGTGGCACACGTGTGGGGCCGGTACCCCGGGTCTGGGCAAAGGAACCAGGGAATGGTTTGGGGAGGCAGTGAAAGGAGAAAATCAGAGTCCAGAAACGCTGGGTTGTGGGCAGCTGGGTGGCTCGTGGAGTGGGGGTTCGCTTTGTAGGTTGACACAAGGATCTGGCTGGAGACATCATGTCAGAGTGGAGGCGCTGTGTTTTGAAAGGAGTTGTACCCCATGTTTTCTCTACCCCAAATCCCTTTTGTTCAGGTGAACGAGTCACTGACATGTTTTGGGTCAATGAGAAATCTGGTTTTGGAGAAGCCCATAACCCCCAGATGTGTCCGTCCCAGATGTGTCCATCCCAGATGTGTCTGTCCCAGATGTGGATGCGGGTCAGTGGAATGCCCTGTGACAGCCCACCGTGCTGGCCCAGCTCCTGGGACCTGGTTCCACATACAGTCACACGTGTGCACACACACACATACATGTATACATACACACCTACATACACGCACACGCATGTGCGCACACACTTGTGCAGATATTCTCATAGAATCCCAGGATGGAGGGGCAAGGATCACCTGGTCCAACCTTTCGTGGCACAAGCCCGGTCTAGATGAGCTGGCCCAGCGCCCCGTCCAGCTGAATCTTTAAAGTCTCCAATTTTGGGGAATTCACCACATCCCTGGGGAGATTATTCCAATGGCTGGTGGCTCTCCTGGTGAAAAATTTCCTTCTTGTGTCCAGTCAGGATCTCCCCAGGAGTAGCTTGTACCCATCAGCCCTTGTCTTTTCCCTGGGATTCCTTGTACAAAGGGCATGTCCAACTTTGTAGCCACCCTGGAAACACTGGAACATGGTGCTGAGCTCTCCCTGAGCTGCCTTTTCTCCAGGCTGAACAAGCCCGGTTCTCTCAGCCTTTGCTTGTATGGCGGCTGCCCAGTCCTTTGATCATCTCTGTGGCCCTTCTCTGGACCCTCTCCAGCCTGTCCACATCTGGCTTGGCTGAAAGGGACTTAATTTTCTTCATGCAGTTATATAATTATTACTGCGGTAATCTGAGGGTATGAGGGAAAGAATGATTTGGGGAGGACAGGACACTTTTTATAGCCGTCACGTGTTTTGCAACACAGTGTTCGTTGGTCCCTGCCAAGACGATCACAGAGGTGGTGGCTGGGGTTCTGTGATGGAAATGCTTTTGTTATGGTATTGAAGCACAAATTGCCTCTAACAGTCTTAGAGCAGTGAATCTGGAAGTGTTGGTTTGCCTCAGCAGGCAAAGCCTCTGCTCCCCAGCGGATCTCTGTGACCGCTGTGTCACTTGTCAACACCGTCACTGAGCGCAAGGGCAGTGTAAAAACCAGGTGCTTTGGAAAGCTCCCCCGCTCTCTGCTGACGTTCCAAATCTGTCTCACGTGCACCCTGAAAATACACGTTGATGCAGGAAAGCAGATCTCAGGAAGGTCTGGCCCTGCAGGCTGGATGTCCCCAGCCCTGGATCAGCCAGGTGATGCAATAGCACAGCCTCCCGATGTCATAGTGCGTTTCCATGACACTCCCAGGATGTCCCCAGGGTCCCCTGGCCGCTGACACCACAACCTCTCTTGGCAGATCTCTGGCTGCCCTCACTGCTCACCACGCTCTGTGCCGCAGAGACAAAGCAGACGCAGACATTATTGTCCTCATCCCTTTTGACGGCCACGGCTGAGACAGGTGAAGTCCCGAGACTCTTCCTTCCCTGCCCTAGTTCAGCATCAGGGATGAGCTCCATTGCGCCTGAGGGGATTTGCATCCCCAGGCCTTGAACAAATCCAGTGATGAGGAATCCACAGCTGCTCTGGGCAACCTGTTCCAGGGTCTCACCCACCTAATAGTGAAAAAAGTTATTTTATGGAGAGCATTGGTATTCTCTGGTGAGACAGGACTCGCATGGTACAGGACCAGGATGTCACCAGTGGGTGACTGAGATGGCTCAGAAAACCCCTGTCAAAGATATTAGCAAAAGTGGTTTTAATATGATGTAAAAGCGCGACTTGCCATCGAAGTTGGTTAAGGTTCACTATTACTGTATGGCACAATCATTTGAACAGTGATTGAAAACTCCCAAGGCACAGGTCAAAGTACCAAGATGCTCTTCTGCTCTTTCCTCAGGCTTTATCAGCATCTCACAGCATGGACGGAGCCCAGGTGGGGACTTGGAGACCTCATGGCCCATGGGGCCCCATCATGGCCCAGTTCACCAGCCCTGTACCCAAACACTCAGTCCGAGGAACAACAGGTAAAACAAGGATCCGAGTGGTGTGTTGAGCACACCCGTGGTAAAATCAGCTACAAACCCGTTTCCCTTTTTCTCCCTTCTCACAGAAGCCCCCTGCTCCTAAAACCTTCCCATGCAAACCCAGTACATGTGAGGTTTGTTTGTTTGTTTGTTAGTTTTTATTTCTCCATGATTATCACTGGAGCCAGACTGTCAGGAAGTCCTGTTTCTTTTTAAGATTATTTAGCAATGCAGTTGCAGAAGCATTTACGCTTAGAGATTTACTGTCTGTCAGTGTCGTGGTTTGATTGCAGGGTGACAATAAAACCGTGGCAGATGTACTGTTAACCTTCTCTCCCCCGCCTTTTCCCTTCAGCCCCTCCCTCCCCCCGCTTCCCACTAAGGACAGGCAGTTGGGAGGGAAAGAAGGACCGAGAGAAGAGAGTTGGAAAAAATTAAACATGTTTTACTAATGTTACTAATAAGAAATAGAGAAAATAATACAAAATATACAAAACCAATCTTGAAAGTCCTGGCAACTGCTCTGGCAGATGTGGGGCTGGCACCCGAAGTCCTGGACTGGACTCTGCAGCCAACCGGAACTGCATTCAGTCTGTCACTAGGCCTCAGTTTGCAGGGACAACTCGCAAGGTCCTCTCCCTATGTCAGCCGTAAGGGAAAGGGACGAGATCCTTGTGATCCTCCACCTTTATATGAAGTATGGGGTGAATGGGATGGAATACTTTAGTTGGTCAATTTTCAGTTCACCTCCTGCTTGCACATCTCGCGGGATGCATCACTATCAATGACCTTGCATTCCATTGCTATGTCTACCAAAACATGTACCTAACTTTCAGGAAAACTGCAGTTAGTAAGAAGACTTTAGCTGACAGGGAAATTCACTGAAAGAGAAACTTGTTTTTAACAAAACCAGGACATTCCACCCCTTATGACATGCCATTCACGGCATACTTAGACCTTATCAATACAATCTAATTAATTACTACTACTATATATACATATATGTACATATATACACAAGTATAATTCATCATTCTCTTAGTCTGTGGACCATCCTTCAAAAAGTTCATTAAGTTCATTTATCACAACAGTCTCCCAGGGCAGGAAAAAATGGTACATCTAGTGCATCTCATGACCACTGTTTGTGGGTTAAAGACATCAACTTCAAAGAAGTTGTCAGGCGCCACTCGTAGAGGCTAGCTCTGGTTTCATCACCACTGTCTTGATCTGAAAGACACTTATTAAACACTGTTAGTATGGCAGTTAACATAATGCAGTTCAGTATTGAATATTTTCACCTAAAATCAAATCCCCTTGAGGTACACACCGAACTTCTCCATCCTTAAGCATCACCCACCAGGTGCTGCCAGTGCCTTGGGCAAAAATAGTCCCATGAATGGGCTTGCCTTTGCCTGAGGCAGGAGTAACCCAGACTGCCTTCCCTAACATATTTTTCATGTGTACTACAGGGACTTTATCTCCTTCTACAGTACGTAGAAGTTCTGATTGGGCAGGCCCGGCTCGATTGGTTGATCCCCTAGTGTTGACCAACCAAGTGGCTTTTGCTAAATGTGAATCCCAGTTTTTAAAGGTTCCACCACCCAGTGCCTTTAGTGTAGTTTCTAACAAACCATTGTACCTTTCAGTTTTCCCAGGAGCTGGTGCTTGATATGGAATGTGATATACTCACTCAATACCATGTTTTTTGGCCCCGTTGTCTATAAGACTGTTTTTGAAATGAGTGCCATTGTCTGATTCAATTCTTTCTGGCGTACCATGTCGCCAAAGGACTTGCTTTTCAAGGCCCAAGATCGTATTCCGGGCTGTAGCATGGGGTACAGCATATGTTTCCAACCATCTGGTGGTTGCTTCTACCATTGTAAGTACATAGTGCTTACCTTGACGTGTTTGTGGAAGTGTAATATAATCAATTTGCCAAGCCTCTCCATACTTATACTTTACACCATCGCCCTCCATACCATACAGGCTTTAACCTTTTAGCTTGTTTGATTTCGGTGCAAGTTTCACATTCATTAATAACCTGTGAAATAGCGTCCATAGTTAAGTCCACCCCTCGATCACAAGGCCATTTATATGTTGCATCTCTACCTTGATGCCCTGAAGCATCATGGGCCCACTGAGCTAGGAAAAGTTCACCTTTATGTTGCCAGTCCAAGTCGGCTTCAGCTACTTTAATCTTAGCAGCTTGATCCACTTGATGGTTGTTTTGATGTTCCTCGGTGGCTCGACTTTGAGGCACATGAGCATCTACATGACAAACTTTCACAGGCAGGCTCTCTAGCCGAGCAGCAATGTCTTGCCACAGTGTGGCGGCCCAAATGGGTTTACCTCTGCATAGCCAGTTGTTTTTCTTCCATTGCTGTAGCCACCCCCACAAGCCATTTGCCACCATCCATGAGTCAGTGTAGAGATAAAGCATTGGCCACTTTTCTCGTTCAGCAATGTCCAAGGCCAGCTGGATGGCTTTCACTTCTGCAAATTGACTAGATTCACCTTGTCCTTCAGTGGCTTCTGTAGCTCGTTGTGTGGGACTCCACACAGCAGCTTTCCACCTTCGATGTTTTCCTACAAGACGGCAGGATCCATCTGTGAACAGGGCATACCACTTTTCAGTCTCTGAAAGGGTATTATACGGTGGTGCTTCTTCAGCACGTGTTACTTCCTCCTCATCTGGAGACATCCCAAAGCATTTACTTTCTGGCCAGTCTGTAATCACATCTAAGATCCCTGGGCGATTGGGACTTCCAATTCGAGCTCGTTGCGTGATCAATGCAATCCATTTACTCCACGTAGCATCGGTTGCATGATGCTTGGAGGGAACCTTCCCTTTGAACATCCAGCTCAGCACCGGCAGTCGAGGTGCCAGGAGGAGCTGTGCTTCAGTACCAATCACTTCTGAAGTGGCTCAGACTCCCTCATAAGCTGCAGGTATTTCCTTTTCAGTTGGAGTATAGTTGGCCTCAGATCCTTTGTATCCTCGACTCCAAAAACCTAAGGGTCGACCTCGGGTTTCTCCCGGTGCTTTCTGCCAGAGGCTCCAGGTAGGACCATTATCTCCAGCTGCGGTGTAGAGCACATTTTTAACATCTAGTCCAGTCCGAACTGGTCCAAGGGCCACCGCATGAGTTATCTCACGCTTAATTTGTTCAAAGGCTTGTCGTTGTTCTGGTCCCCACTCAAATTGGTTCTTTTTACGAGTCACTCGATAAAGAGGGCTCACAATCTGGCTGTAGTCGGGAATATGCATTCTGCAAAAACCTACAACACCCAAGAAAGTCTGTGTCTGCTTCTTATTAGCAGGTGGAGACATAGCTGCAATTTTGTTGATCACCTCCATTGGGATCTGACAACGACCATCTTGCCATTTTATTCCTAAAAAACTGGATCTCTTGCGCAGGTCCCTCGACCTTATTACATTTTATGGCAAAACCAGCATCCAAAAGAATATGAATTATTCTCTCACCTTTCTCCAAGACTTCTCTCTCTGTGTCACCCCATACAATGATGTCATCAATATACTGCAAGTGTTCTGGTGCTTTACCTTCTTCCAGCGTGGTTTGAATCAGTCCACGGCAGATGGTAGGACTGTGTTTCCACCCGTGAGGCAAGCGATTCCACGTGTACTGGATGCCCCTCCAGGTGAAAGCAAACTGCGGCCTGCATTCTGCTGCTAAAGGGATAGAGAAAAATACATTAGCAATGTCTATGGTGGCATACCACTTGGCTGCCTTTGACTCCAGTTCAAATTGCAGTTCTAGCATATCAGGCACAGCAGCACTCAATGGTGGCGTAACTTCATTCAGGCCACGATAGTCTACAGTTAGTCTCCACTCGTCACTAGACTTATGCACTGGCCAAATCGGGCTGTTAAAAGGTGAGCGAGTCTTACTGATCACATCTTGGCTTTCTAGTTGATGAATCAGCTTCTGAATAGGAATCAAAGAGTCTCGATTGGTGCGGTATTGTCGGCAATGCACCGTCGTGGTAGCAACTGGCACCTGCTGATCATCAAATATCAGCAGTCCTACAAGAGAAGGGTCGTCTGAAAGACCAGGCAAATCAGACAGCTGTTCAATATTCTCACTGTCCACAGCTGCTATACCAAATGCCCACCGATACCATTTTGGGTCCTTAAAATACCCTCTCCTGAGGTATTCTATGCCAAGGTTGCACGGAGCACCTGGGCCAGTCACAATGGGATGCTTTTGCCAGTTTTTCCCAGATAGGCTCATTTCAGCCTCTACAACAGTCAGTTCCTGGAATCCCCCAGTCACTCCAACAATATTGACGGGTCGTGTTCCTTTATACTTGGAATTATCGTGCACTGAGAACCAGTGTCCACCAAAGCTTTGTACTCCTGGGGGTGCGTTGTACCCGGCCATTGTATCTGTACAGTCCAATAAGCTCTGTTATCCCTTTCCTCCGCCTGGCTGGAGGCAGGGCCCCTCTAATCTCTGTTTTGCACGGTCTCTGGGTATGAATTAGACGTTCCTTCAAGAGCATCAGAATCTCTTCTGCCCCTTTTGTAAACTGGAGCAGTCATTTTCCTAGGAGCTTTTCCTTTTAACTCACGTACTCGTTCTTGAAGTTCTGAGGTAGGTGTTCCATGCCACCTATTCATGTTTTCTCCCTGCTCATGCAGGAAGAACCACAGTGAACGTCTTTTTGTGGACTGCCTCCGTCCTCTCTCTTGGGATTGGAAGCGCCTTCTCCTAATAGCTGAAACATAGGTTCGTGCAGGTTGTGAATGGTACGTGTCTTCTCTGAGTGCTTTGATTTCTTGCAACAGCTTTTCAAACCGGTCATCAGATTTTTCACACAGTCTCTCCACAGCAGAGACACAAGCCCGTAGAGAACCAGCAAGGCTGTCCTCGTAGTCTCGGGGCTGCTCAATCACATCAGAAACCCTTTGTCTACCACTAGCTGTCCAGATCATTCCTGCCAATGACTTAGCATATGCAGGTGGTGCACTTTGTACAAATCTGTGCCACATAGGTCATGTACAATCAATTCCATCTGGGTCTGTCCCGTCTTGGCTGTTTGGCCCAAAATAGATGATCTCTCGCACAGCTAATTCTCTCAGGAACTGGATACCTCCCTCCATAGTATTCCATTTCCCTGAGGTGCATATGCAATCTTCCTTGTAGGGAAATCTTACTTTCATAGCTGTCAGGAGTCAGGTCCAGAGGGTAGTGGGGTTGTGCTCTCTTGAAATTGCCCTATCAATGGTGGAATCCTTTGAGAGAGATCCCAGCTGCTTGGCTTCACCACCTTCCAATTCTATTGTTTCAGCCCCATTATCCCAGCATCGGAGCAACCAGGTTACGATATTCTCGCCTTCACGATGACTAAAGTCTTTTCACAGTTCTCTCAGCTCACCTGGAGAAAAGGACGCGAGTAGTGGTCACTTCCTCTCCTCCCTGTGCTGATGATGCCCCTTGGGTTGATGTTGGCCCTGTGTCATCATCTACTGGCCCTTTGCCATCACCTGCAGCACGAGTAGTCTTTCTTGTGACTTTCTTACAACCAGCAACTGATGCAGATATGGGCTCACCATCCTCTGAATTATTTCCAGAGTCTGAATGACTGTCACTGGCATTGGCATAATCACAGTGGTTGTTATGATTATAACAGCAACAGTGCCCAGCATGTGAGGAAGGAGGGGCTGCCTTGTTAGCCTTTGAGGCTGGAGGAGTAACAGCATCTACAGTGGAGGAGGCAGCAGTGACCTTGGCAGCCGGAGCTTGAGCCTCGGTCAGGGGGACTGGGGCTTTAGCTGCCTTTTGTTTCGAGCGGCTCGGAGTGCTTTTTGCCTCAGCAGATACAACGCAAGTCTCAGGACTCAAAAGAGACGCGAACCTCCTATTTAACCTCATTTCTCTTAACACTAGCACAAGCACAAGCACATTCAGCAAGCCAGATAGCGCCATCATAGTTCTATCAAAGCTCCAAGGATATTCAGAGCTCTCAAAAATATTTGTAAACTGTCCTAGCGAGAAAGCGAAAGTATTGTTAGTCAGCCTTTCTAAAGATTCGCTTGACCAATTAGCAAACACATAGCTGTATTGCTCTTTTATCTCTCGTGGAGGTTTTTCAAGGTAAAGGAGAAACGAGTAGAAATTCATTATCGGCTGCAGTATAATGAAGTAAACCAGTGCCAAACCACACAGTATCATCATGACCATCGTCCAGTTTCTTGTTGTTACATAATATACACATTGATTCACGAAGAATGCCCAACACAGGCAGGGAACCATGCAACACAATGTACAAAATAACTGATACAACTTAGGCCGCATCAGAGATCCCTGATGAAGACTCTGGAGTACCAAAGATAGAATTCCGGTAAAGGGCGGGGTTATGGAAATAATTTATGTTTAATGCATTAACTAAGCACTAGAAACAAATGAATATGTGATAGGTATATGTAATAAATACCAAGAAGTGCGAATCACGCGCATGCTCGATTAGAGCGATTAGATCCTTCTTGTGTCCAGTCAAGATCTCCCCAGGAGTAGCTTGTACCCATCAGCCCTTGTCTGTTCCCTGGGGACTCCTTGTACAAAGGGCATGTCCATCTTTGTAGCCACCCTGGAAACACTGGAACATGGTGCTGAGCTCTCCCTGAGCCGCCTTTTCTCCAGGCTGAACAAGCCCGGTTCTCTCAGCCTTTGCTCGTATGGCAGCTGCCCAGTCCTTTGATCATCTCTGTGGCCCTTCTCTCGACCCTCTCCAGCCTGTCCACATCTGGCTTGGCTGAAAGTGACTTAATTTTCTTCATGCAGTTATATAATTATTACTGCGGTAATCTGAGGGTATGAGGGAAAGAATGATTTGGGGAGGACAGGACACTTTTTACAGCCATCACGTGTTTTGCAACACGGTGTTTGTGGGTCCCTGCCAAGACGATCACAGAGGTGGTGGCTGGGGTTCTGTGATGGAAATGCTTTTGTTCTGGTATTGAAGCCCAAATTGCCTCTAACAGTCTTAGAGCAGTGAATCTGGAAGTGTTGGTTTGCCTCAGCAGGCAAAGCCTCTGCTCCCCAGCGGATCTCTGTGACCGCTGTGTCACTTGTCAACACCGTCAGTGAGCGCAAGGGCGGTGTAAAAACCAGGTGCTTTGGAAAGCTCCCCCACTCTCTGCTGACATTCCAAATCTGTCTCACGTGCATCGTGAAAATACGCGTTGATGCAGGAAAGCAGATCTCAGGAAGGTCTGGCCCTGCAGGCTGGATGTCCCCAGCCCTGGATCAGCCAGGTGATACAATAGAACAGCCTCCCGACGTCATAGTGTGTTTCCATGACACTCCCAGGCTGTCCCCAGGGTCCCCTGGCCGCTGACACCACAACCTCTCTTGCCAGATCTCTGGCTGCCCTCACTGCTCACCACGCTCTGTGCCACAGAGACGAAGCAGAAGCAATCATTGTTGTCCTCATCCCTTTTGATGGCCACGGCTGAGACAGGTGAAGTCCTGAGACTCTTCTTTCCCTGCCCTAGTTCAGCATCAGGGATGAGCTCCATTGCGCCTGAGGGGATTTGCATCCCCAGGCCTTGAGCAAATCCACTGATGAGGAATCCACAGCTGCTCTGGGCAACCTGTTCCAGGGTCTTGCCAACCTCATAGTAAAAAATGTTCTTTTATCGAGAACATTAGTATTCTCTGGTGAGACAGGACTCGCATGGTACAGGAACAAGATGCCACCAGTGGGTGACTGAGATGGCGCAGAGAACCCCTGTCAAAGATATTAGCAAAAGTGCTTTTAATATGATGTTGTAAAAGTGCAACTTAACCGAGTTCGATGGCAAGTTCACTGTATTACTGTATGGCACAATCATTTGAACAGTGATTGAAAACTCCTAAGGCACAGATCAAAGTAGCAAGAGACTCTTCTGCTCTTTCCTCAGGCTTTATCAGCATCTCACAGCATGGATGGAGCCCAGGTGGGGACTTGGAGACCTCATGGCCCATGGGGCCCCATCATGGCCCATGGGGCCCCATCATGGCCCAGTTCACCAGCCCTGGACCCAAATACTCAGTCCGAGGAACAACAGGTAAAACAAGGATCAGAGTGGTACGTTGAGCTCACCCATGGTAAAATCAGCTACAAACCTGTTTCCCTTTTTCCTCCTTCTCACAGAAGCCCCCTGCTCCTAAAACCTTCCCACGCAAACCCAGTACATGTGAGGTTTGTTTGTTTGTTAGTTTTTATTTCTCTATGATTATCACTGGAGCCAGACTGTCAGGCGGTCCAGTTTCTTTTTAAGATTATTTAGCAATGCAGTTGCAGAAGCATTTATGCTTAGAGATTTACTGTTTGTTACTACAAGGCACAGTACAGCTCACCTTTATTACTCTTGGAGGAAAAAGGATGGGAATTTTGTGAGCTCGGCAGCTCAGTCTCCTGCAGCTTCAAAGGAGCTTTGAAATGGGGTTGCCTGCAGGTGGCCTTTCACATGCTGTTCTTCATAGGTTACCTGAACCACAACTCCCCAAAGCCCCCACTTACCCCTGTCAAGGGGCAGAACCTCCTGCAGAAGGCAGCTGCTCGCCAGGTCCTTGATATTGCGTGGAGCCTCCATGGCCAGGAATGGGGAGTACATGGCTCCAGCCTCTCCCATGGGTGGACTTCCCGAGATAAACTTTGAGATCATGCCTGAACCAAGTGAGTAACATTTCTCCAGCTGTTTGTTCAGACAAGACTAGGATGTTTTCACATTTCCCTGCAGCAGTGGCACAAAAGTTAGATGGGTGCAAAAGAGAGATGGGTACAAAAGGCTCAGCTCACCCCTTCAATGAGCTGTAGATGTTTTCCAGCAGCTGGCACTTCTGCAGTGGTTAAGGAGAGCAGCTCTTGTTGAAATTGCCTCCTTGGCTTGAGAAAAAAGGCCACATCTTCACTGCTTTTGTGCTGTTGTCCTCTGCCCTAGGCGATTACTGCCCTGAGAAGCCCAACAGACACGTCCTTAAGTGCCCTCCTGTGCAGTCCATGTCCTTCCGGCACAGGGGCATCAAAACCGACCTCCCTCCAGGTGAGTGACTGCAGGGAGACGCCTACCCTTGCGTAGCATGTGAGGCATGGACTCTCGATAAGGTGCAGGGAGAGACATTTATTACAAATTCAGACTTGTATTTATACTTGATAGGATGCTTGCTCAAGCATTGCTGATTTGCTAAGTTAGGCATTACATAGGTGATGCATTTTGTGTTCCTACCAAAGTTGCTACCAGAAAAGCATTTTTGATCTGTCACAAGTTACCCCCTGTCCTTGATGTATCAGTCCTGTATCAATCCCTCTGGCCTTAACGTATCAATCAGTACAGTCCTTGCTTCTTGTTTTTCCACCAACGCTTGTTCCCCCGCCGTTGACGCTTGTAGTTTCTCACAGGCTCAATGTCAGAATACCACCACACCCTTGCAGCTCAAGCATCCTCTACTGACAATCTGCTGCTCAGCTTGTTAACTATGGCCAGTTCAAAGCCTCCACTGCAGGACACAGCTGTTTCCTGACAAGCTTCCTTCATGTGCAGTAGAAGCAAGTGGGGAGTGCTCCTGGTTGGCTGCAGCTGCCTTGGCAGGTGATTGTGCTCATCTCTCAGCCCCAAGATCTGATCTGTGCCTTTCCCCCACCCAAGCTGTGCTGCTGGCTCTGAGGAAATAGGGGTACAGCGGGCGGATGGTTTTACCAGAGCTGTGAAGTTCCAGTGAACCCCTCAGGGATTTTTTCTTCCTGGTTCTTGCAGTTCCAGCACAAACTCATCTCATTCCACAGAAGCACTGACAGCTCAGTTTCAGAGCTGCCAACAGTGCCCCAGCGTGGCAGAAGGTGGAAGGATTGGGAAAGGGGGCAGACATCCTTCCTGCTCCTCTGAGCAGGTGTCACAGAGGCACCTCAAAGTCAGTTTTAGGTGAACAACAAGTTCAAAACAGACTTTATTCTGGCCAGAAAAGTGTAGCAAATGCACCGACTAGAAACAGGGTTTATACAATTAGTTAGCACTGCAACAACATAAAATACAGGTTCAGATATCAATTGAGGGAATTATTGTGGTACAACAACATAAGAATAATGAGGATGCACAACTTGCATGCATTCAGTCACAAGAAAGAAAACCAGAGGCCTCTGAGTCCAGGGAACCCACAAGAAATAATCACTCGCCTGGGTTAGGCGAGGGCTCACGCTTGCCTGGTTAGACAAGGACTCATTCAAGGATCTATCCAGTAAATAACCACTCACCAAACGAGAAGCTGAGGTGCTCTCAGTCCCGGGAAGTCTCCTTAGACAGCATCCCAGTCTAAGGAAAGGGCTCCAGTTCACAGACCCGCAGCTCCGAGAAGACCACTCAAAGGGGTCTTCTGTGGGAACCCCGTTTTATAGTCTGGTCAGATGTGGCTGTGGGCATTACAACATGGTCCAGAAGATTTGCAGCTACTCTGGGCACCTCCTTTGTTGAGGACCCTGTCAACCGAATCAGGGTCCCATTAAGGACCCGGTCAATTGACAGAGGGTCCCACCCTTCCTGCCCCCCCAGCTGGTGGAGGTGAAGTCACCCTGCCGGGGCAGGGGAGGATGTGACTGACCGCACCTTGGTACCACTCTGGTGTGTACGTGGGGACAGGCACAGTGGGGCACAAAAGGTGCTAAAGAGCCATCAACTGCCCCAGTGAAGGCTCCAGATCTCAGGGGGATGTGCAGCTGCCACAGCAGCCTTTGCAGGGTGCCTGTCTCTGCCCCAGAGGTTTCTTCTCTTCCCATTCCTCTTGCAGGTCCAAGCACCTACATGTTGTCCAGGGTGCTGGGCCCCAGCACGGTGCACACAGCTGCCAGCCCGTGCGATTCCATGAGGTGGAGGAGTCAGCAGAATCACTACAGTGCCAATCTCGCCACAGTGAGCTCTGCTTCTCCACCTTTTTGTAACAGCAGCTGAAGCTGCTCTGCTCTCCTCATGGCAGAAGAGCTGCAAAGCCTGCAGGATCCTTTCTTAGCACATCCTTGGCTGCAATAGGAGCAGAACCCAAGAGTGCACGTGCCCGCTGGCAGGCCCACAGGATTCTCCTGCCATTCCAGCAGGACAGGGGAGGCTCTGCCTCCACCGCTGTCCCTTGTTTTCTAACAGTTACAGTTTTGCTGATGTAGCACTCATCAGCTCTCATGGGAATCTCCCTCCTGCTCTGAGATAAGCCTCATCTCTGCTCCTAGTCCTTGCGGGTTGAATTCGCTTTGCTTGATTGTCACTGTGGAGAGCTGGCAGTGGAGATGAAGGTGGAGGAGAAAAATCCTCAGAGCAATTCCTGAAACATATTTCTGTCAGAAAAACAAACCCCTTCTTTCAGGCATCTGTTCTGAGCTACTTAGGATGAGGATTTCACATCCAGTGGCCATAAAAACACACAAAGAGAAAAATGGCTGCCCACACCTCCACCAACTTGCAATAGAAGGGCTGTGGCGTTTCCAAATCCTTTACATTCCCACAGAATTTAAAAGCCCTTGGGAAATACTCAATGATGATCACAAACCCCCAGTGCTCTGCTGAACATGAACTCCCGTCGCGCTCGAGATTGGTCCCTTGGCAACCTGGCAGTGTGAAGAGCCAGTGAGAACTGATGGGAACGGCTCCAGGGGATCTCCTCTAGGAGGTCACAGCTGCTGCAAGGCTGAGCTGTTGCAATGAAAAGTTGAAATCTGCCATCACAGATTCATAGAATCATTTTGGTTGGAAGAGACCCTCAAGATCATCAATTCCAACCATAACCTAACTCTGGCACTAACCCATATCCCTAAGAGCCTCATCTGTATGTCTTTTAAACCCCTTCAGAGATGGTGACTCCCCTACTTCCCTGGGCAGTCTCTTCCAATGCCCGACAACCCTTTCTGTGAATAATTTTTTTTTCCTAATATCCAATCTAAACCTCCCCTGGTGCAACTTGAGGCCTTTTCCTCTTGTCCTATCACTTGCTACCGGGGAGAAGAGACCAACACCCTCCATGCTCCAACCTCCTTTCAGGCAGTTCAGGGAGCGATAAGGTCTCCCCTCAGCCTCCTGTTCTCCAGGCTGAACAGCCCCAGGTCCCTCAGCTGCTCCCATCACACTTGTTCTCCAGGGTCTTCATCAGCTCCATTGCCCTTCTCTGAACTCTCTCCAGCACCTCAAGGTCTTTCCTATAGTGAGGAGCCCAAAACTGACCCCAGGACTCAAGGTGTGGCCTCACCGGTGCCAGTACAGGGGACGATCACTGCCCTGGTCCTGCTGGTCACACTATTCCTGATACGAGCCAGGATGCTGGTGGCCTTTTTTCCACCTGGGCACACCCTGGCTCATATTCAGCTGCTGTCAATCAACACCCCCAAGTCCTTTTCTGCTGGGCAGGTTTCCAACTGCTCTTCCCTGAGCCTGTAGCACTGCATGGGGTTGTTGTGACCCAAGTGCAGGACCCTGTGATTCGCCTTGCTGAACCTTAGACACCTGGCCTCAGCCCAACCATCCAGCCAGTCCAGATCCCTTTTTAGAGCCTTCCTACCGTCCAGCAGATCAACGCTCACACCCAGCATGGTGTCATCTGCAAACATACTGAGGGTGCACTCGATCCCCTCATCCAGATCATTGACAAAGAGATTAAACAGAACTGGCCCCAATACTGAGCCCTGGGGACACCACTCGCGACCGGCCACCAACTGGATTTGGCTCCGTTCAACACAACTCTTTGGGCCCGGCCCTCCAGCTAGTTCTTTATCCATCGCAGATACACCATCCAGGCCATGAGCTGCAGCTTCTCCAGGAGATGCTGTGGGATACAGTGTCAAAGGCTTTACTGAAGTCCAAGTATGCAACATCCACAGCCTTTCCCTCACCCACAAGATGGAGCACTTTGTCACAGAAAGAGATCAGGCTGGTCAAGCAGGACCTGCCTTTCATAAACCCATGCTGACTGGGCCTGATTGCTTGGTTGTCCTGTGTGTGCCATGTGATGTCACTCAGGATGACCCGTTCCATGAGCTTCCCTGGCACCGAGGTCAGATTGACAGGCCTGTAATTCCCTGGATCCTCCTTCTGACCCTTCTTGTAGATGGGCATCACATTCGCCAACTTACAGTCGACTGGGACCTCCCCGGTTAGCCAGGCTTGCTGATACACAATTGAAAGTGGCTTAGTGATCACGTCTGCAAGCTCCCTCAGCAGCCTTGGATGGATCCCATCTGGCCCCAAAGATTTTTGTGTGTCTAAGTGGTGTAACATGTCACCAACCATTTCCCTTCGGATTATTGGACTACATTCTGCTCCCTGTCCCTGTCTTCTGGCTCAGGGGGATGTGTACCTGGAGCATAACTGGTCTGACTGTAAAAGACTGAGGCAAAGAAGGCATTCCACTTCTTTCCAGCCTGCTCCAGTGTCTGTCACCCTCAAAGTAGAGAAATTTTTCCTCATATTCAGATGGAACCTCCTGTGCTTCAGTGCCTGTTGCCTGTCATCCTATCGTTGGGCATCACTGAAATTAGTCTGGTCCCATGCTCTTGACATCCATCCTTAAGATATTTATAAACATTGATGAGATCGCCTCTCAGCCTTCTCCAGGCTGAACAGACTCAGCTCTCTCAGTCCCTTCTCATAAGAAAGGTGCTCTAGTATTAGTATATTAGTAGTAGTAGTATTTTATTATTACATTGTTGTCTTATTAAACTGTTTTTTCTCAACCCACAAGTTTGTCCCTTCCCTTTCACTTCTCTCCCCTGTCCCCCTTTGAAGGGGTGGAGGAAGTATGTGACCAACTATCACGGTCTTAGTTGCTGGCTGGGGCAAAACCATGGCAGGGAAGAATAATAGTAGCTCGGGAAATCTTGAAAATCACTTTCCAAGATGCTGACACTCTTTTTGGTGGTGGGAAATGGCATGAGAAAGGAAAGCCATAAAAAACTGAGGCTCTGGAGATCCAGAGTGGACCTGAGGATAAAGAAATGTAATTCTGAGCATAGTGCTGTGGACATTCAGAGGAGTCTGGATCAGCCATGGCTTTGTGTTTCAAGGAACAGCTGGGGAGGATGGAGAGACAGCAGCACAGGAGGGGACATACTGGGGTGAGCACAAGGTGGGGAAGCGCATGGGGTGTCTGCAGCCTGCAGGGAAACAGCCACAGGCCTGGGACAGTGTAGAACGGCCTGTGGTGGAGATGGCCAAGGGTGAGGCTGAATGTCCCTGGAAGGCCCAAGGTCTTTGTCCCCTTGGCTATGGCTGATGTCCCTGCCACTGAGCCCTAAGAGGAGACTCATCGTTGTCATGGCCATGGTGCCTCATTGCTCCTTGCACCTCCCCAAGAGAGGTTGGGAGGTGTCACACCATTGTCCCTCACTTGGCATCACACTCCCCACATCCTCAGCAAGAGCCCTGAGACACACGTGAGGGACAGGATCTCCCTTTGTAGGGGCAGGGGCTCAAGGTTTGACCATCCTCCTTCGTCAAACAAACCAAGGGTTTTCTCAGCATCAGAGCTGCTGCACTTTGCCTTTGCCTGATGTAATCACAGTCTCCAGTTATCTGTTCTAACGAGTCCCTGGGGAGGCTTTGTCAGGAATGGCCTCAGTGGCACCCATTAATGCTTCAAGGAACTTTGGAGTTTGCTTCTGACTTGGACTTCTTGAGGAGATTCTTCAGTCTGCTCTTGGTATCTGAGGTTCATGGACTCAGCACCAAATACGCCATGGGGCTCATTAAAATACAAAAAAGCCCTAACGAGCCATGTCTTTTCCTGTCATTTTCTTCAAGTCTGCAAGACTCGTACAACTATTTGGAGAGGTTTTGGTGGGTTACTTCGTGATGAAGATTTCAAAGAAGATTTCGTAAGGGAGGGTTTTTTCTTTCAACAGTACTTTCTATCGTTCTTGATTTCATAGAAGAAGTGACAGCAGCATTCTACACTGGGCATTGATCCAGAGGGTCACCTGAATACACCGGGACAGGCAGGAGAAGCTGTCCCTTAAGGTCGGACACTGTATGGACAACCTTGCTCCTCATTCCTCCCCCCAAGTCTGCCAGTTCCCTCCTTGGCCACCTGGGACTTGCATCACTTTTCCTCACATCAGACTTCTCCACTGAGGTCTGCAGGTGGATGCTGCAGCTCCTCTGCACCAGCTCCCACCTGCTCTCCTTAGAGACCTGGCTGCACTCAGGCACAGAAAGGTTTCTCTTCGATGCCAACAAGTAAACACAATACAATTTAATAGAGTAAAACACTTTCCACAACTGCCTAAGCTGGATCTGATGAGGTCCACCATCCACAAGGGACATCCACACAAGAACTGTTTTAGACAGAGTTAGGAAAAGATAGATATAAACACAGATAATGTGTTGACTGCCATGTTAGTTAGAGCTCTGAAGAATGGGGCAAGTTTGTAACTCCCTGAAGCTCCAAGCAGAAACCAAACAGTTGAGAGGCAACTGAATGACCAAAGAGGAAGCGGAGAAGAAAACCTGAGAGTGCTGGGAAGGGTGTGTGTCCAGACAGTCTGCTGAAAAGTTTTCCTTTGACATGGACCTTGAATCAGGAGAGCTGGAAACTCCTGAATGACAAGGGAGATGAAATAATAGAGTGTTGGTAATAGAAGTACAGGGGAAGACAAATGTTCTCCTCCCCTTAGTACGCTTCCCGGTAATTCACTTTTTGACATTTTTTTTTATATGTAAAAAAGTAATACATAAAAAGCTTGTCCATGTAGCTAAAGACGTGTGTGTCTTATATCCATTTCTATTTCTGGAAAACGCTTTCCTTTTTGAGTGTAGGGGAAAGGGACCTGGGGGTCCTGGTGGACAGCAGCATGACCATGAGCCAGCACTGGGCCCTTGTGGCCAAGAAGGCCAATGGCATCCTGGGGTGTATTAGAAGGGAAGTGGTTAGCAGGTCGAGAGAGGTTCTCCTTCCCCTCTACTCTGCCCTGGTGAGACTTCATCTGGAATATTGTGTCCAGTTCTGGGCCCCTCAGTTCAAGAAGGACAGGGAACTGCTGGAGAGAGTCCAGCGCAGGGCCACGAAGATGATGAAGGGAGTGGAGCATCTCCCTTATGAGGAAAGGCTGAGGGAGCTGGGTCTCTTTAGCTTGGAGAAGAGGAGACTGAGGGGTGACCTCATTAATGTTTATAAATATATAAAGGGTGGGTGTCACGAGGATGGAGCCAGGCTCTTCTCGGTGACAACCAACAGTAAGACAAGGGGTAATGGGTTCAAGATGGAACACAAGAGGTTCCACTTAAATTTGAGAGGAAACTTCTTCTCAGTGAGGGTGACGGAACACTGGAACAGGCTGCCCAGGGAGGTTGTGGAGTCTCCTTCTCTGGAGACATTCAAAACCCGCCTGGACGCCTTCCTGTGTAACCTCACCTAGGTGTTCCTGCTCTGGCAGGGGGATTGGACTAGATCATCTTCTGAGGTCTCTTCCAATCCCTAACATTCTGTGATTCTGTGATTCTGTGAAAAGAAAACCTCTCAAAGACTTAAAAAAAAAAAAGTATGTTGACATCTTTCTTTGCTTTGGATCTTTGTCTTCAGTTCTTATTTTAATTTTCATTGACATCAGCTGACATCTGATGGGCCTACAGGCATTAAGCCAAGATCATTTTCTGTCTTGTATAGCGCCCCATGCCCTCTAAACCTTCCCTGCCCAGGACTCTTCACACTTTGCCCAGAGCGAGTCACACTGAGGCGTTGTCTGGTTCACTGGTTGAGATGTTGGTTTAGATGGTCACCTATAGCACAGGTGGATTCATGGCCCATAATCGTCTGCTCTGACCAGTTAGAAACAGAGCCCAACATCACAATGGGATCATATGAGAAGTGAGTTTGAAGGGCCTTCAGGAGTCTGCAGTCCAACCTGTCACAAACTGGGTCAGACCAAGGTGTTCAAGCCCTGATTCAATCAGAGATTGAAAACCTCCAAGGACGGAGGCTGCTCAGCCTCTCTGGGTGACCCGAGGCAGCACTTGGCTGAGCTCCTGGGGCAGGGGTGTCAAACTCATTTTCGTTGGGACCACATCAGCCTCACAATTGCCTTCAAAGGGCCAACTGTAATTTTGAGACTGTATAAATGTAGGGATAGTTGTATATATACAGTCCTAAAATTACATTCGTCCCTTTCAAGGCAACCGTGAGGCAGATGTGGCCCCCGGTGAAAGTGAATTTCACACCCCTGTTCTAGGGAAAAAACTTTTCCTTATGTCCTGGCTGAACCTCACCTCTTTCACCTTCCACCCATTGTTTTTTGTCCTTCTGCAATGCCCTACAGTGAAGAGCCTGGCTCTGCATTCTCCATCACCTCCTCGTTGGCACTGGCAGGCTGTGATGAGGTCCCTGTCAGCCTTCCCTTCTCTGGCACGGACAAGCCCAGCAGGAGGATGGAGATGGCCTCACAGGGAACCTCACCCGTAAACCTGGGCTGAGCGACCAGTGCTGGAAATGGCCCATGAGAAGTGGCCAGTGGCTGGGGAGTGACGAAGGCCCTGGGCCACCTTCCTGGTCTGTCCATGCCGCCAAGGTCACAGAGCAGCCTCCTCTCTCGTGCACCTGCAGGACATTGATCCCTCCCACAAGCCCTGGCTCTGCACCACAACCCCTGGTGTGAGTCTTCACCCTGCATGGTCATGCAGCACGAGATACAGGCTGATGTTTTTCTCTCCCAGGTACTTTCCAGCCCAGCTCAGCTCCCTCGAGTCTCTCCCACCTCCCCTGCCCTCTCTCCACCTTCAATGCCCTCTCCCCAGCAAAGCCCAGTGTGGGGCTGGTCCCACAGCAGTGCCCACTGCAAGTGCTCTGTCACCCCACAGCCTCTGCCCCTCTGAAGGGCACAGCAGCTCCTGGGGGTCAGAAAGCGGTCAGCCCCGGAGGTGGGTGAACACGCATGGCAAAAGGAAAAGGAGGCACCTGTGTCCTTTGCTCTCCTTTCCAGGATATACTGAGAGGTCCTCAGCCCCTCCATGCCATCCCATCTCCCCAGACCAGCACAAAAGCCCTGGCCCTTGAGGTCCTCCTTGGACAGTGCCCCATGCCCAGAGGAACCAAATGTCCAACAGCAGCTCCATCACCCAGTTCCTCCTCCTGCCGTTCACAGACACACGGGAGCTGCAGCTCTTGCACTTCTGGCTCTTCCTGGGCATCTACCTGGCTGCCCTCCTGGGCAACGGCCTCATCATCACCACCACAGCCTGTGACCAGCACCTGCACACCCCCATGTACTTCTTCCTCCTCAGCCTCTCCCTCCTCGACCTGGGCTCCATCTCCACCATTGTCCCCAAACCCATGGCCAATTCCCTCCGGGACACCAGGGCCATTTCTTATATGCGATGTGCTGCCCAAGTTTTTCTGTTTTTCTTTTTCACTTCAGCAGAGTATTGTCTCCTCACCATCATGTCCTACGACCGCTACATTGCGATCTGCAAACCCCTGCACTACGGGACCCTGCTGGGCAGCAGACCTTGTGTCCACATGGCAGCAGCTACCTGGGGCACTGGGTTTCTCAGTGCTCTGCTGCACATGGGCAATACATTTTCACTGCCAGTCTGCAAGGGCAATGCCCTGGACAAGTTCTTCTGTGAAATCCCCCAGATCCTCAAATTGTCCTGCTTAGATGCCTACCTCAGGGACGCTGGTCTTATTGCTTTTAGTGCTTTTCTATTTTGGGGATGTTTTGTGTTCATTGTGCTGTCCTATGTGCAGATCTTCAGGGCCGTGCTGAGAATCCCCTCCGAGCAGGCACGGCACAAAGCCTTTTCCACATGCCTCCATCACCTGGCCGTGGTCAACCTGTTTGTCAGCACCTCTTCTTTTGCGTACCTGAAGCCCCCCTCCATCTCCTCTCCATCCCTGGATCTGGTGGTGTCTGTTCTGTATTCAGTGGTGCCTTCAACATTGAACCCCCTCATCTACAGCATGAGGAACCAGGAGCTCAGGATGCTCTGAGGAAGCTGATGAGTGAATGTTTTCAGCCATAGACTGCCCACCTTCCTCTTCAATGGCTCCAGTGTACATCATGACAGGCCAATCTTTGTTTCCCTCTTATACATTTTTTTTCTTTTTCCACTTGTGATATTGTTGTTTTCAAAGAAATGCCACCCTACATCTCCTCCTGCTTAAATATCCACCCATGTTGTGTGATCCAGAGACCTTGTTTAACTGGGGAGTGTCTTAAATACAAGTGAAAACAATGAACATGATTTTTAATTTTTTTTTATTTTTTAGGGTTTTTTTCTTATGTCTGAGATCCATTCTCATTGTATCAGGGATGAATGGGAAGTGAAAACGGTTGAGAGAGGGCAGGGGAGGTGGGAGAGACTCGAGGGAGCTGAGCTGGGCTGGAAAGGACCTGGGAGAGAAAAACATCAGCCTGTATCTCGTGCTGCATGGCCATGCAGGGTGAAGACTCACACCAGGGGTTGTGGTGCAGAGCCAGGGCTTGTGGGAGGGATCAATGTCCTGCAGGTGCAGGAGAGAGGAAGCTGCTCTGTGACCTTGGTGGCATGGCCAGACCAGGAAGGTGGCCCAGGGCCTTCGTCACCCCCCAGCCACTGGCCACCTCTCATGGGCCATTTCCAGCACTGGCCGCTCAGCCCAGGTTTACGGGTGAGGTTCCCTGTGAGGCCATCTCCATCCTCCTGCTGGGCTCAGGGCCTGTCTCAGGGAATGGCCAGCCCTGCCCAGCCTCTGTCCTGGCCCAGACCCTGGCAGACCCTGGAGCAGGGCTGTCTGTGAACCCCACCGCTGACACGGCCTCTCCAGGAGCTTGGAGAGGCTGCCACACAGGAAGGCCATGGGGTGAGAAAGCACCAAGGACCATGTGGGCATCACACTGGGAGACCGTTCCCCACCCCAAATGCACCCTGTCCTGTGCTGTGCCTGCACCGTGGGGCTGTGGGACCATGTGTGGGGCAGCAGGGCTGGGCTGTCACAGCACAGGGTGCAGACAGGGGCCACAAAGCAGCTGCCAGGGGTGACAGCAAGGACAAGGACAGACAAGGAGTCTATGTGCATCGCCTTTGCTGTGCAGGGATGACTTTGGGAAGGGCAAAGCTCACCTGGAGTTGGTGGCTGCAAGAAAAGAGACCACTGCATCAGAGACCAAGGCAGAACAAGGGAAATGCAGGGCTGTTACTGGATGGGGAGGGAAATTTAATAACAGCAGAGAGTGATGCTGGGGTTGAGGGACTCAATGCCTTCTGTGTCTGGGTCTTTACTGGAACACCCACCCAGGCCTCTCTGCTCAATGAAGGGGTTCAAGGAGGACAGCACATCTTGGCAGGAACCTCAGGAAGCCCCAGAAGGACAAACAGCCGTGTCTGCCCCTGCAGGGGACTCACCCTAGCAATGGCACAGGCTGGGGCTGCCTGGCTGCGAGCAGCTCTGTGGGAAAGGTCTGGGTGGGCAGGGAGCTGGGCAGGAGGCAGCGTGTGCCCTGGTGCAAGGGAGGCCAGGAGCACCCTGGGCTGTGCCACCAGGAGCACGGCCAGGAGATGGAGGGAAGGGATTCTCTGGAATACTCCATCCAGATCTCAGATCCCAATTCAGGAAAGATATTGGCAAGCTGGAGTGGGTTGAGCAAAGGGCCCTGGGGACAGCCAGAGACTGGAGCACTTTGCCTGTGGGGAGAGGCTGAGGGAGCCGGGCTTGTCCATGCCAGAGAAGGGAAGGCTGACAGAGACCTCATCACAGCCTGCCAGTGCCAACGAGGAGGTGATGGAGAATGCAGAACCAGGCTCTTCACTGTAGTGCGTAGCAGAAGGACAAAAAACAATGGGTGGAAGGTGAAAGAGGTGAGGTTCAGCCAGGACATAAGGAAAAGTTTTTTCCCTAGAACAGGGGTGTCAAATTCACTTTCACCGGGGGCCACATCTGCCTCACGGTTGCCTTGAAAGGGACAAATGTAATTTTAGGACTGTATATATACAACTATTCCTACATTTATACAGTCTTAAAATTACAGTTGGCCCTTTGAAGGCAACCGTGAGGCTGATGTGGTCCCGGTGAAAATGAGTTTGACACCCCTGCCCCAGGAGCTCAGCCAAGTGCTGCCTCGGGTCACCCAGAGAGGCTGAGCAGCCTCTGTCCTTGGACGTTTTCAATCTCTGATTGAATCAGGGCTTGAACACCTTGGTCTGACCCAGTTTGTGACAGGTTGGACTGCAGACTCCTGAGGGCCCTTCAACCTCACTTCTCATATGATCCCATTGTGATGTTGGGCTCTGTTTCTAACTGGTCAGAACAGACGATTATGGGCCATGAATCCACCTGTGCTTTGGGTGACCATCTAAACCAACATCTCAACCAGTGAACCAGACAACGTCTCAGTGTGACTCGCTCTGGGCAAAGTGTGAAGAGTCCTGGGCAGGGAAGGTTTAGAGGGCATGGGGCCCTATACAAGACATTAAATGATCTTGGCTTAATGCCTGTAGGCCCATCAGATGTCAGCTGATGTCAATGAAAATTAAAATAAGAACTGAAGACAAAGATCCAAAGCAAAGAAAGATGTCAACATACTTTTTTTTTTAAGTCTTTGAGAGGTTTTCTTTTCACAGAATCACAGAATGTTAGGGATTGGAATTGACCTCAAAAGATCATCTAGGCAATGAAGCTGATGAAGACCCTGGAGAACAAGTGTGATGGGAGCGGCTGAGGGACCTGGGGCTGTTCAGCCTGGAGAACAGGAGGCTGAGGGGAGACCTTCTGATCTCTGAACTGCCTGAAAGGAGGTTGGAGCATGGAGGGTGTTGGTCTCTTCTCCCCGGCAGCAAGTTATAGGACAAGAGGAAAAGGCCTCAAGTTGCACCAGGGGAGGTTTAGATTGGATATTAGGAAAAAATTTATTCACAGAAAGTGTTGTCGGGCATTGGAAGAGGCTGCCCTGGGAAGTGGGGGAGTCACCATCTCTGGAGGGGTTTAAAAGACATACAGATGAGGCTCTTAGGGATATGGGTTAGTGCCAGAGTTAGGATATGGCTGGAACTGATGATCTTGAGGGTCTCTTCCAACCAAAATGATTCTATGAATCTGTGATGGCAGATTTCAACTTTTCATTGCAACAGCTCAGCCTTGCAGCAGCTGTGACCTCCAGGAGGAGATCCCCTGGAGCCATTCCCATCAGTTCTCGCCGGCTCTTCACACTGCCAGGTTGCCAAGGGGCCAATCTTGAGCGCGATGGGAGTTCATGTGTACGGCAGCAGAGCACCGGGGGTTTGTGATCATCACTGGGTATTCCCCAAGGGTTTTTAAATTCTGCAGGAATGTAAAGGATTTGGAAACACCACAGCCCTTCTATTGCAAGTTGGTGGAGGTGTGGGCAGCCATTTTTCTCTTTGTGTGTTTTTGTGGCCACTGGATGTGAAATCCTGATCCTAAGTAGCTCAGAGCAGATGCCTGAAAGAAGGGGTTTGTTTTTCTGCCAGAAATATGTTTCAGGAATTGCTCTGAGGATTTTTCTCCTCCACTTTCATCTCCACTGCCAGCTCTCCACAGTGACAATCAAGCAAAGTGAATTCAACCCGCAAGGACTAGGAGCAGAGATGAGGCTTATCTCAGAGCAGGAGGGACATTCCCATGAGAGCCGATGAGTGCTACATCAGCAAAACTGTAACTGTTAGAAAACAAGGGACAGCGGTGGAGGCAGAGCCTCCCCTGTCCTGCTGGAATGGCAGGAGAATCCTGTGGCCCTGCCAGCGGGCACGTGCACTCTTGGGTTCTGCTCCTATTGCAGCCAAGGATGTGCTAAGAAAGGATCTTGCAGGCTTTGCAGCTCTTCTGCCATGAGGAGAGCAGAGCAGCTTCAGCTGCTGTTACAACAAGGCAGAGAAGCAGAGCTCACTGTGGTGAGATCGGCACCGTAGTGATTCTGCTGACTCTTCCACCTCATGGAATCGCACGGGCTGGCAGCTGTGTGCACTGTGCTGGGGCCCAGCGCCCTGGGCAACGTGTAGGTACCTGGACCTGCAAGAGGAATGGGAAGAGAAGAAACTTCTGGCATAGAGACAGGCACCCTGCAAAGGCTGCTGTGGCAGCTGCACATCCCCCTGAGATCTGGAGCCTTCACTGGGGCAGTTGATGGCTCTTCAGGACTTTTTGTGCCCCACTGTGCCTGTCCCCACGTACGCACCAGAGTGGTACCAAGGTGCTGTCAGTCACATCCTCCCCTGCCCCGGCAGGGTGACTTCACCTCCACCAGCTGTGGGGGCAGGAAGGGTCGGACCCTCGGTCAATTGACAGGGTCCTTAACGGGACCCTGAGTTGGTTGACAGGGTCCTCAACAAAGGAGGTGCCCAGAGTAGCTGCAAAGCTTCTGGACCATGTTTAATGCCCACAGCCACATCCGACCACACTATAAAACGGGGTTCCCACAGAAGACCCCTTTGAGTGGTCTTCTCGGAGCTGCGGGTCTGTGAACTGGAGCCTCTTCCTTAGACTGGTACGCCGTCTAAGGAGACTTCCCGGGATTGAGAGCGCCTCAGCTCCTCGTTTGGTGAGTGGTTATTTACTGGATAGATCCTTGAATGAGTCCTTGTCTAACCAGGCAAGTGTGAGCCCTCACCTAACCCAGGCAAGCGATTATTTCTTGTGGGTTCCCTGGACTCAGAGGCCTCTGGTTTTCTTTCTTGTGACTGAATGCATGCACATTGTGTATCCTCATTATTCTTACGTTGTTGTACCACAATAAGTCCCTCAACTGATATCTGAACCTGTATTTTATGTTGTTGCAGTGCTAACTAATTGTATAAACCCTGTTTCTAGTCGGTGTATTTGCTACACTTTTCCGGCCAGAATAAAGTCTGTTTTGAACTTGTTGTTCACCTAAAACTGACTTTGAGGTGCCTCCGTGACACCTGCTCAGAGGAGCAGGAAGGATGTCTGCCCCCTTTCCCAATCCTTCCACCTTCTGCCACGCTGGGGCACTGTTGGCAGCTCCGAAACTGAGCTGTCAGTGCTTCTGTGGGATGAGATGAGTTTGTGCTGGAACTGCAAGAACCAGGAAGAAAAAATCCCCGAGGGGTTCACTGGAACTTCACGGCTCTGGTAAAACCATCCGCCCGCTGTACCCCTCTTTCCTCAGAGCCAGCAGCACAGCTTGGGTGGGGGGAAAGGCACAGATCAGACCTTGGGGCTGAGAGATGAGCACAAGCACCTGCCAAGGCAGCTGCAGCCAACCAGGAGCACTCCCCACTGGCTTCTACTGCACCTGAAGGAAGCTTGTCAGGAAACAGCTGTGTCCTGCAGTGGAGGCTTTGAACTGGCCCTGGTTAACAAGCTGAGCAGCAGATTGTCAGTAGAAGATGCTTGAGCTGCAAGGGTGTGGTGGTATTCTGACATGGAGCCTGTGAGAAACTACAAGAGTCAACGGCGGGGGAACAAGCGTTGGTGGAAAAACAAGAAGCAAGGACTGTACTGATTGATACATTAAGGCCAGAGGGATTGATACAGGACTGGTACGTCAAGGACAGAGGGTAACTTGTGACAGATCAAAAAATGCGTTTCTGGTAGCAACTTTGGTAGGAGCGCAAAATTTATCACTTATGTAATGCCTAACTTAGCAAATCAGCAATGCTTGAGCAAGCATCCTATCAAGTATAAATACAAGTCTGAATTTGTAATAAATGTCTCTCCCTGCACCTTATCGAGAGTCTGTGCCTCATATGGTACACAAGGGTAGACATCTCCCCGCAGTCACTTACCTGGAGGGAGGTCAGTTTTGATGCCTCTGTGCTGGAAGGACATGGACTGCACAGGAGGGCACTTAAGGACTTGTCTGTTGGACTTCTCAGGGCAGTAATCGCCTAGGGCAGAGGACAACAGCACAAAAGCAGTGAAGATGTGGCCTTTTTTCTCAAGCCAAGGAGGCAATTTCAACAAGAGCTGTTCTCCTTAACCGCTGCAGAAGTGCCAGCTGCTGGAAAACATCTACAGCTCATTGAAGGGGTGAGCTGAGCCTTTTGTACCCATCTCTCTTTTGCACCCATCTAACTTTTGTGCCACTGTTGCGGGGAAATGTGAAAACATCCTAGTCTTGCCTGAACAAACAGCTGGAGAAATGTTACTCACTTGGTGCAGGCATGATCTTGAAGTTTATCTCGGGAAGTCCACCCATGGGAGAGGCTGGAGCCATGTACTCCCCATTCCTGGCCATGGAGGCTCCACGCAATATCGAGGACCTGGCGAGCAGCTGCCTTCTGCAGGAGGTTCTGCCCCTTGACAAGGGTAAATGAGGGTTTTCGGGGGTTGTGGTTCAGGTAACCTATGAAGAACAGCACGTAAAAGGCCACATGCAGGCAACCCCCTTTCAAAGCTACTTTGAAGCTGCAGGAGACTGAGCTGCCGAGCTCACAAAATTCCCATCCTTTTTCCTCCAAGAGTAATAAAGGTGAGCTGTACTGTGCCTTGTAGTAACAAACAGTAAATCTCTAAGCATAAAAGCTTCTGCAACTGCATTGCTAAATAATCCTAAAAAGAAACTGGACCGCCTGACAGTCTGGCTCCAGTGATAATCATAGAGAAATAAAAACTAAAAACCAAACAAACAAACCTCACATGTACTGGGTTTGTGTGGGAAGGTTTTAGGAGCAGGGGGCTTCTCTGAGAAGGGGGAAAAAGGGAAACGGGTTTGTAGCTGATTTTACCACAGGTGTGCTCAACACACCACTCTGATCCTTGTTTTACCTGTTGTTCCTCGGACTGAGTATTTGGGTCCAGGGCTGGTGAACTGGGCCATGATGGGGCCCCGTGGGCCATGAGGTCTCCAAGTCCCCACCCGGGCTCCATCCATGCTGTGAGATGCTGATAAAGCCTGAGCAAAGAGCAGAAGAGTGTCTTGCTACTTTGACCTGTGCCTTAGGAGTTTTCAATCACTGTTCAAATGATTGTGCCGTACACTGATAGAGTGAACTTGCCATCAAACTTGGTTAAGTCGCACTTTTACAACATCGTATTAAAAGCACTTTTGCTAATATCTTTGACAGGGGTTCTCTAAGCCATCTCAGTCACCCACTGGTGACATCTTGTTCCTGTACCATGAGAGTCCTGTCTCACCAGAGAATACCAATGTTCTCGATAAAAGAACATCTTTTACTATGAGGTTGGCAAGACCCTGGAACAGGTTGCCCAGAGCAGCTGTGGATTCCTCATCAGTGGATTTGTTCAAGGCCTGGGGATGCAAATCCCCTCAGGCACAATGGAGCTCACCCCTGATGCTGAACTAGGGCAGGGAAGGAAGAGTCTCAGGACTCCACCTGTCTCAGCCGTGGCCGTCGAAAGGGATGACGACAACAATGTCTGCATCTGCTTCGTCTCTGCGGCACAGAGCGTGGCGAGCAGTGAGGGCAGCCAGAGATCTGGCAAGAGAGGTTGTGGTGTCAGCGGCCAGGGGACCCTGGGGACAGCCTGGGACCGTCATGGAAACGCACTATGACATCGGGAGGCTGTGCTATTGCATCACCTGGCTGATCCAGGGCTGGCGATGTCCAGCCTGCAGGGCCAGACCTTCCTGAGATCTGCTTTCCTGCCTCAGTGTGTATTTTCAGGGTGCACATGAGACAGATTTGGAACGTCAGCAGAGAGTGGGGGAGCTTTCCAAAGCACCCGGTTTTTACACTGCCCTTGCAGTCAGTGACGGTGTTGACAAGTGACACAGCAGTCACAGAGCTCCGCTGGGGAGCAGAGGCTTTGCCTGCTGAGGCAAACCAACACTTCCAGATTCACTGCTCTAAGACTGTTAGAGGCGATTTGGGCTTCAATACCAGAACAAAAGCATTTCCATCACAGAACCCCAGCCACCACCTCTGTGATCGTCTTGGCAGGGACCAACGAACACTGTGTTGCAAAACACGTGATGGCTATAAAAAGTGTCCTGTCCTCCCCAAATCATTCTTTCCCTCATACCCTCAGATTACTACAGTAATAATTATATAACTGCATGAAGAAAATTAAGTCCCTTTCAGCCAAACCAGATGTGGACAGGCTGGAGAGGGTCGAGAGAAGGGCCACAGAGATGATCAAAGGACTGGGCAGCCGCCATACGAGCAAAGGCTGAGAGAACCGGGCTTGTTCAGCCTGGAGAAAAGGCAGCTCAGGGAGAGCTTAGCACCATGTTCCAGTGTTTCCAGGGTGGCTACAAAGATGGACACCCTTTGCACAAGGAGTCCCAGGGAAAAGACAAGCGCTGATGGGTACAAGCTACTCCTGGGGAGATCCTGACTGGACACAAGAAGGATCTAATCGCTCTAATCGAGCAAGCGCGTGATTCGCACTTCTTGGTATTTATTACATATACCTATCACATATTCATTTGTTTCTAGTGCTTAGTTAATGCATTAAACATAAATTATTTCCATAACCCCTGCCCTTTACCAGAATTCCATCTTTGGTACTCCAGAGTCTTCATCAGGGATCTCTGGTGGGGCCTAAGTTGTATCAGTTATTTTGTACATTGTGTTCCATGGTTCCCTACCTGTGTTGGGCATTCTTCGTGAAGCAATGTGTATATTATGTAACAACAAGAAACTGGACGATGGTCATGATGATACTGTGTGGTTTGGCACTGGTTTACTTCATTATACTGCAGCCGATAATGAATTTCTACTCGTTTCTCCTTTACCTTGAAAAACCTCCACGAGAGATAAAAGAGCAATACAGCTATGTGTTTGCCAATTGGTCAAGCGAATCTTTAGAAAGGTTGACTAACAATACTTTCACTTTCTCACTAGGACAGTTTACAAATATTTTTGAGAGCTCTGAATATCCTTGGAGCTTTGATAGAACTATGATGGCGCTATCTGGCTTGCTGAATGTGCTTGTGCTTGTGCTAGTGTTAAGAGAAATGAGGTTAAATAGGAGGTTCGCGTCTCTTTTGAGTCCTGAGACTCGCGTTGCATCTGCTGAGGCAAAAAGCACTCCGAGCCACTCGAAACAAAAGGCAGCTAAAGCCCCAGTCCCCCCGACCGAGGCTCAAGCTCCGGCTGCCAAGGTCACTGCTGCCTCCTCCACTGTAGATGCTGTTACTCCTCCAGCCTCAAAGGCTAACAAGGCAGCCCCTCCTTCCTCACATGCTGGGCACTGTTGCTGTTATAATCATAACAACCACTGTGATTATGCGAATGCCAGTGACAGTCATTCAGACTCTGGAAATAATTCAGAGGATGGTGAGCCCATATCTGCATCAGTTGCCGGTTGTAAGAAAGTCACAAGAAAGACTACTCGTGCTGCAGGTGATGGCAAAGGGCCAGTAGATGATGACACAGGGCCAACATCAACCCAAGGGGCATCATCAGCACAGGGAGGAGAGGAAGTGACCACTACTCGGGTCCTTTTCTCCAGGTGAGCTGAGAGAACTGTGAAAAGACTTTAGTCATCGTGAAGGCGAGAATATCGTAACCTGGTTGCTCCGATGCTGGGATAATGGGGCTGAAACAATAGAATTGGAAGGTGGTGAAGCCAAGCAGCTGGGATCTCTGTCAAAGGATTCCACCATTGATAGGGCAATTTCAAGAGAGCACAACCCCACTACCCTCTGGACCTGACTCCTGACAGCTATGAAAGTAAGATTTCCCTACAAGGAAGATTGCATATGCACATCAGGGAAATGGAATACTATGGAGGGAGGTATCCAGTTCCTGAGAGAATTAGCTGTGCGAGAGATCATCTATTTTGGGCCAAACAGCCAAGAGGGGACAGACCCAGATAGAACTGATTGTACATGACCTATGTGGCACAGATTTGTACAAAGTGCACCACCTCCATATGCTAAGTCATTGGCAGGAATGATCTGGACAGCTAGTGGTAGACAAAGGGTTTCTGACGTGATTGAGCAGCTCCGAGACGACGAGGACAGCCTTGCTGGTTCTCTACGGGCTTGTGTCTCTGCTATGGAGAGACTGTGTGAAAAATCTGATGACCGGTTTGAAAAGCTGTTGCAAGAAATCAAAGCACTCAGAGAAGACACGTACCATTCATGACCTGCACGAACCTCTGTTTCAGCTATTAGGAGAAGGCGCTTCCAATCCCAAGAGAGAGGACGGAGGCAGTCCACAAAAAGACGTTCACAGTGGTTCTTCCTGCATGAGCAGGGAGAAAACATGAATAGGTGGCATGGAACACCTACCTCAGAACTTCAAGAACGAGTACATGAGTTAAAAGGAAAAGCTCCTAGGAAAATGACTGCTCCAGTTTACAAAAGGGGCAGAAGAGATTCTGATGCTCTTGAAGGAACGTCTAATTCATACCCAGAGACCGTGCAAAACAGAGATTAGAGGGGCCCTGCCTCCAGCCAGGCGGAGGAAAGGGATAACAGAGCTTATTGGACTGTACAGATACAATGGCCGGGTACAACGCACCCCCAGGAGTACAAAGCTTTGGTGGACACTGGTTCTCAGTGCACGATAATTCCAAGTATAAAGGAATACAACCCGTCAATATTGTTGGAGTGACTGGGGGATTCCAGGAACTGACTGTTGTAGAGGCTGAAATGAGCCTAACTGGGAAAAACTGGCAAAAGTATCCCATTGTGACTGGCCCAGGTGCTCCGTGCAACCTTGGCATAGAATACCTCAGGAGAGGGTATTTTAAGGACCCAGAATGGTATCGGTGGGCATTTGGTATAGCAGCTGTGGACACTGAGAATATTGAACAGCTGTCTGATTTGCCTGGTCTTTCAGACGACCCTTCTCTTGTAGGACTGCTGATGGTTGATGATCAGCAGGTGCCAGTTGCTACCACGACGGTGCATCGCTGACAATATCGCACCAATCGAGACTCTTTGATTCCTATTCAGAAGCTGATTCATCAACTAGAAAGCCAGGGTGTGATTAGTAAGACTCGCTCACCTTTTAACAGCCCGATTTGGCCAGTGCATAAGTCTAGTGACAAGTGGAGACTAACTGTAGACTATCGTGGCCTGAATGAAGTTATGCCACCATTGAGTGCTGCTGTGCCTGATATGCTAGAACTGCAATTTGAACTGGAGTCAAAGGCAGCCAAGTGGTATGCCACCATAGACATTGCTAATGTATTTTTCTCTATCCCTTTAGCAGCAGAATGCAGGCCGCAGTTTGCTTTCACCTGGAGGGGCATCCAGTACACGTGGAATTGCTTGCCCCACGGGTGGAAACACAGTCCTACCATCTGCCGTGGACTGATTCAAACCACGCTGGAAGAAGGTAAAGCACCAGAACACTTGCAGTATATTGATGACATCATTGTATGGGGTGACACAGAGAAAGAAGTCTTGGAGAAAGGTGAGAGAATAATTCATATTCTTTTGGATGCTGGTTTTGCCATAAAATGTAGTAAGGTCGAGGGACCTGCGCAAGAGATCCAGTTTTTAGGAATAAACTGGCAAGATGGTCGTCGTCAGATCCCAATGGAAGTGATCAACAAAATTGCAGCTATGTCTCCACCTGCTAATAAGAAGCAGACACAGACTTTCTTGGGTGTTGTAGATTTTTGGAGAATGCATATTCCCGACTACAGCCAGATTGTGAGCCCTCTCTATCGAGTGACTCGTAAAAAGAACCAATTTGAGTGGGGACCAGAACAACGACAAGCCTTTGAACAAATTAAGCATGAGATAACTCATGCGGTGGCCCTTGGACCAGTTCGGACTGGATTAGATGTTAAAAATGTGCTCTACACCGCAGCTGGAGATAATGGTCCTACCTGGAGCCTCTGGCAGAAAGCACCAGGAGAAACCCGAGGTCGACCCTTAGGTTTTTGGAGTCGAGGATACAAAGGATCTGAGGCCAACTATACTCCAACTGAAAAGGAAATACCTGCAGCTTATGAGGGAGTCTGAGCCACTTCAGAAGTGATTGGTACTGAAGCACAGCTCCTCCTGGCACCTCGACTGCCGGTGCTAAGCTGGATGTTCAAAGGGAAGGTTCCCTCCAAGCATCATGCAACCGATGCTACGTGGAGTAAATGGATTGCACTGATCACGCAACGAGCTCGAATTGGAAGTCCCAATCGCCCAGGGATCTTAGATGTGATTACAGACTGGCCAGAAAGTAAATGCTTTGGGATGTCTCCAGATGAGGAGGAAGTAACACGTGCTGAAGAAGCACCACCGTATAATACCCTTTCAGAGACTGAAAAGCGGTATGCCCTGTTCACAGATGGATCCTGCCGTCTTGTAGGAAAACATCGAAGATGGAAAGCTGCTGTGTGGAGTCCCACACGACGAGCTACAGAAGCCACTGAAGGACAAGGTGAATCTAGTCAATTTGCAGAAGTGAAAGCCATCCAGCTGGCCTTGGACATTGGTGAATGAGAAAAGTGGCCAATGCTTTATCTCTACACTGACTCATGGATGGTGGCAAATGCCTTGTGGGGGTGGCTACAGCAATGGAAGAAAAACGACTGGCAATGCAGAGGTAAACCCATTTGGGGCCCCACTCTGTGGCAAGACATTGCTGCTCGGCTAGAGAGCCTGCCTGTGAAAGTTTGTCATGTAGATGCTCATGTGCCTCAAAGTCGAGCCACCGAGGAACATCAAAACAACCATCAAGTGGATCAAGCTGCTAAGATTAAAGTAGCTGAAGCCGACTTGGACTGGCAACATAAAGGTGAACTTTTCCTAGCTCAGTGGGCCCATGATGCTTCAGGGCATCAAGGTAGAGATGCAACATATAAATGGGCTTGTGATCGAGGGGTGGACTTAACTATGGACGCTATTTCACAGGTTATTAATGAATGTGAAACTTGCACCGAAATCAAACAAGCTAAAAGGTTAAAGCCTGTATGGTATGGAGGGCGATGGTGTAAAGTATAAGTATGGAGAGGCTTGGCAAATTGATTATATTACACTTCCACAAACACGTCAAGGTAAGCACTATGTACTTAGAATGGTAGAAGCAACCACCGGATGGTTGGAAACATATGCTGTACCCCATGCTACAGCCCGGAATACGATCTTGGGCCTTGAAAAGCAAGTCCTTTGGCGACATGGTACGCCAGAAAGAATTGAATCAGACAATGGCACTCATTTCAAAAACAGTCTTATAGACAACGGGGCCAAAAAACATGGTATTGAGTGGGTATATCACATTCCATATCAAGCACCAGCTCCTGGGAAAACTGAAAGGTACAATGGTTTGTTAGAAACGACACTAAAAGCACTGGGTGGTGGAACCTTTAAAAACTGGGATTCACATTTAGCAAAAACCACTTGGTTGGTCAACACTAGGGGATCAACCAATCGAGCCGGGCCTGCCCAATCAGAACTTCTACGTACTGTAGAAGGAGATAAAGTCCCTGTAGTACACATGAAAAATATGTTAGGGAAGGCAGTCTGGGTTACTCCTGCCTCAGGCAAAGGCAAGCCCATTCATGGGACTATTTTTGCCCAAGGAACTGGCAGCATCTGGTGGGTGATGCTTAAGGATGGAGAAGTTCAGTGTGTACCTCAAGGGGATTTGATTTTAGGTGAAAATATTCAATACTGAACTGCATTATGTTAACTGCCATACTAACAGCGTTTAATAAGTCTTTCAGATCAAGACAGTGGTGATGAAACCAGAGCTAGCCTCTACGAGTGGCGCCTGACAACTTCTTTGAAGTTGATGTCTTTAACCCACAAACAGTGGTCATGAGATGCACTAGATGTACCATTTTTTCCTGCCCTGGGAGACTGTTGTGATAAATGAACTTAATGAACTTTTTGAAGGATGGTCCACAGACTAAGAGAATAATGAATTATACTTGTGTATATATGTACATATGTGTATATATATAGTAGTAGTAATTAATTAGATTGTATTGATAAGGTCTAAGTATGCCGTGAATGGCATGTCATAAGGGGTGGAATGTCCTGGTTTTGTTAAAAACAAGTTTCTCTTTCAGTGAATTTCCCTGTCAGCTAAAGTCTTCTTACTAACTGCAGTTTTCCTGAAAGTTAGGTACATGTTTTGGTAGACATAGCAATGGAATGCAAGGTCATTGATAGTGATGCATCCCACGAGATGTGCAAGCAGGAGGTGAACTGAAAATTGACCAACTAAAGTATTCCATCCCATTCACCCCATACTTCATATAAAGGTGGGGGATCACAAACATCTCGTCCCTTTCCCTTACGGCCAACATAGGGAGAGGACCTTGTGAGTTGTCCCTGCGAACTGAGGCCTAGTGACAGACTGAATCCAGTTCCCGTTGGCTGCAGAGTCCAGTCCAGGACTTTGAGTGCCAGCCCCACATCTGCCAGAGCAGTTGCCGGGACTTTCAAGATTGGTTTTGTATATTTTGTATTATTTTCTCTATTTCTTATTAGTAACATTAGTAAAACATGTTTAATTTTTTCCAACTCTCTTCTCTCGGTCCTTCTTTCCCTCCCAACTGCCTGTCCTTAGTGGGAAGGTGGGGGAGGGAGGGGCTGAAGGGAAAAGGCGGGGGAGAGGAGGTTAACAGTACATCTGCCACGGTTTTATTGTCACCCCGCAATCAAAGCACGACACTGACAAACAGTAAATCTCTAAGCATAAATGCTTCTGCAACTGCATTGCTAAATAATCTTAAAAAGAAACAGGACCGCCTGACAGTCTGGCTCCAGTGATAATCATGGAAAACCAAAAACTAACAAACAAACAAACAAACAAACCTCACATGTACTGGGTTTGCATGGGAAGGTTTTAGGAGCAGGGGGTTTCTGTGAGAAGGGAGAAAAACGGAAACGGGTTTGTAGCTGATTTTACCACGGGTGTGCTCAACACACCACTCTGACCCTTGTTTTACCTGTTGTTCCTCGGACTGAGTATTTGGGTCCAGGGCTGGTGAACTGGGCCACGATGGGGCCCCATGGGCCATGAGGTCTCCAAGTCTCCACTCGGGCTCCGTCCATGCTGCGAGATGCTGATAAAACCTGAGGAAAGAGCAGAAGAGCGTCTTGGTACTTTGACCTGTGCCTTAGGAGTTTTCAATCACTGTTCAAATGATTGTGCCAAACAGTAATAGTGAACCTTAACCAACTTCGATGGCAAGTCGCGCTTCTACATCGTATTAAAACCACTTTTGCTTATATCTTTGACAGGGGCTTTCTGAGCCATCTCAGTTACCCACTGGTGACATCCTGGTCCTGTACCATGAGAGTCCTGTCTCTCCAGAGAATACCAATGCTCTTGATAAAAGAACATTTTTCACTATTAGGTGGGTGAGACCCTGGAACAGGTTGCCCAGAGCAGCTGTGGATTCCTCATCACTGGATTTGTTCAAGGCCTGGGGATGCAAATCCCCTCAGGCACAATGGAGCTCACCCCTGATGCTGAACTAGGGCAGGGAAGGAGGAGTCTCAGGACTTCACCTGTCTCAGCCGTGGCCGTCAAAAGGGATGAGGACGACAACGTCTGCATCTGCTTTGTCTCTGCGGCACAGAGCGTGGCGAGCAGTGAGGGCAGCCAGAGATCTGGCAAGAGAGGTTGTGGTGTCAGCAGCCAGGGGACACTGGGGACAGCCTGGGACTGTCATGGAAACGCACTATGACATCGGGAGGCTGTGCTATTGCATCACCTGGCTGATCCAGGGCTGGCGATGTCCAGCCTGCAGGGCCAGACCTTCCTGAGATCTGCTTTCCTGCATCAACGTGTATTTTCAGGGTGCACATGAGACAGATTTGGAACGTCAGCAGAGAGTGGGGGAGCTTTCCAAAGCACCCAGTTTTTACACTGCCCTTGCGCTCAGCGACGGTGTTGACAAGTGACACAGCGGTCACAGAGCTCCGCTGGGGAGCAGAGGCTTTGCCTGCTGAGGCAAACCAACACTTCCAGATTCACTGCTCTAAGACTGTTAGAGGCGATTTGGGCTTCAATACCAGAACAAAAGCATTTCCATCACAGAACCCCAGCCACCACCTCTGTGATCGTCTTGGCAGGGACCAACGAACACTGTGTTGCAAAACACGTGATGGCTATAAAAAGTGTCCTGTCCTCCCCAAATCATTCTTTCCCTCATACCCTCAGATTACTACAGTAATAATTATATAACTGCATGAAGAAAATTAAGTCCCTTTCAGCCAACCCAGATGCGGACAGGCTGAAGAGGGTCGAGAGAAGGGCCACAGAGATGATCAAAGGACTGGGCAGCCGCCATACCAGCAAAGGCTGAGAGAACCGGGCTTGTTCAGCCTGGAGAAAAGGCGGCTCAGGGAGAGCTCAGCACCATGTTCCAGTGTTTCCAGTGTGGCTACAAAGATGGACATGCCCTTTGTACAAGGAGTCCCAGGGAAAAGACAAGGGCTGATGGGTACAAGCTACTCCTGGGGCGATCCTGACTGGACACAAGAAGGAAATTTTTCACCAGGAGAGCCACCAGCCATTGGAATAATCTCCCCAGGGATGTGGTGAATTCTCCAAAATTGGAGACTTTAAAGATTCAGCTGGACAGGGCGCTGGGCCCCCTCATCTAGACCAGGCTTGTGCCAGGAAAGGTTGGACCAGGTGATCCTTGCCCCTCCATCCTGGGATTCTATGAGAATATCTGCACAGGTGTGTGCGCACATGCGTGTGCGTGTATGTAGGTGTGTGTGTATACATGTATGTGTGTGTGTGCACACGTGTGACTGTATGTGGAACCAGGTCCCAGGAGCTGGGCCAGCACAGTGGGCTGTCACAGGGCATTCCACTGACTGGCATCCACATCTTGGACGGACACATCTAGGACGGACACATCTGGGGGTTATGGGCTTCTCCAAAACCAGATTTCTCATTGACCCAAAACATGTCAGTGACTCATTCATCCGAACAAAAGGGATTTGGGGTAGAGAAAATATGGGGTACAACTCCTTTCAAAACACAGCGCCTCCACTCTGACATGATGTCTCCAGCCAGATCCTTGTGTCCACCTACAAAGCGAACCCCCACTCCACGAGCCACCCAGCTGCCCACAACCCAGCGTTTCTGGACTCTGATTTTCTCCTTTCACCGCCTCCCCAAACCATCCCCTGGTTCCTTTGCCCAGACCTGGGGTACCGGCCCCACGCGTGTGCCGCTCGTGCTGCTCTCACCTCTGCAGCTCCTGCAGCCGCCCCAGCTGGTGCTGCTGCTCCAGCGCACTCAGGCGCTGCTGGTGCTGCGCCAGCAGCTCTGCCCGCTCCTGCCTCATGTCCTGCCGCTGCCACAGCAGCCGAGCCGCCCGCTGCTCCTTCTCCCGCCGCAGCAGCTGCTCCCACTGCCCGGGGGTCTCCTGCACCTTCACAGAATCACAGAATCACAGAATGTCTGGGACTGGAAGGGACCTCGAGAGCTCATCAAGTCCAATCCCCCCGCCGGAACACCCAGATGAGGCTACACAGGAAGGTGTCCAGACAGGTTTGAATGTCTGCAGAGAAGGAGACTCCACAACCTCCCTGGGCAGTCTGGTCCAGTGTTCTGTTACCCTCACTGAGAAGTTTCTTCTCAAATTTAAGTGGAACCTCCTGTGTTCCAGTTTGCACCCATTACCCCTTGTCTTACCACTGGCTGTCACCGAGAAGAGCCTGGCTCCATCCTCCTGACACCTTCACCGAGGTCCTGCCCGGAGAGAGCCCCTGAGGGGTGACGGCACAGAGCTGTTGCTGTCATCACAACACCCGCACGCTGCACCCCAAGTGCGCAGAGGATTTGGGAACAGGACGCTGAGCTCGGGCTGCTCCGCAGTCGCAGCCCTGACCCCTCTGCTGCCGCCCAGTGCTGCCCTGGCTGGGGACGTGCTGGCCACGGCACCGGCCCCTCCTCCCGCTCACCCGCGGGACAGTGCTGGTGACAGCGGACCCCACCCTGGCTCACCCCTGGGGCTCCTCTGCCCCACCAGCCCCAGCCCGCCCGCCCCAGGGATGGATGCGGGAAGCGCCTCGCAGCTCCCAGCCCAGCTCCTCCCTGAGCCCGCCCCGACAGCCGCGCTCGGGGAATCCAGGGGCCGAGAGCTTCCCCCCCTGCACCCCCACCGGCTCCCACCGCCCGCCCGGGGGAACCGGGGCTGCTCGGCCCGTCACCCCCCGGCCGTGCCGAACTCCCGCCCGGCCCCGCCGCCGCACAGCGCGGCGCTCAGCCAGCCCGCCGCCCGCATGGAGCGCGCCGCCCTCGGGGAAGGACCCGTTCCCATAGCGACAGGGGCTGCGCCGCGCGGGGCCGGCCTTGGAGAGCCCCCGCTGCCATAGCAACGGGGGTGTCTGCTGCGCGGCCTGACTAGAAATGGCCCCAGAGCCGCAGCGGCTCGGGCTCTTCCCTCGCCCCGGGCTGCTCCTGCCCGTGTCGCCCTCGCTCCTCTGTCCCCAGAGCGAATCCCCCTGAAGGGACCAGAGTGGCCCTGCTGTCACTGCGGGGCTGGAGCAGCCTTGCAGCCCCTCTGCAAGTCGTTTGCTTACATCCCCCTAGAGCTGAGCGAAGTTCAGCCCGGTCTGCGCAAAGGGGCATCTCTCGTTAGTGTCTCTTTCTTGCTGCTTGGATTCAGACAAAGAGGATCCTCCGGGTTCCCACTGATTCTCAGTTTGGAGCGAATGCTGAGGAAAACGTGAGGAGGTTGTGTTTCTGCTCCTTAAAATATGTCCCTTTTCCACGAGCCTTCCAGCCTGTCCCTGCCCAAGGGACAGCCCAGCTCAGCACCCGGCCCCGGGCACCACACGCTGGGTCCGCACTCCTGCCCACAGCATCGAACACAACCAGCGCTCGCAGCTGCAACGCTGGTTTGCTCACAAACCCAACACTCGGCACCACATGGGCTGCTGGGAAGAGAACTCCATCCCAGCCACAACCAGAGCAGATGTCTGACATCAGCTCTGTGCCACTCTGTGTTTTATTCATGGCTGTTATAAGCGAAACCGTATGCTGATCTTAATTATCCAATTAGAATTTATTAAGCAAGCACTAAACAGGCAAAACAGTAGTATAAACGAGGATCGCGAATCATGTGCCAATTTTAATTATCCAATTAAAATTTATTAAGCATGCCCGCAAAACAGTGCTGGGCGGCCGGGGAGTCTCGGCTCTACCAAAGGCAGGCAACCCACCCCCACCAGAGTCCCTCTTTTATAGTTTTTTTGTCTCCAGGTAGATTTCAAGTTGATACAGCTTGGCCCGATGTCTTCTGTGGCTGCGTGTCTGGTTGCCGGGGGGGGTCTCCTCAGGCTCTCCGGTGGTCGCGGGACGGAGGCAACATTTTCCCTCCACACCGCAGGCGGCCACCCCACCCCTCCGGACACGCGCAGCTCACCTCACCCACACAACTCCAATACATTTCCCCAGTTGTACTGTTTCATAAATGTTTGCACAAGATAACGTACCGGTTTGATTAACAAATTTACAACACGGGTTTATTACAATCCCCCCTTTTTATCATTTTGTTGATCAAACCGGATAATAGTTTCTCGGGCTAGAGAAAGGATGGAAGTTTCGTGTTCAACAACTCTGTCTTCTATCTGCTCATACTCGTTTCTTTTCAATAACATTAAGTGAGCGGCTTCTAATCGGTTTTTTACTAGTTCGATAACTCTATTTAATATACAGGGCCCGAAGGTCAGAATTAACACTAATATTATTAAAGGTCCTGCTATAGTAGATAATAAAGTAGTTAACCAGGGGGATTGGGTGAACCAGGATTCGTACCAGCTCCGCTTCGCTTCCCTCTCTTTCTTTCATTTTTCTAAACCCTCCCATAACTTGGTCATAGTATCTCTTACTACTCCTGTGTGATCTGTGTAAAAGCAACATGCTTCCCCTAGAGCTGCACACAGTCCTCCTTGTTGTAAGAAGAGGAGATCCATTCCTCTTCTATTTTGTAATACTACCTCCGATAATGAAGTTAAGATTTCTCTAATGCAGTTATTGATTTCTCAGTTCTTTCTAGGTCTTCATCAATGGCGGCTCTTAAAGAATTGAAACCCTGTTTTTGTTGAATAAGAGAGGTTATCCCTGTACTTGCTCCTACTGCCCCGATTCCTAACAACGTGGCTATTGTGATAGCTGTGATTGGTTCTCTTTTTATGAGGTAATGTCCAGTATCCCAATGATCACACAGTACACTTCCCTGATGATACAATATTCTCGGGATAATGGTAACTAGTATACAGTACTCCCGTGAGTCATTGAACATACTTAGAGATATACACGGGGTGAGTCCCGTTTCAGAACATATCCATCTAGCCCCACCTGGGGAAATAATCCATGTTTCGGTTTGGTTTATTTCCGGTTGGATAGTACTACAGAGCGATTGCTTAGATTTCGGTACTTTACCTATACAAGCTCCTACTCCGGTGACATGTTGCATGGTTATTCCCTTTTTCTTATCATCCCACTGACAGTGGGAGGAAGAATCACTGCTTACGTTATAGGTGCTGTTAACCCCTATGGCTTCATAAAAAGGAGGTTTGGTATCATAACACAGCCAACAATTAGTATTTACATTAGGATTAGTTTCATTTAACGTGCTATAAGCTGCTTGCATGACTGTCCATAGGGGATTTTCATTCACTATTTCTCTCATGGGCAGTAAGGTACTAGTCGTGATCAAGGAATTGCTAGTAGTCAAAGTTGTTTGCTCCAAAGGGTATGACTTTTTTTAGTCCTTTAACTACTATATTGGGACCTATTGCTTGAGGAGTGGGTCTCGCTACTTCCTTCTTTATAAAAATAAGACCTCCCCTATCTGTCCCAGGTTCTCAGTACCTTACTCCCCAAGTTTTTCCTATTTGCCAGATGGGGTCTGTGGGATTGGATATATTAATGTATAAATGCTTACAATTCCCAGGTAATATCGCTCCACCATTGGAGTCTCACTTAGGAGGAATACATCCATAGGGTCCCCACCACACAGACAGGAATTTGTCTCTTCCTCCCCCTGGGGGCCAATCTGATGCTACCGTCTCGCATCCCCAATAGTCACAATAATATGAGTTGGGATGGTTACAGTACCCTTTCCCAGGGTTAGAGCTAGGGCAAAAGTAAAAGCCCTTAAAGTCTAGACATGGTTTTATGGGTACCGGTTGGCAAAGAGTCGTCTTAAAGCTGGGGCTTCCCACTACAGGTTTCTGGGCAATAATTTGTTGGTCTTCCCACCTAATTAAGCTCCATTTATAAGGCTGGTGGGGGTTTTCTCTTCCTTGGGCTGACCCTGATACCATTTGTAATAGACCTATTGTCCAAATCCTTAGATTTAGGGTTGAGAAGAGTGGTGTGACTTTTCTATTGCCATTAGCATTCCAGGCATTCTGACAATCTCTTAGAATTTTACATTCGTTTTCAGAGAGGGCTAGGAGGTTCCGGGGAAGTTTTGAGATGGTTTGTTTTGGGAGTTGTAAGTCAAGGAGTCTCTTGAGCCCTTCCTGGAGGTGGTTCATTAACCCCAGTCCCCACAGTAGTACACCTCTGCCTTTTTCCTTGCCTACTCTGTTGCCTAGAGCAGCGAGGTGTACCATCTTCTTGGCAGCAGTCGTATTCTTCAGGGGAACCTCCTTTATTTTAATCGGCCTTGACTTACACACACCCTTATTTTTTTATCTTTCAGTTCCCAACTCCCCAAGCTCCACACCTCACTCTAGCTACTGCTTTTCAGCAAAGTACCTGTACGGTCTTAGCTTTTATCAGGCAAAGTTCGTCTGTTTGGAAACGATACTTTCCAGGATTTATACCTCTTTTTTTTTTTTTTTTTTTTTTGTAAAATTATCCCACCACTCTTCAGAATCCTTTATCAGTTTTCTAGTTGCTACCCGCCCCACTCAAAGTGCTCAGTTAGTTAGTTTCCTCCCATTATTGTAACACTTAAAACAAATACCACTAGGAGGACTCCCATAGGGACAATGGACCCACCACTTTTCTTTACAATTTCTACACTTATACAAATAAAAGGATAACAAATACAGCTTAGGTTGTTACAAAAGATAATTTCACTCATCTGTTTTCCTCTGAAAGGTAATTTTCAGATTGTCCGGATTCTTGGTCGCTTCCCAGTGAGGATTCCGAATTGGTCCTGTAATTCGATCAGCGTGAGTCCACCCCCTTTCAGCGGTCCGGACTGCAGTATCTGTGGTAAGCAAGACAAGAAAAGGCCCCTCCCAGCGGGGGGTTAGAGACGATTCTTTCCAAGTTTTAATTAATACTTTATCTCCCGGTTTAATTTTATGTGTTGCAATGTCTAGAGGTGGTCTTTGTACTATCAGTCCTTTTTGTATTAATTCCCGCCTTCTCTTCATAAGTTCCACAATATATTCCTGCAATACTTTTTCCTCTACCTTCGGGTGTTCGGTAGGTGTTTCTAGGTCATACGACGTTCCATATAACATCTCAAAATGGGAAATTCCAGTGTCTGTTCTGGGTTGTGTTCTCACATTTAATAGGGCCAAAGGTAGACATTTTACCCAACTCATTTTTGTTTCGATTATTAATTTGGTTAACTGTCTCTTAATTTCGCCATTCATTCTTTCTACCCTCTCTGAGCTTTGAGGATGCCATGGTGTATGATATTCCCACTTAGATCCTAAGGGACCTAGAATCTCCTTAATAACTTTCGAAGTGAAATGGGGCCCCCTGTCAGAGTCGATTACTGCTATGTTTCCGTACCGTGGGATAATATTTTCTAACAATGTTTTGGCCACAGTTTTTGCTGTGGCTCGAGCTACTGGGAAGGCTTCTACAAAATGAGTCAAGTGGTCCACCAGAACTAGAAGGTATTTATATCTCCCAGCTTTTGGAAGCTCAGTAAAATCAATCTGTATTTTCTCAAAGGGTCTTTTTGCTAACTCACGCCCTCCCTGTACTCTTTCTCTAAGTTGTTGCTTATTCACTTTCTGGCATGTGAGGCACTCTCCAACAATTTTCTTAGCTATATCATATATTCCTATACACATATATTTAGCCCCAAATTGGTCCACTAATGCCCGTACCCCGCAGTGGGTTTGCCTGTGAAATTCCCTCATTATTCTCCATGCGGCCCCCTTCGGGAGAACTTCCCTTCCATCCGATAACAACCATTTTCCTTCCTTTTCAGTGACCCCTAATTGCTTGAGTTTTTCTTTTTCTTGGATGATAAAGCTCATGGTATGATTTACTTTAATTTGCGTTTGTTCTGCCTCTTTTAGTACTAGTAAAGCGGCTTTCTTTGCTTCTTCGTCTGCTATGTTGTTTCCCTTTATTCGAGGTGACACCCCCTTTTGGTGATCCCTTATGTGTACTACTGCAATTTGTTTAGGTCCTCTCAGAGCCTCTAGGGTCTCCCTGATCAATGCTTCATGTATGAGTCCTTTCCCTTGGGAGTTCCCTAAACCTCGTTCCTCCCAGATTTTTCCAAACATATGAACCACTCCATAGGCATATTTGGAATCGGTAAAGACAGTTCCTATTTTATCTTTTAGTATTTGTAAAGCCCACAATACAGCATATAGTTCACAAGCCTGAGCAGACCAGGTCACATTAAGAGGACCTGATTCCCTTACTTTTAGGGTCTTGCCATCTATTATAGCGTATCCTCATTTTTTCTTCCCATCTACTACTCGGGATGACCCATCTACAAATAGTTTTTCCCCATCTTGCAGTTCTTCTTCCTCTAAATCTTCTCTAATTTTGGTTTGATATTCTATTAATTGTACACAATTATGGGTTAGGTTTTCACTCGGTTCCTCATACAGGAATTGGGCCGGGTTTTGCAAACTTGTAGTCTCGAGTTCTAACTTGGGGGAATGTATAAGGATGCCCTCATATTTCAGTAGTCTTGCATCCGTAATCCACTTGTCTGCTTTTTGTTGCAAGACCCCCCGTGTATTATGGGGTGTATATACTTTCAATTCTCCTCCCAAAGTTATTTTTCTAGCTTCTTCGACTAAGAGAGCCGTGGCTACTATAGCTTGCAAGCAAGTGGGCCATCCCCTCCTAACTGGATCTAGAAGTTTTGACAGATAGCCTATAGGTTTCTTCCTTCCTGCCCAATCCTGAGTTAATATACCAAATGCTGTTCCCCCTTCAGTATTTACAAATAGATAGAAAGGACTTTTGATATCAGGTAGACTTAATACGGGAGCATTCACCAGATCAGTTTTTAAGTTTTCTAAGTTTTGCTCATCGTCTGGGCTCCATTTCATTAGCCCTTCTCCCACTAACTTTTGATACAAAAACTTCACTTTGTTACTATAGTCCTCGATCCAGTGTCTGCAATAACCTACGAGTCCTAATAACTGTCTTACTTGTCTTTTATTTTTAGGCGTTTGGAGCGAGAGGATACCCTTCAAGTCCTGCAGAGGGAGAACCTTGACAAGGAGTTGTGGGACTGACCATGCACAAAAGAGGAAGAAGAAGAAGAAGAAGAAGAGGTGAGTGGTCCCGTGGCATCTTTTCCAAAGCGTGACACGTAGTGATGACGAGCAGACTTTTTGCCTTCCACAACTTGTTTGGCTGCTGTGCTTCTTGGCCAGGGATGCATGAGAAGCGCTCTGGTCCCTGCCAGGCACTTGTATTGCCCGCAGGGAGAGCTGAGAAATGGCAGCTGTGCCCCGGGGGAAAAAATTCCTTGCTGAGCCCAGTGCTGGCCATGAGCTGTTCCCTGAGCATGTGAGCCAGACCTGGCTCCTTGTCCCACAGGCAGCTCATGCTTCCCAGGAGCTGCCCAAGCCCTATCCTCCCTTGAGCTGGAGCTATCTTGCGGACTTGCCAGAGTGCCCAAGTGCCTGTGAGCTGATGGACCTTGTGGGCAAGAATCCTTGCTGTCCCTGTGTAGGACACCAGTGGGTGTTCCAAAGCACTGCAAGCCCTTGCAAGCCCTTGCAAGCCCTCGACATCCTATCTCTTACGGCTCCTGAGCGTTGCTCCGTAGGAGATGAGGATGGTGAGCTGTGCAGTGCTCCTCAAGAAGGAATTGCCTTGGTCTTGCCACTGCTATCCAGTTGAAAAGGATTTGCATCCATGAGCCGAGCTTGGAAGGTGGCCCTGCCAGCAGATTGTCTTGCAGCGGAGAACCTCCAGCAGCCTCATGCAAGGTTTTCTTCCCTCAGCCCCTGGCCTGTGATTCCAGCAGCTCCTCAAGTGCTTCCTGTGAGATGTGCTGGGGCTGCCCCCGGGCCAGCTCTGGCAGTGGACACGGGAGGCTGCTCCTCTGAATCCCGCGTGGGGCCTCGTGACCGCTGCGTTGCTGGGTGCTGGCATTGTGACATGGGGGTGACACAGCCACATATGTGCAGCCCTTTGGAGGAAGCCTTTGGGGTGCTGGCTCCGAATCAGTCCCTGTAGCTACAAAATAGGGGAGTAAGCAACCTAACAGTGTCGCTTTTTTGCAAAAATACAGTGTGGATTTGTTGCCAGTGCAGCCTTACCTCCAGTAGCAATACTGCCTGCGGTATCATGTATGGAGGCCTCAGGGCTCGCTCAGGGCTTGTCACGCAGAACTGCAGGCCTGACAGAGCAGAACTGCTCTCCTCTCCTCTCCTCTCCTCTCCTCTCCTCTCCTCTCCTCTCCTCTCCTCTCCTCACCTCTCCTCTCCTCTCCTCTCCTGTCCGCCAGTCCATTATCAAAGAGACTGTTTGCCTGAAAGGACAGAGGGTTTTCAGTTCCAAAATCAATTTCAAGGACACATAACACAATGAATTTTATTTTATTTTGTTGTTAATTTATTGATTTTCTTGATTTGATGTTATTTCATGTTATGTTTCTTCGTGTCATTTTTTTTCCCTTTGTGACTCTGTTTCAGAACCCAGGCTCACAAGCATTAGCTCAAGCCCAAGTGTAGCCAGGAGTAGGCTGAGGCATTCTTCAGTTTAGCATGAGAAAAGATCCCTTGCAGGCTGGCAAAGGCAAGTCCCAGAGCTGCAGAGAGCAGCAGCAGGAAGAGAGGCCAAGCTGTCCGCGGTTCCTGCAGAGGGAGAACCTTGACAAGGAGTTGTGGGACTGACCATGCACAAAAGAGGAAGAAGAAGAAGAAGAAGAAGAGGTGAGTGGTCCCGTGGCATCTTTTCCAAAGCGTGACACGTAGTGATGACGAGCAGACATTTTGCCTTCCACAACTTGTTTGGCTGCTGTGCTTCTTGGGCAGGGATGCATGAGAAGCGCTCTGGTCCCTGCCAGGCGCTTGTGTTAGCTGCAGGGAGAGCTGAGAAGTGGCAGCTGCGGCTGCCAGCATGGTGGAGCATGAGCAGCCGGCTCCCAGGCCAAATGGCCCAAAGAAATGGTGGCAAGGGGCCGTGCTGAGAACTGCAGAGGAAGGCAAAAAACCGCCGGGGACCAGTGCCAATGTGCCCCGGGGGAAGAAGTTCCTTGCTGAGCCCAGTGCTGGCCATGGGCTGTTCCCTGAGCATGTGAGCCAGACCTGGCTCCTTGTCCCACAGGCTGCTCATGCTTCCCAGGAGCTGCCCAAGGCCTATCCTCCCTTGAGCTGGAGCTATGTCGCGGACTTGCCAGAGTGCCCAAGTGCCTCTGAGCTGATAGACCTTGTGGGCAAGAATCCTTGCTGTCCCTGTGTAGGACACCAGTGGGTGTTCCAAAGCACTGCAAGCCCTTGCAAGCCCTTGCAAGCCCTCGACATCCTATCTCTTACGGCTCCTGAGCGTTGCTGTGTAGGAGATGAGGATGGTGAGCTGTGCAGTGCTCCTCAAGAAGGAATTGCCTTGGTCTTGCCACTGCTATCCAGTTGAAAAGGATTTGCATCCATGAGCCGAGCTTGGAAGGTGGCCCTGCCAGCAGATTGTCTTGCAGCGGAGAACCTCCAGCAGCCTCATGCAAGGTTTTCTTCCCTCAGCCCCTGGCCTGTGATTCCAGCAGCTCCTCAAGTGCTTCCTGTGAGATGTGCTGGGGCTGCCCCCGGGCCAGCTCTGGCAGTGGACACGGGAGGCTGCTCCTCTGGATCCTGCGTGGGGCCTCGTGACCGCTGCGTTGCCGGGTGCTGGCATTGTGACATGGGGGTGACACAGCCGCATATGTGCAGCCCTTTGGAGGAAGCCTTTGGGGTGCTGGCTCCGAATCAGTCCCTGTAGCTAAAAAATAGGGGAGTAAGCAACCTAATAGAGTCCCTTTTTTGCAAAAAGACAGTGTGGATTTGTTGCCAGTGCAGCCTTCCTTCCAGTAACAATACTGCATGTAGTATCATGTATGGAGGCCTCAGGGCTCGCTCAGGGCTTGTCACGCAGAACTGCAGGCCTGACAGAGCAGAACTGCTCTCCTCTCCTCTCCTCTCCTCTCCTCTCCTCTCCTCCCCTCTTCTCTTCTCTTCTCTCCTGTCCGCCAGTCCAATATCTAAGAGACTGTTTGCCTGAAAGGACAGAGGGTTTTCAGTTCCAAAATCAATGTCAAGGACACATAACACAATGAATTTGATTTTATTTTGTTGTTAATTTATTAATTTTCTTGATTTGATGTTAATTCATGTTATGTTATTTCATGTCATTTTTTTTCCCTTTGTGACTCTGTTTCAGAACCCAGGCTCACAAGCATTAGCTCAAGCCCAAGTGTAGCCAGGAGTAGGCTGAGGCATTCTTCAGTTTAGCCTGAGAAAAGATCCCTTGCAGGCTGGCAAAGGCAAGTCCCAGAGCTGCACAGAGCAGCAGCAGGAATAGAGGCCAAGCTGTCCGCGGTTCCTGCAGAGGGAGAACCTTGACAAGGAGTTGTGGGACTGACCATGCACAAAAGAGGAGGAAGAAGAAGAAGAAGAAGAAGAAGAAGAAGAAGAAGAAGAGGAAGAAGAGGAAGAAGAGGAAGAAGAGGTGAGTGGTACCGTGGCATCTCTTCCACAGCGTGACATGTAGCAATGAGGAGCAGACTTTTTGCATTCCACAACTTGTTTGGCTGCTGTGCTTCTTGGCCAGGGATGCATGAGAAGCGCTCTGGTCCCTGCCAGGCGCTTGTGTTAGCTGCAGGGAGAGCTGAGAAGTGGCAGCTGCGGCTGCCAGCATGGTGGAGCATGAGCAGCCGGCTCCCAGGCCAAATGGCCCAAAGAAATGGTGGCAAGGGGCCGTGCTGAGAACTGCAGAGGAAGGCAAAAAACCGCCGGGGACCAGTGCCAATGTGCCCCGGGGGAAAAAGTTCCTTGCTGAGCCCAGTGCTGGCCATGGGCTGTTCCCTGAGCATGTGAGCCAGACCTGGCTCCTTGTCCCACAGGCTGCTCATGCTTCCCAGGAGCTGCCCAAGGCCTATCCTCCCTTGAGCTGGAGCTATGTCGCGGACTTGCCAGAGTGCCCAAGTGCCTCTGAGCTGATAGACCTTGTGGGCAAGGATCCTTGCTGTCCCTGTGTAGGACACCAGTGGGTGTTCCAAAGCACTGCAAGCCCTTGCAAGCCCTTGCAAGCCCTCGACATCCTATCTCTTACGGCTCCTGAGCGTTGCTGTGTAGGAGATGAGGATGGTGAGCTGTGCAGTGCTCCTCAAGAAGGAATTGCCTTGGTCTTGCCACTGCTATCCAGTTGAAAAGGATTTGCATCCATGAGCCGAGCTTGGAAGGTGGCCCTGCCAGCAGATTGTCTTGCAGCGGAGAACCTCCAGCAGCCTCATGCAAGGTTTTCTTCCCTCAGCCCCTGGCCTGTGATTCCAGCAGCTCCTCAAGTGCTTCCTGTCAGATGTGCTGGGGCTGCCCCCGGGCCAGCTCTGGCAATGGACACGGGAGGCTGCTCCTCTGGATCCTGCGTGGGGCCTGGTGACCACTGCGTTGCCGGGTGCTGCCATTGTGACATGGGGGTGACACAGCCACATATGTGCAGCCCTTTGGAGGAAGCCTTTGGGGTGCTGGCTCCAAATCAGTCCCTGTAGCTACAAAATAGGGGAGTAAGCAACCTAATAGAGTCCCTTTTTTGCAAAAAGACAGTGTGGATTTGTTGCCAGTGCAGCCTTCCTTCCAGTAACAATACTGCCTGTAGTATCATGTATGGAGGCCTCAGGGCTCGCTCAGGGCTTGTCACGCAGAACTGCAGGCCTGACAGAGCAGAACTGCTCTCCTCTCCTCTCCTCTCCTCTCCTCTCCTCTCCTCTCCTCTCCTCTCCTCCCCTCTTCTCTTCTCTTCTCTCCTGTCCGCCAGTCCAATATCTAAGAGACTGTTTGCCTGAAAGGACAGAGGGTTTTCAGTTCCAAAATCAATGTCAAGGACACATAACACAATGAATTTTATTTTATTTTGTTGTTAATTTATTAATTTTCTTGATTTGATGTTAATTCATGTTATGTTATTTCATGTCATTTTTTTTCCCTTTGTGACTCTGTTTCAGAACCCAGGCTCACAAGCATTAGCTCAAGCCCAAGTGTAGCCAGGAGTAGGCTGAGGCATTCTTCAGTTTAGCCTGAGAAAAGATCCCTTGCAGGCTGGCAAAGGCAAGTCCCAGAGCTGCACAGAGCAGCAGCAGGAATAGAGGCCAAGCTGTCTGCGGTTCCTGCAGAGGGAGAACCTTGACAAGGAGTTGTGGGACTGACCATGCACAAAAGAGGAGGAAGAAGAAGAAGAAGAAGAAG